>NC_141686.1:236419135-237045480 GCF_964263255.1 Lissotriton vulgaris | reverse complement strand
CAGTTTTCATCTGGAAAATATTTAACTGCAGTCATTAACTATGAATGGTGTCCGCCTATTAATGCAGAAATGTATTATTTTTTAATAGCTGTTTTAACATTTTTAATTTCACCAATCACATCATAGCATTTTTTTTTAACTACCGCGGTGTTACTTGCACTCTGTGTGGTGAGTGATCGCGCGGTAATAATCCAATTTTTGGGAGGTCTCTGTAGATTCCAGAGATCTACATCAAATGAGTAAAATATAGATTGAGAAGTAACCAAAATATAAGATAAACACCGTTAGAGAGCTGTGCGCGTTGATTTAATCCCACTGCGTGTGAATAACAGTACCCAGGATGTGGGGACCTATAATTTGGCAGCGGAAGAGGCGGGATCGGAATAAATCACCGTTACCCACAATTCTTTGCGCTGCAGCTGCAGATCTCATGATTCAGTACATTTGCGGTTCTATGTAGTATTTACATGAACATCTGTTGCACAAGGACACATTAGTTTCTCAGGGGTGGGAGTTGTTAAGTGATTTTCCTGAATCACGGGATTTTGAGCCAACACCGAAATACATTCTCTCAGCTTTGTAGTTTCAGTTTCCTGTTTTTCATTTTTAGGTCGAGCCTGAGCCAGCGTGCGTTGATGCTCTGGTGAGCTGCTGTAGTAGAGCTTTGAAGGGGATCCCCGTCCACTCTCCGCCAATCTTTTTCATTGCCTTGTGTTTTTATCTTTTCTTCGTAAATGCTGGCTTCTGGTTCCTTAAATAGGCTTGTTAGTCCCGCCGTGACTTCATTTGTAACCTCACATGGCTACTGGTAGTGTTATTTAGTGTTGTAAGCACTATGGGGCATATTACCATGGCAGGCAAAATGAAATTATCGCCGCTTTGGCAGCCGTTTTCGGCCGCAAAGCGGCGATAATTTCATCGTCCTATTAGCAAGCTGTTGCTAACATCAGTTGGCGACAGCTTTTAGGTGATACCGAGCGGTTTGGGGCCCGCTTTGCATGTCAGCGATATTTATCGCTAATGACATGGAAAGTGGGCGTACCCAACCTGTTAGCGACTGAAAGCAGTCGCTAACATCGCTATTGCCTATTATCAACGCAGGCACAGCGATGATAAAAATTTGCGCTAAGCGCGAATATTGCTGAAAACTAACGCCTGCTGAGACCACTTCTCAACCTGTATATCTAATGGGAGTTGGATATTCAGGTTAAGACCCAATTGGCATTAATGCTGGAATATCGCCGGATATTTTATCGCATTGGAGATAAACGTTGCTAATAGCACGTTATCTCTGCGATAAAATCCGGCGATCCGCGGCGATAAAAAAAATGTCGCTAAGCTTATTTAGCGATAAATATCGCTAGTTGTTGATAATATGCCCCTATTTTCTTCATTGAGTTTGTCCTACTTCATGCACAACGACATGCTTTGCTTTCATTCAGCGCGCTTTCACTTTCCAAACTGCCAGGATAATCCTGACCGCTTTGTTCACGTATGCAATCCAATGTAAGTCGCGGCAGAAAACTAATCATTTATAAATAACAGCGCATCCTTTTAACCTGGGGGCATGCAGCGGTGCTGACGTCATCGTGGATGACTGGTGTCATCTGCAGTAGTTAGGCGATGAGGAACAATCCCATAAAGTGTATTCAGTAAAAACACTTGCAATCTATTTCCTCCTCCAATCTTGAGCGCCTTTCATTTGCTTTTAACATTCGGTGTCCCAGATTTACCTTTTATTTTATGGATTTTCCTTGAGAACCGGAGGCCCAGAGCTGCCCTGCCTCTAAGGCCCTGCAATTCTTTTCCAAATGGAATTTACAAATGTTGTTAACTTTAAAAACCAGTGCAGAGTATATCTGACCCACAGTTAATTGGAATCTTGTATAATTTAATATTTATTATTCTGGTTGAGCTTTCCAACAATCCCTTGGAGTGAATAATTAGAATAGCGGCAATCTGCGACGGAGATAAATGAGTGACGTCTGTGATGTCTGAGAGATGATACAAAAATGCTGCCGAAGCCACTGCACGTCTTGGCTTTTACAACAAATGCATTTTTAAAGGGTAAATGTATTTTTATCATGACTGTTATTTTTAGATGTTCCGCTTAAAAAAACATGCCTGTCCGCCGTCCTTGCACTCCTATGTAAAGCAAAACAGAAGAATGTTTCTGCCTAGGCCCCAAATGTCCCCGTGTACAGTAAAACTCTCTCTTGAATAAACATTTTAGTGGATTCATGCTTGCGGCTTGCTGTACCAACAGTCCATGGAATGAGAGCACCTTGTTGGTGGAAAGTGTTTTGTGTAGCTGTGCTTAGATTAGGAACTGGTGCCCCAAATGCGTAGTAATTTAACCAATGGCGGTATAAACTCTGTCCCTGCCTGCAACTAGAAACTTTAGGGCAGACTTATAATAAACTAATGTAGCGCGGTGCAGCAAGTCATTTTGCTGCGACAAACTGCGTTCGTTTGGAAGCACAGGGATGCAACATATTTACAACAATATGTCACCTCTCTGTGCTTCACCCTTGTCTGGCCCACAAACTGTTGCCATGTGCCGACGCAGGCACCCATGCCTGAGTCGCAGGGAGATTGTTCATGTGCTGGAAGGGACACCTTCCTGTGCATAAACAATCAAACAATCACCAGAGATGATTTCCTCTTTCTATGCATGCTGCAGAATGCAGCACGCAAAGAAAGAGGAAAAAAACGAGGAGAAATTAAAACATTTCTCCTCGTTGCACCTCCCTACGACTCCGCTGAGGAGGCGTAGCATTCAGACTAATTTCCAGGTTTACGATTTCTTGTAAATATGGAAATGTGTCAGGTTCCATGGGTGCTGCATGGGAACACCCACAACAACATTCATGGAACGCCCCTTTCACGCAAAGTGCTGCATGTAAAGGTATTGGAATCCCTCCTTAGCTATTTGAGCCTATTTAAAATGTAACTTATTTAAAAGGACGTATTTAATGTAACGTATTTAAAAGGACTGGAAAAGTCATGCAGGGTGGCTTTTTCTGCTCTTGTAAATATGGGGCAGCAAAATGCGCTGCTGGTTTATCACAAAAAGTGTCACAACGACTGCGTAAAACTGACGCAAGGCCTCATAAATAAGGCCCTCTAAATTCAAGAACATATTATTTAAGTTTTGTTTCACAAGCCATGAAATAGTCTCATGTTTTTCGAGAGCAGGTGTTTATAGATACAAAAATGCAGATGTATGCTGGGTGAGATGTTGCACCAATTTATTTAACCTGGGGCCCTCTTACTGAAAAAAGACGATTTTCACAACTACACAAACCAGTTTCATTTTAATGCATTGTCTGTGAACAAGCTTCGTTAAAGAGACACTAGACCCGAAAGACATTATTTCTGCTGCCAAACGAAGTTCTGAATGAGAATGACAGAAAGACAGCCCCTTGGCCTTTTAAACCCCTGTCTGCAGCCCAACTGATCCCCAGACATCACATTATTTTGGACACTAGACAATGTTTACTATTCGGTGCACTTTATCTTGGTGCCGCTGTACAGTGTTTGAGAAGGGAAAACAAAATTCAGGCCTTTGCGGTTTTGTGGGAAGCTGTGTGCTCAGAGCAAAGCAAGAACGAATAAACAAGAATCGGTACTGAAAGGGGGAAGGAACGCAGGGCACAGCTGGGCCGGTGTCTCTAACTTGCCAGAACAGTAAAGAAAGCTGGGGCATATTATCAAGGATGGGCGATACATTATCGCCGCTTTTATCGGCAGAAACTGCCTCTAAAGCGGCGATAATGGGCTTGATAATATGCTCTACGGAATTCCAATCGAAGCCCATGTTAGATGTCTTCACATCTAACATGGGCTTCGATTGGAATTCCATAGAGCATATTATCAAGCCCATTATCACCGCTTTATCAGCAGTTTCCTGCCGATAAAAGCTGTGTGCTCAGAGCAAAGCAAGAACGAATAAACAAGAATCGGTACTGAAAGGGGGAAGGAACGCAGGGCACAGCTGGGCCGGTGTCTCTAACTTGCCAGAACAGTAAAGAAAGCTGGGGCATATTATCAAGGATGGGCGATACATTATCGCCACTTTTATCGGCAGAAACTGCCTCTAAAGCGGCGATAATGGGCTTGATAATATGCTCTACGGAATTCCAATCGAAGCCCATGTTAGATGTCTTCACATCTAACATGGGCTTCGATTGGAATTCCATAGAGCATATTATCAAGCCCATTATCACCGCTTTATCAGCAGTTTCCTGCCGATAAAAGCGGCGATAATGTATCGCCCGTCCTTGATAATATGGCCCACTGTTTTTGCTGAATGCCTACTGCTTTTCTGTGTGTGTGCACGTCACATGGATGCCCATTACTGGATACAGATATGTAAATCATGTTGATACATTATGGGGTGACGATTGCTTTCTAAATTGGGTGCTGATTTACAAGCCCCTTGCTTCTCTTTTGAGCCGCCGTTGCATCACTTTTTGTGACGCAGAGGCGACGTATAAGTTGTGGCCCATTTACAACATGACACAGCTAGGGAGATGCGTCAGGTTGTAAAGCCCTGTGTCACATTATACCTGTGTCAAAATCCTTACCTCGTAAGCCACTTACACCAAGTAAAGTGGGAGGGAACAGCCCAATAGGAACCTACACAACAGAGGGACTCAGAGGGCGATAGTGACTCTGAGATGGCTGACCACTAAACAGGAATATGCAGGGGTGGCACGAAGGGAGTGTATTTAATCTGTGCACCATGCGTGCTGGTGGTCAGTGTCTCCGAGCATCAGTTAAATGTATGGAGAATTGTAGAACTGTGTAACTCTGCAATGGCTAACAGTTATTGAGAAATGCTATATGTACTTGCAACTTTTACAAAACAGAGAAACCCACACTTCACGTTATTTCAAAAAGTATTATTCAATTGAAAAAATGAACAAAGACTAATATGTTCATCTCGGCAATTATTTATGCCTTTTAATCATATTTTTGGAATGATAAATGCTATTTTTTAGAAAGAGAAGATAACGTTCTTCACATACATAACCACACAATCTTGTTGTTGTAATTATACAAACACATAATATACAAAAGAATGAAACATACAATTATTGCAATTCATTTCATGTTACACAACATTATACACAAAAAATGAAAACAGGGGGAAAAAACAAGGGTAAACAAGATGTCAAATTATTTCAAATGAACATCATGAAAATACCAGCATAAGTACAATTCTTTTCTGAATACTGAAATATCATCAATCAATGTGGGTACTCAGTAAAAAAGATGTCAACAATGTTTAAAAAAAATAAGGCTTAATCCCCTTTGTCAGTAACGTTTTCAAAAGGTAGGATTTAATCCTGTTTGCCGACGCGTTTTGAGTGAGGGTTCCTTGTCCCCAGACTCTCATCAGGGCCAAATCAATCCTTTTCCCAATCCTTATCCTAATAATGAAAAAACAAATTTGTACATGCTTATTAAGACAGCTTCCCTCAACCTTCTCAGTCTTTTTGTTATCTACACGGTTTGCACTGACATGCCTTACCTCAAAGTTGTAGAGGTAAAGCTCGCTCTTCAAGCTTGTAATTGAAGCTGCGTGCACGCTTCTAAAACAAAGATTTTTGTGTATTTGTTAGCTAAGGTGACTCTACATTCATTTCTTTTAAAATCTACAAAGTGGGGGTGGGGCGTTCATACCTGTGACTCAGTGTCTCAAAAATTCAGATGTATGAGCTACTTTTTCTCTCTCATCATTTTGAAACGAGGCCACTTGTGATTTCAATTTTGTTTCTTTCTGTGAAAAGAGTAACCAAAGTGGCGTGTTATGGCTGTCTTTACATTTTGGTTCTTAACCATTGTTATCCTAAGGGAACCGCTAAGCTACTCACCGTGAGATTCCTCACGTTGGTCGCGGTGTCTCGCACAAGCCTTGACTAGCGGCAACCGTTCACTGACCGTCAATCTGTAATATGAAAGAACACATTAGGGCCGCTGTGTCGATGGCAAGGAATACGAGCGTTTGGAAACAAACCAGGGATCCACGCTTACCTATTTCTTTCGCTAGCTTTCCTCTCAATGCACTCCTTGTTCTGAATCACCAGTGTTGGTAAAACAGGCAGCCGCCTGTTGGTTTCTTTAAACTTTCTCGGCCAATCCAAAGTGACCATTGTGGTGAAGCCACGGGAGAGCATTCTGGGAAGTGTAGTGAATTGAACGACTCAAGGTTGAGTTTTTTTCAGAGTCTGTTCAATTCGCTCATGGAATTGAGTCCTTTGTTTATGCTGTCGAACCTCATTATTAGGTACGCTTCCTTGCGCAACAGCGCCTGCTCTACATTTGCTGATCTATGTTTTGGATCAATGCTTGACATCACCGTCCAAGTGAATTCGGTCTCTTTGTGATTCAAAGCCACAAAATGTTCTACCATTGGGGCATTTGGTACTCTTTTCTTTAATCTCGATCGATGCTGGGAAATTCGAATGTTCACCTGTTGGCATGTTTTGCCGATGTATATTTTATTGCAAGCACACAATACTGCATAAATGACGTTCTTGCTTTTGCAATTAGTATGCATCTCATGTCTCCATTTGATGCCGTTATGACAAAATTCATTTCCTTCTATAGTACTGTTGCAGGCGACACACATACCGCATTTGTGGTGTCCAGTGATGGGTTTAAGTTTCCACTGTGATATGAGGTCACTCTTAGTTTTTTTGAATGCTTTAGCAGTTTTTTTGGGTAACCCCTCTTGTCCATTTCTTCACAAAATGAGGCTGCATGTGTGTCAAAATCAGTTATTTCGGAACAATTTCTTCTTATCCTCAATAGCTGGCCATAAGGTAAATTTTGTTTCAGACACTGGGGATGCGCACTTTTATATTGTAAAATGGTGTTTTTGTCCGTCTCTTTTTTGAATAAAGAGGTTGTAAACCTGTCTCCTTCAATACCGACTTCCACATCCAAGAAAGTCATTCTCTTTTTGCTTGAGTCAATTGAGAATTTAATGTCTGGATGTCTTACATTCAACCAGCCATAGAAGTTATCGAGTTCCATCTGGCTCCCCTGCCACAAGAGCCAGATGTCATCGATATATCGTGCCCATTGTTTTATGTTGTCACTGTATGGGTTGTTCCTGTAAATGAATCTCTCCTCGTACTGGGCCATGTTCAACACAGCCATTTCTGGCGCGTAAGGACAACCCATGGCCGTGCCTTTGATCTGAATAAAAAACTCATTTTCAAATTTAAAGTAATTGCTCCTCAAGGAGATTTCTGCCAATGATATGATGAAAGCAGTGGGGACCCTGTGGGGTCTCTCCCGTTGCTCCAGATACAGTTCCATCACTTCTAAGGCTTCATCCTGTGGGATCTGTGTGTATAACGAATTGACGTCCATTGTGGCCATCAATTCAGTTTCAACATCTACTGTCATGTCTTGTAGCTTATTGATAAAATCAATCGTGTCTCTTAGGAATGATTTTACCTGTGGTAAAAACGGTTTCAAAAAGAAATCAATATATTTGGAGATGGGCTCCATAATGCCAGATCAATGGGAAAAAATAATACCCACATCGCCTTTTTGATGGAAAATCGAGAAATCGATGTACTATTTGTAACGGAAACATGGGCGGACGAGGCGTCAGACGCCGACCTCGCACTGGCAGTACCCGAGAAATACTCATTATATAGAGTTGACAGAAAATTGACAAGGGGAGGAGGACTAGCAATTATAGCTAAAGAAAACCTCAGGATCAAGAGCTCTGAAAAAGGAAGTCATCCTGACTGTGAAATCATGACATTTCAAATCATGATTACTAACAATTACAGTTTCAATGGAGTACTCATCTAGAGACCACCAAATGCAAAAAGACCACTCATTGAATCACTAAGCCCATTCCTAGAATCCTGTGTAACGAACCCAGACTACACAATACTGGGGGATTTCAATCTACATTTGGAGAAAACCACAGACCCCAAGATTAGCACCTTTAAAGATGCAATGGCTAATTCCGACTTAGAACAAAAAGTCCAGCTAGGTACACATATAGCAGGACATACACTTGATGGTATTTTTACATCTTGCCAAAAATTAACAAAAGTAGAAGTCCACCCGATAGCGTGGACAGATCACAAACTTGTATCTTTCCAACTAGAGATTGTAGAGGACCTAGGAAAACTTATTGAAAAGCCCAAAAGAGTCACTTACCCTGATTGGTCAAAAGTTGATTTCCAAATATTAATAGAGGCATTGAACTCATCATATCCAACTCTAGACAGTGACAGTAATATAGCCTGTACACAATTCAATGACTGGCTAAAAACAGCATTTCAGAGCTCCGTACCGCAGAAAAGAAAGATCTTTAAAAGGAAGTCACCTTCGCAACCTTGGCACTCGGATGTCTTAAAAACACAGAAACAGAAATGCAGGAGAGCGGAAAAAAAGTGGAGAATACAATATGACCCCAAATTAAAGACAGATTACAAAAAAGAATTGGCCACTTACAAAAGTATGATAATCGCAGAAAAAAGCAAGGGGCATATTACCAACGTTTAGCGATATTTACCGCTAACGATGTTTAGCAACAAATTTTTTTAACGCTAAGCATCGCCGGAAATTATCGCAGAGATAACTTGCTATTAGCAAGGTTTATCTCAGAAGTGATAAAAATCCTCACGATAACTGCCAATTGAGAGATTATCGCTGGAAAACCAACGATACTCTCTCAAAGTTTGGCGTTAGCTTGATGATAGGGGCTCACAAACCTAGCCATGATATCCACCTTCCATAGGATATCATGGCTAAGTCAGGAAAATACCAGGGGGCATATTACCAACGCTAAGCGATATTTGTCGCTAACGATGCTTAGCAACGAAATCTTTTTTTTTCAGAACAAAAGCAACGAATTTTTTAACGCTAAGCATCGCCAGAAATTATCGCAGATAAACCTTGCTATCATCAAGGTTTATCGCAAAAGCGATAAAAATCGGCCACAATGCATGAATATCGCTGAAAAATCCGCGATATTCATGCATTACCAAGCTAATGCTCTTAGCCATGTTATCCACCTACCATTGGATAACATGGCTAAGAGCAGCTCAGGGCAGGTGTTATCTTTTGGAGATATTCGCGCTTAGCGCAAATATTTCCAAATCCTTGATAATAGGAGAAATGTCGCTTACCAACATTTCTCCTATTATTTTTCTCTGGAACGCCCCCTTTGCATCTCATTAGAGATGCAAGGGGAAGCGTAGAGAAAAAGGGTGCCAACATGCGAATTTGCGTGTTAGCACCCTGTTGCTGATAGGGAGATAATTTTATCTCCGCTTTCTTGGCTTTCAAAGCCAAAACAGCGGAGATAAATCCCTTGATAATATGCCCCCAAATTCTTTGTACATAAAATAAACGAATCTAAGAACTCAAGTAAAGAGCTGTTTGCAGTAGTTAAGAAACTTGCTAAATTCGAAAATAATAATCCCGAAAACATATCATCCGATTTCTGCAACACCCTAGGTCATTTCTTTGTAAATAAAGTGTCTTCAGTTTATGAACTACTCAAAAACAAACAGATAGACCATATAACTGAAAGCCTCACCAATAATACAAAATTAAATAACCAATCCAGCGATACACTCTCCTTTCACTGGTCTCTACCTACAGTGGAACAAATTAGTAAAGAAATAATGACAACTAACTCGGGCAGCCCCTTAGACCCTTGTCCACCGAAGGTAATGCAAACATTTTCAGAACAAATAGGACCAGCACTGCAAAAATTGTTTGAGGTAATCCTGAACACCAGTACATTTCCAAATGACTGGAAAAATATATCGATCAGGCCACTCCTGAAAAAACGTAATCTGGACAGTGAAGTCCCTAGCAATTACATACCTATAGCTAGGATTCCTTTCGCTGCGAAAATACTGGAGAAACTGTTAAATAAACAGTTCTCACAGTACCTTCTGGAAAACAAGTGGCTCGACTATTCCCAATTCGGTTTCCGCGAGGGGCACGGAACAGAGACAGCCCTCCTTATGGCAACTGAAGAACTTAGAAGAATATTAGATAATGGAGAAAAGGCCGCCTTGGTGCTATTAGATCTCTCGGCGGCCTTCGACACGGTCAGCCATGAGATACTAATAAAACGCATTAAAGAAGCCAGAGCAAGCGATCATGCATGCAATCTCATCGCATCCTACCTAAAGGACAGAAAATTCTCAGTGGAACTAGGAGAAGCAAAATCAGACTCCTTCACGGTACCATGCGGTGCCCCACAGGGCTCTTCATTAAGCCCAACACTTTTTAACTTATATGTGGCCCCCCTTGCCGAAGTAATACGAGAAAATGGCTTTACGCCAATTTCCTACGCAGACGATACACAGATCGTCATCTCCATAGGCAAAGACAATAAGGTAACAGCCAAAAAAAAAATCCAAATATGCATGCTAAAAGTCAGTCAGTGGATGCAACAAAATTGCCTCAAACTAAACGGAGAGAAGAGTGAGGTAATGATTCTGGGAGGTAATGCAGACATCTGGTCCCCAGACTGGTGGTCTCCTGAACTGGGAAACAGACCAGAACCCTCGGAGAAGGTTAAAAATTTAGGATTCATGGTCGACACAAAATTAGCATACGAAGCACAAGTAAATAAGCTAGCTTCGTCTTTCTGGCTGATTTTAAAAATGATAAGAAAGATACTTCCGTATTTGCCCCAAGATACTCGTAAAACGGTGGTGACTGCTCTTGCACTGTCGCGACTGGACTACGGAAATGCGCTATATGCGGGAGCCAGAGTTAAAATCACGGAAAAAATGCAGCGGCTACAGAATGCGGCAGCCCGATTAATACTGGAAATTCCGAAGTTCCAGCCCATTAGCCATAAACTGGAGTCACTACATTGGCTTCCAGTGGCTAAAAGAGTCAAGTTTAAGTCATTATGCCTGACATACAAGGCATTGCAGGGTAAAGGGTCACACTTCCTGAAAATGCACTTAAAACACTACGAACCTTCGAGGCTACTCAGATCTGGACAACAAAATCTGATAGCGATACCCAAGTTTAAGCGATCAAACTGGGGAGGAAGAAGTTTCCTAGTTCACGCAGCACGGTCCTGGAATCTACTACCACTGGATATAAAAAACAGCCCAACATTGGAAATATTTAGAAAGAAAATTAAAACATGGCTATTCAGTGTATAAATTGTGCTAACCACAGACCTGTTCAGGACAATGGACAAATCATAGCGCCCGGGGGGTGTCTGGTGGTTCTTGTGAATTTTTGGCAAAAAGTATAGGACGGGCGTCCTTGGTGATTTTTTGTTTAAAAATTCGAACTCTTTAGGGCCACAGATGAGGAGATGATTTTATGTTTGGGTTTAAAATTTGTCCCCAGTAGAAGAACCGACTTTACCAAACTTAAGTTGGAGGCAATTGATTTTTGCAGAAAGATTAGGTTAAAAACTTTCTTCGCCGGTGCTGAATCCACTCCAAGTGGTAAAACCACTGGTTTAAGAGTCAAATCAAAATTCAATCATAATCAAGCAGGCAGACAAGGGGGGTGCGGTGGTTATTTGGCCTCGAACTATGTACTTATCTGAAGGCAGGGCACATGTAGACAACAGGGAATGGTACAGACCTGTTAAAGAAGACCCGGTTTTTGAAAACCAAAATAAGATTGCTAAACTAACTAAAGAAGGATTAGAAGAAGGATTCCTGGGCCCTAAAGAGTTCGAATTTTTAAACAAAAAATCACCAAGGACGCCCGTCCTATACTTTTTGCCAAAAATTCACAAGAACCACCAGACACCCCCCGGGAGACCAATTGTCTCCGGGTGTGAATCAGCATTGGAGCCCATCTCCAAATATATTGATTTCTTTTTGAAACCGTTTTTACCACAGGTAAAATCATACCTAAGATACACGATTGATTTTATCAATAAGCTACAAGACATGACAGTAGATGTTGAAACTGAATTGATGGCCACAATGGACGTCAATTCGTTATACACACAGATCCCACAGGATGAAGCCTTAGAAGTGATGGAACTGTATCTGGAGCAACGGGAGAGACCCCACAGGGTCCCTACTGCTTTCAACATATCATTGGCAGAAATCTCCTTGAGGAGCAATTACTTTAAATTTGAAAATGAGTTTTTTATTCAGATCAAAGGCACGGCCATGGGTTGTCCTAACGCGCCAGAAATGGCTGTGTTGTACATGGCCCAGTACGGGGAGAGATTCATTTACAGGAACAACCCATACAGTGACAACATAAAACAGTGGGCACGATATATCGATGACATCTGGCTATTGTGGCAGGGGAGCCAGATGGAACTCGATAACTTCTATGGCTGGTTGAATGTAAGACATCCAGACATTAAATTCTCAATTGACTCAAGCAAAAAGAGAATGACTTTCTTGGATGTGGAAGTCGGCATTGAAGGAGACAGGTTTACAACCTCTTTATTCAAAAAAGAGACGGACAAAAACACCATTTTACATTATAAAAGTGCGCCTCCCCAGTGTCTGAAACAAAATTTACCTTATGGCCAGCTATTGAGGATAAGAAGAAATTGTTCCGAAATAACTGATTTTGGCACACATGCAGCCTCATTTTGTGAAGAAATGGACAAGAGGGGTTACCCAAAAAAACTGCTAAAGCATTAAAAAAAACGAGCGAGGTATACTCCTAGGGAAGAGCTCCTAAAAATCAAGCCAAAAAAGGAACTAAACAAATTGGTCTGTGTAACCACCTACGGGGCGCAAACCAATAAATTCAGGCAAATCAACCTGGCACTTGCTAGAGGGACTTGAGTACCCTTTGGAAAGACCAATTTTCGCCATGGGAAAAAATCCCAGTATCGGCCAACAAATCATCAGGGCAGATAGCTATGTTCCAAAATCTAAGAGTGACCTCATATCACAGTGGAAACTTAAACCCATCACTGGACACCACAAATGCGGTATGTGTGTCGCCTGCAGCAGTACTATAGAAGGAAATGAATTTTGCCATAACGGCATCAAATGGAGACATGAGATGCATACTAATTGCAAAAGCAAGAACGTCATTTATGCAGTATTGTGTGCTTGCAATAAAATATACATCGGCAAAACATGCCAACAGGTGAACATTCGAATTTCCCAGCATCGATCGAGATTAAAGAAAAGAGTACCAAATGCCCCAATGGTAGAACATTTTGTGGCTTTGAATCACAAAGAGACCGAATTCACTTGGACGGCGTTGTCAAGCATTGATCCAAAACATAGATCAGCAAATGTAGAGCAGGCGCTGTTGCGCAAGGAAGCGTACCTAATAATGAGGTTCGACAGCATAAACAAAGGACTCAATTCCATGAGCGAATTGAACAGACTCTGAAAAAAACTCAACCTTGAGTCGTTCAGTTCACTACACTTCCCAGAATGCTCTCCCGTGGCTTCACCACAATGGTCACTTTGGATTGGCCGAGAAAGTTTAAAGAAACCAACAGGCGGCTGCCTGTTTTACCAACACTGGTGATTCAGAACAAGGAGTGCATTGAGAAGAAAGCTAGCGAAAGAAATAGGTAAGCGTGGATCCCTGGTTTGTTTCCAAACGCTTGCATTCCTTGCCATCGACACAGCGGCCCTAATGTGTTCTTTCATATTACAGATTGACGGTCAGTGAACGGTTGCCGCTAGTCAAGGCTTGTGCGAGACACCGCGACCAACGTGAGGAAGCTCACGGTGAGTAGCTTAGCGGTTCCCTTAGGATAACAATGGTTAAGAACCAAAATGTAAAGACAGCCATAACACGCCACTTTGGTTACTCTTTTCACAGAAAGAAACAAAATTGAAATCACAAGTGGTCTCGTTTCAAAAAGATGAGAGAGAAAAAGTAGCTCATACATCTGAATTTTTGAGACACCGAGTCACAGGTATGAACGCCCCACCCCCACTTTGTAGATTTTAAAAGAAATGAATGTAGAGTCACCTTAGCTAACAAATACACAAAAATCTTTGTTTTAGAAGCGTGCACACAGCTTCAATTACAAGCTTGAAGAGCGAGCTTTACCTCTACAACTTTGAGGTAAGGCATGTCAGTGCAAACCGTGTAGATAACAAAAAGACTGAGAAGGTTGAGGGAAGCTGTCTTAATAAGCATGTACAAATTTGTTTTTTCATTATTAGGATAAGGATTGGGAAAAGGATTGATTTGGCCCTGATGAGAGTCTGGGGACAAGGAACCCTCACTCGAAACGCGTCGGCAAACAGGATTAAATCCTACCTTTTGAAAACGTTACTGACAAAGGGGATTAAGCCTTATTTTTTTAAAACATTGTTGACATCTTTTTTACTGAGTACCCACATTGATTGATGATATTTCAGTATTCAGAAAAGAATTGTACTTATGCTGGTATTTTCATGATGTTCATCTATACTACTATTATAAAGAGAGAACTTGCACCTTTTGGCCAGGTAAACTCGAGAACCACAGCACAAATCACACCACCCAATACAGCGTTGGAAAGGGCAGTTGCAGCAGAAGGACATAGGCTATTCAGACGCCCACCATATACATTTAAAAAGTAAAAGAACCGTGGCAGCAAAGTAGTCCCTTGTGGGCGTGTCTGCATTGTGCTGTGGGTGTGTGCTGGGGGCGTGACAATCGCTGGGGACATTCCGTCACGAGTGTTGTTTTTTCTTCCCAGGTTCTATACATTCCTGCTCCCTTTAAATAGTAATTCAGTAGAGGTCCCATTCTCTTAGAACCACCCCAAGCACATTTATGGGCAAAAATACAACTAAAAGGCCCTGCAAAGCATTATGGGATAAGCTTAGCATAATTTTTAGTATTCATGAAAGGGTTTCAATGTTTTGGAATTTTACTCATCAGGGACATCTTGGGTCGACGAGGTGAACTGCAGCGTGATGTATAATATTTTAAATGCTATTGCATTTCCCTCATCAGGGACATCTAGGGACGGCGAGGTGAACTGCAGCTTGATCTATCTATCTATACTACTATTATAAAGAGAGAACTTGCACCTTTTGGCCAGGTAAACTCGGAACCACAGCACCAATCACAACACCCAATACAGCGTTGGAAAGGGCAGTTGCAGCAGAAGGACATAGGCTATGCAGACGCCCACCATATACATTTAAAAAGTAAAAGAACCGTGCCAGCAAAGTAGTCCCTTGTGGGCGTGTCTGCATTGTGCTGTGGGTGTGTGCTGGGGGCGTGACAATCGCTGGGGGCATTCCGTCACGAGTATTGTTTTTTCTTCCCAGGTTCTATACATTCCTGCTCCCTTTAAATAGTAATTCAGTGGAGGTCCCATTCTCTTAGAACCACCCCAAGCACAGTTATGGGCAAAAATACAACTAAAAGGCCCTGCAAAGCATTATGGGATAAGCTTAGCATAATTTTTAGCATTCATGAAAGGGTTTCAATGTTTTGGAATTTTACTCATCAGGGACATCTTGGGACGACGAGGTGAACTGCAGCGTGATGTATAATATTTTAAATGCTATTGCATTTGCCTCATCAGGAATATCTAGGCACGGCGAGCTGAACTGCAGCTTGATATATAATATTTTAAATGCTATTGCATTTGCATCATCAGGGACATCTAGGGACATGAGGTGAACTGCAGCTTGATGTGAAATATTTTAAATGCTATTGCATTTGCCTCATCAGGGACATCTAGGGACCATGAGGTGAACTGCAGCTTGATGTATAATATTTTAAATGCTATTGCATTTGCCTCTTGGGGACAACTGGGGAAAACGAGGTGAACTGCAGCTCTTTGTAGAATTATTTGGATACTATAATATTCACTTCCCACTGCTAATCTCGTCCCATAATGGTTTGCAAGGGCTTGATCTCAAAATCATCACCTCTCTCACTGCTTGCTGGAAGCTAATTTCACTTTTTTGAAATGACTATATGCATTTTAGCATGTAGAAAAACGTGTTATTTTACCTTGAATATATGAGGTTTCTGTTTTAATAATTGGAAATCTGACGGAACAAAATATTGCGGATTTATTGTACCAAGTTCGCGCCAATTCCGCCCACCCCTACTTTAAATACCCCTGCACCCCATAATCATAACCCACCCTTACTCTATAAAATACCTCAACACCCTTAAACACTAACCCATCTTAACCCTATAAATATACCCTGTACCCCAAAACCCAAACCTATCCCTAAACCCTAAAAATACCCCTGTACCCCAAAACCAAATCCTAGCCCTGAACCCTATAAATACCCCTGTACCTCAAAACCCAAACATACCCCTGAACCCTAAAAATACCCCTGTACCCCAAACCCCAAACCTACCCCTGAACCCTAAAATACCCCTGTACCCCAAAACCCAAACCTAGCCCATAACCCTTAAAATACCCCTGTACCCCAAAACCCAAACCTACCCCTGAACCCTAAAAATACCCCTGTACCCCAAAACCCAAACCTAGCCCAGAACCCTAAAATACCCCAGTATCCCAAAACCCAAACCTAGCACTGAACCCTAAAAATAACCCTGTACCCCAAAACCCAAACCTAGCCCTGAACCCTAAAAATACCCCTGTACCCCAAAACCCAAACCTACCCCTGAACCCTAAAAATACCCCTATACCCCAAAACCCAAACCTAGCCCTGAACCCTAAAAATAACCCTGTACCCCATAACCCAAAACGATATCTGAACCATTAAAATACCCAAACACCCCAAAACATATACCTCAGTACCCTAAAACATATAACCCTATACCCATACTTGCCTTATCCAAACATTTTTAAAAAACATGGTTTTACCATTCATGCATTTACAACTAATTTCATTGTAAATGTATGCGTGGTAAAAGCATATAAAATGTAATGCCATGCGTTATAATGGCATTGCGGAGTCATGGTACTTTCGTAATGAAAGTATGCAGAGTGATGGTATGTGGAAAGAAATTTGCGGAATAATGGGTGTTTACCCTCCCCCGTAAGTAAATGTAAATGTAGTGTATTTTATATAGCGCACTTCTACCCGGAGGCCTCGTAGTGCTGTATTCATACCGCTGTGGAACCCATCCTGGCTTTCCTTTGAAATGTCCACTCCTGGGCACCCCCAAGGTGAAGCCAGGCATCCACAGCGCTGCTGGGGCCGTTGTGGAGATTAAGCAAGCTATTGCCCAGAGTCACAGAGTGGGACCTATGATTAGACTAGGCACCGAGGCGAGAATTATCAGGTCCGGGGAAATTGATTCCAAGAGCCGCCGAGGCGGGAATTGAACCCCTGTCCCGGGCCAGACCTCTGCATCAGGGTCTGCCGCTCTAACCATTGAGCCACGCTTCTCCAGTACTTCTTAAGTACATTGGTTGGCACGGCGACCCACATCTCCAGCAACATACTCATATTTTTTCACCACCAATTGGAAAAATGCACAGGTCTCTCTCATTGATGCCCAGCACCGACATACACTTTTAGACGCACCTCCCACCACAAGTTCTAGAATTGCGAACTTTAGAGATGGGGAGCTATGTTCGAATCTCGGCATCAGCTCAACATCCTGTGATTCCAGGCAAATCGCGTTGTCTCCCCGTGCCTACCACAAATGAATGTGTTCTTCTGTAATGTAAATTGTGCTCATGCCATGTTGTCGAGTTCGCGCTATATAATATTGCAAGGAAAATAAAGTAGGGAAACTCAAGTTCACACACTACTGAACGCACACTCTTTAGTGCATCAGCAGTGCACTGTGAATCGGAGCGTTTCACAGGCCTGTCACAGATAAGAAATGCTATCAAAATGAAATCCTACGAAACAATATACTACTGGCTGGCAGCAATTCATACCCGGACAACATCGGGACGGGCTGCTAGTTTGAAATAATTTGACATCTTGTTTACCCTTGTTTTTTCCCCCTGTTTTCATTTTTTGTATATAATGTTGTGTAACATGAAATGAATTGCAATAATTGTATGTTTCATTCTTTTGTATATTATGTGTTTGTATAATTACGACAACAAGATTGTGTGGTTATGTATGTGAAGAACGTTATCTTCTCTTTCTAAAAAATAGCATTTATCATTCCAAAAATATGATTAAAAGGCATAAATAATTGCCGAGATGAACATATTAGTCTTTGTTCATTTTTTCAATTGAATAATACTTTTTGAAATAACGTGAAGTGTGGGTTTCTCTGTTTTGTAAAACTTATATTGGGCCCTACCCCACTTCTGTCCATAGGGCCACACCCCCCTGTTTTTCAAACAATATGTACTTGCAACGGCATATGAGTGGTCATGTGTTATCCAGTCACCAGATATGTATACTATATTTCACTATTAAAAACAATTTTAAAAATAAGTAAACAAGGACCTGAAACTTCTACTTTTAGCACACATACTTCTTTCAGGGAGGTATTTCCATAAGTTAAACTTTCTTCAAACTTTCCTAAGCAAGTAACAGGTGGTTTTGCTCCCCATTGAAACACATTGACGTTAGAAGGACTGAGCAACAGCTTTTCTCATTTTCTCATATTCAGCTACATGCATGATGATGCATGTGGCTCTGCTGTCAAGAACAAAAGGGACTTTAAGTTCCTACTAGTATGTCAACAGATGTTGTTTTTCATGTTTTATTTTTTTAACAGATGAATTTTCCCATTTGTACTTTCTTCAGTCATCATATATAATCGTTCTTCATCATGCTCATCTGCAGAGGATTCATACTCTAAACGTTCCATTTGTATGACATGTTTAACATTTCCTTTGGTTTGCCTTTTCTATGTTCTTTCACTATCTCTCCTTTTTAGCCTGCAGACACTTGCAAAATGATTTCATTTTCCACATTCTATACATTGTTGCCCTAATGCTGGATATGCATTAGTATACAGGAATTGTTGTCTACATCTGTAACATGGTCTTTTCGGAAAACATTTGTTCTATCAGTTTTTATATCTTTTTTAATTGCACCTGTTTTATTATCCTTTTTGATCATTTGTCTAACTTGTTCCATAGCTTGTTCCCTTCCTTGTTCCATATTAGTGGCATGTGTCTTACCTTGGGCTTTGTTTCGTTCGTACTATGCAAATAATTGTAAGTCATACATCTTTTCTAGTAATGTTTTCCAAAATTCTACTGAGTTACATCCCTGAAAAATTCTTAGACTGATTGTTTAAAGCTAAACTCCGATAAAACGGAAGTAGTCATCTTCGGACCACTAACACCTGAGTGGTCATCCAATTGGTGGCCTTCCTCTTTAGGCTCCCCTCCCGAGCCTGTGGGGAATCTGGGTGTCATCTTCGATGATCGACTCACGTTTCACTCACATGTCAACCAGATCACCTCCTCAGCCTTTTTTAAACTGAAGCTTATTAAAAAAATTCTCCCTTTTCTCCCTGAAAAAGCCGGTAAAACCTTGGTCACTTCCCTTGTGTTGTCCACTTTGGATTATTGCAATGCTTTGTTCCTCAACGCACAGGAAGGAGTCTTATACAAGCTGCAAATAATACAGAATTCAGCTGCAGGGCTCTTGGGAAATATTCCCAAATATCACTCTGCCTCTAATACCATCAAAGAGCTGCATTGGCTATCCATTGAGAACAGGATAAAGTTTAAGACGCTGTGCATTGTGTACAAAGCATTGCATAATCTAGGACCTGCATATCTCATCCGTAACTTGATTCCCTATCATCCATCTAGAACACTACGTTCATCTTGTTCAGGTGATCTTGTGGTACCCCGTACAAAAACGGTTTCATGGGGTGATAGAAGATTCCTGGTATCGGCCCCAAAGTTGTGGAACACTTTGCCACACTTGATTAAAGCCAGTCCATCTCTATGGTTCTTTCGCAAACAACTAAAGACTTGGCTTTTTAATCAGTAGATCCCGTTCCTTCTTAAAGCCAGTCCATCCTTATGGTTCTTTCGCAAGCAACTAAAGACCTGGCTTGCCAATCAGTAGATCCTGTTCCTTCTTCTTAGGGTAAATTACTCAGATACTCAGCGCCGAGACGCCTATGGGCCTTTGTATGCGCTCTAGAAATATCAAAATTAAATTAAATTAAATTAATTGTTTCTTCATTATTACACTTGTCAAATTTGCAAAAAATAACCAACTTCTCAGCTTAGTCACAAACTCATTAATAGCTTAATTGTCTTGTTGGTAAGGTATGTTGAAGTATGTTTCAAAATCTAAATTTCTTTGCGGCTCAGACTTCTTGTTTAAACAATTAATAAGTAATTCATATACATTTTCTGTCTGTGACTGGAAAGGTAATAATTAGATCATCATCTTCATCACCAACCAAATTAAGTAACAAATCTGTGGCTTGTACATCAGTGTGTTATACACATGGGGCCTTATTTATGAAAAGTGACGCATCACTGCGTGAAAACAGCGATCCGTCACTTTTCACTGCGCACTCCTTGCGACACCAATGATGCGTCATATTTAATGTATGACGCATCATGTCGCAAGGAGTTACAGATACGTCAGTATTTCTGACGCATCTGTAAGCGCAAAAGTGACGCATTGCTGGAGTGTGTCACAAAAGTGATGCAACTCCTGCAATGCGTCCTTTCACATGGGGAAAGCCCCATGTGAAAGGGCTTGCGTCAGTCTTACGCCTGCTGTGAGGCAGGCGCAAGATTTTGACGCAACAGCGTCCTAAAAGTGACGCAGTGAAATCTCATAGATTTCACTGCGTCACTATTACGAGGCTTTTTGCGGGGGAACGCCCCCTCTGCATACATTATACCTGACGCAGGTATAATGTGGCGCAGGGGTTTAAAAAGTGACGCATCTACCTAGATGCGTCACTTTTTAAATATGGTCCAACAAGGCGCATGTTTTACGCCGCCGATGCGTCACAAAAAGTGACGCACCGGCGGCGCAAAACTGACGCAAGGCCTCATAAATAAGGGCTATGTTGTCTTCAGAAAGTGCTCTAATCTCCAATTCCACTTCTCCCATCTTTGAGCAATTGTTTGTTGATTAGTCAGGTTGAATGGTAAAGGTCTCCTAAAAATATGCTTGTAATATTCTCTTTATCATAAATATACACGCCTTCCATCATTTAGTTTTATTTGCATATTTGAGTAAAAGTTTATTTATCTCAGTATCTCATTATTTTAAATTATATTTTAATGTTTCTTATGATTTTTTAAAAATATATTAAATACATTTTTGCAATGTGTCTAACTTTGGCTGCCGAACTGTTTTACTATTGATGTCTATTTTATTTGCCTGACTTCAAGATGGCCGCAGAGGTTTGCCAAGGTTTGCGTTATTTCCCCCGATCTAAAAATTCCCCTGAGTAAGACAGATTGTGCATGATTTAATAACTCATGCTCCATCAATCAATGCGACCAGGAATTCAACTGGTGCCCACCGGTAAGCGGTTGTATTTATTGTATTGATTTCACATGTTTGGTAGCTGTTCTAAACTCAATCCTGTTATCTACAGGCGATCAGTCTATCAATACATGCGCTCGGCACATATGCATTTAATGTTTTAAAAAGTGTTTCAGCCAGTCTTAAATACATGCTAAGAATGTAAGTGTGCTGTACAGCTTGCTGTAATTTTAATGCGCCTTTCAGTATTCACCGGAGCTTTACTCAGTTATACATGCTAAGCCTATATATGTGTGCAGTACGGCTTGCTTTAACTTTAACACGCCTTTCAGTACCCACCAGGGGCTTTGCGCATTAAATGTATAAAATACTCTCCTACCAAATGTCTATGATCGTGTGGTCAACCGACACGTGTCGCCAATCTGTAATAACATGTAAGCTATTTCTGTGTTACCAACATAGGTTTATTGGTAAGATAATACAATATGCCAAATTCCTCATGCCTTGTCTTCAGCTCTGTACTTCAAGTGCAACAATTACATTTCCAACCATAACATTCCATGTGTATGCATAGACATGTTATATATTATGTCACTACATCAAGGTTTTCTTGTTTGAAAGAGACACTGTGAAGGAAATCACGTGATCAGATCAATCAACCGTAATGGGGTCACTGGTCAATAGGGGAGGTGTTCTGGAGATGATCAAGTTGAGATAGGTGCCTTTGCCATTTGTGGGTTTGTACCAGTGTTGGTGAAGGTTGTTGTCTTCTAGAAAAGCAACAAAGTTGGCCAGTGGTTGATTTTCTTCGAAGCCCCTGAGAGGTTGATGCGACAGAGAAAGATAATGTTGTCAGATCTGACTAATTATTAAAGAATTCAGTGCCCTCTTTGAATAAAGTGTTGCTTTGACTGGGGAGCTGGTAGGTTGTGTTCAGGTCAACTGGAATTATGCGGCAAGAGAAGGCCAAATTACGTGGCAGGGTTGAGTAAATTATGCGGCAAGAAAAGTAAAATTATGTGGGATAATGCATCACATTTGTTAATAGTATTACTTCATTGTGTCGTCTTTTTTAAACTTAGTAACACTGTCTGGGCATTGGTTGCACCTCTTTAGTACCAGTTTAATACCCAAATATAGTATTAAGCAACAGAAAGTTGACCAGTCCAGCTTTACAATGGTCCTTTCACTGAGCAGCAACACGTGTTGCTGCATTTTTAGTAACTTTTTAACTGTTTCAGCTAGAAACAAAATCGTTTTTTGTTAAAATCTGCAGATTATGTGTCAGATGATGGATTATGTGACAAATGCAGCAAATATATAATTAAGCAAAAATTGCCCAGACCACACAATTGCTTAATTACAGTGGCCCTGCACATGGATGAATACAGTTACTATACATCACAGGCCTCTTCAAAGATTAGTATCATGGCAAGTCAAGAATCATATGCAAGCCAGTCATTATGTTGTTACAGCCCACTCTTTTCCATATTTCTTTACATCAATGAAAAACCAGGCTATACGCTGCTTTGCGCTACTTTTAACTTCCAGCGCTGAGCAAGTTTAGCGATGGAAATTAAATATGGAAAAAATGATTTTGCACTGATTTGGATCCTTTTTGTGATGCAAACACAACATAACATATTAGTAAATCTCCCCCCAAGTGTTCTGTGCTTGTGCACTTTAAGACATTGTCCAACACAAAGTTTTGGATGATCGGGAAAGTAAGGGTGAAACACAGTAGATAAAGTGGTCTTCATTTGTAGCTAAAGCAAGAGGATCTTGTCACCCACTTCAAAAATGTGCCTCATTTACAAGAAAGTGCTGCAACAGGGCACAGCAAGCCCTATGGCTGTGCCATGCTGTAGCACTTTCAAAGCACAGGGATGCAACATATTTACAAAATTATGTCGCATCCCTGTGCTTTCCCCTGCGCTGGTGCACAATTGGCTGCCATTTGCTGACGCAAACACCCTTGCACCATGGTGCAAGAATGCCTGCATCACGGGGATGATTGTTTATGTGCAGTAACGTGCCCCTTACTGCACATAAACTATCTGAAATGGCGTTTTTCAACTTCTATGTGTGCTGCATTAGCACAAATAGAAGTTACAAAACGTCATTTTTTAAATTATTGTTTTTTGTGCAGGATTGCACACCTTCCTGCACATAAACAAATCACCAGAGGTGATTTCCTTGTTCTATGGGCATGAATAGAAAGAGGAAAAAAACTAGGAGAAATGAATACATTTCTCCTCGTTGCACCTCCCTACACCTCCCCCGGGAGACGCAGGATTCAGACGCATTTCCAGGTTTATGATTTCTCGTAAATCTGGGAATGTGCCAGGTTCCATGGGTGTTGCGTTGGAACGCCCGTTTCACGCCAAGTGTTGCATGTAAAGGGGCCTTATTTACAAGGACAGGAAAAGCAACGTAGGCTTTTCCTGTCCTTGTAAATATGGGGCAGGAAAATGCACCACCTGTGCACCACAAAAAGTGACGCACCAGCGGCGCAAGGAGCTTGTAAATAAACCCCTGAGTCTAGAGGCAAAATGGTCTATGTGGAAAGGACCCCATTTGAGCATCAGTGACTTGAAAACGGAAGGATGAAGTTTCCAATCGCTTAAGTCGTGGAGATGACGAGAGTGTCAGTCTGCTGTGATAGTGAAGTTTCCGGGTAAGTATTCTGCATGAACAGAGATTTTGTTGAGAAGACAGAATTCCCAAAAACTCTTTGCTATTTCTGCGAGGGGCCTGGATATGATGACACTGAGATGATTGATGTATTAGACCACGGAAATGTTCATGTGTGGAGAAGGATGGAAGATTGAGCCTTGTCTTTGGCGCGGCTTTTGATTGCAAAGGAGCCTGCAAGTATTTCTAAACAGTTTATATGCAGTTTAGACACCTCTGGAGTCTGAAGCCCTCATTTATGGGTTTTTTGCCCAGCGCCCTATGGCAAAAAATAAGGGTAAGAATGTGCCATATCCATTAGATACAGCGCATTCCTGTACTTTTCCCCTGCATCGACACACAATGTGCTGCCGTGCGCCCATGCAGTCACCTTTGCACCATGATGCAAGGGTTCCTTTGTTGCAGGGATGATTATTTTTGTGCAGAAAGGGAAACCTTCCTGCACAAAAACAAGAGGCTATTAAAGATATTTCTCCTGGTTGTGCCTCCCTTACACCTCCCCTGAAAAGCCACGTAACATGGATTTACGCGAACTTAGTGACACTGAACGACAAAACACTAATGCTCCGGTGGTGCAAAAGTGCTGGTGGAGCCTCATAAATGAGGCCCCATGTACCTCCAGTCGAGATTGATTTATATTGGGCACACCAGCCCATCAGGCTTGCATCGGAATCTAATGCAAGATCTGGGCTGAGGCAAAGATAGTCTTGGTGTTCCAGGCCTCTAAATGGCCTATAACCCATTGAATTTCTACCTGAGATTCTGGATTAAGTGCAATTACATTGAGTATGCAAAACCTTAAGTTTGTCTTAAGTCTGTCTTAATACTAACTTAAGACAAAATCCTAACTTCTGTGAATACCAAAAGTAGTAAGTTCATTCTGTGAATGCCAAAAGTAGTAAGTGCATTCTGTGAATACCAAAATAGTAGTAAGTTTAGGATTGAGTCTTAAGTTCATGCTGTGAATCGGGCCCAAAGTGGTTTACCAAGTACTTCCAAAAGACAGGATTTCTCCTTGCCAATGACGGACGATTCGCATGAAAGATGAGTCGAAAGATAACTGTTTATTACTGAGCTAACACTGGATGACAAGCACTTAACTGTTAAGTGCAAACAGCATTAAGGAATACACCTGAATGCAAAGGAAGAGAACAGGTGCAGGGAGAAAATGTGCAACTATCCACTGTGGTCCATACAGCCAAATAAAAGTGGTCACAGTTTAAAAACAATTAAATGTAAAATAATTATTTTCACAATTCTGGATGTCTTGCTCCTGAAAGGTCATAAACTAATATCAAATTCAATTAATCTCTTCTGCTATTGTACTGCAGCCTTCAGTGAACTCTGCACGCCTTTATCTTGCTGTCTGTCTATGGTCCTTTTTAATCAAGAACAGAGGTATTCATCTTCCGGGCATGCATTATACTGTAATGCAGAGGTCTTCAAACTTTTGTAGGTTGAGCCCCCCAGTGGAATTTTTTTTAGATGTTGGGCCCCCCACACCACCTGACAAAAATGTATGGAATTGACCGCCACATGCACATTCCGTACAGGGGTGAGTGAGGTGACCACATGAATTTGGGTGTGAATATTAGTGCAGAGTGGGACGAATGAATGTATAGTTAGTGGTGGGCTTATTGAAGTGAGATTGCAGATGGAGCAGTGAGGAGGACAGGTGAGTGAAGTGTCACGAGTGCAGGTTGAGTAGTGCACTTGTCTGACTGCAGGGTGAGGTATAGGGTGAACAGCGCAAGTACATTGTGAGTGCAGAGTGATCACTGGGAGTGGAGAGTAAGTGGGTGAATGATGTGAGTGCATGGTGATCAGTGTGAGGGTGGGGTGAGCGGGTGAATAGTGTGAGTGCATGGTGATCAGTGTGAGTGCACTGTGATCGCTGTGAGTGGGGGGTAAGTGGGTGAATGATGTGAGTGCCTGGTGATCAGTGTGAGGGTGGGGTGAGCGGGTGAATGGTGTGAGTGCATGGTGATCAGTGTGAGCGCACTGTGATCGCTGTGAGTGGAGGGTAAGTGGGTGAATGGTGTGAGTGCATCGGGATCAGTGTGAGCGCTGGGTGAGGGTGAAAGTGAAGGGCGAGAATGAGGAGTGAGTGGTCTGAATGCAGGGTGTATTTTCAGACACTTGAAGTAACTCAGCATGTTATTGACAGCAGTATAGGGTTTCAAATGTGTTAAACCATTGCTAATATGGCAGTAACCAGGGATCAGGGTGGAGGAAATAAATAATGTGCTGATCCCTCAACAAACTTCCAGACTTATGATTAGGGTTGCCAGCTCATTATTTTGTTGTCACAGATGGTAGAAAAATAAGCAGTCACCTAAAGCTGTATTTTCAGCACTTGTCTGTGCAGACTTTGAACAGCAAATATAAATAGAAAGAACTTTTAATTGTTTTCTAGAGCTGCATGAATGATCCATGACTGATAATAAAAGGGAACAAAGACAGAATGGCTGGCTTCGTTTTTGCACGCCTGCCTGTTCAATTTTAAAATAAACTTTCAGAGACGTTTTAAGGATTTTTGGGCCTGTGGGCCAAATGTATTTTCGGGGTCCCTGTTCGGACCAGCTTTGATTTTATGAACAAGTCTCATCTCTTTCATGCCTTCTTTGGTCAAATACTAAATGTGTGTACATCTGATATTCAGGGATAGTGATGTGTGTTTTCAGTATGTAACACAACAGCAGTTCAATAATATTACTGCAAATAATCTGTAACGCCCTTACATATGTGAGGTCATGAATTTATCTAAAATAAACTGTTTACATGGATGTTGCATGATGCATAAACATTTTGTCTGTAATAGACTTACACTTTAAAGTGAATGATAGAAACACGCTATTTACAACATACAGCAGTAGCCACCTAAACAAATGTGGGCAACAGCATGCATGGATGTATGAATTTATTTGTTTGTTGTCACAATTTACGAAATGATTGCTCTACCTTTTATTTCCTAATTCTGGCAGTTATTTTTGGATTTTGATATCCAGGGATGCATTTTTAACCGAAACTACCAATTTGCAAATATTTGACCTTCTCTTCCATCCAATACTGGTGTTCACATTCCTTTTCGAATGTACATCTTGACTTTTGGGGATATGTACGGCTTTTTTAAATTCATCTTACATGAGCGTAGCTCCCAGTGGTGTAGCAGCTGCATTGGTAGCATCGGTCTGTGAACCTGTGTTAAAACTGCTGGTTACTGCACCTAAATTCTACCTTTTGTTAGCTACCCAGCTAATATCACATGCCTATTTCTATTGCTTGCAATTGGGTCCATGGAGCACTTACTGTGCCTCTGTTATCTAACTCTCCCAAGAGGGGGTTAATTTAGAGCTGCAATGCTTCAGCTGCAGTGGGAGACAAGGAGTCTCCTCTGCCAAAACCGAAAGTGTGTCTGTTTGTTTGCTTTTGGTTTTAGCAGAGGAGACTCCTTGCCTCCCACTGCAGCTGAAGCTGTCAGCTCCGTGAATTAACCCCCTCCTGGGATAATTACTCAGACAAAAGAACGGGCACATAGTGCCCCATCGATTTCCCCTCCCTCCGCCCTCCAACCATACCGGAGTTCTCCAGGAAGAGTTGCGAAGGACGCAGGGAACAAAGGGATTAGAGAGGAGTGGCGCCCCCCCTGGGATGGTGTTGCACCCCCCACAGGGGTGCCCGCCCCACCGTTTGAAGAACTTTGCTGTAATGGAATACTGACCCGCTCCAAAACAAAAATTACTTGGGGGTGGGCTATTGTCAAACTGTATTTCTTTCCTGACATTTAATTTTTATTACTGACAAGAGTCAGGTAATAAAAGCTTACAAACTGAAACACGGTCATCTAGAGCTAACGTACAGCAGGAATTGCTGTCTATGTTCCATATTGGATGTAACTGGTAAAAATAACTGGATAGTGAAAACATTGATACACATTCATCATCACTAATGAATGCAATGAACTTTGTGATTTGACAAGGCAACAAATCTGCATAAAGCTAAAGACAAATAAATTAGGAAATCCATACACAGCTTTACACTGAACACCACTATTAGCCTCGCAGCTACACTGTTAACTGTTCTTTAACTGAAACAAGATCCTGAAAAATAAATATTAAGGGGCCGATTTACAAGCCCCTTGCGCCTCATTTATACCGCCGTTGAGTCACTTTTGTGACGCAATGGAGGCGCAAATCCTGCACCATGGTGCGGGGGTACTTACAACGTGATGCATCTGGAAGATGCGTCACGTTGTAAAGCCCTGCGCCACATGTAGGCGTTCCTGCGCGGGGGGGGGGCATTCCGGCACAGGAATGCCTCCCAAAAGTGGCTGAGTGAAATCTACAAGATTTCACTCAGTCACTTTTAGGCCCATGCTGCGTCAAAACTCTGCACCTGCTTGAAGCAGGCATAAGGATTGACGCAGCATTAACCAGATAGGGCCCCCACAGCATTGCTGGAGCTGCGTCGCGCTTGCGACGCAACTCCAGCAATGCGCCACTTTTACGGCACAGATGCGTCACGCATCTGTGCCGTTTTTTCCCCATGGTGCGCCGCATTGTAAATGCGGTGCATCCATGATGGCGGAGCTGTGGCGCACAATAACTGGTGCATCCCTGCTGATTTGCAGGGATGCGCCAGTTATTGTTAATATGCCCCTAAAAGCCTCGCTGAGAGCATGCGTGCCTTAGCTCTTTAGTCGAGATCTGTTTAATACAGTGTTTCTGAGCTCACAAACAGTGCTCCGCTCATTATCCAGCAAAGGTTACGTATTTAGGGGCATATCAGTAAGGCGGCGCTATAAAATTATCGCTGCTTTTGGGTCAGTTTGCGAGCGAAATGCAGCAATAATTTCCTCGCCTTATCAGCAAAAACACGCTATCTATATAGCGTGTTTTGCTGTTTTAGCGCCCCTTTCAGCAACGCCAAGATTTGCATCTCTAATGAGATGCAAAGTGAGCGTTCCGTGCCAAAATAATTGGAGAAATGTCGCTAACCAACATTTCTCCAATTATCAAGCTGCAATCAAACAAGCAGAGCGATAAGAAAAGTAGCGCTAACCACAGTTATCGCTACTTTTACTAACGCCTGCTACGTCTGAAAAAAGTAGGGGGCATATTATCAAGGGGGTTTATCTCCTCTTTTTTGGCTTTTAAAGCCAAGAAAGCGGAGATAAAATTATCTCCCTATTACCTAGCTGTCGCTAACACCAGTTAGCGACAGCTAGTAGGAGATAGCGACCATCTTGGGTCCCACTTTGCATGTCAGTGATATTTATCACTAATGACATGCAAAGTGGGCGTGCCAAGTTGTTAGCGACTAAAAACAGTCGCTAACATCGCTATCTCCTATTACCAACTTTTGGAGATATTCGCGCTAAGCGCGCTTATCTCCAAAAGCTAACACCTGCCCTGAGCAGTTCTTAGCCATGTTATCCAATGGGAGGTGGATAACATGGCTAAGAGCATTAGCTCGGTAATGCATGAATATCGCTGACTTTTCAGCGATATTCATGCATTGCGGCGATTTTTATCGCATTTGCGATAAACCTTGGTAATACCAAGGTTTATTTGCGGTAAAAATCGCCGCAGCTCAGCGGTAAATTTTTCCCGCTAACCAAGCAATAATTATCGCTATTGCTTGGTAATATGCCCCTAGATTTTTATATCAGTTACACAATTTTTAATTTTGATATACGGATATTAATTCAACCAAATAAAAGCTCCTAATTTATTAGGCTTGGCTGCACACAAGCAAGCTACTCACAGGCAGCTGGAGCACTATCAGTAGCTCACAAGCTACTCCTTGAAGGACCCTGCACAAGGCGATAGAAGAATTTGCATACCCACAATGCTTTAACCATTTTATCTTTTTTGTATATCATGCTACATAAAAAATATTAATTTTGTAACTGCTAAACCGAATTTTAAAAATTATTTTAATAGATTTTCCCTTGTTTTCAAATTGAAATTACTCGTACTATTTTACTAAGTAATACTGTTTTATCTGTAGCATGATGTACTGCCGGATGCAGTTCTCATGTAGGGGTATCTCTATTGAAGCTCTGGCTCTTTGCGTAAGCTTTGAGTCAGGAATTTTTGGAGACCAGAAAATGGTCAATTATTAGTTAAACAAAAAACAGTGTTCGTTTTCATATAATGTCAGTGTCTCAACACTTCATGCAGACAAGGTAGGCTAAAAGCTGCAGTGCGTTACCGAAGACAGCTATCGATGGCTCGATGTAACTGCACTCGTTGTGCGCCTTCTCCTGAGAGGACACCTGTCGGCGGCTCCGAGTTACAATAAGGACAGGGACAGACGATGCAGTTACACCCAGCCGCCGACAGGTGTCCTCACAGGATATAACGTACGGCAGGTGCAGTTACACCACATCACCGACAGGCGTCCTCTCGGGAGATGGAGCGTAACGGGTGTAGTTACACCGTGTCGCCGACAGGTGTTCTCACGGGAGATGGTGCACAAAGTGCCGCAGTTATACTGAGCGTCCGCCAGCTGTCCTCACAGGAGATGGCGCATGGTATGTGCAGTTACACCAAGCCGCCCACAGGTGCAACGCGTCGCCGACAGGTGTCCTCATGGAGATGGCGAACCAAGTGCCGCACTTACACCGAGCCGCCGACAGGATTCGCCTTACGGGAGATGGCGCACAACAGCTGCAGTTGCATCGAGCCGCCTACAGGTGTCCGCTCGAGATGGCGCACGACGGCTAAAGTTTCACCGAACCACTGACAGGTGTCCGCTCATGAGAGGGCGCACATAAGCCGTTGTAATGTCCTCTGACTGTGGCTGTTGTTGCCTCTCAGTAGAAAATCTGGTGAAGAAACGACTCAGGATCCAGGAGAGAGCTGGTTGGTTTATTGCATAGGAAGCAGTGGGGCACATTATCAAGAGGATGTGATCAAATTAGCCGAAAAGCAGTGATAATGTTATCGCGTTATTATCTAGGACACCCTAGCGCGTGTTTCCATGTTTTCTCACCCGTTTTACTCAGGCCTCACATCGCATCGTTAATGAGATGCAAAGTTGGCCTGTGTAGAGTCAGCGCTCTTGCTGACGCACATCGCGTGATGACGCGACGTGCCTGCTGCCATTTTGGGGATGCGCGAGCATTCTCATTTTGAAGGCGTGAGTGTCGGAGCCCGGAGGTTTACCGGCTCGGCGCTCTCTGAAGCAAGAACCTTAATAAACAGCGTATCACCCCCAATTGGTGTCCTGTCATAATTGGGAGGCAATATACATCTTTACAATGGCGACGAGGTCGGGATAAAGACCGGAAATAAAACGAAAACAAAACATTAGGAAAAAGCTGAGAGCCTCGAACCAGGCAGGAGCGACAACCAACCAATTCGACAGCCTGTAAGTAAAGCAACCATACAACGACAGAGGGACATCAGAGAGCGCGGCAGAGCCCATAGCCCCATGGAGGAACCACACTGAGCACCGGGGAGGAAGTATGTTGTAGCCACAACATGAGACAAGGGGTTAAGTTTAAACATGAAGCTTTATTCATAAGCAACAAGACATCAGCGCGCCCACCGCCTTCAGTCAGCCGGGAAGAACTGACAGCTGGCGTCGGGCGCTTGACTTAGAACGTTCGTCATTCCAACATTCCACGGCGTAGCGCGGAGTGGAATGGTGTCACAACATACCCCCCTTTCCTCTACACGCAGGTAGGGAATAAAATAAAACAATGATAGGGAAGGGTATGTAAATGTCGGAAACAAAGGACATTAACAACAGATCATCCTACAATGAAATCGTACAAATGCTGAGGGAGTCTCCTAGCCTGTAAGGGTCTCTGGTAGGGTTGGGCTCTATGAAGATCATATGAATCATCATTTGTGTTAATTGGACTTTGACCAGTGCTCAGGTTATCCCCACCGGGGCCTGGTGCCCTCACTTCAACACCTGTGCGAGCACTGTTGAGCAATTGCCGTTCATGGGCCAACATGTACCCAGAACATGAACTCTTGGTACCTCCGTTACTAACCAAGGTTTTAGGAATGCGGTCTCTTGAGCAGTACTTTGCTACCCTACGTAGATTCCACTTTTCCCCATTCTCCAGCACAACATAGAATGGGTGTGCTTCCTTTACCTTGTAAGGTCCTCGAAACTTGCATAAACCTCTCACCCATCGTCCAGAACAAACTTTGACCCAGTCACCCACATTTATGCTGGGCACGTTCTCTTCCTTGACTTGCACTCTACAGGAAGCATGCTCAGGAATTCTCGCATCACAACCATCATCTTTCTTCCCTTCAATCAGTTCTTTGATCCACGGAGGCACCAGTTTAGAAGCTGGGTTCCTACCTCGCATGGCGACGAAGGGGACAACTCCAGTGGTAGCATTCTCATTTGTGCGATAGGGCCATACCAACTCTCTAAGAGTCTCCTCAATGTCAAGGTTATTGGTCATTGCCAACCCAATTGCACCCTTAATCATGCGATTGGCCCTCTCAACAATCCCGTTGGATTGTGGGTTATACAAAGTGGTGAATGTATGTTTTATACCACACTCGCTCAGAAAGTCTCTCATCTCACCAGAGGTCAGCTGGGTCCCGTTGTCCATGATAAGAACAGTGGGGTGACCCTCCTCTTCGAAAATCATGCACAAAACCTTAATGGTGGCTCGGGTGGTTATTTCAGGAAGTAAATAGACAATGAGCCATCGAGTATGCACATCCATTACTACCATCCCAAATCTTTTACTGGGGTGAACACCCGGCATAGGCCCAATAAAATCGAGGCATACACTGTGCCACACTACACCCGGATCATGGATTGAATTAGGAACGGTTTAGGGTCCCACCTTGAGTCTCTTCTCACTTTCGCAGCACTCATTGCACCCTTCAACCCAAACTACCACCTCACCATCCATACCAGGCCACCAAAATTCGTTCCTCAACCGTTTCCTCGTAATGGTCTGGGCCATATGTCCTTCATGTGCCAAGTCAAAGAGTCTTTTCTGAATCTCAAATGGGGGAATTATTTTGTCTCCACGCATGATAACCTGACCAGCAACAGTTGACAATTCGTCAATTACTGCATTAAAAGGTCTAATGCTGATGGGCAGGGTGCTTTCCCTACGTCTACCCTTTGAAACAAGGTTCATAACATTCTTAAGAATTTCGTCCTTAGACATAGCTTCCTCCCACACTTTTTTACTGACTGCGCCACTACTCCACTGGATTACATCCTCGACACTAGAAATGGCCCCTTCACTTTCTCTTTTTGATACTCCTGTCCTGTCTACATCTTCCCAATTCAAGGACAGTCGTGACATGCAGTCGGCCTGTACATTGCGCCAACCCAAAATAAACTCTACATCAAAATTGTACTCCTGTAGTCTAGAGGATAACCTTGCTAGTCTGGCTGACCCCTTTCCTGTCCCACCTATTCTATTCTATTCTATTCTATTCTATTCTATTCTATTCTATTCTATAGTTTTGGTAGAGCGCGAACAGCTGCCCCAGCAATGAGGCGTCCCGGCGCTAAGAACCAAGAACCTGGCCTAAGCGGAAGAAGGAAGAAAAGGGACATTACGGGAGAGGGAATAGATAGGTTTTTACTGCTTTCCGGAACGCCGGTAGGCTTTCTATGGAGCGGATGTGTTGCGGCAGATCATTCCAAAGTTTGGCTCCAAGAAACCTGAAGGAGCGACCGCCCATGCGGCAAAGTTTTATGCGCGGGACGCACAGAAGGTTTTGATTAGAAGATCTTAGGTTCCGTGACGGCGCATAGGGGTGAAAGTATCTTCAACAACAGTTTATGGTCAGTGCGGAGTTTGAATCTACGCCCCCACACATACATCCTGAAATACTCCACACCTCATGCGGCTGCTAGAGTTTCCTTTTCTATCACCGAGTAACAGCGCTCAGTGGTAGTTAGGGTACGGGATGCGAACGCCCCTGTTTTTTCATTGGTGCCGTCATGCTGTGACAACACAGCTCCTACACCGGTATCGCTTGCATCAACAGTAATAACAGTTTTTCCCTCAACATCAAAAGGAACCAAAATGCCTGCGTTGCATATTTCCTCCTTAATGTCAACAAAGCACTTCTCCTGATCATCCCCCCATCAAAATTTGATCCCTTTTCTCATGAGCACCTTTAGGGGCTCTGTCTTACTTGCGAAGATCTTCACAAATTTAGAATAGTATTCTATTAGCCCAATAAATGAGCATAGCTGGTCTCTGTTGGTGGGGACTGGAGCCAATTTTATGGATGCTAGTAAGTCTCTCTTTGGTTTTACGCCATCTGACGACATGGAATGCCCGAGATATTCCACCTCTGTTGACAAAAAAATACATTTTTCCCTGCGTAATGTCAGACCTGATTCTAGGATCCTTGCCTGGGCATCTTTCAATGCGGAGTTATGGTCACTCACACTCTCGTCAAATACCAAAATGTCATCCTGGAAGTAAATTAAATTTTTCACACCTTTGAATACCTCTGTGACCATTCTCTGGAACACGCTCGCAGCTGAACATAACCCAAAGGGCATCCTCGTGAATTAAAATATCCCCTCATTGGTGATGAAGGCTGTGAGGTGTTTTGATGACTCATGTAAGCGTATCTGATGGTAGGCATGACGAAGGTCAAGTTTAGAAAAGTATTTTGCCCCTTTAAGCATCACCATTAACTCATTTATGTTGGGCAAGGGAAAGGTGTCAGGGAAAACATTCTGGTTCAAACTTCTGAGGTCAACACAAAACGTAATTTGCCATCAGCCCTTTGAGAAATAACAACCGGAGAAATCCATGATGAGCATTCAATTGGTTCTATGACCCCATTGGCTAGCATCTCATTCAACATTTTCTTTACCTCTCCCCTTACCATGATGGGAACCTTTCTGAGTTTGTGTTGTACTGGGACCACATTACTTTTCATCTTTATCTTGTGTACATATCCTTCTAGATTGCCCAGCTGATCTCTAAAAACACCCTTACCCCCTTCCAGGATGTCTGCCACTGAGAGATCATCTACCACAATGACCTGTTCTACAGCATGTGGGTCAATTTTGATATGGAGGTCAAATTGGTGATACCATCCTAAGATTGGAGGTCCTGATTCTGCTACGTATACCTTACCCCTCACTGACCTTCCTTTAAAGACAATCTCTGTTGCCATGTAGCCAAGTATGTTTATTTGTTCACCCTGATACCCCCCAGGATTTATGTCTTTTGGCATCAACTTCTTATTAGGCCACTCCTGTTTGTAGATTTTTTTGGTATGATAGTATATAGTGACCCTGAGTCAACCATCAAGTCAACCTTTTTATCACCAATGACAAACCCTGCCTTAGGCCTGTATTTCCTCCTAATGTCTAGATCATGAGGCTCAGTGAGAAGAACTTCTCCATCCTCCCCACTACCACATGACGATGGTTCAACGCACAAGATTCTATCGGGTTTGTAAGAGCATTCATATGTAGTATACTCATCTGATAACATTGCTACACTTCCTTTGTTGATATCCCTGCACATTCTTTCAAAGTGACCCTTGCGACCGCACTTTCTGCATTCTTTCCCAATGGCCCAACACTGCTTCGAGTCGGATGCGTGGTAAGCACTGCCGCACTTTCCACATACCTTATTCCCGTACCTCTTTGGATATGCTCTACCCCTATAAGCATTCTTCACACCTTTAAACTTGGTTGAGTCAGCTACTTCCCCTTCACAACCCTCTACAACAGATGTTTCACCTTCACAAGACATGTTAACTTTGTTGTCCCTACGATCCATTTCTTTCATGCAAGAGTCTGACTCTATAATTTTTGCAATGTCAATTGCATCCTTAAGAGAGTGGTCCTTTGCGGCCCATAAACATTCCTGAGTCTTCCTGCTTCAACACTGTACGATAAGCTGGTCTCTGATCATTTCTTCAGTCATGGGGCCAAATTTGCACTTCAAAGAAAGTTCGCGAAGTCTTGTGACAAAGTCGTCAATTGACTCTCCAATTCTCTGTGGCTGGGTATAAAACTTGTACCTTTTTAACGCTACATTTGTTTCCTTAGCAAATCTCAATTCTAGCCTTTACCTTGCCTCCTCATAGACATCCTCAATGGGTTGACCACGTTCATTATTACCAACAGGCAAATATTTAAAAATATGTTGTCCTTCTTTGCCTGAGTTAGTAAGCAGAATTGCCTTTTTCCTGTTGCTGCTGTAGTCCAGCGCATCCAAGGCTTCCAAATAGTTATCGAACACCTCAATCCACTCATCCCACTCTATGCTTGGATTCCCTGGCTGATTGAAAAAGTGAGGAGGCGTAGACACTGCAGATACGTCAAGGGCACTTACATCCATATTAGGGCAAATATGTGCTTCCTGTCAATTCAATTGTTTCACTTCTTGTCACAGTCATATACAAAGTTCAATCTTTAGTTTGATGTGTTTTCCAAAAATTGTGATTAACCAGCATATACCACCCTATGCCATGAGGTGGCGCCGTTTTCTAACACATGCTGCACAACTCTGTAAACTGTGCCAATCACTCGTAAATAACAATTCCAGGCGGAGCATGTACCATCCACTTCACAAATCGTTTTTTTTTCCCTCCGCCACTTATTTCATCTTCAATGTACTCTGCTTTCTCGCACTTCCCTGGTACCAAGTTCAAATACCTCTTCACATGACAACCTTCAGCTTTTGTTGCCTGCATTTATACTCGTGTTCAGTTTACACAAGCTCACTGCGCCCTGCACTGATCAAGCTTTGTTTGCCGTCAGACAATATTTTTTAATCGCGCCTTTTGTCATAAATCTCTGTGCCTGATAATATGCGGCAGCTAGAAGCTTGTTTAGAGCTTCAGTTTCCTTCACGCCTTGGTGCTTTCAAGTGCTTTCACATTCGGGTGCTTTGATCTCCAATTAACACGAGCGCGAAGAAATGCCCATCACAGCCATGATTAAGCGCTATAACTTTTCCTCTTTAAACGCACTCAGGTGCTCACTGTCACTTCCACACAGCTAGATGCAAGGCGCAAACTTTGCCATAGAATACCTCTTCACTGCCAGCACAGTTGCACTTCTTACTTTTATTTCCTTCTTCCTCTTGCGCCTGGCTTTTTTCTCACTCTCTGCGTGAAGGTCCTCTACGCCATTCTGTAGTGCCTCATCAAGGTTTAAGCACTTCACCTTCCACGCCTCGTTATTCGCTGTCTCTGTCTTGTTGCTCGCTGACATCAGGCTGACCTCGTCGCCAAGAACATATTGTAGCCACAACATGAGACAAGGGGTTAAGTTTAAACATGAAGCTTTATTCATAAGCAACAAGACATCAGCGCGCCCACTGCCTTCAGTCAGCCGGGAAGAACTGACAGCTGGCGTCGGGCGCTTGACTTAGAACGTTCGTCATTCCAACATTCCACGGCGTAGCGTGGAGTGGAATGACGTCACAACAAAGTAAAAGGGCGAGCAGAGGGGTAGACTACTAAGGGCACCCCACAGCACAGCACAACCACGGGCAGGAGAACTGGCGACCTAAGGGAAGAGCGAAGGGGCAGAGACAGAAAGCCCCCAGCTGCAAACCGAGAAACAAGAGAAAACGGCGCACCAGGCAGCCCCAGGAGCCACAGTGGGACTCCACCCCGGGAAGGCGCGAAAATATGTGCGCACAGGCAGCGTCTGCGACGGCCCCCGTACAATTCCTACCCAAGCCAGGGGAACCCCTTATGAGGTGGGAAGACTGGAGAGACTACATTGACAACTTCATTGAAGTACTTGAGGATGAAAATGAGGAGAAATTTACCTGTAAGAGGAAGAAACGGATACTGCTACATAATCTAGGCCTGGAGGGGCTCAGGATTTTCAAAAACCTAGTGCCCAAACAACGTGGGAGTACAGATGGCGACCTATATTCCCACGCCATCGAAGAATTGAATGAACACTACAGACCCGCGGTTTGTGTCTCGATCGATAGATACAACTTTCAACAAAGGAAGCAGCAAGCGGGGGAATCGGTGGAAGAATATGTGGCCCAGTGGGCCCGATTCACAGAATGAACTTAAGACTCAATCCTAAACTTACTACTATTTTGGAATTCACAGAATGAACTTACTACTTTTGGTATTCACAGAAGTTAGGATTTTGTCCTAAGTTTGTCTTAAGACAAACTTTAGACAGACTTAAGACAGACTTAAGACATACTTAGGACAAACTTAAGACAGACTTAAGACAGACCTAAGACAAAATCCTAACTTAAGTCTGTCTTAAGTTTGTCTTAAGACAAACTTAAGACAAAATCCTGACTTCTGTGAATACCAAATGTAGTAAGTTCATTCTGTGAATACCAAAAGTAGTAAGTGCATTCTATGAATACCAAAATAGTAGTAAGTTTAGGATTGAGTCTTAAGTTCATTCTGTGAATCGGGCCCACCGTTTGCTACCTCTTGTACTTTGTTGGCTCACGATTGTCATTTTTGCTTCATTTAATGTAACGTTTGTATTTTGTGCACTTGTAATGTTCTCATCTATCAGTTCTGTTCCTATTGTGAAGCGCTCTGACACCTTCGGGTAAAGTCTGCGCTATAGAAAAACGCATAAATAAATAAATAAATAAATATCAGCAAGCTTTTTTCCGTTTTGCATTGATTTTCGCTGGTTTTTCAGCGATGTTGGCCCATTTACCCGCTATCGCTAGATTTTATATTGCCAATGCGCTAAGCATTGTCAGTACAGCTCTATCATGGTGATATAATCCAGCAATAGAAAAAAACGTGCTAAGCGTGTTCAGCGATAATTATTTCTGCGTCTTGATAATATGCCCCAGTGTTGCCAGATTTTGAAACCTATCCCAAGCCCAAAGACACTCAGGTATAAGCCCAAATTCAGCCCAATGCAGACCAGTGTCAGCCCCAAAACCAGCCCACAGTCGAAACTCTCAGGGCCTCATTATGAGGCTCCTTGCCCTGCGGAATGCCATTTTTTGTGACGTTCCGTGGTGCAGAAATCTGTGTGATATTTATTAGGCAGCACTAGGCCACTTTATTTGGCTTAATGCTGCCTGATAAATATCAGTCCCTTTAACGCAATGTTTTGCAATGGGTGTTGCTGGGGGGTTCCCAGCAAAATCCATGGCCTTTTGACACTGCCCCAGATTTACGAGAAATTGTAAATTGTAAATCTGAGGCATTCTGCAGCACACATAGAAAGAGGAAAAGCCTCTTGTGATTATTATTGTACAGAGAGTTTTCCCTTCCTGTACAGAAATAATTATCCCTGCAATGTAGGCACCCTTGCACCATGGTGCCCATTGTTCGCCGGCGCAGGGGAAAAGAACAGGAATGCACCTTACCGTTAAGATACAGCGCATTCCTGTCCTTTTCTATTGCTGTAGGGAAGCGCAGCAGGGAGGCCTGCTGCGCTGCCTTACGGCAAAACCTCATAAATGAGGCCCCCAAATTTAGCTAAGGTAGTCTTCGGAAGACATTTTAAAGATGTATTTAAATTCCTTTCAATATATAGATAGTGGGAGGAGGTTAACTGGCCACCTGCTTTAATAAATACTAATTTTCAAGACCACTCAAGGCACCGATACCTGAACACAATTGTGAATTTTGCAACTATACACACGGATGTAGTGATCTGCTGATCACTGGACTAGTTGTTGGCATGCACCAGCCATTTCCAGAGGGATGGCTCACACCCCACCCCACACCCATCCAGCACAGGCGTCACTGGACATGTGACCCTGGCAAATAAATGGGCTGGGCGCACGTGCCCTGGGCCAGTTCTACCATCTATCTAACTGTGTCTGTGTCCTGTCATTTAGCGTGCATCAGGGCCTTGGACCATGCACATTACATTGGCGATGAGCGAGTGAATCCAGCTTGTGCAGCCGCCTCATTAGGTGGTTAAAGGGGGAATGTGTGCTGCCCATGTCGAGCACACCCCCCGCAGAAGGTGAAAATAATTGGAGTGCATGCGGGGCGTGTGAAGAGCCCCGGGGTGAAGGTGAGGCAGCGGGAGCCCACCCCACATCGAAGAACCTGCTGCTGAGCCATCCGGCATGAAGTCAACCCCATGATGGCAGAGGTGCAATGCGTGCGAGGCCGGACTGCTATGATGCTGGCCGCCACCGCAGACTGCCACGAGGTGAGGGAGGCCTGAGCAGAGATCAGGCGTAAGTTGAGCCAAGAATGCATGACATTGGGGGCAGCGAAGAGAGCCGGTCGAGGGAAGGACAGAGAGCGGTGCAGTGACCCACTCACTCAGCCCCCGTGAAAAAGACCAACTCTGTCCCATAACGGAGCAAGCAGTCTCTGGCAGCAGCTGCAACCCACCCCTGCGCAGTATGTGAACTGAGAGAGGCTGCTGCGGTGGGGTGGAGTAAATAAGAACAAGTGTGCAGCCCGCGGCCGATCTGATCCTTGCGAAAAGGTAGAAGAAAAAGGAATCAGCACACATCAAGTTGCAGTATATCTCTTAATGTACATAAGATCAAATTGTTCATAACGACTTGAAGAAAAATTGCAGGTCCAGATTGTTCCTGGTCAATAAAGTTGAAATCTTTATTGAAAAAAAGATGCAATCATTAAAATCCAATGTTCACAAAATCCCTTGTGTCATTTAGCCAACGCGTTTTGTCTCCGAAGAGACTTCTTCAGGGCTCTAAATTGTAGCGATATATTATATCCAAATATCCAATTATAAAGTATTTTAAAAGGAGATTGTTGGACCTGGGGTCTCCAGACCACATAGGGTAGCCTGGCACAGAGGGGGAAAGGTCTAATCCAAAAGCATCAACGTTAAGCTTGCGTCACACCCTTACAATAACTCAGTGTCCATCCATTCAAAAATGACACTACACCATTATTTTATAAAAGTAGAAAAGCTTTATCCTTCCATGAGTTAGTTTTATAGTTGCACACAATTTTTCAAATCAACATCTAGACTGTTTTTCTGTAATACCTGCACTTGTAATCATTTGTGAAAGCATTGGTACACAATTCAAGAACAATTCTTCCCGGGCACTTTTAGATTGTCATAACAGAAAATTCTTCATAAAATCATTACATTTTCTCGTAGGAGGTAAATAGCGCTGGGGTCACTTCTGCATTGGTAACTTGAAGAAAGATTCAAACAGCTGACAGCCTAGTAGGTTAACCGCAAGTCAACATGAATCATCCAATTCTTTCTTTACATTCAGTACACATTTGCTGTTCAGAACATAGTTCAGGATCCTTCTGTAAATAGGTTTGGTCTTTTGGGAAGGCTTACTCATTCTATGAGAGCAGGTCCTTAAGTTTACCCAATCGCTAAAAAGAAAGGAGCTGTACAATCAAGATTCCTAGCCTCATGTCTAAAATAGTACAGTCTGCATTTCCTTTAGGTTATCCTTCTTAATTCTACCCTCAGATTAGCCCAAGTCTGGCTGGAATGGCACCTGAACTAATAAATCTCACCCACTCGCTTGTTCCAGTACTCAGTACAGTTGGTTTTCTTCCTGGGGCTCTTCCCGCCTGTTTCTCGTGCCTGCTGACTGAGCCAAACTACCTCAAGTGACCGAAGGCTTTTAAAGTCTGCCCAGCCTCCCCTTCCCACTTATTTGGCACTCGGTCGGGGAATCAGTGGGTCTGGGGGCTTTTGTCAATCGGGGAATAAAGTCCCCACCTTGCGCTGCCTTCTCCGGCCAAGAAGGGCCGTTAGTGGCTGATTCACGGAGGGAGGGAGATCTCCGCCTACTCCGGCCGGTTCTTCCTCCTCCCGCCGGGCTGACTCACCCACTGGACCTGCGCAGTGGAGAGTCGCTGCCGCGTCTCTGTCAGGCGATTCCTTGCAAGCTGCCCACACGCTGGGATGCTTCTTTGTAGAGTCGCGCTTCCGGCCCTGCGCAGGAGACAGACGCCGCCGCCTCTCACAACCGGCAAGACGCTTCAGGCCGCTCCTCCTCTGAGTCACTCCTCTCAGACACTGCGCCACTGAGCCTGCGCGGAAGACAGACGCGGCTTTCCTCTTTCCACACAGCAGCAGATCTAGCGACGCCACCACACCAGGACTTCCCTCGAACCCCGAAGCCACTCAGCTAGACGGGGGGGGCCTCGCGGCTCACCAGAACTCGAGATACCACGTCTCTGAACAGTAGGCAAACCAGCTGCTGGGCCAAGCACACAGCACAGGTGAGGAAACCACCTTCAGCGACCGCCGGTCTTGTGTCAACGATGGGGGTGATGGAAAGGGGGGAAACCCAGTGACTTGCTGTTCCTTTCTTCTGGGAGTCCCTGAGCAGCAATCAGGTTTAGGGTGCCTAAGCAGGGTCAGATCTAAGGCCAGGGGCGATAACAGAGGAGAGAGAGCGCTTCTCCAAGGGTGAAGTCAATCCTCTCAGTGTTCCACCTCTCTGATGTCCCAGCCTGTACTCCAGCTAATCTCCCCAAGATCGTTCTAAAATGGCCTCCCTGACCTGGCCTATTTATACCCTTAGTTCGAAGTGTCCAGAACAGGCCAGAAGGTTCTAGATTCCCCACATAGGTCTATGGCCAGTCCCTGAGGTAATCAGTGGTTGCAGTTATTTGCCACCATTTTGTGTGTTCTCTTGTGTTAGTCAGTAAGGGCTCCTAGGCCCCAGGAAAAAGACTATGAGGGCAAAGAGCACCCAACCCCTAGGTCAACACCTGAAAAACCCAGTGGACATCAAAAATAAACAGATTGAGGGGCAAAAAGGGGACAAAAATAAATAAATGAGTAGGAGGGACCACCCAAAGGGCTGACAGGTCTAACAGAGATATATTGTTGTTTGTGTGTTGTATTAATCTCAAAATGATGACGGTTAAGGTAACATCATTAGTTAACAGCAGGGTGGCCAGCAATCGTAGTCTGAGCTCATATTATGGAGAAGGTTGCTGAAAAGGTGGCAAAAGATGGAAGAAGTACCTGCCCGAGACACTGGTGGGGCAGGGTGTGCTGTACCACATGTTTCAAAGGACAATACCGCCCTGATGAGGTAGTACAGTCATCCGGCAGGAGTTGTTCCACCATATTTTGCTTCGAGGTGGCCATCGATAATGGCGCCCTGACGGTGGCTGCAGAGATTGCCAGGTTAGCAGTGGGGAATAGGCCTGGTGCGAGGCCTGCACGTCCGAGGTAAGCCAGTGGAAAAGAGGCATGCTGGTTGTGTGCCAGTATGAAGTAAAGTGATGCCCCCAGCAGAATGAACATAGAATGGCTGGTGTGCTGTGGCCATAAAGTTGAAGTGAGCGCATTATCTGCTGTGTAGAGTGAGGCAGCGAGGGACCTGCTCACAATTGAAAAGGTGGGAAAGACTTACTGAGCTGAAGAGTCCTCCTGCAGAGTCTGGCTGTTTGTGTGTGTCCCGGGCGGCAGCTTATGTGAAGATACCCCGCCTATGAGGCCGGAGAAATTAGGCTGTCGGTGGTGCAGTGAATGAAGCACGCAGTAAGAAAGGAGTGCCCTCACCACAGTTAACCACTTGGGAGGACAGATGAAGCCCAGAGAGAAAAATAAATAAAAATAAATATCTTGCCTGGCGAAGGGAGGAAGTGGATTTGAGCTGGCAGCACCAGTTGGCAAGAGACTACCTTGAGACGGGTTCGTGAGGCCTGGGTGGGTGATCAGACCTGCGGCATCGGGGAAACCCGTGAGCTTGTAGTAATTAAGGAGAAAATTTACAAGGGCATTGCACCACTTTTGCGTCATTTTTAACATGGGAAAATTGACGCAAAAGTGGCACAAGGGGCTTGTGAATAAGACCCAAGGGGTAGATTTACAAGCCCCGTGCTCCACATTTGCGTCACTTTTTCCATGTTAAAAATGACGCAAAAGTGGCGCAAGTGACTTGGGTAGTTGCCGGGGCCTTTGAAGTAAGAGCAGCAGTGCCATCTAGTGACTGCACTTCTGGAACACTGGCAATGCTTGGCATGGACAGGCCTGCAGCAAATGGAGGATTGACTGGTGTAGCCTGCATTCAGTGCCAAAGGGATGGCAGCTAATGTCCCTTTTCAGAAGAATGACAGTTGTAGGCTCCAAAGAGGAAAAAAACAGGTAGCGAGAGAGAATTATTCAAGGAGAGAATTATGCCCCATTCAGCAAGTTTACAGGAGGAAGGAACCCCAAGAGGAAAAGTAACTACGGCTGGGGAGGAAAACACAGTGACACCTAGTGACCATAGGTGGTCACTGTAGCAATGAGGAGAGCCCTGGGACACTATGACGCTCAACGGCCATGTGCAGACGGGAAGCAGAGAATGAATTGTGCTGCCTGGAGGAAAAATACAGACTAAGTAAGAGGAGTGAAGATGCATCCAGAGAAGTAAAGATGACACCACAAGTGGAGTGACCAAGCTGCCCGAAGCGGGTGAACCATCAGGGAAGAATTGTGAACAGTGACTGGAGAACCGGTCCGAGAAGCGGCAACCTGAGAAGAGGTCTGACAAGTGGCGACCTGAGAAGCGGTCAGAAAAGCGGCGACCTGAGAAGAGGTCAGAAAAGCGGCAACCTGAGAAGAGGTCAGAAAAGCGGCAACCTAAGAAGCGGTCAGAAAAGTGGTGACCTGAGAAAAAGTTGAAGAAGCATTGATCTTAGAAGGGGTCAAAGAGGTAGTGACCTGAGAAGAGGTCAGAGTGATGATGACCAGAGAAGTGGCGATCTGCCAGTACCCTGACGTGAGGTCAAAGGTACTCAGGTATCGGGCAGCCCCCAGTCGGTCAATGAGCTCATCCACCCTAGGGATGGGATGAGCATCAGTCTTGGTCACAGAGTTCAGTCCTCTGTAATTCACACAGAACCTAAGTTCTGGTGTGGTGCCAGGTAGGGCAGCTTTTGGTACCAGAACCACCGGACTGGACCAAGGGCTGTTGGAGGGCTCTATCACCCCCAACTCCAGCATCTTGGTGACCTCACGCTGGATGCTGGCATTCACCTTATTTGACAACCTGTAAGACTTGGACTTGACAGGGAGGTTGTCTCCTGTGTCCACATCATGGGTACATAGGTGGGTAATCCCAGGGATAAGAGAAAACACTGAGTTGAACTGCCCCAGGACCTGGCAACAGTCCCTCTGTTGCTCAGGAGTCAAGGATGGGGAGAGATCCACTCCCTCCACTGACCCATCCTTCTCTTTAGCAGCAAAGAGATCCAGGAGAGGTTCACTTTCCTCTTCCTCAGCCCCATCAGTTACCATCAGTAAGGTGAGCTCAGACCTCTCATGGTGGGGTTTGAGGCGGTTGGCGTGTAGCACCCTGTGGAGCAGCCTGGGGGTCTTAAGGTCCACTAGGTAAGTGGCCTTGCCCTTCTTCTCCAGTATCTCATAAGGGTCTGTCCAGCGATCCTGGAGGGCACTAAGCTCTCCAGGATCCATGACCCACACCTTTTGTCCAGGTTCTAGCTCCACAGGGTGAGAATTCTGGTCATACCATTCCTTCATCACCGCCTGGCTGGCCTCTAAGCTGTCAGAAGCTTGCTTCCACAAATTAGCCATTTGGCTGCGGAAGGCCAGCATGTAGCTCACTACATCTTGGGGAAGCCTCCTTGGAGTCTTCTCCCACCTATCCTTCACTAAACAGGGAGGTCCCTGAACAGGGTGACCGTACAAAAGCTCAAAGGGGCTGAACCCCACTCCCTTCTGCGGTACCTCCCTGTAGGAAAACAACAAACAGGGCAAGAGGATGTCCCACTTTTTCCGCAGGCCCTCAGGCAGACTCCTGATCATACCCTTTAGGGTCTTGTTAAATCTCTCCACAAGACCATTGGTCTGTGGGTGGTAAGGGGTGGAGAACTTGATAGGTTTCATTTTCCGATGCCCCTCCCACTTCCACTTACATATATGAGTTAGCATGATATGTCTAACTAATAATGTATTCATTTATGCATTTACGTTTGTATACTCCATTTCGTTATTCATTTATGCGTGTGATGATTTTCAGTTTTCTTAGTTTAGCCTGTGTGCCACCATTTTGGGTGCTTCTCTTTGTGTGCGAGTCGCACTCGCTCATCCCCCCTCCCGTAGGAATAGGAAAAACCCTGAACGCAGCAGTTTTCGTTTCTTAGCTAACTGTGGCCGAAACTGGTAACAAACTTCTAATCAGTAATGTTCTCATGCGCTGGAGACGCTGAGGCCCGGCTCCGTGGCCTTGGGCAGAGATAACCAAATGTTGCTGTTGCAGGTGCAGATGCCTCTTGTGTGAGGCCATTGTTCACCCTCTCTGGGGTCCAGTACTTTTCCAGTATGGGCGTGCTCTACTCTACTGTTCCAAGTTATAATGTATTGCTGTGATGAGATGAGTCAGTCCTCTCGGCGCACTCTTAGGGGTGAGGTCGGACAGGGCCCTCTCGTATGAGAGTTTGTGGCCTAATAAAATACTTTGTTATTTCTTCTCCACTGTCGGGCTGACTTCTTACTTGGTAATTATAGGTGAGTGCGGTAAGTCACTCGGGTGGATTTGAGCCACGCTTATCAGATGGCGCCCAAACAGGGACCCCGCGATAAGGATCTTTCTCACCCGTAAGTGGGTAGCAGAAGGCCGGGGACCCTCTGGTCGGCACGGTGGGTCTGGGTACCCACTTTGATGCCGAGCTTGGTTCTCGAAGCGCTGTCCCACCCTGCTGATCGGGAGAGGTCCCGGTTCATGATCCTGCGCCGGGGTCCGGAAGGCGGAAGTTTGGAGCTGACCGTGTTGGTCCCAGCAGCCGGTGGTGGAGAACGGTAGAGGTCGGTACCGCATATAGAAGGTGAGTGGTCCGACCGTTGATTGAGGGAGCTGGATGAATTTTTGTGATCAATTGTGTCCCCTATCTTAGACCCCAGCGACTCCGTGTACGCGCTACAAGTACATGTATGTTCCCTCCACTTCCAGCTATGAAGACGCAAATACATTTGCGTCCAACGTTAACATGTCCTCTTTCAGATCCACCATGAATGGGTCGAATATTCCGTTCCTAAGTATGCCTTGCCAACGTCTTTATGTGGTGTACTTTACACGTTTTTCAGCTCTGGCGAAGTAGGCCCTGAATTCTGCCATCGAGCCTTTTCCTGCCTTCTGACTCTGAATGCCTCAGCCTGGGCCAGCATCTGTACCCGTGACCTCTGCCTTACTCCCTGCGCGGCTAACGGCGCTTGGCTCAGCCTGTTGCCTGCCAAGACTGTTCAGCCTTCAAGTTATCTGCTCCGCTCCTCGAAAATACATTCCTGTCTAGTAGTTCAAGTAAACATCCTTCCAGCTGCAGACCAAAGGGCCCGGCCTCACTGTCTCCGTGCAAGTAATTCATAGCTCCTGTTACCATGGTAGGCTCATGCCCCCTCGCATCTCATGCAGACACGTAGACGCTTATACACGCACTCACAGTCAGTATAGAATAGCCTCTGTCCGAGAGACCTTTCCTTCCAGATAATACAGTTCCTTAAACACAAGATATTAGATACGATTTGGGATTAGGTTGATCTGACATCCCAGACTTCTGTCTCCACATGTAGGGCTAAATGTCAAGTCCCCTTCACCCTCTAGTTACACGTCAATCACACGTCATGCTGCTGCGCGCGCATCTCTGCCATGTATTTCTGCTGACACTGCAGGATTCTCTTATGGATCCACCTACTTGTGACATCATGTTAAATGATGTTTTTTAGTACACGCCTTCATGCACGCCTATTGTAACGCCTTTTCTATTACGTATGAGTATTCTTATCTCTCTTCTCAGCTGTTACGCCTTCTGCATATGCCTTTACTGTAATACATTGACTATATATATGAATGATTGTCAATAAAGTATTGTCTGTCTGTCCCTTCCCGAACCTGCGTGGTGACGGAATGGTATGCCACCTTGGCTCGAGCCAAATACCCAATTCCCTTTTAAGGAATAAAACCCCTTTTTGAAAACCTCAAATATCACGGATTTTGCCTCTTATTATTCTGAGTTATTCTTATTGAACTTTACCGCATAAATTAAGCATGGGTAATTAGAATTTACCACATAATTGGCGCCCGAACAGGAACCCCTCCCCCACCTTACGCGCCGGAGGTGCGTTGCAGGCCTGGCCCCCTGCCACAGCCGGACGGACAACTACGCGTACCCGCAGGATTTCCTGTATCTCCCTCAGGCCAACGGAGGTGGACGAGGCTGCGATCAACACCCAGACGAGGCGGTGAGGAGTGCGGAGGATCCCGACCAGAGCCTAGCTGAGAGAGAGCAAGATCCGAGGTATACGGAGGCCTGCCAGGTTCCGAAGTTCCGAAGTATCTGCGTCACGAGTCCAGTCCAGTCCGGTCCAGTCCAGTCCAGAGTTTCCGAGGCCTTCCGTTTCCGTTTCCGTGCTTCTCGGTGAGTACCATTGCTGGGGACGCATCTAGACGTGCGCATTAGTTTGTGCCGGTCAAGATGGGTTTGGGTACACAGACCTGGTCTGCACTGTTTAGCAGTGTATCTGTACTGTTTTAGCAGTATATCCTGTCTGCACCGTTTAGCGGTGTATCTGTACTGTTTAGCAGTACATTCAGTATCATGTAGGTAGCTAGTTTTATTCTAATCATTGTTGTTCGTTTTAAAATGTTTTAATGTGTTTTCAAAATGTCGTGGTATGAGTGATTGTTCGATCTTCATTATTGTGATTATTGTGTTCATTGTGTTCAAATTCAGGTAAGAATCAAGTAGCCAGATTTTAAGATGCCGTTATTCTCCAAATTAAGAGAGATAAAAACTAGAAAAGGGATACTCGAGGAAGCTGTTCCCATTCCACCTAGGGACACTCCAGGGTACTTTATGTACCACAAACATGGCCTAGATGCCGTTTTATATCTCGATTTATGGGTGGACTACACCAAGGATCTAGCAGAGAATCAGAGATGGCCCGCTGCTGGGACATGGGATGCAGATTGCATCATGAGAGTAGAAGAAGCATTATGGAAAAAGAAAGCCAGACAGTCACAGAAAGATGCCATTGAATTATGGCGTAAAGAATCGCATAGGCGTACAGAAAAAGCACACAGAAAAGAAGAGAAAAGTAGAGAGGAGTCAGAAAAGGCCCGAGAAAACGTATTAGTTGAGGAAGGTATCCGAGTAAAACTAGAACAAGTAGATAGACAACGAAACACTCTTATGAATGGTATGTATCCTCTCTTGGCCGAGGGTTTACCTAAGGCCACCCCGGAAGTACCGAAAGATCTGCCACCTCCATTGCTCCCGACTAAAATGCATAAGAAAACCGCAAAGAACATTTTCCTTTCTTCCTATCTAGACGATGTAGCCCCCGAATATGTTAATACCGGACCGCCACGCACACCTCCTACTGGCGGCGCTCGACCCCGAGATAATCAGCCCCCACCTCCGCGACAAGCTACTCCTCCTCCCGTTCCAGCCCTTCCGGCTGTTCCTCCTGGTCTTCCAGCCGTTCTCCCACCTCTTCCTGCACCTGTTCCTCCTGCTTTACACCCAAACAATCCCTTCGGATCCGGCGCCTCAGGAGGCGCGTCCGGAGGGGCGACAGTTTTCCAAACTCCAGGTATTCAGACAGGTTTCCAAACCCCGCCACCGACAAATCGGTGGACTTATAGGGACCTAGCACAACAACGTACACCTCGAGCAGCCGATTTTGACATATATGGAGAACGTCTTGCAGACTGTAGATATGATCCAGTGCCTGGTAAAAAGAATGACGAGAGAATGTTGCTCGCATCAGTACGATTGCGACGAGTCACAAACTTTTTATTGACACTACCTGGAATGGTAGATCATCTAGATAAAATATATCATTTTGTTCAAACAGGGGTAGGGCCTGAAAGTATTAAGGAGGCATTGGCCTACCAGAAAGTTGATACTCAAGGCAAGATATTACGGTTTCTTATAAACTGTCTAATAAGAGAAGTGGATAGGCCGGGTATGAACCCGGACGACATAAAAGCACTTCATAGATGGGGTCAGAATATAGCAGATGGGAATCATGATAAACAGGCTTGTATAGAAAATATGTACCGAAGGATCAGAAATACAATATTAAAGATGCATGAAAGAAGACAGCCACCACCAGAAATAGATTCAGACAAACTTGAATCCTCAGGGGAGGAGGACGAACCAGAAGAAGCAGCAGGACAATCACAGTTATCTGTTAGAGAAATGATAGCTTATGTAGGTAAAGGAAGACCCTATAATAATTCAATGCGTCCAGTACGTCCAGAAAGTAAAAGAATTTTTCAGGAAGCCATGTGTAATCCGAGAACTCCTGAACACTTATTCCAAGCCACTGATAACAGACTTCGAGAACGAATGGGGTACCATGTACTCGATTCTATGGACGAACAAGAATTAGCTAGGTCAGCAGTACAATGGGCTGACAATCCTGAGAAATATAGTGATGATGCGTTAGCACACACATTTTTGAATATGACACCAAGTGAACAGCGTTTAGCTGGTACATACATGATACAACACCTACTCCTATTATATAGAAGCCAACATTCCGATCCAGGCCCCCTGCCTGATATATTAGCAGAACTGCTCATGAACAAATGGAGAGGTCTAGGTACCGATCTAATTAAAGTAATTCTAGAACATCGGCACAGATATAGTGCCTTCCTGTGTCCACAATCTGATTCAGCACACTCCATGGAAAGAAAAATGTATTACATAGACAGACAGAATCCGTTACGAGAAGTGCACCCAGTTCAGAATGCAGATAGTACGCTTAGACGCGTGTTTGTGTACACGCCCATAACTAAAATAGAATTATTGGAAATGAAAAAAGTAGTGCCCAGCCATGACAAAGATCCTGCAGGTTTTCACCGTGAAATAAAAGATATGCTACTCATGGGCGATTACACCTATCCAGACCTTATGAAAATATTGAAAGTATTACTGCCTCCTGGTATTTACGAGAAACTCAAAGAAAAAGAATGGGAAGTGGGAAATGCAAAGATTGATTGGACTGCATTAGAAAACGAAGAAAATACTCGAGTTCCAGGCCTAGGGCTTGGAGAAAAAGTTAAAGCGTTACCAGGATTGTTAGTACAAGTATTGCCACGTTTATTAAGTACGAAAAAGGAAGATTGGGGTGCAATCTCAGCCTGCAAACAGAAACCCGATGAAGACACTAGTGATTTTTATACCCGATTTGAGAAATGTTTTGGTATTAATAGTGGCCTGAAAGCGAGTAGCGATTCATATCCACATCTTTTTGTAACGAAATTAGTCGAGAATTCACTGCCCCAGGTTAAGAACAGAGTACTAAAAGTCGAAAGCACTTGGCAAGCTAATACTCCTTCACAAATGTTACAAATGCTACAGTATCACCAGAATAGAATTAGAGAAGAACAAGAACACGAACAAAGACGTATGAAAGACACGAAAATGAAAATGTTAGTTGCTCAGTCAGTTCCAGCTGACGGTCACAAGAAGGGTGCGACCCAGCCCAGTAATACGACGGCTCCTGTTAAAGGAGTATGTAACTATTGTAAACAGCCAGGTCATTATATAAACGATTGTGCAGTTCTGAAACACAATATCTCCACGGGTAAGACCAAGGAGAGACCGCGTCCACCTAGACAAGATCAGGCCCAACAACAAGTACCCCAGAATATACAACATATTCCGCCTATGCCAGCTTCACCACAGACCGTAGCAGTACCACAGCAACAGCCTATTACCGCAACACAAAACACGGCACAACAGATGTACCAGTATGCACAAAATGACTACCCCGATTATCAGCGATACACATGAAACAGCCTAGAGAGGGAGGTTGGCTTGCCTCTTATTGAGGTTCCTGTAGATCAAGAGGGTCCTTATGTACACAGTCAAGTATTAGGGAAAGACAGAAAGTTTCTAATTGATACAGGGGCAAGCAGAACCACGATAAGTCACGATGAGGTTCCAGGGGCACCCCTCTCAGGCTCACAGAATGTTTCCCTTGGATTTTCAGGAAAGCCTATTATTAACGAAGTATCACAACCTCTTCCTCTTGCAGTCGGTCCTTTGACACGGACTACAGATTTATTGCTTACAAAATCATGCCCAGAAAACTTGCTAGGTATAAAGACACTGAAAGCTCTAGGAGCTATAATATGCTGTTCTCCGGAAGGAGTACGATTATTTTTGAGAGATTTTAAAGGTCACTATGTACTAAGAGACATGGATCACCGGTTACAGAATGTCCCTGCACATTTGTGGGCGCAAGGCCCCACTGATGTAGGTTGTATGCACATTACACCATATCGAGTCACACTCAAAGCAGGAGTGGTAATGTAAAATAAGGATCCACAACTTGTAGGTAAAAAGTAGAGGTTTATTCCAAGAAAAGATCCCATCCACAGGTGAACATCCAGCCAGCAATAAAGTAAGATAGCAACTGCTTAGTGGTCAAAGGATAACATTCCATCTGAGAATCCAGTGTCTCATGACATCAGCGCAGCTATGTCATGAGGCACAGACACACAGGACCAGGATGCCACACATCTCCCTTCTAATAACAACAAGACAATTATAAGAGAAAACAAAACAAAGCTAAAACAATAATCACACAGTGACGTAGTCTTTTAAATATTTAGGAGAATGAGAAACCCTTGCAGACTTGCGAAGAAGTGAGGAGGACTCAACTCTAGGAGTTTGAGAATGACGACTGCAAGAAGCTTCCACAAGATCATTTCTAACCACCACCACCCTGTTCAAATTCCAAACACGATGATCAGCAGTTTTGATGGCGTTCTTGAAAACTTTGATGACACGAATAGGCTTCTTAAAGGTAGCAGAAAGAGCCTTATTGTTTTTGCAGGGATTCTTAATAAGTACCCAATCTCCCACTTTAACAGGTGTGACCTTAACAGAATGTCTCTTATCAAACATCCTTTTTCTAGACTCAATTCTAGAAAGTTCACGCAACATCCACTCATCAGAGTCATCACGAGGAGGTGGTTGCAAGTCATTGACCCATGCCGGTACCACAAGGGTATTAGGAGTGCGTGATCTAAAAAGTTCAAAAGGAGTCTTTCCAGTAACGGCATGGGGAGATAACCTGTAAACCTTAACCTTCTTAAAGACATCTGTTCTCCAATCTGTACCAGCAGACTTAGCCATTCTAATAGTCTCTTTAAGGACACGGTTAAATCTCTCAACCATACCATTGGTTTCTGGGTGGTAAAGGGAAGACCTTTTGTGTTTAACTCCTTGCCCTAACAGAAAATTCTCCATCTCTTTAGAGACTAATTGGGGACCATTATCTGTGAGGATGGCGTTAGGGATGCCCTCTCTAGCAAAAAGTTTAGTTAAAAAATCCACTACATGCCTAGTCTCGATACCACGAGTTATGGCAATTTCTGGCCATCTAGAAAAGAAATCAACCAGAACAAGAACATACCACTCACAACCTGCTGAAGTAATAGGCCCCAAAATATCCAAACCCACTTCTTTCCAGGGCGCATCCGGTCTGTCTCTAATCACCATGGGTTGGACTTTAGGTTTTACTACCTTCTCACTAAGAGCACAGTCAATGCAATCCCTAACTTTGCGCTCTACTTCCAAATCCATATTTGGCCACCAATATGAGCTCCTTAAAATCTCCTTAGTCTTAGAGATTCCTAAATGACCGATATGTGCTAAAGACATAAGCTCATCCCGAAGAGCTAAGGGTGGAACCAATCTAGTTCCTCTGAAAAGTAAACCATTTTGTTCAGAAAGCTGATCCTTGACATGCCAAAATTTCTCAAGACCTTCATTACACTTAGGTTTAATCTTCCATCCTGTCATTAGGAGTTTAAGTACCTCAACCAGAGTCGAATCTTCCTGAACCATCTTCAACCACCTCTCTTTATCAACGACAGCCTCTTCTACAACACAAACCATCTCATCATCAACATCACAATCTTCCTCATCCTCAACCTCAGAACTGGGAACAAGGCGAGACAAAGCATCAGCTACTTTGTTTTCTACTCCAGGTAGATACTTTACACTAAAATCATAATCCTGTAAACCAACAACCCATTTTGTGATTCTACCAGACACCGCATCTATACCTTTTTTCTTTAAAATTTCACAAAGCGGCTTGTGATCTGTCCTGACCTCAAAATTGGTTCCCCACAATAAGTTTTTAAGCTTCTTGACTGACCAGTAAACAGCAAGAGCTTCACGCTCAATCACTGAGTATCGAGTTTCAGCTCCCTTCAAACTCCTTGACAAGAAAAGAATGACCCTCTCAATACCTTCAAATTTCTGTACAAGCACCGCACCTAAACCTTTCAGGCTTGCATCAGTAATCAAAATAGATTTCTCAGAAGGATCAAAACTGCTCAATTTCGGAGCAGAAGCTAGCCTCTCCTTGATGACCTCAAACTCACGCTGACATTTCTCCCCCCAAATGAAGTCTACACCCTTCTTCAACAAATACCTCATATTGGTACACAAAGAGGCAAAGTCTTTCACAAATTTGTTATAATACTCAGCAAGTCCCAAAAAAACTCATCAACTCTTCCTTGTTCTGCGGGGGAGACATCTTAGAAATTGTAGAGATAAGATTTTCCTTAGGCAAAATACCTCCTTCTGTAATGGTGTGACCTAGATAATCAATGGAAGTTTTTCTAAATTTACACTTCTCAATCTTAACAGTCAAACCTGCATCACACAACCTTCCTAGAACAGCAAATAGCCTAAGATCATGTTGAGGATTATCTATGCCAAAAACAAGAATGTCGTCCTGATAGACTCTAACACCATGTAAACCTTTTAAGACTTTCTCTAATGCCCTCTGAAAAACCGATGCGGCTGACACTAAACCAAATGGTAGTCTAACGAACCTAAAAGTGCCATATGGTGTCACAAAAGAGGTTAAGTCTTTCGAATCCTCTTCCAATCTAATCTGATGGTACGCGGACCTTAGATCAATGGTGCTGAAAATTCTAGCACCTTTAAGAAGCATAAGCATGTCCGCAATCTTGGGTAGAGGATAGTGATCAGTAACCACACACTTGTTGAGTTCTCTTAAATCAACACAGAGACGGAGAGAGTTGTCCGATTTCTTGGCTGCGACAATCGGGGCGACCCACTCCGTTCCCTCTACTGTCTCTATAATGCCTCCCTTGACCAGCTTATCAAGTTCATCTTTAACTTGTTCTCTGACCGCTACAGGTACATTACGCACTTTGCAGCAGACAGGTACAGCATCCTTCTTCAAGATGATACGATGACAATAGTCATTAAGGCATCCTAAATTTTCCGAAAAAACTTTAGGGAATTTGGATTTCAGTTCACTAGTGAAATCATGAGAAACTAATGAAACAATTTGAGGTGTGCAGGGAAAGGGTTCTTTTAGGAGAATAGGGGGTGTCGAATTCGGATCAAGCATAACACCCAAATCCTTGAGAGCAAACCAGCTTATTATGCTATCTCCTTTTTGAGAAACATAAATTTTTGCTTTGGCCAACCTATTCTTATAATTAATCATACCTTCAAAAACTCCAAGTAGTTTAATGGGTTGACCAGCATAACCAAATGGTCTTATATCGGGGCGTGAGAGCTCAAGTTTATGTCCCAACTTACTCAAGAAGAAATCTTTTGCCACAATAGTAATCTTTGCCCCAGAATCGAACAAAACTTTGGTAGGATAACCTTCTACCAAAATTTCATCACAAGGGGAATTCTTTGCTTCCTCAGCACTCACAGTTTGAATATAAATTTGCCCACAATCTAGGTGTTCATCTAGATTATCATCATTTTCAAAATCATAAAATATTTCATTCACTCTACCTCTATAGTTTCCCCCTTTACAACATGAGGTGAAGTGTCCTTTCTTTTTGCACTTACTACAATAAGCTTTCCAACCTGGACATTGTCTATCAGTGGCAAAATGCCCTATTTTACCACATCTGTAACACTTTACTTGAGAAAAATCCAAACTGTTTTCCTTTCTTTTATAAGGAATTTTGTTCGAAACATTTTCATTTCTAGAGTCTTTTTGCTGATTTTCACTTGTTCTAGCAGTAGATTTCACAACATTCACAGTCTCTTTCGTAGTTTTGTTGTCACCATTCTTTTTGATGACTTCTACACACTTAATAGAATGTTCTATCCTCTTAGCAATAGTAAGAACTTCCTCTAAAGAAGGTTCATCCTTTTGCCACAATTCCTCTCTCACCTTTTCAATATAACACCCAAGCATGAACTGATCTCTAATATGCTCATCAAGACTTGCCCCAAACTTACATGAGGACGCAAGTTTCCTTAACGCTGTAATATAGTTCTCAATTGTTTCTTCTTCCATTTGTGTTCTCCGACCAAAATGATATCTTTCTAAAATTGTACTGACTCTAGGAAGATAATGCTCATCCAGTTTTGCAATACATATTTCATATTCATTTAAACTACCGTCATCAATGTCGGGTAAATGATCGAATACCTCTTGTCCTTCTGCCCCCAAACAGTGTAAAAGTAGAGCTGTCTTCCTTTCAGCACTCAAACTAGATCCACACACCCTTGCATACCTTTCGAACACTTTACGCCATTTTTTCCATCTAATAGGTGGATCCCCAGGTGAGGACAAGAAGAAAGGGGGAGCAGTGACATTTTGCATTTTGTTGTTGAATAAAGAAAATTAGAGCACAAAATGAAAATAAGAAAAGAAATATCTACTATGTGTGCGTGTCACAGAAGTGGGACACACAAAATCAGCTCCAAGTGAGTGTATCAAATAACAATGTGTGTGTGTGTCACAGAAGCAGGACACACTATAATGTGTGTGTGTCACAGAAGCAGGACACACTACAAAGTTATTCAATTATGTTCCATGTTGAGAGTTGAATGCCACCAGGGTATCTCGGGTTGTTCCAAGTATCCAGGAATTTTCAAAGGAACAAATCCTTTTTAAAGGAACAAATATTTTTTTAAAAAAAAAAAATCTTGAGATAGGTGTTGAGATCTTATCTTCTTCTTCCCATCCTGCGTCGCCAAATGTAAAATAAGGATCCACAACTTGTAGGTAAAAAGTAGAGGTTTATTCCAAGAAAAGATCCCATCCACAGGTGAACATCCAGCCAGCAATAAAGTAAGATAGCAACTGCTTAGTGGTCAAAGGATAACATTCCATCTGAGAATCCAGTGTCTCATGACATCAGCGCAGCTATGTCATGAGGCACAGACACACAGGACCAGGATGCCACAGGTATTACCAGGAATTCGACAATACAAGTTACCCCCAGATGCTGTAGTGGCTTTACTGAAAATCATTGACGAGCTCATTGCACAAGGAGTGGTCGTGGAAACCGACTCCAATGTATGTAATTCTCCTATCATTCCAGTTCTTAAACGTACTGATCCAAATGCACCACCTGTTTATCGATTAGTTATTGATCTGCGCGAATTGAATAAATGCATTGTACCACAGTATCCCGTGGTTCCAGATATCTCTTCATTACTGACAGCCATTGATTCAGAAGCGACGTTCTTTACCGTAATTGACCTCAAGAACGCCTTCTTTAGCGTCCCAATCGATCCGGAAAGCCAATACTTGTTCGGATTCAGTTTAAATGGACGAAGTTTCAAATTTGCACGCGCACCTCAAGGATTCACAGAAAGCCCCAGCATCTATAGCCAAGCATTGAAAAGACAACTTGACAGTATCCACATGCCTGTTAACACCGCCCTACTTCAGTATGTCGATGATCTGCTGATCACCGCCCGAAGTGAACCCGAATGTGAAAAAGCATCACTGACGGTTTTAAATTTTCTGGCTGACAAGGGGCACAAGGTATCCCCTTCGAAGTTGCAATTCTGTGTTCAGCAAGTTGTGTACCTGGGTCACTTGCTGTCCAAAGTGGGGAGACAGCTCACTCCTGATCGCATCCAGTTAATTGTAAACATGTCACCACCCAAGACACAAAAGGAGGTGCGGGCTTTTATAGGCCTCACTTCGTACTGCAGACAATGGATTCCCCAATATGCATTTCTAGCAAAACCACTCATTCAGTTGACAACTCAGGAGGCAGCGACATCGACTGTCCTCCCTTGGACTCAGGAACATACACAAGCTTTTGAAGACTTAAAGAAAGCCTTATGTCAAGCACCTGTTTTAGCAACACCATGTTACAGTAAGCCTTTTACACTTTTTGTCACAGAACGTGAAGGTACTGCCTTGTCAGTACTCACTCAGGAACAAGCAGGTTCACACAAACCGTGTGCTTACTTTTCTAGCACATTAGATCCAGTAGCCCAGGCTCTGCCTGCGTGCTTGAAATCAGTTGCAGCGACAGCTTTAGCAATCAGACAAAGCGATTCCATAGTACTAGGACGTCAATTGACAGTACAAGTTCCACATTCCGTGGAAGTTCTTTTAAATCGTACACAGACCCAACACTTGACCATAGCGAGACTGACAGGTTATGAATTGACATTGTTTCAACCACACATAGAAATCAGACGCTGTAGTACATTAAATCCTGCCACACTTTTGCCATTAAATGAAGTGGACCCATTGACACATGATTGTATTGAAGTCATTACTATTACGACGAAACCCAGACAAGACTTGACAGATGTTCCATTACCAGATCCAGACCTGACACTTTATGTGGATGGTTCATGCATGAGAACAGGTACAGGTGAATTAGTGGCAGCTTACGCAGTCACAACAGACACTGAAGTTATTGAAACCAATTGTATCGACACCCTGTCAGCTCAAGCAGCAGAGCTCATCGCTCTGACACAAGCATGTATTCAAGCCAAGAATAAGAAAGTTAACATATACACTGATTCACGTTATGCATTCGGAGTCGTTCACGACTTTGGAGTCCTCTGGCGAGAGAGAGGTTACTTAACTTCTCACGGTGCCAACATTCAACACGGTCCCCTCATTCAAGCTCTGTTAGATGCAATACATCTACCTACTGCAATATCTATCATGAAGTGTAAGGCACATACAAAAGTCACCGATACTATCTCCCAGGGTAACGACCTGGCAGACCGAACAGCTAAGCAAACTGCCCAGAATCGAACTCATGTAACTGACTTGACAAAGACAATAGTTCCGACATCGACACACTGCATGACAGTCAGGGATCCCGCACATGATGTAATTGACATACAGACACATGCCACACCAGATGAAATCAAGAAGTGGACTGAACTAGGAGGGATCCAAACAGATCAAGGATGGATGACGAAGGGAAAATCTACATGGTTTCTCCCCGACTCTATGGTTCAAGTCATCATTAACACAGTACATAGTCCAGCACACCTAGGAGAAAAAGCCATGCTAGACAGTATTCAACACATATGGTTCAATAAAAACTTACGAGCAGCAGCCAAACAAAAAGTGCGTACTTGCATGATTTGTTGTCAGTTCAATCCAGGTAAAAGCATTCCCGTAGAGCAAGGTGGATTTCAGCCTCCCGATCACCCTTTTGAAGTCCTCCAGATGGATTATATCCAGATGGAACGTTTTCGAGGATTCAAGTATGTCCTCGTAGTCGTATGTGCACTTTCCCGATGGACAGAAGCATATCCAGTCCCAGATTACACTGCCCCGACCACTGCCAAGCAGCTGGTTCGTGAATTCTTCCCACGGTATGGTTTGCCCCGTATCGTGTACTCAGATAACGGTCAGCCATTCTCATCCGAGCTTGTGAAACACATTACACTCCTGTTAGGCTATCAGTGGAAGTTCCACTGTGTCCGGCATCCCGAGGCAGCAGGTCTCGTGGAGCGCCATAATCAAACTCTGAAAATCCGACTTTCAAAAATCTGCAGAGAGAAAGGCGTTGACTGGATAGTAGCTTTGCCCGTTGCCCTTTTCTATATGAGGATGGTAGCGCATTCTCGAACCGGGCTATCCCCGTATGAAGTGGTCTTTGGTAGGCCACCAAATATGTGGGGGACGCCTATACCTCGTAAAATCACAGATGTTGACTGTATTATGCTGACAGATTACCTTGCCTCCTTGATGTCTGCACTACAATCTTGTCGTTCACAGGTAGCTGCAGCCTTTCCCGACAACACCGAGGTGAAGCCCCATGAAGTGGTCCCTGGCGACTTTGTCTTTGTTCGTAATTTCGACCGGAGAAGTCCACTGGAGCCCCGCTGGCAAACCCCGAAATTGGTTCATTTGACGACGAGGACCGCCGTGAAGGTGGAGGGCAGAAAAGGGTGGCTGCACTCGAGCCACGTAAAGAAGTTTCACGGACTCCCTTCGGACTTGGACTCTAAGCCCTGCCCTCCTCCACAGACTGATTCAAAACTCCCCCTGGTTGAGAAAACCGCCTTCGAAAAATATAGACTAAAATTACGGTCTAGCAAGTCAGACAGTTTAATTGTTTAAGTCCTCCCCTAGGTTAAATTAGTTTCTGACATATATCCCCTAGACCGAGATAGAGAGAGAGATAGACAGAGACAACTCAAGAAACATGCATATTGTAAATCACTTCGTAGTCACTGTATAGTGACATTATTGATTATGTTTTTCCTAAGTCTCCTGATTATTGCTGCCAGTATATTACTGCATATCTACTACCCTATTTTCAAGCGTGCACAATCTGCTTACAATGTCACTGCCGAACATTCTTTTAGCGAATTACCTCCACATGAATTGTCTTACAGACTTGCGCTGCGCAACAACACATTCATTAGTATGTTACATCACTCCCATCAGACTAACAACGCTACAAATTGTTGGATATGTGGCCGACTCCCTCCCTACCAGAAATACAAGGGAGTTCTGCCCCTCTTTCCGTACCCATTCACTCACAATGGCTCATGTGGTGCATGGTTTAGATTGATTAATTCTTTAGATTCTGATATTGCTGTATACGAAGGAAATTGGGTTTGGGGAAACCTGAACTTAGTTTTGCTTAAAGCCTGTTACCCTGACAAGAAGGGACTTCCCACTAGGACAGGAACTGATCTAGAAAATGAAGTATATGGATTAGGTAATTATACAATTAACCTCATGATTTTGACAGTTGAATCCGAAGCTGCACCAGTTTTGCCTGCTATGTCAGTATTACCAGTCACAGGTGAATTATGTGTCAGAAAGAATGGTTCAGTACACTTAGGTTATAGTAAATGTACTACTGTGGTCGAATTCAGTGATCAAGGCAAGTCTACATTCAGAGCTACTCGCCATTCCTATTTTGTTTGTGGTCATACCGCATACATACGCTTGCCTCCAGATTGGGATGGTACCTGTTACATTGCATTCCTTCTGCCACCTGTTTTCCTAGCCCCTCCTGATTATCACAGAAATACCAATCTAGTAAACAATAGACTCCGAAGAGATCTCCCGATTGTCGATTACACTGAAACGGCATGGGAGCAATACACAGACTTCAATAAAGGTTTCTTTCCCTACTTAGGTGCTGTCTTTAATAGTAAACTGATACGCAAATTAACTAGAACCCTCGAAGCAGTAGTGAATGAAACTACTTCCGCCCTAGGCAACTTAACAGAGGAGCAGTCTGCGATGCGGGTTGTTGTTCTTCAAAATCGTCTTGTTATTGACGTCATCCTAGCAGATAGGGGCGGAGCCTGTAAGGTCATCGGGTCAAGCTGCTGTGTTTTCATTCCAGAAAACGCGCCAACAGTATATAAAGCTATAACACGTCTTCATAAGATTGCAAGTTTGATACATCAGAATCCAGGCACCTGGACTTGGTCTGGTTGGTTCTGGACAACGTTAACCGCTTGGGGATGGAAGATCCTATCCTTCCTAGGCATTGCCCTTCTCATTGTATTCAGTTGCTGCCTGTGTCTACAATGTGGGCCAGCGATTTGCGGCCTGTGCGCCACATCATGTATTCCGCATTCAAATTCCCATTCAAAATGCGAAAAGAAGAAAGAAGAACAAATGATATTACGTGAACAGATTGATCGATTCATGAGGATCGATATATCATGAAGGGTCCGTAGGGGACAAGGAGGAAATGAGGAAATATGAATTTTTGTGATCAATTGTGTCCCCTATCTTAGACCTCAACGACTCCGTGTACGCGCTACAAGTACATGTATGTTCCCTCCACTTCCAGCTATGAAGACGCAAATACATTTCCTTCCAGATAATACAGTTCCTTAAACACGAGATATTAGATACGATTTGGGATTAGGTTGATCTGACATCCCAGACTTCTGTCTCCACATGTAGGGCTAAATGTCAAGTCCCCTTCACCCTCCAGTTACACGTCAATCACACGTCATGCTGCTGCGCGCGCATCTCTGCCATGTATTTCTGCTGACACTGCAGGATTCTCTTATGGATCCACCTACTTGTGACATCATGTTAAATGACGTTTTTTAGTACACGCCTTCATGCACGCCTATTGTAACGCCTTTTCTATTACGTATGAGTATTCTTATCTCTCTTCTCAGCTGTTACGCCTTCTGCATATGCCTTTACTGTAATACATTGACTATATATATGAATGATTGTCAATAAAGTATTGTCTGTCTGTCCCTTCCCGAACCTGCGTGGTGACGGAATGGTATGCCACCTTGGCTCGAGCCAAATACCCAATTCCTTTTTAAGGAATAAAACCCCTTTTTGAAAACCTCAAATATCACGGATTTTGCCTCTTATTATTCTGAGTTATTCTTATTGAACTTTACCGCATAAATTAAGCATGGGTAATTAGAATTTACCACAAAGGGACCGGTGTGTCTCCGAGACCGGTGTGTCTCTAGTGGTTGAAGGAGCCGGTGTGCTCCTGGGGCTAGTGTGCTCCAGGGAACTCAGAGGGCGAGTGGTGCTCTGACAGACTTAGCGAAGGTTGAGTGGACATTTGTTTGTGCGGACGGATTCTAGGGCCCACCCGGACCCCTAGAGTGTGGTTCGTTGGGAGTGGGTCCAGGGTCTCCCGTGGTAAAGTGCGCAGCGATTTGTAGTGCCGCCCGGGTGGCGGACCCATACTTCTTCCACATGGCTTGCATGTAGGCAGACATAAAATTGGTACCCCTGTTGGACACCACCTCTTTGGGGAAAGCCACTCTGGTAAAAATCCCCATCAGGGCCCATGCCACTGCAGGTGCAGTGATGGTTGTCAGAGGAATAGCCTCTGGGTACCGGGTGGCGTGGTCCACCAGATCCAGGATAAACCTGAGGCCAGAAGAAGTCGGTGGATCCATAGGCCCCACAATGTCGATGCCCACCCTCTCAAAGGGGGTGCTAACGACAGGTAGTGGTTCCAGGGGAGCCTTCAGCTTAGCCCCTGTTTTCTCACTGGCTTGGTAGGTCAGACAGGTCCTGCAGAATGTATCTGAGGAGATCCTCATCTGCGGCCAATAAAAATGTGGGACAAGCCTAGCAAAGGTCTTGTCTTGGCCCAAGTGTCCTGCCAAAGGGATCTCTTGAGCCAATTCCAAAAGAAAGGTCCTGTAGCACTGGGGGACCACTAAGGCCCTTGATGACCCGTGCACAGGAGCCTTGAGCTCACTGTAAAGGAGCCCATCCTCCCAGTAAATATTATACTTCGTGGAGGCATTGCCTGCTGCTTGGGCTTCGGCCTGTCGCCTCATGCCCTCAAGGGTAGGACACTCCTTCTGTGCCTGACAAAACTCCTCCCTGGTGGGCCCTCCTTCCACTTGCCACTCTGCAGGGGTAGGTAGGTCCCCCAAGGGAGCAATGTCCCCCTCCGTGGACTCCGGTGCAACCTCCTCAGGTGCCCCATCCATCTCACGGGGTGACTGCCCCGGGGCGGGCTTCCCACACCCCCGGGCTACTCCCTTCTTAGCAGCTGGCTGGGCCATTTTTCCAGGCTCCAGCCCTGGCTGACTCCCTTTCCGGGCAGCCATAGACCGTGTGGTAGCACAAATCCACTCCGGTAACCCCAGCATCTCCACATGCGCTTTGAGCTCTACCTCCTTCCAGGCAGTATGCTAAAGGTCATTCCCTAACAGACAGTCCACTTGCATGGCAGGGCTCACAGCAACTCTTGAAAGGCCTGAAACCCCTCCCCACTGAAATGTAACCTGTACTATGGGATAGTGACCCCCTTGTTGTCAGCCATCACAACTGTGTGGAACGCACCAGGAATTATTTGCTCGGGGTACACCAGCTGACTCCTTACCATAGTCATGCTGGCACCTGTGTCCCTCAGGGCCTCCACCCTCGACCATTGAGGGTGACCCACTGCCTATACTTGGTAGTATTTGAGGGCACATGGACCTTAGGGACCATCTCACTGTCTCCCAGAGACACTAGGACAAGCCCTGCCCCCTCACTCCCATCATCTAGAGACAGCTCCTACCCAAGCGCTACACTAGCCACTCCGGGGTTTTTACCTCCAGTGGCCTGTGGTGCTCTCTTGCGACATTTGGGATTCTCCTTGTAGTGTCCAAGTTCACCACACTCATAGCACAGGACAATTCTGGGCTGCTGACCTTTGTCAGGATAAGTGGGCTTCTGGTGGCCAGATTGGGGCTGGGACCCAGACCCTTTCCCTTGTGAATTATTTTGGAGGCCTTTGGAGAAATTTTTCTTTTTATCTTTCCCCTCTTTCTTCTGGTGGGAACCCTGACCACCCCTTTGGGAGTCCCCCCCAGAACCCTTGTTGGACACCCTGGTACTGACCCAGGTGTCCGCTTCCTCCGCAAGCTTCCTAGGATTGGTCAACTTGCGGTCAACCAGGTGTTGGCGCAGCTCTGGAAAACATTTCTCCAGAAGGTGCTCTCTTAAAAACAAGTTATACAATCCTTCATAGTCATGCACATTGCTGCCCTGCACCCAGCCCTCTAAAGGTTTACTAGCGTAGTCCAGGAAATCTACCCAGTTCTGTGTGGGAAGTTTGTGGCTATTCCTAAACCTCTGCCTATACCTCTAAGGGGTAAGACCGAACCTCTTAAGCAATGCTTCTTTCATAACAGAATAGTTGGTCTGGTCTTCCTTTTCTAGGCTAAGGAGTGTGTCCCTAACTTCCGGAAGTATGTACTTGTACAGAACACCCCCCCCCCCCCCCCCCCAGTGACTCTCTGGGACCTCATGGGCACTTAGTGATACCTCATAGGCAGCTAACCACTCATCAATATTATCCCCCCCCTTAAAATTGGCATTCATATCTTTAGGCATAAAGAAAGACCCTGGACTCACGTGAACCTTCCGTAGGTATGCTGCCACCCTCTTGATGCTGTTCGTCCCTGCTTGTAGGGCTCGAATTTCCAGTTCCTTCAGGTTGAGCTCATGGGTAAGTTTCTTCTCCTCCATGGCCCACCTTTCTTTCTCACGCTCCCTTTCCAATTTGGCGAGTTCCAATTTAAACTGTCTCTCCTCTCTCCTGTCCTCCAATTCCTCGGAGGACAGGGTCCTTACTGACACACTACTGCCTGCCCTGGAAGGTACCCTTGTACCTGGTAACAAGTTGCCATTTTCCACCAAGGGCAGTAGGTCAAGTTCTCCTGTGGTGCCTTGCTCCGCTCCCTGCCCGCCCCCTTCTCCTTCTCCTTCTGGGTGGGCCGTTACCCATGCCCTCAAGGCTTTTTGAAACTCTGTCTTCTAGCGCCTCGCTTAAAGGGCACCCTTTTCTCCTCACAGAATTCCTTGAGCTTCGCCGCTGTGTAGGTTTCTAGGTTGGCCGGCTCAAATTCCATCTTGCCAGGTAGGACCTCAGACGTTCGTAGAGAAAATCAAATGGGACTTAGGCCAAAGGACTTTTAAAGACAGCAGCCAGTCAGGGAGAATTTAAACAAAAAAATAAAAATGGCAATTGGAGAGGGTAGACAAAAATTCAGTCGAGTCAGGTGTAGGGTTGTGGTGTACACTGAGTCACTGCGTGTTGTTACACAAGCCCAAGTCCTATCCCACCGCTCGATCACCAATGTTAGAACCGGGGTCTCTAGTTGGTTGGGGTATGCACCCTAGTCCAAGTAGGGACCACCGCCTCCGACCTGGCAGCTTGGCGCAGAGCAGCAGAGGCGTAACTTCAGAGGCAATGTGTAAAGTATTTGTGCAACACACAACGGTGATGACACAGTAAAAACACTCACAAAAGGAACACCACACCAGTTTTGTATAAGAATAAAAATTTCTTTATCTAAAAGATATGCGAGAACCAAAAGCAGGTAAATCCAGCTCTAGGCAAGATCAATAATAAAAAGGATTCCAGTTTCCAAGCAAGATCAATAATCAATAAGAATGAATCCAGTTCCCAGGCCTGATCCATACTAATATAATAAAGAGAGAGCCAAAAACCTTTGAGCCGGGTAATCTCAGGAACCACAGCACAAATCACAACACCCAATACAGCGTTGGAAAGGGCAATTGCAGCAGAAGGACATAGGCTATACAGACGCCCAGCTTATACATTTATAAAGTAAAAGAACCGTGCCAGCAAAGTAGTCCTTTTGTGGGCGTGTCTGCGTTGTGCTGTGGGCATGTGCTGGGGCGTGACAAACGCTGGGGGCGTGTGGTATGTTCCGCCCTTCATGCCATGTCTCGTATCATGTGCTAATCCCACCCTGCTCACTTTAAATACCCCTGCACCCCATAATCATAACCCACCCTTACTCCTTAAAATACCCCAACACCATTAAACACTAACCCATCTTAACCCTATAAATATACCCTGTACCCCAAAACTCCAACCTATCCCTAAACCCTAAAAATACCCCTGTACCCCAAAACCCAAACCTAGCCCTGAACCCCATAAATACCCCTGTACCTCAAAACCCAAACCTACCCCTGAACCCTAAAAATACCACTGTACTCCAAAACCCAAACCTAGGCCTGAACCCTAAAAATACCACTGTACCCCAAAATCCAAACCTACCCCTGATCCCTAAAATACCCCTGTACCCCAAAACCCAAACCTAGCCCTAAACCCTTAAAATACCCCATACCCCAAAACCCAAACCTACCCCTGAACCCTAAAAATACCGCTGTACCCCAAAACCCAAACCTAGCCCTGAACCCTAAAAATACCTCTGCACCCTAAAACCCAAACCTAGCCCTGAACCATAAAAATAACCCTGTACCCCAAAACCCAAACCTACCCCTGAACCCTAAAATACCCCTGTACCCCAAAACCCAAACCTAGCCCTGAACCATAAAAATACCCCTGTACCCCAAAACCCAAACCTAGCCCTGAACCCTTAAAATACCCATGTACCCCAAAACCCAAACCTACCCCTGAACCCTAAAAATACCCATATTCCCCAAAACCCAAACCTAGCCCTGAACCCTAAAAATACCCCTGTACCCCAAAACCCATACCTATCCCATAACCCAAAACTATATCTGAACCCTTAAAATACCCAAACACCCCAAAACATATACCTCAGTACCCCAAAACATATACCCCTATACTTATACTTACCTTATCCAAACATTAAAAAAAACATGCTTTTACCATTCATGCATTTACAACGAATTTCTTTGTAAATGTATGCTTGGTAAAAGCATATAAAATGTAATGCCATGCGTTATAATGGCATTGTGGAGTCATGGCACTTTCGTAATGAAAGTATGCGGAGTGATGGTATGCGGAAAGAAAGTTGCGCAATAATGCGTGTTTACCCTCCCCAGTAAGTACATTGGTGGCATGGCGGACCACATCTCCAGCAACATACTCAAATTTTTTCACCACCCATTTAAAAAATGCACAGGTCTCTCTCATTGATGGCCAGCACCGACATACTCTTTTAGAAACACCTCCCGCCACAAGTTCTAGAATTGCGAACTTTAGAGCTGGGGAGCTACGTTTGAATCTCGGCATCAGGTCAACATCCTGTGATTCCAGGCAAATCGCTTTGTCTCCCCGTGCCTACCACAAATGAATGTGTTCTTCTGTAATGTAAATTGTGCTCATGCCATGTTGTTGAGTTTGTGCTATATAATATTGCAAGGAAAAATAAAGTAGGGAAACTCGAGTTCACACACTACTGAATACGCACTCTTAAGTGCAATAGCAGTGCACTGTGAATCAGAACTTTTCACAGGCCTGTCACAGATAAGAAATGCTATCAACACGAAATCCTAGAAGACAATGTACTACTGGCCGGCAGCAATTCATACCCGGAGATCGTCGGGACGGGCTGCTAGTCTACAATATACATACAAATTCACAAAGTACAAACAAATGGAAATAATGAATCAGAAAAATCTATTGAACCTTTTGTATGGTTCTTTTGCCCACAATTATTTCAAAAAAGGAAGTTAGCAAATAATTACATAACCACATTCCTAATGACCAGGTCACCAAAAACAAATACGATGGAGCTTCCAAATGTATAATCCTTTACCCTTCCCTTATGTCTAGCTATTTCTATTAATTTCATATATTCAACATCAATTCTTTTGTGCTGGTGCCTTTGAAAAACAGTTGACGGGTTTCAGCCTCTCATCAATTCAGGCATCTTCAGGACTTTGGGCAAACAAAGCTCTACCTAAGAAGTTAAATATACCTTATTTACAAATATACAATTTCTAGAATAACATTCTAAATATACACAACAAGTCTAGAAAAACAAACTAATGAACCATATTAAGATGTGTCTAGTACCTAGAGGTGTAGAGCAAGAAATAAATAAACCAAACAAACACCCTTAAAGTGTGAGTGAACTGGCTAAGTACTTTTAAAATGCGAGAGAGAACGTAATTTATATATCCTATCTCAAATGGCAAATGCCTAAAGTATATCTTGTGCACACCAAAACTACTAATTCTCACCCAAGTGACCCATAAGCCCTTGAAGTGATACCGTTACTACATACATCCATCTGAAGTATGGAATGCCTTATCCTTCTCAGTCCGTAAACAAACCAAAACTAAAAAAGGAAGAGGAGTTTCAAAAATTACACTCTCCTCTCGATATCAAACAAATTAAGGAACATATGTCTCCGAGCCAGGCTATTACTCTAATACTACAATTCAATACACGCTTACCCACAGTCTGTGATGCGGAGACGCGGAAGTCCTCGCTCTTCACAAAAGCGGCCAAATCAACAATTCTGGAATTAAATTAAGCGGTATTATAGTTGGCCGTATGACATCAAAATATCCATAATAGTTACTAGCCTAACACGGGACCTGGAATGAAGGCTAAATTCGACACTCACCCTCGTGTTAAACATGGAGTCACATTTCCTCCTTCGCCGCCAGCCCAGTATTGCAATTGCAGCCAACTCATACCGCTGTATTTTACCCTCGGCGAGACGTCCGTGTTAGTCATAGAAAACAGACTAGCAGGAGCCAAAAATCACTTCTCAAACATGGAAGAGGGACTGGAAGTGTATCCCAACCAACGACAGGAAGGAAAGAAAGACTGCCTCTCACTGTAGGATTTAAATGGATGCTCTATAGTAGAGAGACTCCAATTTTTTGCCACCGCGAAGAAAGGCTGAAGAAATCTCAACAAGAATAAAGAAGGCGAGATGAGTGTGTGATCTGCCAACTCCAACTTGCACGCCAGAAGGCAAAGGTAACAAGTGCAAGCACATCAGAGCACATGAAGCACAGGGCCTGGAGAACATCGTTGGCACTGGGAGAAAACATCTATCTACGAGTCTTCAGGACACCTGGTTACGGCAGAGGCGAGCCGACTGGACCATTGGTGACATCCACCTTTGGGGTCGCACGAGAGACTGGATGGTGCGACTGGACGGATGTCTTGAAAAAGAGGATCCGACCACTCCACACCAGACGTGGCGACCCAGGGGCAAAGGCCTCAGGGACACTGGTGAGAGCGGGTCCCGACACGAGAAATGGATACACAGCGACTCTTCTGCAGGTCCCGGGAGGACGAAGATCTCGTGCGGAATGGCAGGAGCCAACAACTACCCTTCAGCCGGAGCTAAGGTCAAGAAGGTGGGACTTGTACTGATTTCTCCACACATTCCGAGGGTGCGTTAAAGCGACACGGCAAAGTGCACTAGTCCTGTAAAAGCCTAGTGAGAAGGGCCTCTGGGACATCCCATGAGAGGGGAACACCTGCGAGAGGGGCATCCTAGTGAGAGGGATGTCTTGCAACTACAACACCATTTGTAGAGAGAAGCAATGCTGCCAGTGTGGAGAAACCATGGCAACTAGGATCGATTGGTGGTAAGTAAAATCCATCCAAGACACAATCACTCTAACTATTTTGTCACCACAAGAGTGATGCCGAGAAAGACTGTGAGGACAACTTCCATGCACAGAGTCTAATGAAGACCGGACCCCCCAGAGCACCCATGAACTGTGCCTAAGAGAACAGGTGATCCCAGCTGCTGTTGTACCATCATCTGTGGTTTGCAAGCAGCTCAAGAGACTCAGTGGAAGTATCTGTTATCGTGTTGTATTTTTGTTATATTCTCTCTCACTGATTGGACTTTACTGTTTCCAGTTTTAAAAAAGTTTGGAAGGGATGTAGTGATCTGCTGATCACTGGTCTAGTTGTTGGCATGCCCGAGCCACTCCCCGAGGGCTGGCTAACACCCCACCCCACTCCCATCCAGCACAGGCGTCACTGGACATGTGAACCTGGAAATAAAAGGTGCCGGGCGCACGTGCCTTGGGCCACTTCTATCATCTATCTAACTGTGTTTGTATCCAGTCATTTAGCGTGCCTGAGGGCCCTAGGCCCTACCACATTACAACGGCAGACCGAGATTTTGGTTCTGTCAGTGGACGACTATTGGAAGCTATTAGTGTAATATATGAATATCTGCGCTGATATATCTTGTGGATTGGAATTATCACCACATTTGAAATAGATTAGGACAAGTGGGGCAGATTTATGAGAAAGTGACAGATCTGTGAAGATGCGTCACTTTCCCTGCACCACTTTGAGAAACCCTTGCACCACTATGGATGCACTATATTTACAATACGGCGCACCACGGCGCAAGGGTTGACAGATACGTCCGGAATTCGGACGCATCTGTTGACGCAAAAGTCACGCATTGCTGGAGTCGTGTCACAAGCACGACACAACTGCAGCAATGCAGGGGGAGGCCTATCCTCATTGTGCTGCGTCACTCCTTTCGCTTGCTTCAAGCAGGCATAAGAATTTGACGCAGTGGCATCCTAGAAGTGGCCCAGTGTAGTCTTGTAGATTTCACTGCGATTGACACAGGTATAATGTGACGCAGGTCTTTACAACGTGATGCATCTCTCTAGATGCGTCACGTTGTAAATGGGCCGCATTTTCATGCTGCTGCTGCGTCACAAAAAATGACGCAACTGCGGTGCAAAAAAGACGCAAGGGGCTTGTAAATCTTCCCCAAGTGAACTTAGAACCTTGAAAAAGTCATGGGCTAATAATCCCACTGTGGTGACGAAACAGGTGTGGGCTGGCTAAGAACTTGTACGAATAAAATAAAAAAGAGGAAAAGAATAAAAGAAACAAAGAACCTCATCACTATGTTTGCTTTGTGATTAAGAGGACTTCCGTATGCTACTGCTGTCACTTGTTTACGAAATAGAGTAACATGTGCTGGGGATTGCAATTTCCTGTCATTGCAGCTTAGGCCACAAGGTTTGGGGAGGCCAGTGGTTCTCTCCACCCTACAGCACCGCTGAATTGATAGAAGGTTCTTTTGAGATTTTGGTGAAATCACCCTTGCAGTAGTACCAGTTCCCCTAACATTACACCACCTACCATTTGTTATTCATTTTCAAGACCAGTTACCACTTTGACTTTTCATTTTGTAGTTCTGTCACCACACAACCAAACCTGAACCTGGCATTCATGAATTACCTCTACAAAAGCAGATTATATACCACTTTATGTCTAAGAATAGGAATTTCAATGCTATCTCTACAATGTTTCTCCAAAAAAGAATACTGGAAATGCTATGCAAAATTAACACTACACAATGATCTACATATTAAGAAACATCCCCTCGTATTAAAGTAATTGCAACACAACTTGTTTGGCTTTGCTTAACATTCTATGTACCATGTCTGCAGATATTCAACAACAACAAAAAAGGGGGCCCGATTCACAGAATGAACTTAAGACTCAATACTAAACTTACTACTATTTTGGTATTCACAGAATGCACTTACTACTTTTGGTATTCACAGAATGCACTTACTACTTTTGGCATTCACAGAATGAACTTACTATTTTTGGTATTCACAGACGTTAGCATTTGTCTTAAGTATGTCTTAAGTTTGTCTTAAGACAAACTTAAGACAAAATACTAACTTCTGTGAATGCCAAAAGTAGTAAATTCATTCTTTGAATACCAAAATAGTAGTACGTTTAGGATTGAGTCTTAAGTTCATTCTGTGAATCGGGCCCTGGGGGTTGCTACAGTAAGACGAGAGTTCCACACTTTTCCAGTTAAAATGTAAGGAGAGGCTATAAAAGAGACAGTCTGACTGACTCCCTGCCCTCCGATCTAAAGTCCGTCACTGTGACCATGTTCTCTGGCACTGAAAGTATAGCGGACATTGTTGTTTCCATTTTGTTGCAGCAAACGCTCGATTAAAGCTCCTAGTCTTGGGAAGCAGCAGATGGGTTTTTTTGGGGTACAGATGAATGCAAGGTTGTTGGAGCAGAAAGGAAAATGACCCAATCTCCCAGAACGTTTGGCACACCCTCAACACTGACACTCCCTCAACCCTGATACTGTCATACTGTTCGTGTCGCTTCCCACTTCATTCCCCTTCATCATTAGCACTGTCTCACTCCCAAACCACCATTGGTCTGGGCCCTCTCATGAGGTTCCTTTACTCCTATCTCCTATCTCCTAGCCACGGCTTTAATTATTCTTGCTCTTACCTTCAAATTACAGCAAATCGCAATGAATGATTGCTCATGTGCAGGAAGGTGTCCTTTCATGCACATAAGCAATCATTTAACAAATGATGATTTGCAACTTCTATATGTACTGCACAGTGCAGCACACAGAAGTACACTCGCCATTCTGGATTCTTTATGTGCAGGAAGGGACACCTTCCTGTGCATAAACAATCATTCTCTCAATGCTGGCACCCTTGCTCTATGGTGTAAGGGTGCCTATGTTGGCGCTACGCAGCTGAGTTTAGAGCCAGGGCTAGGGAAAATGCAGGGATATGCTGCACCATTGTCAATACGGCGCATCTCTGCATTTTCAGAATGGAGGAGCGTGGCATTAGCAATGTTTGCTTAAAGCCACACGACGCCATTCCCTTGCAAATATGCCCCTTAGTTTGGCATGCATGAAAATCCTGCATTGCCAATCCCTGGTGAGTTGCACTACTCCTGCTAAAACAAGGCCAATGGATGTACCAATGGGTGAGGCGGACTGGCCTCAAGGGACCTGTGGGCCCGATTCACAGAATGAATTTAAGACTCAATCCTAAACTTACTACTATTTTAGTATTCACAGAATGCACTTTCTACTTTTGGTATTCACAGAAGTTAGAATTTTGTCTTAAGTCTGTCTTAAGTCTGTCTTAAGTTTGACAAACTTAAGACAAAATCCTAACTTCTGTGAATACCAAAAGTAGTAAGTGCATTCTGTGAATACCAAAATAGTGGTAAGTTTAGGATTGAGTCTTAAATTCATTCTGTGAATCGGGCCCTGTGACTTCAGCGACAGAGTTACTATTGCTCTAGGGTGTTCTGCTTCGTAGGCCTACCTGCAAGACTGGAGGTGAACTTCAGTATGGATTGTGGTGGACAGACCTTCAAGGCGCTATGACAATAGGGCTTCTAAGGTCTAGCTAGGGTTTCTAATCTAAGGTGTAGCATGGGAATGTGCTTCCTCAGGAGAGTGGTCTGGTGGACTGTTAATGAAGGCTGAATCTGGTTCCCTAGTACCACATTTGGAAGCTCTGGCCACAATGTCACATCCTTACCCCCCAGAACACCAAACTGCCACACTGAGAGAAACTAGCACTGCCTTCAGCTACATCTCAATTTTGCCCCGCAATAAACACCTGGATGCAACTCAATTCAAATTATGCACAAGAGTGATATGCTGCCTGAAAATAAAGTAACAGCATCCTCAAAAATGCAAACCCTCATAGGGAATGCAAGATTAAGTAAAGTATGTGAAATGTAAGCAGAACAACATGGTTATTGCCTTAACACTATTTAATTTATTTATTTAATGGTTTTGTAAAGCGTGTAGTAACTCCGAAGAGCATCCCAGCGCTGATCTGCTTCTCCAGGGGTTTTAGCCAACTAGTGGGATTATATTTGCGGGAAAAGGAAGGTTTTTAGGGTCTTTCTGAACTGGAGATAGTTCGGTTCTGTCCTAAGTTTTCGGGGTAACTGGTTCCATCGTTTTGCCGTGTGAACCGAAAAGCGGCGGCCACCGGTCTTGGCTTTTCTCACTCTAGGGACAGCAATGAGATTTTCTGTATTGGATCGGAGATCCCTCTCTGCTTTGTAAGGGATTAAAAGTTCTTTCAGAAGAGGGGGGCCGTTGTTATTGAATGTTTTATGGGCCAGGCAGAGGGATTTGAACAAGACCCTTTCTCTGATTGGGAGCCAGTGGAGAGAGTTGAGGGCCGGCCTGGCGGAGGATCTTCCAGGAGTGCCCGTAAGTAACCGGGCTGCGGCATTTTGGGCTTTCTGCAGTGAGTTCAGGGTGGCTTCAGGGGCTCCCAAGTATACAGCGTTACAGTAGTCTAATCTTGCCAGGATTAGACCTTGGATGAGGAGCCTTCTTGCAGTCTCTGGGAGCAGGGGAAAGATCTTCCTACAGGCTCTGAGTAGTCCAAAGCAAGTCCCTGCGGTTCTTTTTGCCTGGGTTTTAAAACTCATGTCTTTCTCAATCCACACACCAAGGCTCTTGACCTCTTCCTTGGGTGCGGGGGGGTCCCCTAGGCACCTGGGCCAAAGGTGAGGTGGTAGAGAGGGTCCATTATGGCCCATCAGGAGGATCTCAGTCTTGGACCCGTTTAATTTTAATGAGGAGAGATTCATCCATCGGTGGACTTCGGAAAGGCAGCTGTGGAGGTCGGATGGGGCGTGGTGAGGGTGGGAAAGAGTGACGACCAGCTGAGTGTCGTCGGCGTAGTTGATGACTGACACGCCGTACAAGCTGACCCTCTTCTCCAGTGGGGCCATGTACACGTTGAAAAGTGTAGGGCTCAGAGATGAGCCCTGTGGCACTCCGCACCGGAGGGGGATGATGGATGAGCAGCTGTCGTTTTCCCGCACCTGGAAGGAGCGTTCAGTCAAAAAGGATTTTAGCCATTTCAAGGCCAGACCCGTTACTCCGATCTCTCCCAGTCGGTGGATCAGGGTGGGATGGTCTACAGTGTCGAAGGCCGCACTGAGGTCTAGGAGGATCACTGCCACTGATCCTCCTGTGTCCAGAATGCTTCTGGCCTTCTCCACTGCGGTCAGGAGGGAGATGTCAGTGCCCTGACCTGGACGAAATCCTGTCTGGGAGGCCGCTAAGAGGTTGTTGCTTTCTAAGTAAAGCGATAGTTGCCTATTTACCAGCTTCTCTGCGAACTTGCTGTTTCCAGGGAGAAGGGATATGGGCCTGTAGTTGGCAAAGTCCTGCGGGTCTAAAGAGGGTTTTTTCAGCAGACCTTTGACTGCTGCTGCTTTCCAGCTGGGCGGGACAATGCCCTCTGAGAGAGAGGAATTGATCAGGGCCGTGAGGGGAGGGATGATGGTACTTGACACTTTTTTTAGGAAACGGAGGGGGGCAGGATCAAGGGGAGAACCACTTTTAATTGCGGCCAACGTAGCTCCTACTTCTTCCGTTGTTACGGGCCCGAAGGTGTCCAGGGAGGGTTGGGGGGCTGGCGGCAGTGGAGGGTTGGCGGTGGTGATGGTAGGATCCGGCTGTGTGGGGTCCTGTTCGGGAGGGGGTATGGTAAGGAGAATGTTTTGAATCTTCTCGTCGAAGAAAGTGGCTAATTTTTGACATTTGATTTCAGCTGCTTTGGGATCGAGGAGTTTCAGAGGGGAGTTGGGGGCGTGGAGTAATTCTTTTAGAACTGAATAGGTTTCGTGAGCCGAACAGGCCGCGTTTTTAATTCTGTCCTCGTAGAAACTGGTTTTGATGCTACAGAGCTCTTTTTTATAGGATTTTACCGCGGCGCGGAATGCTTCTTTCCGTTCCTCGGTTTTTTCCTTCCTCCAGATACGTTCATATCTTTTGCAAGCCTTACGTAGCAGATTGAGTTCCGGGGTATACCAGGGTGAGGGATTAACTCTCTTGATGTGTCTAAGAGAGTGGGTTTTGAGCAGAATGGCGTCCAGCGATTGGGTAATCCAGGTACTGAATTTTTTGTCCCCTACTAAGGTGTTATTGGGGGGATGAGGAACGTTTTCTCGAAGTTTGGCTGCCCAGACGTCTGGTTCCAATTTTTTCCATTGTCTGGAATACGTTCTGATTTTTGGGGGTGGCGGGGGCACAGTAATAATGTCCCATACCAAGGGAACCAAAAAGTGGTCCGTCCAGGGAAGGGGGATATGGTCCAGGGATCTAAGGTTGGGGATGTTGGAAAGAATGGGGTCAAGCAGTTGCCCTTTTTCGTGGGTGGCCTGTGGGTTTTTAAGATCTAGGCCCATTGAGGTGAGTTCCTGGAGTAGTTCATTGGCCGGTTTATCGTGTTGGTCCAGGAAATGTACATTCAGGTCTCCTAATAGTAGGTAGTTAGTGGTAGATGTGCATTTGATGGAGATCTGGTCAGCAATTTTGGTCGGAAAGTCCCCTAAATTGCCTGGTGGGCGATATATCAGCGTTCCTGATATCGAGGTGACAGGGGAGATTGTAATGGTGTAGTGGCAGCTTTCATAACCCTTGATGTTGCCATTAGACGTTCTACAGGTGAGGGTGTCTTTGAAAATTATTGCAAGTCCACCTCCCCTACCCTCTGGTCTGTTCTGTGAGCACATAACGTACCCCGGGGGGAGTGCTAAAACGATGTCTGGGCCACTACTTTTATACTTATTACTAGCAGCCCGTCCCGACGTTGTCCGGGTATGAATTGCTGCCGGCCAGTAGTATATTGTTTTGTAGGATTTCGTTTCAATAGCATTTCTGGTCTGTGACAGGCGAAACGCTCCGATTCACAGTGCACTGCTGATGCACTTAAGAGTGCGCGTTCAGTAGTGTGTGAACTCGAGTTTCCCTACTTTATTTTTCCTTGCAATATTATATAGCGCGAACTCGACAACATGGCATGAGCACAATTTACATTACAGAAGAACACATTCATTTGTGGTAGGCATGGGGAGACAAAGCGATTTGCCTGGCATCACAGGATGTTGAGCTGATGCCGAGATTCGAATGTAGCTCCCCAGCTCTAAAGTTCGCAATTCTAGAACTTGTGGCAGGAGGTGTGTCTAAAAGTGTATGTCGGTGCTGGCCATCAATGAGAGAGACCTGTGCATTTTTCAAATGGGTGGTGAAAAAATATGAGTATGTTACTGGAGACGTGGGCCGCCTTGCCACCAATGTACTTACCGGGGGAGGGTAAACACCCATTATTCCGCAACTTTCTTTCCGCATACCATCAATCCGCATACTTTAATTTCGAAAGTACCATGACTCCGCAATGCCATTATAACGCATGGCATTACATTTATACATATGCTTTTACCACGCATACATTTACAACGAAATTTGTTGTAAAAGCATGTTGTAAAAGCATGAATGGTAAAAGCATGTTTTTTAAAATGTTTGAATAAGGTAAGTATAGGTATAGGGTATATGTTTTGGGGTGTTTGGGTATTTTAAGTGTTCAGATATAGTTTTGGGTTATGGGATAGGTATGTGTTTTGGGGTACAGGGGTATTTTTAGGGTTCAGGGCTAGGTTTTGGTTTTGGGGTATGGGGGTATTTTTAGGGTTCAGGGGTAGGTTTGGGTTTTGGGGTACAGGGGTATTTTAAGGGTTCAGGGCAAGGTTTGGGTTTTGGGGTACAGGGGTATTTTTAGGGTTCAGGGCTAGCTTTGGGTTTTGGGGTACAGGGGTATTTTAGGGTTCAGGGGTAGGTTTGGGTTTTGGGGTACAGGGTTATTTTTAGGGTTCATGGCTAGGTTTGGGTTTTGGGGTACAGCGGTATTTTTAGGGTTCAGGGGTAAATTTGGGTTTTGGGGTACAGGGGTATTTTAAGGGTTCGGGGCTAGGTTTGGCTTTTGGGGTACAGGGGTATTTTAGGGTTCAGGGGTAGGATTTGGATTTTGGGGTACAGTGGTATTTTTAGGGTTCAGGGTTAGGTTTGGGTTTTGGGCTACAGGGGTATTTTTAGGGTTCGGGGTAGGTTTGGGTTTTGGGGTACAGGGGTACAGGGGTATTTATAGGGTTCAGGGCTTGGTTTGGGTTTTGGGGTACAGGGGTATTTTTAGGGTTTAGGAGTAGGTTTGGGTTTTGGGGTACAGGGTATATTTATAGGGTTAAGATGGGTTAGTGTTTAAGTGTGTTGGGGTATTCTAAGGAGTAAGGGTGGGTTATGATTATGGGGTGCAGGGGTATTTAAAGGGAGCAGGGTGGGATTAGCACACAATATGAGACATGGCATGAAGGGCGGAATGTACCACACGCCCCAGCGTTTGTCATGCCCCCAGCACATGCCCACAGCACAACACAGACGCGCCCACAAGGGACTACTTTGCTGGCACGGTTCTTTTACCTTTTAAGTGTATATGGTGGGCGTCTGCATAGCCTATGTCCTTCTGCTGCAACTGCCCTTTGCAACGCTGTATTGGGTGTTGAGATTGGTGCTGTGGTTCCTGAGATTACCCGCCTCAAAGGTTTGGGCTCTCTCTTTATTATATGAAGTATGGAGTATGGATTCACTATCAAAATAATTCTACAAAGAGCTGCAGTTCAACTGGTAGTTACTAGATGTCCCTCACGAGTCAAATGCAAATGATTGATGAAAGGGTTTCAATGGTTTTGCATTTAACTTGTGAGGGGCATCTAGTAACAACTAGTGGAACTGCAGGTTGATGTAAGAATAATTTCAATACTTTGCATTTGACTTGTGAGGGACATCTCGTACGACTAGTTGAACTGCAGCTCTTTGTAGAATTATTTTGATATTGGATACTATAATAATCACTGCCCACTGCTAATCTTGTCCCATAATGCTTTGCAGGGTCTTTGGTTGGGATTGTTTTTTGCCAACAACTGTGCTTGGGGTCGTCCTAAGAGGATGGGATCACCACTGAAGTTCAACAAAATGTGCTTTTTGTTTATGCTCTTTGTGCTCAAGGCATCTGTTTGGTCCTCTCCTAGAATAGGGGGACCCCAAAATCATCAGCTCTCTCATTGCCTAATGGTTTGATTGATAAGTTTTGGTTACTGTTCTATTTTAAACCCTTAAAGACCCCACACTGGGTAACAATGTATGGCTCATTATGCTAATGTCTTCCAATATTTTCTCTACCACATTCTTAATTCAGAGCCCAACTTACAGGACTTACTGTTCTTCTTTCTCATTAAAGTGAAAGGACTTGATGTTATGTGTAAATTAGCAGGGATGCACCTGCAGTTGAATCACAAGCAGCTTTTGCCTAAAAGTGACGGAGTGAAATCTTGTGTATCAAGCCATGTTTGACTCGCAAACAGGCCGTTTTGCACGTTTTGGAATGTATGAAACATTCCCAAAATAAGGAATTCCAACTTGTGCGATTCCTTATTTTTCCATAGCATTTAAGGAATCGCAAATTTGCGATTCCTTAAATGCTACGTATGTAGCAATTTTAGCTTGCGAACTTTCTGTTGATGGTAACTTGCAAATTCTTCCAGAAATGCACAAATTGGCATTTTTAAAGGTGGCATATGATGCACACACCTGCCCATAGGGCATGTATGTGCAACATATGCACACACATGTTCTTTTCAGGGGTGCAGCAGGGGGTCTTTAAGACACCCCTGCACCCTTGCAATAATTCTCAAATTGCGATTAGCAAATTGCGAATTCGCAATTTGAGAATTATTTTGCATTCATTCCTATGGGCCTCCTGGCCCATAGGAATGCATTGGAAATTATTCCTTAATTGCAAATTCGCAAAATGCGAATTCGCAAAAAAGGACGCTGAAGGAATCGCAAAAAAAAAGCGATTTTGTTCATACATACCATTTTGCATTTCCTAAATAGCGATTCCTTAAAATTCGCTATTTAGGAAATGCAAAATAGTTTGATGATACATATGGCCCTTAGCCACTTTTAGGAGGGGTTCCTGTGCAGGTACGACCCCCCCTGCGCCGGAACGTCTCCTTATGGTGCAGGGCTTTACAGCGTCACGTTGTTAATACCCTGCACCATGGCGTCAGGGCCGGCCTTAGGCATGTGCAAAGTGTGCACCTGCACAGGGCCGCCAAACCCCAGGGGCCGCCACGATGAGGATCGGATCCAGGATCGGAATGATACATCGTGGCACTGGCGGCCCCTAGCAGGATTTGGCGGCCTCCGACCCCGGCTTCCAATTTTACTGTCACTTAGTTCCGACCAGTTCCAAGCCCTGACACTGACAGTGAGCCTGTGTGTGTTAAGCAGTTTGTTGTGTATCATTTAACTGGACTCTATGCGGAAAGGACAGTATATTCGCTAGGAGTGTGGCATTTGTTGTGTAAAGGATGTGTACATTTGCTGTAAACAAACACCTAGAGAAGGGTACCAGAGCGACAGAATAAAGGAGCACTCCTATTATTCCACAAACAATAAGAAGCAGAACTATTTTATAAATGGTCCAAACTTAAAGAAAGAGCGGGAAGCATAAACCTAAGAATATGTAATTTCGTCTCGTGCAGCAGCCCTCGTGACAGCTACAGTCACAGTCTTCAGTTTCGTTGTAGCCTGTGCATGCAGCCCCGGATCTTCCTCATTCCTGCTGTTTTTGCACATCTGATGCTGCTACAGCTGCTTCTGCCACAATTTGTGGGCACCTTGTGCAGGCGACACCTCTGCCATCAGACTATGTGTGCACCAATTCTGGGGTAATTAGGCTGACAACAGGGGTGTCCAAGTACGTCCAGGAGGGTCGAATCCCTTGAAGATGTTTTAAGATTGCCACTGACTTATGTTAATTAGTTTCATTTACATTGTATCTGAATGTGTGTTCTGTTTCATACACATTTTGCAATCGCCCCTGGACCTATGCTGGGCATCCGCTGTTACTGTATATCCAATACAGAAAGAACTGCTTCTGTTGTGCTGTTTTTATACTTGGAACAGCCACCACGGCTTCTGTGACATTTTTGGAAGAAGACTTTATGCAAATAGTCTAGCTAAGACAACTTTAGCTCTCTTGTGCCTATGAGTTAATGAGATTCTTCTCATTGCATAAATGTGTAAAGCTTTAATATTCCAAATCATCCTGTGAGGAGCATGAATCGGCAGACACTATGTCAGTCACTCAGTGCACCTGCCAAGCAGGTACAGTGTGAACACAGAAACAGACTTTGGCAGCTTCAGTTCACCTTCAGCAGTTGAAGAAGAAACTACTTGTGCTAGGTGTTCAGACTATTTACAAGAGCGGTGCAACCTGTAACAGGTACACCTAACCACAACAGGTCGGAGGCAACAGTAATATCTTCACGGATGTAGTGAAACATTGTGACAAAACCACTGCTACCCTCATCGACTGTAGAGGAGAGCGAGCGTCACTCCAATGTCTATGCATGCATTGACACAGTATGACAGCAGCGGTCCTAGCAGCAGGAGAATGCACGTGCATATACGAATGTGTGACACCTGCAGCCTAAGATGTCATGAAGCATTGGCAAAGAGGACAGTTGCCGAGGCCCCCACCTTCTAAGGAGCCTTGGGGAATCTGAATTTTCTATATCACCTCTGTATATTCTACTTCTCTTTCTAAATAACTCTTTCTCTCTCCGCCCTGTCCGGACCCCCTCTTCAGGGGCCCCCACCTACGCTCCCTGCACAGGGCCACCGTGAGCCTAGAGCCGGCCCTGATGGCGTCTCTTTTGCGCCGCCGCTTCGTCACAAAAGTGACACAACGGCGGCACAAAAGAGGCGCAAGGGGCTTGTAAATCTGCCCCCTTCTGTTTAGGCTGGAGGGGTGTGTCCAGGAGAGAAACATCTTAATTCAGGTGCAGTATGGGTTCCAGCGGGAAAAAAGTACCGTAGACCAGTGTTTGAATTTAGCATTATTAATAGACTAATTCACCAGAGTGAAGGAAGGGAAAATCTACAGGCATTTATGGATCTCTCAGTAGCATTCAACTGTGTGGTCCACCCCAAACTCTGGAATATAAGGGAAGAGATGGGGATTGAGCCAGCCATAATTAACTTTATCTGACAGGTGTACTCAAATGCCACGGCATGCGTTATCTACTCCAAAACTGGGGAATGCACCCGCCCATTTAAGATGGCTAGGGGGTTAAGACAGGGATGCGTCCCCGCCCTGTTATTCTTTTCTATCTACACATTGCCGAGGACACTCTCTTGGGGGCATCCCGGGACTTCCCTGTGCTTGATACACATTTGCTACCCATATTAGCTTATACGGACGACCCAGTGTTGATTGCAAGAACAGGGCTAGCTCTTCACCGCCTCATAACTACATACATGCCCTTTTAGGACTCAACAGATCTGAAAGTTAATCAAACAAAATCCTTTGCTATTATAGCAGGACCTGGTAAAAGCGACAAATCCCCGTACCTTCATCCGGACTCTGAAAGAATCAAAGTGGTAGACACCTTTCCTTACCTGGGGGTTCTCTTTGACAAAAATCTAACATGGTAAAAGTTGGTGGAGGGAAGGACTCTAGGAATGCAGTGAAGTCTGTCAGTCATAAAATTGTTTTCTAAAATGCTGGGCTCCAGACCATTACTCCCCGTAAAGAATATGGGGCAGATTTACAAGTCTCTTGCGCCTTATTTACGCCGCCGTTGCGTCACTTTTGTGACGCATCGGTGGCGCAAATACCGCTCCAAGGTGCGGGGTACCTACAACCTGACGCATATGGGAGATGCGTCACGTTGTAAAGCCCTGCGCCCTGGGCAGGGGGGGCGTTGCGGCGCAGGAACGCCTCCTAAAAGGAAACTGCCGCTAAAACGGCGATAATGGGCTTGATAATATTCCCTTGTGAATTCCCATAGAAGCCCAGGCTTTGGTGTTAACCTGGGTTTCTATGGGAATTCACAAGGGCATATTATCAAGTCTATTATCGCCGTTTTAGCGGCAGTTCCCTGCCGAAAAAAGCGGCGATAATGTATCGAGCTTTCTTGATAATATGCCCTTGGGTCTTAGTCAAACTGGTCGACAACTTAAAAATACCCCTGTACCCCAAAAACCAAACCTAGCCCTGAACCCATAAAATACCCCTGTACCCCAAAACCCAAACCAACCCCTGAACCCTAAAAATACCTCTGTACCCCAAAACCCATACCTATCCCTAAACCCTAAAACTACCCCTGTACCCCATAACCCGAAGCTATATCTGAACCCTTAATATACCCAAACACCCCAAGACATATGTCTCAGTACCCCAAAACATTTACCCCTATACCCATACTTACCTATCCAAACATTAAAAAAGAACATGCTTTTACCATTCATGCATTTACAACGAATTTCGTTGTAAATGTATGCGTGGTAAAAGCATATAAAATGTAATGCCATGCGTTATAATGACATTACGGAGTCATTGTACTTTCGTAATGAAAGTATGCGGAGTGATGGTATGCGGAAAGAAAGTTGAGGAATAATGGGTGTTTACCCTTCCCCGGTAAGCACGTTGGTTGCACGGCGGCCCACATCTCAGCAACATACTCATATTTTTTCACCACCCATTTGAAAAATGCATCTCTCTCATTGATGGCCGCCACCGACATACACTTTTAGACACACCTCCCACCACAAGCTCTAGAACTGCGAACTTTAGAGCTGGGGAGCTACGTTCGAATCTCTGCATCAGCTCAACATCCTATGATTCCAGGCAAATCACATTCTCTTCCCAAGCCTACCACAAATGAATGTGTTCTTCTGTAGTGTAAATTGTGCTCATGCCATGTTGTCGAGTTCGCGCTATATAATATTGCAAGGAAAAATAAAGTAGGGAAGCTCAAATTCACACACTACTGAATGCGCACTCTTATGTGCATCAGCAGTGCTCTGTGAATCGGAGAGTTTCACAGGCCTGTCACAGATAAGAAATGCTATCAAAACGAAATCCTACAAAACACTATACTACTGGCTGGCAGCAATTCATACCCGGACAACGTTGGGACGGGCTGCTAGTATATCCATACTAATATAATAAAGAGAGAGCCCAAACCTTTGAGGCGGGTAATCTCAGGAACCACAGCACCAATCACAACACCCAATACAGCGTTGGAAGGGCAGTTGCAGCAGAAGTAGATAGGCTATGCAGACGCCCACCATATACATTTAAAAGGTAAAAGAACCGTGCCAGCAAAGTAGTCCCTTGTGGGCGTGTCTGCATTGTGTTGTGGGCGTGTGCTGGGGGCCTGACAAACGCTGGGGGCGTGTGGTATGTTCCGCCCTTCATGCCATGTCTCATATTGTGTGCTAATCCCACCCTGCTCCCTTTAAATACCCCTGCACCCCATAATCATAACCCACCCTTACTCCTTAAAATGCCCCAACACCCTTAAACACTAACCCATCTTAACCCTGTGAATGTACCCTGTACCCCTAAACCCAAACCTATCCCTAAATCCTAAAAATACCCCTGTACCCCAAAACCCAAACCTACCCCTAAACCCTAAAAATACCCCTGTACCCCAAAACCCAAACCTAACCCTGAACCCTAAAAATACCACTGTACCCCGAAACCCAAACCTAGCCCTGAACCCTTAAAATATCCCTGTACCCCAAAACCCAAACCTAGCCCTGAACCCTTAACTGATAAATCCAAGGTGATAATCTTTGCTCAAAATGTAGAAAAGTCTTGGGGTCTTGACGGGAAATCAATCTAAATTGTTGCAGCAAATATATATTTCGTGGTAGAGCTTCAAAAAAGGATCATACCACAAGCATTTACAAACTTTAATATACACAAGATTTAAAGCTGCCTTCTTAAACTCTCAAAAAACCTTCTGCGCCAACATCAATAAAACCTCTTAGAAATATAGTAAGTGCTAAAATAATGCGAGTGCCTACAAACCCCTAGCACCATTTCCAGACAAGTTTAACATGTGCCGCAGGATCCTGCTCCATTATTTACCGGGCATCACTAAGCCACTTTTTTGGGCTTAATGCTGCTTAGTAAATATTCTTCCATTTAAAGCAGATTTTTGAGTTAAAGGGGCTTTTTGACACTACCCCAGATTTACAAGAAATGGTAGCTCTCAGGCAGTGCCAAAAACGCATGCCTCCCCAGGGGAGGCATTAGGGAGGCACATTGTGGAGAAAGACCATGAGCCCTGAGCCTCATTTATTAGTTTTTGACATAGGGTATCGCCACAGACCTTCCTGCTGCGCTGCCCTACGGCAAAAGGAAAGGGCAGGAATGTGCAGTATCTATCAGTGCTGTGACCGGCAACACCCATGACAGACTGAAGACTGGAGACGCATTGTTCCGGAACCCTACTCAAGACCGCATCCACGGCTTGGTTGACATTGCTAAAAGTACCTTCTGGAACTTCCCTAACCGCACTGGCACAAGAATCTAACTCAAGCCAGCACAAGCTGCTTGCTCCAAATTGGACTATTGTCACTTTGGAACCTTGCTACCAGGTCTCGGCCTTCCGGTACATTATTCCTTGTACCTGCACCCAGACCTTTATTTAAATGGTCCCACGCTGCTCATTCTCTGTCTTGCCTCCAAAGGCAGCCTGTCCAATTATCCAGGCAATGAAGTCATATGTCAACAGGCATGCTTATTACAATGTCCTGAAGATGATCCCATTATTTTCTTAGTGATCGAAATGCCGTCGACACCTTGTACACCATATACGCCTGCTTAAAATGCCGACATTTTTTTGTAATGGTATCTACTGCATATTTAGTTTGTTCTCTGAGAAATGTGTTGAAAACAAACATTTTTCCTTGCTTGAACCTTTAACTTTATGTTATACATCTCTCTTGCTAAAGATGGATACAGGCTTGTGTCCCACTTAAAACTGCTTCTTTGTTTGCTTTTTGTAAATATTGAATTGATTGCACATTAAATATTTGTCAGGCTTGACAGATTTCTACAATATAGTACTGATTGGGTCTATATTTATTGCCTTTCAACTATCTTCTGTCTAGGGATCACTGTCTTTAGAACAAGTTCATTTACCCAAAGGTCCCTTACCAATTACGAATTGGGTCTTCTTGTCCTTTTACAATACATAAATGTATCTATCAGATGCGGCACATTCCTGTCCTTTCCGCCTCCGCAGCCACTCAATGGCTGCCGTGTGCCAATGCAAGCACTTCTGCACTATGGTGCAAGGGGACTTGGCGTTGCAGGAATGATTATTTTTGTGCAGCAATGGAAACTTTTCACCCACAGTTGTGCTGCAAAATGCAACACACATAGAAAAAGGAAAAACAAGGAAAAATAAAGATATTTATCCTAGATGTGCCCTTTTTACGCCTCCTGTGGGGAGGCACACGTTTTTGGCGCTGCCTCAGAGTTATGATTTCTCGTAAATCTGGGGCAGTGTCAAAAAGCCATGGATGTTGCTGGGAACGCCCCCAGTAACACCAATTACACGCCCCTTTAGTGCAGAAAACTGGGTTAAAGGGAACGATATTTGTGAGGCAGCATTAAGCCCAAAAAGTGGCTTAGTGCTACCTCATAAATATGGAGCAGGCTTTGGCGCCAGAGTGTGTCACAAAAAGTGACGCACCGGGGTTGCCAGGGACTTAAAAATAAGCCCCTCTGTTTTACAGAACAATCCTGTGAATATCTCAAACGACTACTCATGTTTTAATCTGACTGGAGCTTAAAGTTAATTGCCCAGTCACTGGTGCAAAATCTAACCATCTTGAGATGCTGGTTTAAATTACAACACGCTGAACAAAGGCCCTTCAAAGACATTCTTAGACAAGAATTTGATTCTTCGAATCTCTTTCACAAAACACATTAGGACCTAATTGTTAATTCTAGATTAAAGATCGCATGAATGTTTCAAAAAAATGTTAAATGAACAAACAAATCTTAAAACACTTACCAGTGATCTTACCATCTTTAAACAAAAGGCTCACAGCAAAGTACTAATCACAAGCTATGGCCCAGGTGAAACTCGAGTATAATTAGGATTATTTGACTTGGGACATGTTTTGCAGTCTTGAATATAAGGAGAGGTCTTAGCCCATGTTGCATGCTATGCTGCTGTGTGATATGCTCCTGTGCAACGTTTCTAGATGACTTTTCTAAATAACCGGGTCTGGTGGCTTAGTGGACGAATGCATCCACTGCTGGGGAATGTGTTTGACCTCATGGTCAGAGGTTCCAAACCTGATGAGTCCACTCATTCTTCTAAGGTTGATAAAATGATTATCATTAAGTTGGGTAACAATAAACATCTGTTATTCAGTGCCAAGATACCCTTGGGTGAACGTGCCCATTACAAACGTGTTATTTTATGTAAGTTGCCAGCACCAACCTGAGGAAAAAGAAATTTTACATGGCCAGTATGTCCCCTGCGTGTACCCCAACGTGTACCCCAACGTGTAGTGTACGTGCATGTCACCAATGCATTTTCCCTCTATGACCTGCAATAATGATGCCTCTGCATTTCCGTCCCACTTTAGGATGTCAGTTACCAAGTCTTCCATGAAAGAAACGTTACTTCTGCACTGAGGCCCATGTTGCCATGTGTTTGCATTGTGCACGTTTAAAATCGAGATGAACCCGTTTTGTGGCTCAGCCTGAGCCAGGACCCGAATTGAATTTTCATGCCTCCAGACACTCTGAGGGCTGCAGCTACGTGTTCCTGACCTCACATACTTCTTGCTCAGCCGAGAGGGGCCCAGACCGGGGTGCCAAGACAGTATTGTGCATAACAGTTATCTGCTTGCTCTACAGAATCACATTCCTGCCTGGTGAAGGAGGTAAACAGAACCCGTCTGCAGAGATAGGGCCTAGCCTTTCTGTCTCCGTTCAAGTGATTTGCAGAGCTCGCGTCCATAGAAAGCCCAAGGCCCCCACGCAATGAACGAAGAAATATATGCCCACACCGGCTCTTGGTGATAAGCGACCTTTGCTTCAGATAATACATCCCCGGACCTAAGATATCAGATAATACCAGACGTGCTGGTCGCCCTGACACTGAAGGCCTCCCCACTAGACCGAAAGTCAGCTCCCCCCCAGTTACACATCAGTTGCACGTCATGATCAAGTTGCGCACACAAGTAGGGCAAAGTTCCAGCTGGCCATGCAACCCCCCTCCATGCATCCACCCACTTATGACACACCTCTGACTCCTCAAGTGTACGCCCATATGCACACCCACATGCTCTTATCTCTCTTTCTCTTGCTCTGCCTGGAGCGCTCCTCCTCCCTATCTGCGGAATTGTATGTATAAATATTGTACTCTGTGAATAAAGTTTAGAAGACCCTTCCTGAACCTAAGTGGTGATGGAACCGATTCTCCCTTAACTCGAGTTATTGAAATAAAGCCCCTTTGAATCGGACACCACGGACTCTGCCTCTCATTTTTACAAGATCCTTTGTTAATTATAGAAATTATGACAGGGTAATACTTTATTTAACACATAAATCTGGTGCCCGAATAGGGACTAATCCCTTTCCCCACGCGCCGGAGATGTAGGTCCAGCCCTTGCCCCCTTCTACAGCCGTGACGGACTTCAAAGTGTACACGCCAGCGGGACTTCCTGCTTACTCCCTCAGGCCCACGGAGGAGACGGACTGCGACCAGGCATCCACACGAGGCGGTGAGGATCGCGGATCATCCCAACCAGAGCCCAAGCAGTGAGAGAGCAAGGTCCGAGGTTTCCAGAGGTCCACCTGTTCCGAGGCGCATGCGCAGTATCAAGTTTTCGAGGCCTTCAAGTTCTGCTTCCCGGTGAGTACCGCTATTGGGAACGCATAAAGTTCAAGACGGGTTCATTTATATGAACACGGTAAAGATGTGTCTCTGAACACGGTCAAGACGTGTCTCGTTCATACGGGCACAGTAAAGACGGGTCCATTTCGGTGGGCACGGTAAAGACGTGTCTCATTTATGAGACCGGTATGGTTGTGCTGTATTCCAGTGCATAAAGTTAACTGTTTTCAAGTACATGTTTTTGAATTTGAATTTGAATTTGAATTTGAAGGGTTTTGTATAGCGCTCGTACACCTGGCGGTTTCTTGGCACTCACTGGTAACAGCTACTCAATCGGACGGAGGGAGGGGGACGGGGAAGAGAATTCAGAGTGGGAAGGCTTGGGTAAAGAGAAAAGTCTTGAGATCTCTGCGGAAAAGGGGGTATTGAGTGCAGGATCTGAGGGATAGTGGGAGAGAGTTCCAAAAAGCTGGGCCCGTGGTAGCGAATTTGGAGCCACCCCATTTTTTCCGTTTGAAACGGGGAACCACAAGAAGGTGATGGGAGGAGGATCGAAGGTCTCGTGATGGAGTATAGGATTGAATAGCTGAGTTGATGAAGGAAGGGGCGGAGCCTGTCCTGGCTTTAAAGATAGTGCAGCCGAGCTTGAATAAGACACGCTGCCGGACAGGGAGCCAATGGAGGGAAATAAGAAGGGGAGTGACATGATGTGATTTAGAAAGGTTAAAAACCAGCCGGGCGGCCTGGTTTTGAACCAGCTGAAGGCGCCTCATGAGGTAGTCAGGCATGCCATGGTAGAGGACATTGCCATAATCTAGGCGAGATGTCACCATGGCCAGAAGAATTAGTTTGAGCGCGTCTGGGGCAAAAAATCTTGAGACTCTGCGGATAGTCCTAAGTGAGAGAAAGGCTGATGACACCACGGCAGAGACTTGGGAGTGTAAGGAGAGTTGGTTATTGATTTTAAAACCAAGAGTTTTGACAGAGGATACAGGCGTGGGTGGGGGACCTAATGATGAGGGCCAGAAGGAGGGGGACCAGGGACTGGAGCAACCACCTGTCAACACCAACTCGGTCTTATCGGGGTTGAGTTTTAGGTGGTTGAAGTTCATCCAGTCCTGGATAAAGGTCATGATGGACTGAACCTTGGACATGGACTCTGGGGCAGAGGAAAGGTGGAAAATGAGCTGGAGATCATCTGCATAGTTATATACAGAGACCTCCAGCTGCTGTAAAGCAAAAATAAGGGGGGCGATGTAGAGATTAAATAAAAGGGGGGATAGTGAGGAACCCTGGGGGACACCGCACTGGATGGGTAAAGATTCCGCAGAGAAATCTCCCAGACGAACCTCCTGGGTCCGCCCGCTCAAGAAGGAGGACAGCCATAGTAGGGCTGTTCCTCGGATTCCCGCCGCCTCGACCCGTGAAAGTAAGATAGTGTGGTCCACGGTATCGAATGCGGCGGAAAGGTCTAAGAGGATCAGGGCCTGATGTTGATCGCTGTCCATGCCTTGTCGGAGGTTATCCAGGACTGAGGATATAACGGACTCAGTTGAATGGGCAGGGCGGAAGCCAGCCTGTCTTGGGGCCAAGACACCATGACTTTCCACGAAGTCACTCAGAGTTTTGACCACGTGTCGTTCCAATACCTTTGCCAAGAAAGGCAAGAGGGAGATTGGACGGAAGTTAGCAGGATCGGAGGGGTCTGCTCCAGGTTTTTTGAGGATCGGCACGATCACTGCCGATTTAAGTGCTGGGGTAACGACGCCCTGAGCCAGTGAGCTATTGAGGAGCGCTAGAGGTGGTGAGGGGCAGGAGGTGTAGATCTGCTTTAAGATGTAAGCAGGGCAGGGGTCCAGCGGGGAGCCGGACTTGACCAGTGGAAGAATGGAGAGAAATGAGTCGGTCGATAGGGGGGGAATTGAGTCCAGTATAGCGGTGGCTGGAGGACGTCGGTGGTCAGTGAAGATCGGGGATGGGGGGGGAATTTTAATTTTAATTTTCCTGATTTTGTCTAAGAAGAAATGGTTAAGGGAGTCGCATAGTGATTGAGAGGGTGAAGGTTTGAGTGAAACTCTGTCGGAAAAGGCGAGGTCTTGGATGATAGAAAAGATTTCTCTCGGCCTGTTCTCCGCTAGTTGAATTTTCGAGGAGAAATAGTTTCTCTTTGTGTCTAAAATGGCTTTCTTGTACTGAGTAAGAAGTTCGGTATACCTGGTTTTAGCAGTGGGGCAGTAATTTCGTCTCCATTGTCGTTCGGCTTGGCGGAGAACGAGTTTTAGGTTCTTTAGTTCGTCTGAGAACCAGCGGTTTGCATCTTTAGAGCGTTTGGTAGCGATGCGTTTTAGGGGGGCGACAGTGTCGCACCCGGCTCGTAGCCAGTCGGTGATGGCGTCTACCTGGCTAGAAGAGGGTAGTGCAGTCAGGTCGGGGCTGGAAGAGGAGAGGAGGGTCGATAGTGCTTCGATGTCGACGCGGTTCCATGAGCGCGCCCAGACATTCCTCGCAGGAGTGGGCTTGGCTGGTGGAACGGGGGCTAGGGATAGGGTGATCAGTGAATGATCCGACCATGGACATGGGGAGATGGAAAGAGAACTGATCGGGCAGTCGCGTTGCCAGATTTGGTCTAGGATATGACCCAACCTGTGTGTGGGAGTATTGACGACTGAAGTAAAGTTGAGCGACTGAAGAGAGTCTGAGAATTCCTTAGACGTGGCGCATTCCGCAGGGTCAGAGGGCCAGAAATTAAAATCTCCCAGTACAATGATCGAAGAATGGTTGACAGCCAAAGTCGCCATGAGGTCTTGAAAACCGGGGAGGAACGTTTGAGGGGAAGACGGGGGTCGGTACACAAGGACACAAGTCAGCGGGGGAGAGAAGGAAAGGGAACGAACCACTAAACAGTCTGAGGAACCCATGGAGGGGGAGGCTAGGGGGTGGAAGGTGAGCTCCTTACGTGCGATAAGGGCTACCCCTCCGCCAGGTCTGGCCGAGGGACGGTCGGCTCGAATGGCATAATAGGTCGGGGGGAGTATCGCCAGCAGGGAGGGGAGAGAACTGTCTGAGAACCACGTCTCAGTGAGAAATAGTAGATCCGGTTGATGGGATTCCAGTAGAGTGAAGAGGTCAAGCTGGTGTTTTACTGCCGATCGTGTGTTTAGGTACATAACCGTTATTGCTGGGGGGGGGAGAATGTCCTGAGGCGGGTTCAAGGAAGTGGCCTTTAGGGGTGAGGACATGGTATTGGAGTGGGCTGACTCATGTGCAGTTAGTAGTCCCAGGTCAGAAATACGAGCTAAGGCAGCGGCAGGTAGAGTCCACCTACCTTGCTGAGCAATAAGTTGCGAATGGGAGTATTGAATACGAGGAGCAGGGTATGTGGCCTCGGGTCTCGGTCGGTCGCGGACGGGCGCAGACGGGCTTTCCTTAGGCGCGCCTTCGGCGCGCAAACGGCGCGCCCGCTGCGCTCGTCCGCTGCGCTTCCTGTAGAGGCACATACTTGTAGGATAGTAAGTGGATGGGCGTGGCCTCCAAAGGGGGCGTGGCCTGTCAGTCGTCCGTGGCGCTGGCAATCGCTTTGCGCTGCGGTTTAAGAACAGCGGAGGGTCCGCTTCTGTGTGGCATATGCTGGGGGGAAGAGTGCAAGGTCTAAAATCACCAAATATACACAATAGACAGTTTTTTTTAAAAAAGCGAGCGCTTTCCCGGCTTTCCGCCTCAGGAGCAGCGTGTCAACAGTATGGGACGCTCGTGATCAGCGTCGCTTTTGTTCTGTGGGCGGTGGGCGTGGCCTCCGAAGGGGGCGTGGCCTGTCAGTCGTCCGTGGCGCTGGCAATCGCTTTGCGCGCCGGTTTAAGAACAGCGGAGGGTCCGCTTCTGTGTGGCATATGCTGGGGGGAAGAGTGCAAGGTCTAAAATCACCAAATATACACAATAGACAGTTTTTTTTAAAAAAGCGAGCGCTCTCCCGGCTTTCCGCCTCAGGAGCAGCGTGTCAACAGTATGGGACGCTCGTGATCAGCGTCGCTTTTGTTCTGTGGGCGGTGGGCGTGGCCTCCGAAGGGGGCGTGGCCTGTCAGTCGTCCGTGGCGCTGGCAATCGCTTTGCGCGCCGGTTTAAGAACAGCGGAGGGTCCGCTTCTGTGTGGCATATGCTGGGGGGAAGAGTGCAAGGTCTAAAATCACCAAATATACACAATAGACAGTTTTTTTAAAAAAGCGAGCGCTCTCCCGGCTTTCCGCCTCAGGAGCAGCGTGTCAACAGTATGGGACGCTCGTGATCAGCGTCGCTTTTGTTCTGTGGGCGGTGGGCGTGGCCTCCGAAGGGGGCGTGGCCTGTCAGTCATCCGTGGCGCTGGCAATCGCTTTGCGCGCCGGTTTAAGAACAGCGGAGGGTCCGCTTCTGTGTGGCATATGCTGGGGGGAAGAGTGCAAGGTCTAAAATCACCAAATATACACAATAGACAGTTTTTTTTAAAAAAGCGAGCGCTCTCCCGGCTTTCCGCCTCAGGAGCAGCGTGTCAACAGTATGTAGTTTTTTCTCCATGTATCAGTTAGAATGTATTTGTTTTAGTGTTTTAGTGTTGTAGTGTGAATGGTTGTTTCAGTCAGTCTATTTTTGTGTGTATTGTGATTTCATTGAGTTAGTTTCAACATGCCACTGTTTTCGAAATTACGTCAGATAGGGACCAGAAAAGGCATACTAGAAGAGCCAGTTAACATCCCGCCTAGAGACATCTAGGATCAACGACATAAGTACTTAACTTTTCTGACCACACGCATGCTTCCCGCCCCACACCACGACAGAAAGCCCCTATACGTAGACAGACAGAACCCCCTACGAGAGGTACATCCCGTCAAAAATGCAAACAATGAGCTTCAACGAGTGTATGTTTACACCCCCTTGACGAAATTAGAAATACTGGAAATGAAAAAGATGTTGCCTTGCCATGATAAAGACCCGGGGGGGTTTCACAGAGAATTAAAAGACATTCTCTGCGTCGGAGATTATACGTACGCTGACATTCTGAAACTATTGAAAGTACTGTTGCCTGGGACACCCCCTGACAGTACAGGTACCGCATGCAGTGGAAGTTCTCTTGAACAGGACACAGACACAACACTTGACTGTAGTGAGACTGACAGGATATGAACTGACGTTATTTCAGCCACACATAGAGATCAGACGATGTAACATTCTTAACCCTGCTACACTTTTGCCCTCAAGTACAGTAGACACTGCACCACATGACTGTGTGAAATAATGAATATAGTGACGAAACCAAGACAAGACCTGACAGATATTGCACTCCCAGACCCTGACCTAACACTCTATGTAGATGGATCATGCATGAGAACAAGCCCGGGAGAATTAGTGGCAGCATATGCCGTGACCACTGCTACTGAAGTCATAGAGACACAAAGAATAGACATACTGTCAGCACAAGCAGCAGAGCTCATCGCTCTGACACAAGCCTGCATAAGAGCTAAGGACTTGAAAGTAAACATTTATACAGATTCGCGATATGCATTTGGTGTTGTCCATGATTTTGGAGTACTCTGGAGGGAGAGAGGTTTCTTGACCTCTCATGGGGCCAAAATTCAGCACGGCCCGCTTATTCAGTCCCTGTTGGAAGCAATACATTTACCTGCAGCCATAGCTATCCTGAAATGCAAAGTACACACCAAAGCTACAGACACCATTTCCCAGGGTAATGACCTGGCAGACCGAACTGCTAAACTTACAGCCCAGACGCCAACAGACACGACAAAGACAGAGGTACCATTACTGACAAAAACTATGACCGTCCAGGATCCCTCGCAAGATGTACTCGACATACAGACACATGCCACTTCAGATGAGATAAAGAAATGGACTGAACAAGGAGGGGTCCAGACTGACCAAGGTTGGATGACTAAGGGCAAAGCCACATGGTTCCTTCCTGATTCCATGGTACAAGTGATCATAAACACAGCACATAGTCCAGCACACTTGGGAGAGAAGGCAATGATGGACAGCTTACAGAATATCTGGTTTAACAAGCACCTGCGTGCAGTAGCGAAACAGAAAGTTAAAATGTGTATGATCTGTTGCCAGTTCAATCCAGGTAAAGGCATTCCGGTGGAACAAGGCGGATTTCATCCTCCTGACCACCCTTTCGAGGTCCTCCAGATGGATTATATCCAAATGGACAGATGTAGAGGTTACAAGTATGTCCTGGTAGTTGTGTGTGCACTAACTAGATGGACAGAAGCGTATCCAGTCCCAGATTATACTGCTGTGACAACCGCCAGGCAATTGGTGCGCGAATTTTTCCCCCGATACGGATTGCCCCGTGTCGTTTACTCAGACAATGGTCAGCCTTTTTCATCTGAATTAATGAAACAAGTATCTCTTCTGTTAGGATATCAGTGGAAGTTCCATTGTGTACGACACCCTGAAGCAGCAGGACTTGTAGAACGCCATAATCAGACACTTAAGACGAAATTAGCAAAGATCTGTGCAGATAAAGGCGTGGATTGGATGGTTGCCTTGCCGGTTGCCCTCTTTTACATGCGTATGGTAGCCCATTCCAGAACAGGCCTATCTCCATATGAAGTGGTTTTCGGTAGATCGCCGAACATGTGGGGTACGCCTATGCCAAAGAAAATAACTGATGTTGACAGTAACATGCTTACAGATCACCTGGCTTCCTTGATGTCTGCACTACTCTCTTGTCGTTCACAGGTTGCCGCCGCCTTCCCTGACAACACCCAGGTCAAGGAGCACGCCATAGTACCAGGAGATTACATCCTTGTCCGCAATTTTGATCGATCAAGCCCCCTTGAGCCGCGCTGGAAGACGCTGAAATTGGTGTTATTGACAACGAGGACAGCCGTCAAAGTCGAAGGGAGAAAAGGATGGCTCCATGCCAATCATTGTAAACGGTACTTTGGAGACTCTGGAACTTTGGTTAAGAAACAAGACATTAAAGACATTACAGACTCTGAGCCCCCTTTGCTAGAAAAGACTCCACAGCAAGAGTATAGGTCCAAGTTAAGATCTAGAAAGTCAGACAGCGTTTAATTGTTTAAGCCCACTAGGTGGTGAATCGTTGAACAGGTTTCTGACATGTATAAGATCGCGGACCCCAATAGTAAAAAGAGCAAAATGAAAGAAAAATACTGCAAGATATTACGCAGTAGATGTATAGTAACTCTGATTTTTCTGTCTCTTCTGTGCATCACTATAATCTGTATCAGCTTAATGCTACATGTTTTCTTTCCTCCTATTGCCTCACATATGCACTCTTCCATCAATGACACCGTAGAGCATACATTTAGTGATCTGCCACCCCATGAACTGTCATATTGACTAGCCCTGCGCAACAATACTTTTATTCGGATGTTGCACCGTTCCCACCAGACCAGCAATGCGACAGATTGCTGGGTATGTGGCCGACTCCCACCATATCAAAAGACGAAAGGAGTTCTGCCTCTCTTCCCTTTTCCGTTCTCCCACAATGGTTCGTGCGGAGCATGGTTTGCCTTAATGACATCATTAGACAGAAAGTCCACAGTTTACCAGGGTGACTGGATATGGGGAGACTTGAATAAAGTAATGAATGAGGTATGTTTTCCAGATGAAGACGGACTTCCCCAAAGGAAGGGGACCGATCTAGAAAATGAAGAGTACGAGCAAGGAAATGCTTCCCTCAGCTTTATGATACTGAACGTCCAGCCCATGCAAAATGCGGGTCCTCCGTTTATTTCAGTCCTACCAGTAAAAGGTGATTTGTGCGTTAGAAAGAAAGGAACAGTACATATGGGACACAGCGAGTGTAATGCTGTGGTAGAGTTTAATGATAAAGGAAAGTCTTCTTTCAAAGCATCTCGCCATACCTATTTCATTTGCGGTCAGACAGCCTATGTACATCTGCCCTTAGACTGGGATGGAACATGCTATATAGCGTTCCTACTGCCACCTGTCTTTCTGGCCCCATCCAATTATCATCGAGATTCACGACTAGAGCATGTTAGGCTCAGGAGAGAGACCGATGCCTCAGGTATTGATCAGACTGAGACAGCCTGGGAGCAATATACAGATTTCAACAGAGGATTCTTTTTCTTCATAGGTCCCGTCCAAAACAGTAAACTCATACGTAGGTTAACAAGGACACTGGAAGCAGTTGTGAATGAGACTGCATCTGCCCTGGGGAATCTGACCCAGGAGCAGTCTGCCATGAGATTAGTTGTTCTGCAGAGCCGCCTTGTTCTTGACGTCATCCTGGCGGATAGGGGCGGGGCCTGTAGAGTGATCGGCTCCAGTTGCTGCGTTTTCATTCCGAATAATGCGCCATCTGTGTACGCAGCAATATCAAGGCTCCACAAGATTGCTCACAAGATACATCAAGACCCAGGCACATGTGTCTTGTCGTTCCTAGGAATGATACTGCTTATGATATTCGGCTGCTGTCTCTGTCTGCAGTGTGGCCCGGCGATTTGCGGCCTGTGTGCCACTGCCTGTGTTCCCCATCCACATATACAAAGGATAAAGAATGAACAAATGATGCTATTTGAACAAATAGACGGTATCATGAGAATAGATATGACCTGAAGGGTACAGTAGGGGACAAGGAGGGAATGAGGAAAAATAAATTTTACATGGCCAGTATGTCCCCTGCGTGTACCCCAACGTGTACCCCAATGTGTAGTGTACGTGCATGTCACCAATGCATTTTCCCTCTATGACCTGCAATAATGATGCCTCTGCATTTCCGTCCCACTTTAGGATGTCAGTTACCAAGTCTTCCATGAAAGAAACGTTACTTCTGCACTGAGGCCCATGTTGCCATGTGTTTGCATTGTGCACGTTTAAAATCGAGATGAACCCGTTTTGTGGCTCAGCCTGAGCCAGGACCCGAATTGAATTTTCATGCCTCCAGACACTCTGAGGGCTGCAGCTACGTGTCCCTGACCTCGCATACTTCTTGCTCAGCCGAGAGGGGCCCAGACCGGGGTGCCAAGACAGTATTGTGCATAACAGTTATCTGCTTGCTCTACAAAATCACATTCCTGCCTGGTGAAGGAGGTAAACAGAACCCGTCTACAGAGATAGGGCCTAGCCTTTCTGTCTACGTTCAAGTGATTTGCAGAGCTCGCGTCCATAGAAAGCCCAAGGCCCTCACGCAATGAACGAAGAAATATATGCCCACACCGGCTCTTGGTGATGAGCGACCTTTGCTTCAGATAATACATCCCCGGACCTAAGATATCAGATAATACCAGATGTGCTGGTCGCCATGACACTGAAGGCCTCCCCACTAGACCAAAAGTCAGCTCCCCCCCCAGTTACACGTCAGTTGCACGTCATGATCAAGTTGCGCACACAAGTAGGGCAAAGTTCCAGCTGGCCATGCAACCCCCCTCCATGCATCCACCCACTTATGACACACCGATGACTCCTCAAGTGTACGCCCATATGCACACCCACATGCTCTTATCTCTCTTTCTCTTGCTCTGCCTGGAGCGCTCCTCCTCCCTATCTGCGGAATTGTATGTATAAATATTGTACTCTGTGAATAAAGTTTAGAAGACCCTTCCTGAACCTCAGTGGTGATGGAAACGATTCTCCCTTAACTCGAGTTATTGAAATAAAGCCCCTTTGAATCGGACACCACGGACTCTGCCTCTCATTTTTACAAGATCCTTTGTTAATTATAGAAATTATGACAGGGTAATACTTTATTTACCACAAACCCTACACCTTCTAGAAGTGTGAACTTGCAAGGGTGCAGAAGACGCTTGTTTTCAAAGCTAATGGATGTTATATTAACACACCTAGAATAACAATATGGGGCAGATTTACATGAAAGTGACTCAGGGGCATAATATCAAGGGGGTTTATCTCCGCTTTTTTGGCTGTAAAAGCCAAGAAAGCGGAGATAAAATTATCTCCCTATTACCTAGCTGTCGCTAACACCAGTTAGCGACAGCTAGTAGGAGATAGCGACCATCTTGGGCCCCACTTTGCATGTCAGTAATATTTATCACTAATGACATGCCAAGATGTTAGCGACTGGAAACAGTCGGTAACATCGCTATCTCCTATTACCAACTTATGGAGATATTCGCGCTAAGCGTGAATATCTCCATAAGCTAACACTTGCCCTGAGCAGTTCTGAGCCATGTTATCCAATGGGAGGTGGATAACATGGCTAAGAGCAGTAGCTCGGTAATGCATGAATATCGCTGTCTTTTTCAGGGATATTCATGCATTGCGGCCGATTTTTATCGCATTTGCAATAATCTGCGATAAAAATCGCCGCAGCTCAGCAGTACATTTTTGTCTCTAACCAAGCAATAGCGATAATTATCGCTATTGCTTGGTAATATGCCCCTCAGTGAGTTCTGCATGTCATTTGGCTGCGCCGCACCAAGTCACTTTCAAAGCACAGGGATGCAACATATTTACAACAATATGTTGCATCTCTGTGCTGGTGCACAAACTGCTGCCATGCACCGGCCCCGGCACCCTTGCACCATAGTGCAAGGATGCCTGCGTCATGGGGTGATTGTTTTGTTTAGGAAGGGTTCCCTTCCTGCACAAAAACAATATGAAATGCAGTATTTCAACTTCCATGTATGCTGCATTAGCACACATAGAAGTTATTATTATTATTATTATTATTATTATTATTAAAAACTCTTCTAGAGCGCGTAGTCACCCGTAGGTATCCCAGCGCTAAGAACCCTACCCTGAACCTGACATGGGGGGCCAAAAGGAGGGGGAGTGAGGGATGGGACGGGGATACAGTGGTTCGGATAGGAAGGGATCATTGGGGAAAAAGAAAAGTCTTCAGCTGCTTCCTGAAGCGGAGGTAATGTGGTTCAGTTCTCAGGTCGCGATGGAGTGCATTCCAGAGGCTTGCGGTCTGGACTGTGAACCGCCTTCCACCTGTGCGTGCCCTCCTGACTCTAGGGGCGCTGATGAAATTCTCCGTGTCCGATCTGAGGGATCTGCAGGATTTGTAGGGTTTGATAAATTTTCTAAGAATGGGAGGGCCTTGATTTTGTAATAATTTGTGGGCTAGACACAAGGCTTTAAATTTAACTCTCTCCCTTATAGGAAGCCAGTGGAGGAGTTTCAATGCTGGTTTGGCCAAGTCTCTGGCAGGGGTTTTAGTGAGAATCCGGGCGGCTATGTTTTGGATTCTCTGAAGTTTATTCAGTGTTGCTTCCGGGGCGCCCAGATATATCACATTGCTGAAATCAAGCCTAGAAATTATCAGGCCTTGTATAACCAGTTTTTGGGAATTGGGTGGCAGAAGGGGCAGGATCTTTCTCAATGATTTCAGCAGGCCGAAGCATGTCCCGGCTACTTTTTTTGCTTGTGTGGAGAATGACAGAGTAGTATCTAGCCACACACCTAAGCTTTTTACTTCTTGTTTTGGTTCTGGAATGGGACCCAAACAATCAGGCCAGATATCTGGGGGGAGAATGATTCCTTTTTGACCAAGAAGAAGGACATCTGTCTTTGTTCCGTTTAGTTTCAAGGCTGAGCTGTTCATCCAGTTTTGAACCTGCGTAAGGCAGTTAAGTAAATCTGCTGGTTTTCGATTGGGATGGGATAGTGATACCACTAATTGTGTGTCGTCAGCATAGCTGACGACGCTCACTCCGAACGGGGTGATAACCTCCTCCAATGGGGACATGTAGATGTTAAATAATGTGGGGCTCAGGGAGGAGCCCTGAGGCACACCACATTGGAGGGGAGTTTCGGAGGAGCAGGTGTTGTTTTCCCAGATCTGAAAAGTACGCTGGTCCAAGAAGGATGTGAGCCAGGATAGGGCAGAGCCTACCACACCGACTCTTTCGAGCCGTTTAATGAGGAGTTGGTGATTGACGGTATCGAAGGCCGCACTCAGGTCGAGGAGGATCACTGCCACTGATCCTCCCTCGTCTAAGAGTGTCCTGGCCTCCTCTACCGCCGCCAGGAGGGTGATGTCGGTGCCCTGCCCTGGCCGGAAACCTGTCTGAGAGTTTTTTAATTTGTTATTGTCTTCCAGGAACTGAGACAGTTTTTTATTAACCAATTTTTCGGCAATCTTGCTTATCCCAGGGAGAAGGGAGATTGGCCTAAAATTGGCCAGGTTTTCGGGATCAAGGGAAGGCTTCTTCAATAGAGCCTTCACAACTGCAGCCTTCCAGTTCAGGGGAACAATTCCCTGTTGGAGAGAGGCATTGATCAGGTGGGTAAGAGGGGGAACAATGATGGGGGTTACTTCTTTCAGGGTCCGAAGCGGGACAGGGTCTCTAGGGGATCCACTTTTAATGGATTTTAGAGTATTTTCCACATCTTCGGTGGTTACTTGGCCCCAAGAGGGGAGACAACTGAGTGTCTGGGTGTTCGTAAGATCGCTATCTTCGCATGGGCTGGCGGGGGGGATTGAAGCAAGGATTTTTTGGATCTTTTCTTGAAAGAAATTAGCCAACTGTTGGCATTTTTTCTGATCCACAGTAGGGTCTGGGGGGCTTGTTGGTTCAGGAGCTGGGGGTTTCAATAGCTCTTTCAGAATGGCATAAGATTCTTTGCTCGAGCATGCTGCTTTTTCTATTCTTTGCTGAAAGAATATGGTTTTTTCCTTGCGGATGGATGATTTATAAGTTGCAAGGGAGGTGGAATACGCTCCTTTGTTTGTAATAGATTTATCTTTCCGCCATATGCGTTCGGCCCTCTTGCACTCCTGGCGCATAGCTTTGAGTTCTGCGGTATACCATGGAGCACAGGGCGCTCTTTTGGTGTGTTTAAGAGTGACCTTTTTAGGGATTAATTTGTCAAGTGAGGAAGTAATCCAGGTGTTAAACTGTTCATTGGCCATATTGGGCTCAGAGGAAAGCACAGGAATGGAGTTTGAAAGAGTGGTGGCCCATTCTGTAGATACAAGTTTGTGCCACCGTCTATCAGTGACTTGAGATTTCCTAGTTTGAGGGGTCTTAATGGGGACATCCCAGGAGATCGGGACTAGGAAGTGGTCGGTCCATGGTAAAGTCAGGGGTGGACCTGTGGTGATATTAGCGACATTGGTGAGGACTGGGTCTAGCAGGTGTCCTTTATCGTGGGTAGGCTCATTATTAATCAAACGAATATTAAAAGACGACAGGTCTTGAAGGAGCTCGACCGCTATTCGATCGGTGGGGTCCATGAAATGCAAATTTAGATCGCCTACTATAAGAAAGTCAGAAGCAGAAGAGGCTAGTTGTGCAACCGCTTCAGTAATGGCGTTAAGAAATTTCCCAGGGGTACCTGGGGGGCGATATATCAGGAGTCCCGACAGGGTGTGGGCCGGGGAGGTTTGAATAGAGAATTTGCATCCCTCGCAGTCATCAATGTGAGCCTCAGAGGTTCTACAGATGAATTGTTGTCTATGGATTAGGGCCAATCCCCCACCTCTCCCTCTGGGTCTATGAAAAGTTTGACACAGATAGCCCGGGGGGAGGGCAGTGACGATGTCCGCATCAGAGTAGTCAGATAACCACGTTTCAGTAAGAAACAGTGTATCCAACTCCTGATTTAGTATTAATAAGTTGATTTCGTCTGCGTGCTTAGGGAGGGAACGGCAGTTAAGGAGTCCCATCTTAAGCCTAGGTTTAGCTGGGCAATGGTTAATTGGGTTACATCGAGCACAATGAGAGAAAGGTTTACCTTCCGTGTGCGTATGGTAGCAGGGCAGAGATTTCGCTGGTTGCAAGGTTTGAAGCATTTCCCTTGAATAAACCCAACGTTCATGTGAAGCATCCGGCACAATCCCTGGGCCTGGGTCCGGTCGGGCCCGGACGGGCCCAGACGGGCTTGCCTTTGGCGCGCCTTCGGCGCGCTGACGGCGCGCCCGCTGCGCCCGTCCGCTGCGCGTCCGCTGCGCACACATGTTTTTGTGCAGAGGGTAAGAGGGATAGGCGTGGCCTCCGAGGGGGCGTGTCTTCGTGGCTCGCCGGTAATGGCGTCGGGAAATGCAAGTCTTTCCCTCGCGTCAGCTGGTAATCAGCAGCGCGTGCAGACTAGGACTGAGCTGTGTCCTGTCAGAAACGGCGAAGTGCAGTGCTTTTAAAAAGATCTGTGAAGTGACAAATTTTAAAATAACCCTCCCGGCTTCCGCCTCAGGAGTACAGGAAAGTTCTGTCAGGCGCTAGCAATCGGCGTCTATTTATACCCAAGCAGGGGGGCGTGGCCTCCGAGGGGGCGTGTCTTCGTGGCTCGCCGGTAATGGCGTCGGGAAATGCAAGTCTTTCCCTCGCGTCAGCTGGTAATCAGCGGCGCGTGCAGACTAGGACTGAGCTGTGTCCTGTCAGAAACGGCGAAGTGCAGTGCTTTTAAAAAAATCTGTGAAGTGACACATTTTAAAATAACCCTCCCGGCTTCCGCCTCAGGAGTACAGGAAAGTTGAAAAAAGTAATTGTTTCAATGATTGTTTATGTGCAGGAAGGGAACCCTTCCTGTACATAAACAATCATTAGAGGTGATTTTATGTTTCTATGCGTCCTGCAGAATGCAGCACGCATAGAAAGAGGAAAAGAAAACGAGGAGAAATTAATACATTTCTCCTCGTTCCGCCTCTCTACCGGAGGCGCAGCATTCACACACATCACGAAGCCGCAGATCCGCCTTGAGTTACAGGAGGCAGAGCGTTTACCGGCTGGACGGCCGTATAAATCAAAGTCCACAGTTTGTCCCAAAATTAAGCGCACTCCTCGCCAGGAAAAATAAAGCCAAGCGTTTCAAAGCGGCAAGTTCCTTTCATCCAAATACACAGCCCAACGCGTTTTGGAAAACATTTCCTTGGTCACAGGCCAGCAGCAATAGTTACACATCGCATGAGACTGCCAGCACTGCTTAAATCTCTTTAATAAGACTCAGGTGAGTATGGCATCAACAAGCAGTGCATGCTTGTATTCGCAGTTCTGTGCATCCATATAACTTTTCAATGCTGCTGTAATCTGTAAATTAATAGTCATTACCCCTGATAAGGTTGAAACTGAACTCTACTCCCTTTGAGTGCAAAATAACGGATCCCGGTGTTTCGCCTGGCCTCGACATCATGAAGCCGCAGACCCACCGCCGCAGACCCACCTTCAGGCAGTGGTGCTCTTACCGGCCCAAAATTAAGTGCACTCCTCACCAGGAACATGCCGCTTTGAAATGCTTGACTTTATTTTTCCTGGTGAGGAGTGCGATTAATTTTGGGACAAACTGTGGACTTTGATTTATATGGCCGTCCAGCCGGTAAGCGCACTGCCTGTTACTCAAGGCGCCTCTGTGGCTTTGTGATGTAGAGGCCAGGCGGAACACCGGGAGCCGTTATTTTGCACTCAAAGGGAGCAGTGTTCGGTTTCAACCTTATCAGGGGTAATGACTATTAAGTGCAGCTCCCGGGCAGGGGAAGGGGGTCTCTCTTCGCACTCGAGGGGTCCGACTCCTGCTGGTCCCAGGGAGGGCGATGCCCTGGAGTCGGAGAGCAGGAGCGCCTGGAAAGCGCTCCGTATCCACAAGGCACTCGTTACACTGCGAGGGGGCATGGTGTGTGGCTCCCGGGCAGGGGAGGGGCTCTCCGCACTCAAAGGGTCTGATTAAATAATGAACAGAATAGTCAGCAATCTCAATCATGGTCATCCCATCTTGAGACCATTAAAATGTATCTTGTACTAAGGAGGTGTAGGTGTCTAGCCTACAGAGACTTGAAGTGCAAGTGAAACCAAAATAGATATGGAAATACTACGATGTGGTGCTTGTCTTTACTTAAAATGGATAATTAGAAACTACTGCATTAATAAGTTGACACTATTCCTAGTTAATGATTGCTGGTTAAATACTTGCAAGAGATAAGTATATTTATCCTAATAATAAAAACTCTAAATACTTTTGTAGATTCATGTAAGAATGAAGACCCAGGCAAATGTAGCAGTAATGTGAAAAGGATCATGGGGATGTGTAGCATCCTCCCCAGCCTGGGTACCCGCCAATGAGTACGCCACACACAGTACTTGGTCTTATTTCTTCTGTGTGGAGTTGTGAACTCAAAATTCTAAACCTGCATTCACTTCACTACATTCGAACACTTACATCACGGAACCCAAAAGGTTCTGTTATTGCTAACTCACATGAAACTACATTTCCCCCTCTGTTATATGAAAAATATTTTTTATAAATATACACAATTATAATTCGTCAATGAGTCATCAGGAGCTCTAATCACACGTCCTAATTGTGTCTTCGTAAACTTGGAACAGACAGGAAAAGTGTCCATGACCTGTGTTGGTGATGTAGTATCAAAAGAAGTCGGAATTCTCAATAGTCTTCTTAGAAACAGTCTCTGCAGTGACATCAGGGACTCATAAGCGGAAAGCTAAATGTTGAGAGTGCGAGGAGTCTCGTTTAGTGGACTTTCCAGGACTTTGGGCATTCACCATGAGTCCTTTATAGTCACAAAGTGAAATGGCTCAGCATCAAAAGGACCATCAGATTTGCGTTTCCCCGACTGACGAACAAGCACTCGATATACTGAAGTGAAAGTGATGTCCTTTGCACATCAGCGCTTGTCTGCATATGGTTTTTATTTTCTGCTTATGATCCAAATCCCTTTTACATGTTTTATCCTCATTGGTAGATCTTTTGTTGGTCGATTGAGGTAACTTTGTCATCATGGCTCTTCCACACATTAATGTAGCAGAGCTTTCACCTGATGTCAAACGAGGGGTCAAACGGTAAGCTCGAAGAGTGGAATGCAAGACTGTTTTAAGCTTGAGCTTTCCTAACACAACACGATGGACAACTTTCTTGATTGTACTCATAAAACGTTCAACAAGGCCATTGGCATGTGGCCAAAGAGGTGTACTTTTCTGATGCTTCACATTAAGATGATTGTTAAAGTCTCCGAATTCTTGACTGTTGAAAGGTTGGCCATTGTCATTTTTAAAACTGAAGAAACACTGCATGTCGTGAAGATACCATCTAATTTCTTGATGGCACTTTCTTGAGTGATCGATGAGAGATTTTCTTTCAATGGAAAACTGGAGTATTCATCATCAATCACATTTAGGTGATGTCCACTGTTAAGAGGACCAACGAAGTCAACAGCAATCCTTTCCCATACATGTCTCGGCACCTCAGACATGTTTAAGGTGTGTTGAATGGTTTACAAAGATAAACAATTGCATAGGTGGCAGGCCTTCAATTCTCTTTCAACTCTCTCAACGAGATGTGGAAACCGGACTCGGTCCCAAAGAGCTTGTTCCTACAATGTCCTTCAAGGGCCACTTCAAATATCTGTTGTCATGAACTCTCCGGATAACAATTCTCAAATCTCATAAGATAATACCTTCTTGACTAATAGACAGTTCATATTTAACATTTTTGAATTTCTGTTATTCACTCCCTCAAGGCAAGAGGTTCAAGAGGTTGAGTGTGCTGGTTCCAAGACTAATGTGTAATAATGTCCTTCAGCTTCAACACATTACTACTTGGCTTGTGACAGTGACAATTTATGCCAATGAAATAGCAGCAGGTGTGTTTGATCTCTCTATTAAATTTATATATCCGTTTTTGGGCACAGTACTGGCACTCATGACAAATAGTCAGCAGGGTTTTGATCTTTCCCTGGAGAGCACCCACTTTTGTTATTGTATTCTTTTAATCGTAGACTCCAACGTTCCATGCGAGGAGGCATTTGGGTCTTTGGATTTTCAGAGATAGATCTACAAAGCTTGATGTTCTGTCACATGTATGAAAGGCTTTCCATTTAAAAACATGTAGAAGTGTTCACAAGCCCACACCACTGCTAAACTTCCTTTCTCAGGTTGTGAATAGACATGTTCAATTTGGGATAAACTTCTGCTTGCGTATGCCACAATATACCTTCGAGCATCTGGGTGTCCACTGTGCTGGGCAAGGATCGCACCTAACCTGACACGCTAGCGTCAACAAAACCCTCTGTATGAAGTTTTGACTCAAAGTCAGCCATATCAGTGGTGTTCTCGATAGCATGTTTGATTTTCTTAAAGCTTTGCTCACATTGACGTGACCAATGAATTCAAACATTCTTTTTTGTCAACTTTCTCAACGGAACACTCACTGTTGTAAAGTTGCATATGTATCTATAACAGTTGCTGGCCATGCCAATGAATGAACATACCATGGAAAACATTAATGTGGGGAACTGGCAGTTGACAATCTGTACACTTTAGCTGGATCAGGTGACATACCCCCATCAGAAAAGAAATGGCCAAAGAATTTAAGTTTTGTCTTATGGAACTCACATTTCTAAGCATTTAAAGTCAAAACTCTATCAGCAAGTAAATGACACACTTGTGTGAGAGCTGTATCATGCTCCTTCTGTGTGGCTCCAAAAACCAATATGCCATCCCTATAATTAAAAGCATTCGTGACAGGCTGTATGATACGTTGAATGACATCTTCAAGATGCCCTTTTCCAAAACCAATCTTTGCTCTGGGAAAGATTCAAAGTATAGGACAGCAGATTGTCCGCGCTGATATAGCATTGCAAAAGCTTAAAAGTGATTTATTATCTAAATGGAATTTAAAACCAGTGGAAGGCCACCACAAGTGTGGCAATTGTGTGGTAAGGAATTCACCCATCAGGGCACGAAATGGAAACATTTGGGCTTTTTAAATTGCAAGACCAAAAACGTAGTATATGCTATAGTATGTGCCTGCATGAAGATATATATAGGGAAAACAAATCAACAAGTAAATATGAGAATTACTCAGCATAGGTCCCGGATTAAGAAAAAGGTCACTACAGCCCAGATGGTTGAACATTTCATTCAAAAATCCCATGGGGAAAAGGATTTTAAATGGACAGTCTTATTCACTTTGAATGTGATGAAACGTCCTCTTGACATCGATAAAGTTTTGTTGCAAAAGGAAGCATACTTGATTCTGAAATTTAACAGTGCGCAGACAGGCTTGAATAGTCTGTCTGAAATATCAATAGTATAATGAATATATTTATGCTTTTTAGCTACATTCGATATAAAGAACCCAGGGGCATATTATCAAGGGGGTTTATGTCCGCTTTTTTGGCTTTAAAAGCCAAGAAAGCGGAGATAAAATTATCTCCCTATTACCTAGCTGTCGCTAACACCAGTTAGCGACAGCTAGTAGGAGATAACGACCATCTTGGGCCCCACTTTGCATGTCAGTGATATTTATCACTAATGAGATGCAAAGTGGGCGTGCCAAGATGTTAGCGACTGTAAACAGTTGCTAACATCGATATCTCCTATTAACAACTTTTGGAGATATTCGCGCTAAGCGGGAATATCTCCAAAAGCTAACACCTGCCCTGAGAAGTTCTTAGCCATGTTATCCAATGGGAGGTGGATAACATGGTTAAGAGCATTAGCTCGCTAATGCATGAATATCGCTGACTTTTCAGCGATATTCATGCTTTGCAGCGATTTTTACCGCATTTGCGTTAAACCTTGGTAATACCAAGGTTTATTTGCGGTAAAAATCGCCGCAGCGCTGCGGTAAATTTTTGTCTCTAACCAAGCAATAGCGATAATTATCGCTATTGCTTGGTAATATGCCCCCCAGTTTCCCATAATGCAACACTTTGGGTACAGCATTCCTGCTTTGCAGAACTTGTACTGCATCACCCAGAATTCCATCCATGAATATAAAGGGAATGGGGCTCCGGACCTAAGATGTCTGCCCTAATCTTTTGTGAAGCTGACTACTGCCTTTCAAGCCGAGATGCAGGTAATGAATTTTGCTTAGACTTAGCCATATGCAAGCTAGCCGTTGGCCTTTTGGAAAATAAAACAAACTTTATTTCTGCTTCAGGAAACGAAGTAAGAAAAATTAGGTTTACGAGCACCAGCAGGCCCGTGAAATCCCTTCCACGAGGTACGCTCCAGCTTTGTTTTGTAGTATAAGTCGGCATTGGCGTGTAGGCTTCAATGTAGCAAAGAATAGTTTACTAAATGTATCTCTTTTTCGCTAGCTTTGTCAAAGGCGGACGTGGTGAAGTGAAACACAACGCGTTCTTTCGAAAACAGGAAAACGAAAATATAACAAGCGTGAAACGGTAACCCGTAAGGTACGTGTTACGCTTTGTTTTAACCATGACAGAAAGTGTATTATATCATAGCGAACATTTTTTGGTAGGTACATGCAAATGGTGACAGTCGTGATTGAGAAATAAGAAGCAAGATATCAGATCCGAGGTAGGTGTGTTGGAGTGCTAGCACTACTGAATAGTATCCACATAGGTTCCCATAAATACAAACTTGTATATATTGTTTTGTAGGACAAACCAAGGCGGCTAAATACTGTGAACGCTCAAATACGAACATCTTTGACAGACTTGTGATAGTCTGAATAGAGCCTGTAATTACAAACACAAGAAGGCCCGTTTATATTGCACTCAGGTATAATCATTTAATTAAATATGGTGCTAGTGGAATGTATTGAAAGCGAGGAGGCCCTTCAAATATGTAAATATTTTTCTGTTTTTATACATTTTTGCACAGAAAACCAAGAAAGCCCTGATGAGAATCTGGGTATTTACTTCCCTGGATTCGAAACGCGTCGGCACAACAAAGGAGCACTAAAATGTAAGGAAACCTAGGGCCATATTATCAAGAAAGGGCGATACATTTTCGCTGCTTTTATCGGCAGGAAACTGCCGCTAAAGCAGCGATAATGGGCTTGATAATATGCCCTTGTGAATTCCCATAGATGCCCAGGTTAACACCAGAACTTGGGCTTCTATGGGAATTCACAAGGGCATATTATCAAGCCCATTATCGTCGCTTTAGCTGCAGTTTTCTGCCGACAAAAGCGGCGATAATGTATCGCCCTTTCTTGATAATATGGCCCCAAATTCTTGTTTCAAGATAGTTTTGAATTAATTTCCTCTATTAGTGAAAGTGGTCATTTTTTGGTTGATTACTCCATTGGATTAGAAATATTTAGTCTTACATTTGGATATTGATTTATTCAGTTGCAATTCAAGAAAGGTCATAAATGATTGTTTATTTTTTCTTGTGTAAAGTTTTGTATTTTTTCTTGCGTAAAGTTTTGTACTTTAATGTAGTATGTCAAGATAGTCATAAGTGTGATGGTGGATTTGAATTGGTGTTGTAAATAATCACATATGTAATTGTAAATGTTGTACAGAATAGATTTTGTTTGTTCTTTTCATACATAAAACGTGCTAAATGAAAATCAAACAAATTTAAATCAAAAGGTATAAATAAAAATACCAGTGCAAACAAAAATTATTTGTGTTTGACCAATAAGCAAGAATAATGAGGGCCCGATTCACAGAATGAACTTAAGACTCAATCCTAACTTCTGTGAATACCAAAAGTAGTAAGTTTATTCTGTGAATACCAAAATAGTATTAAGTTTAGGATTGAGTCTTAAGTTCATTCTGTGAATCGGCCCCCTTGAGCTTAAAATAATGGTGGTATAGGCAACTTTGTAGGTTGTTTGACCTTCAAGATGATGACACACCAAAACGTAGTCTTGTATATTGGAACAGCCCAATGTATGTAGAAAAGGTAGCAATGTACCTTCAATTCTCCTGAAGTTCGAACTATATCCTTGTTCAAATCAAAGCGAGAGAAGAACTTCGCACCATTCAATTGTGTCGCCATGTTGGCAATGTGTGGACCTAAATGTTGGTCTCTTTCAATTGTCTTGTTAGCATGGCCCATATAACACAGATGAGTACAGGGGGGCTGTTCTAACCACTTTTGGGGGTGAACGCTGTCCCTACCTACCACCTGCTTGGTTGTTGCCTCCTGACTCTCCCCCCCGCTGCCGCCACTCCAGGATTGCGGCCGCCGAGCGGAGGTGAGGACTACCTCCCCCAGACTCCCCAGCGGCATAGTCATCTGCCGCCTGCCGCCAATCACGCGCCTGGAGGCGCTACAAGATCCGAGCACAGCCCCGGTGGAGCGGGGGCTGTTCTAACCACATTTGGGGGCGAACGCTGTCCCTACCTGCCACCTGCTTTGTTGCTGCCTCCTGACTCTCCCTCCCACTGCCGCCACTCCAGGATTGCGGCCGCCGAGCGGAGGTGAGGAGTACCTCCCCAAGACTCCCCAGCGGCATAGTCATCTGATGCCTGCCACCAATCACGCGCCTGGAGGGGCTACAAGATCCGAGCACAGCCCCGGTGGAGCAGGGGCTGTTCTAACCACTTTTGGGGGTGAACGCTGTCCCTACCTGCCACCTGCTTTGTTGTTGCCTCCTGACTCTCCCTCCCGCTGCCGCCACTCCAGGATTGCGGCCGCCGAGCGGAGGTGAGGACTACCTCCCCCAGACTCCCCAGCGGCATAGTCATCTGCCGCCTGCTGACAATCACGCGCCTGGAGGCGCTACAAGATCCGAGCACAGTCCCGGTGGAGCGGGGGTTGTTCTAACCACTTTTGGGGGCGAACGCTGTCTCTACCTGCCACCTGCTTTGTTGTTGCCTCCTGACTCTCCCTCCAGCTGCCACCACTCCAGGATTGCGGCCGCCAAGCGGAGGTGAGGACTACCTCCCCCAGACTCCCCAGTGGCATAATCATCTGCCGCCTGCTGCCAATCACGCACCTGGGGCCACTACAAGATCCGAGCACAGCCCCGGTGGAGCGGGGGCTGTTCTAACCACATTTGGGGGCGAACGCTGTCCCTACCTGCCACCTGCTTTGTTGTTGCCTCCTGACTCTCCCTCCCGCTGCCGCCACTCCAGGATTGCGGCCGCCGAGCGGAGGTGAGGACTACCTCCCCCAGACTCCCCAGGGGCATAGACATCTGCCGCCTGCCGCCAATCACGCGCCTGGAGGCGCTACAAGATCTGAGCACAGCCCCCGCATCGCAGAACGCGCGCGGGCGTCGCCGGGAAAAGCCCTGGACAAGGGCGGGGCCATCTGTGGCCATCCGGGGCCAGACGAGGAGGGGCCGGGCCACCCCCCTAAAATTTGTGATCAAGGACTAGAACGTCACACGAGCTAAGTGACCTGCTTCCCTAATTGACTGTATATTGAGGTGTACTCTTGTATAGATCCCAGTCCAAAAAGGAACCACGAGTGCTATTAGCATAAATAGTATGCCTAGCAACATGAGTAAAGTTAATCTTAAAGGGGCTCGGGGGGTATAGGGACAGTTGAAGCCTTTATGAAACTGGCAGCTATCGAAGTGGGAAAAGAGATTGAACTTGTAGAAAGGAGACTCTCAATTGACCCTCTCTTCTCACTCTTGAATCCGGCCGATACCCCAGCCATGAGTGGCGGTCATGACCTGCAGGGCCCCCAACAGGCACACACGGCCACCCCTGACAGGGCCATATCAGTGGAGACTAGCTTGAGCTCCCCCACATTGCGTACTTTACCTTCTCCCCCTAATACTCGCACCAGGCAGTTAAGGACTACCATATGCTCCACCAACCGGGACCCACCAGGGAAAAGAAAGGCAAACAGCGCCCCCAAAGGTAGCAGACACGGCACAAAACAGGCCAAGATAGGGAACTCTGCATCATGGCTGGGGTCGCAACAGGAGACTGTAGTTAGTCAAGTAACCACGCCTCCTATCCAGGGGGGACTTAATTCTACTACCCATGTCACCAATGATACAATGGGGGTCTCAACCTAGAGCTACTGAACCAACTGGAGGACAGGTTGCGAGCTTTAATCGTTCCTGTCATGGAAAAGCTTGTTTTGATAGACCACAGACTTGAGGTCCTCGAGGAGCGGTTACTTAAAGACCAACCCGCTCCATTAGTTACAGGAAGAAGTAATACTGGTCAAAGTCACGATTCAATCCCAACAAGGCCAGGCCCCAGTAAAGCCCCCGCGGGCGAGGCTGTTTCAACTATTAATAATACTGCTCTGCCTTTAAATAACCAAACAGGAGCAATCCCCAGGGCCAGGGCTCAGTGGGGATCCTGACCCTATAAATAGCGGTCCAGTAAATGAACGACCCCTCCATCTCCCCCCTGAGGCCTGTCCCTACACCATCATATTGGCTAATGTCCCAAAAATAACTAATGGTGGGGTAGAACATTGGACGTCACATAAAAACAAAGCCCTCCACCACCTGAACACCACAACAGTCCTAGGACAACACCTTTTTAGGAACTTTAAGATGGCGAGAAGGGTGGCTTGGGTGGGGAAAACCAGGAAAAATCTGCCGGGGGATTGCGTTGTGGTTAGTTTCTCCGCTCCCCTATTGGTGGATCATATATTGAGACAGGCAGGTTCATGTAGGATACATATTGATCTATCAATATCCTTCCATTAGGTTATTTCTATCCCCCTACCCTTGCCCCAGGGTTAGCCAGAAGAGAGCCCAACGCACAAGCCACAAACGATCTTATTACCCCAACACAAAATGGGCTGGCCAGAAGTGAGTTTAATGTACAGGCTATAAATGACTTTTTTATTCCTACACAAAATAGATATGAGTCTCTTAGCAACCTTGAAGAAAACGACTGACTGGATCTCCCAGCAGCAGATGAGCTCCTGCTATCTAGTGGGATAGCAGCCACTGAGGGGCCCCCTCTACTGAGCCGCCCAGTCAGGGCTACCCAGGCAGGGACCAGGTATCTTAGTTGGAACATTGCAGGATTAAACTCCAAGTTAAATGACCCAAAGTGGAGTACCTGCCTTATCGAGTGTGACATCATTGGGCTCCAGGAAACCTGGGATACCAAAAATACCTTTCTCCTGGACGGACATGCTGCATTTTGGTCACCAGCAGTAGCATCCCCTATGGGCAGGGTGAAGGGTGGGCTTCTAACCCTAATCTCATTGAAAATACAGGGAACCTACACTATGGTAGAAACAGGAACACCCTACTGTTTGGCTGTCCAAATTTCAAGCAAAGCTGCTGGCATTTGGCTCATAGTCAATTTTTATAATTCCTTTGATAAGGCTCATTTCAACGAGCGCCTTGTCAGTCTACATGATTTCTTAGATACATATAGTAAAAACATTTCAAGCTGTTATTCGGTTGTAGTGATCGGCAATTTTAATGTTCATTGTTGTAAAAAAAAATGCTATGTTTGGGACTGTTTGGGAACAGCTGAGCAAGAGAACACACATTTCGAGCATACCCCTCAGGGGTTTTATCTGGAAGAACTGGTGCTAGGACATGACCTGACCTCCCTAAGACAAACGAGGGGGGAAACCCCAACCTTTAGAGGAAATGGCCAGGGTTCGATTATCAATTACATCTTTGTTAGCTCCACTGTGGCGAGCAGGGTAAGCCAACACAGTGTTTCCTGGTCAACTTATAGTGACCCCAACCCGGTAACGCTGATAGAAGACGATCTAAAGAAAGAGGGCAAAACCCACACGACAGTTGGCAAGTCAGAAATCAGACCCACTGACCAGGCACGACGACTAAAATGGTGCCGGGTGGTGCCCCAGGAGTTCAACCTGTGGGTAAAAGTTGGGCACAAAATCTCCCTTTGCCTAACAGATGCCTAACAGATGGTAAACTAGATAATGAGGTCCTGAAGGCCTACACTAAAATCCGTACTCAGATTAGTAGTGATTTAAACATGTTAGGCAATGGTCAGGAAAGGAGAGGGGAAAAGTGGTTTAACCACAACTGCTCAGCAGCTCATCGGAAGCTGCTTGCAGCATTGAAATCCATACCCCCGACAAATCTGAGATTGCTACCCTTAGGAAACTATATAAAGAGACATTAGGGAAGCGGAAAAAAGAAATCAGGGAGGACGCCTGTTGACGTGGTCAAAAATAGTGCCAAATTCTGGGCGGTGGTCAACAGGCGCTTCTTTCAAGACACAAAAAATAGCGAGCTTCACTGTGGGATACAGGAAGACGGCTGGCAAAGACACTTTAAGCAGGTTCATGAGGGGGAAAGAAATTGTGCAGTCTCTAACTTCTGTGAATACCAAAAGTAGTAAGTTCATTCTGTGAATACCAAAAGTAGTAAGTGCATTCTGTGAATACCAAAATAGTAGTAAGTTTAGGATTGAGTCTTAAGTTCATTCTGCGAATCGGGCCTTCTGATTTTAACATTGAAAAATACACCCTGCCCTTCACAGAGTCAGACGTATCAAAAGCGATAACCCAAATGACGAGCAACAAGGCCCCAGGTCAAGATGGGGTTCCGGCAGACCTTTTTAAATCAGATATCAAGATGTGGTCAAAAATACTTTATAACGTACTAGCAGCCCGTCCCGACGTTGTCCGGGTATGAATTGCTGCCGGCCAGTAGTATATTGTTTTGTAGGATTTCGTTTTGATAGCATTTCTTATCTGTGACAGGCCTGTGGAATGCTCTGATTCACAGTGCACTGCTGATGCACTTAAGAGTGCGCATTCAGTAGTGTGTGAACTCGAGTTTCCTTACTTTATTTTTCCTTGCAATATTATATAGCGCAAACTCGAAAACATGGCATGAGCACAATTTACATAACTGAAGAACACATTAATTTGTGGTAGGCACGGGGAGACAAAGCAATTTGCCTGGAATCACAGGATGTTGACCTGATGCTGAGATTCGAACGTAGCTCCCCAGCTCTAAAGTTCGCAATTCTAGAACTTGTGGCGGGAGGTGTGTCTAAAAGTGTATGTCGGTGCTGGCCATCAATGAGAGAGACCTGTGCATTTTTCAAATCGGTGGTGAAAAAATATGAGTATGTTGCTGGAGATGTGGGCCGCCGTACCACCAATGTACTTAGCGGGGGAGGGTAAACACCCATTATTGCGCAACTTTCTTTCCGCAGACCATCACTCCGCATACTTTCATTATGAAAGTACCATGACTCCGCAATGCCATTATAACGCATGGCATTACATTTTATATGCTTTTACCATGCATACATTTACAACGAAATTCGTTGTAAATGCATGAATGGTAAAAGCATGTTTTTTTTTAATGTTCGGATAAGGTAAGTATAGGTATAGAGGTATATGTTTTGGAGTACTGAGGTATATGTTTTGGGGTGTTTGGGTATTTTAAGGGTTCAGATATAGTTTTGGGTTAGGGGGTACAGGGGTAGTTTTAGCGTTTAGGGATAGGTATGGGTTTTGAGGTACAGGCGTATTTTATGGGTTCAGGGCTAGGTTTGGGTTTTGGGGTATAGGGGTATTTTTAGGGTTCATGGGTAGTTTGGGGTTTGGGGGTACAGGGGTATTTTAAGGGTTCAGGGCTAGGTTTAGGCTTTGGGGTACAGGGGTATTTTTAGGGTTCAGGGCAAGGTTTGAGTTTTGCGGTACAGGGGTATTTTAGGGTTCAGGGGTAGGTTTGGGTTTTGGGGTACAGGGTTATTTTTATGGTTCAGGGCTAGGTTTGGGTTTTGGTATGCAGGGGTATTTTTAGGGTTCAGGGGTAGGTTTGGGTTTTGGGGTACAGGGGTATTTTAGGGGTTCAGGGCTAGGTTTGGGGTTTGGGGTACAGGGTTATTTTATGGTTCAGGGGTAGGTTTGGTTTTTGGGGTACAGGGGTATTTTTAGGATTTAGGTATAGGTTTGGGTTTTGGGGTACAGGGTATATTTATAGGGTTAAGATGGGTTAGTGTTTAAGGGTGTTGGGGTATTTAAGGAGTAAGGGTGGGTTTTGATTATGGGGTGCAGGGGTATTTAAAGGGAGCAGGGTGAACACCCGATGCTGGAATGTACAGAACCTGGGAAGAAAAAACAATGAAATATTTGACACAACGCGCGCCCCGCACCCGCCAACACCCCCAGCACACGATATGAGACATGGCATGAAGGGCGGAATGTATAAACAACAGTTGATGGACAGAATGCAGAACAATGTCATACATTCACCCCAGTACAGAGATCTGGGCCTAAATCCATCTTTTTTTGCACTCCACTCCACACCACCCCAGTTCAGACATGGCCATATGCAAATCAGCCTTGACCCTGTGCCTCATGGGAACAGTCCAGCCCGAAGGGCGGAACGTACCACAGGCCCCCAGCATTTGTCATGCCCCCCCAGCACAAGCCCACAGCACAACGCAGACATGCCCACAAGGGACTACTTTGCTGGCACGGTTCTTTTACTTTTTGAATGTATATGGTGGGCGTCTGCATAGCCTATGTCCTTCTGCTGCAACTGCCCTTTCCAATGCTGTATTGGGTGTTGTGATTGGTGCTGTGGTTCCTGAGATTACCCGCCTCAAAGATTTTTGGCTCTCTCTTTATTATATTAGTACTAGCAGCCCGTCCCGACGTTGTCCGCGTATGAATTGCTGCCGGCCAGTAGTATATTGTTTTGTAGGATTTCGTTTTGATAGCATTACTTATCTGTGACAGGCCTGTGAAACGCTCGGATTCACAGTGCACTGCTGATGCACTTAAGAGTGCGCATTCAGTAGTGTGTGAACTCGAGTTTCCTTACTTTATTTTTCCTTGCAATATTATATAGCGCAAACTGAACACCATGGCATGAGCACAATTTACATTACTGAAGAACACATTAATTTGTGGTAGGCACGGGGAGACAAAGCAATTTGCCTGGAATCACAGGATGTTGAACTGATGCCGAGATTCGAACGTAGCTCCCCAGCTCTAAAGTTCGCAATTCTAGAACTTGTGGTGGGAGGTGTGTCTAAAAGTGTATGTCGGTGCTGGCCATCAATGAGTGAGACCTGTGCAATTTTCAAATCGGTGGTGAAAAAATATGAGTATGTTGCTGGAGATGTGGACCGCCGTGCCACCAATGTACTTACCGGGGGACACATACATTTACATTTACAACGAAATTCGTTGTAAATGCATGAATGGTAAAAGCATGTTTTTTTTAATGTTCGGATAAGGTAAGTATAGGTATAGGGGTATATGTTTTGGGGTACTGAGGTATATATTTTGGGGTGTTTGGGTATTTTAAGGGTTCAGATATAGTTTTGGGTTATGGGGTACAGGGGTAGTTTTAGCGTTTAGGGATAGGTATGGGTTTTGAGGTACAGGCGTATTTTTAGGGTTCAGGGCTAGGTTTGGGTTTTGTGGGTATAGGGGTATTTTTAGGGTTCAGGGGTAGTTTGGGGGTTTTGGAGTACAGGGGTATTTTAAGGGTTCAGGGCTAGGTTTGGGATTTGGGGTACAGGGGTATTTTTAGGGTTCAGAGCTAGGTTTGGGTTTTGGGGTACAGGGGTATTTTAGGGTTCAGGGGTAGGTTTGGGTTTTGGGGTACAGGGTTATTTTTATGGTTCAGGGCTAGGTTTGGGGTTTGGGGTGCATGGGTATTTTTAGGGTTCAGGGGTAGGTTTGGGTTTTGGGGTACAGGGGTATTTTAAGGGTTCAGGGCTAGGTTTGGGGTTTGGGGTACAGGGTTATTTTATGGTTCAGGGGTAGGTTTGGTTTTTGGGGTACAGAGGTATTTTTAGGATTTAGGTATAGGTTTGGGTTTTGGGGTACAGGGTATATTTATAGGGTTAAGATGGGGTAGTGTTTAAGGGTGTTGGGGTATTTAAGGAGTAAGGGTGGGTTTTGATTATGGGGTGCAGGGGTATTTAAAGGGAGCAGGGTGAACACCCGATGCTGGAATGTACAGAACCTGGGAAGAAAAAACAATGAAATATTTGACACAACGCGCGCCCCGCACCCGCCAACACCCACCGCACACGATATGAGACATGGCATGAAGGGCGGAATGTATAAACAACAGTTGATGGACAGAATGCAGAACAATGTCATACATTCACCCCAGTACAGAGATCTGGGCCTAAATCCATCTTTTTTTGCACTCCACTCCACACCACCCCAGTTCAGACATGGCCATATGCAAATCAGCCTTGACCCTGTGCCTCATGGGAACAGTCCAGCCCGAAGGGCGGAACGTACCACACGCCCCCAGCATTTGTCGTGCCCCCCCAGCACAAGCCCACAGCACAACGCAGACACGCCCACAAGGGACTACTTTGCTGGCACGGTTCTTTTACTTTTTAAATGTATATGGTGGGCGTCTGCATAGCCTATGTCCTTCTGCTGCAACTGCCCTTTCCAACGCTGTATTGGGTGTTGTGATTGGTGCTGTGATTCCTGAGATTACCCGCCTCAAAGATTTTGGGCTCTCTCTTTATTATATTAGTACTAGCAACCCGTCCCGACGTTGTCCGGGTATGAATTGCTGCCGGCCAGTAGTATATTGTTTTGTAGGATTTCGTTTTGATAGCATTACTTATCTGTGACAGGCCTGTGAAACGCTCGGATTCACAGTGCACTGCTGATGCACTTAAGAGTGCGCATTCAGTAGTGTGTGAACTCGAGTTTCCTTACTTTATTTTTCCTTGCAATATTATATAGCGCAAACTCAACACCATGGCATGAGCACAATTTACATTACTGAAGAACACATTAATTTGTGGTAGGCACGGGGAGACAAAGCAATTTGCCTGGAATCACAGGATGTTGACCTGATGCCGAGATTCGAACGTAGCTCCCCAGCTCTAAAGTTCGCAATTCTAGAACTTGTGGTGGGAGGTGTGTCTAAAAGTGTATGTCGGTGCTGGCCATCAATGAGAGAGACCTGTGCATTTTTCAAATCGGTGGTGAAAAAATATGAGTATGTTGCTGGAGATGTGGACCGCCGTGCCACCAATGTACTTACCGGGGGACACATACATTTACATTTACAACGAAATTCGTTGTAAATGCATGAATGGTAAAAGCATGTTTTTTTTAATGTTCGGATAAGGTAAGTATAGGTATAGGGGTATATGTTTTGGGGTACTGAGGTATATATTTTGGGGTGTTTGGGTATTTTAAGGGTTCAGATATAGTTTTGGGTTATGGAGTACAGGGGTAGTTTTAGCGTTTAGGGATAGGTATGGGTTTTGAGGTACAGGCGTATTTTTAGGGTTCAGGGCTAGGTTTGGGTTTTGGGGTATAGGGGTATTTTTAGGGTTCAGGGGTAGTTTGGGGGTTTTGGAGTACAGGGGTATTTTAAGGGTTCAGGGCTAGGTTTGGGATTTGGGGTACAGGGGTATTTTTAGGGTTCAGAGCAAGGTTTGGGTTTTGGGGTACAGGGGTATTTTAGGGTTCAGGGGTAGGTTTGGGTTTTGGGGTACAGGGTTATTTTTATGGTTCAGGGCTAGGTTTGGGGTTTGGGGTGCATGGGTATTTTTAGGGTTCAGGGGTAGGTTTGGGTTTTGGGGTACAGGGGTATTTTAAGGGTTCAGGGCTAGGTTTGGGTTTTGGGGTACAGGGGTATTTTAGGGTTCAGGGGTAGGTTTGGTTTTTGGAGTACAGGGGTATTTTTAGGATTTAGGTACAGGTTTGGGTATTGGGGTAGAGGGTATATTTATAGGGTTAAGATGGGTTAGTGTTTAAGGGTTTTGGGGTATTTTAAGGAGTAAGGGTGGGTTTTGATTATGGGGTGCAGGGGTATTTAAAGGGAGCAGGGTGAACACCCGGAGCTGGAATGTACAGAAGCTGGGAAGAAAAAACAATGAAATATTTGACACAACATGCGCCCCACACCCACCCACACCCCCAGCACATGATATGAGACATGGCATGAAGGGCAGAATGTATAAACAACAGTTGATGGAAAGAATGCAGAAAAATGTCATACATTCACCCCAATACAGAGATCTGGGCCTAAATCCAACTGGTTTTTTTGCACTCCACACCGCCTCAGCCTCGACCCTGTGCCTCATGAGAACATTCCAGGCTGAACTGCCAAGCCATGTCTTTCCTGGACCGGACTCAAGCATCCTAGGACCAATTTCTGCCTATCAGCCATCTTCAGCCAGGATAGCTTGACTCCAGTGGTGTGGAGAGCAAGGGACTCAAGTCTGAGCATACCCATCACACTCGGGATGACAAATGCAAAAACAACAGTTGATTGACAGAATGCAGAACAATGTCATACATTCACCCCAGTACAGAGATCTGGTTCTAAATCCATAGTTTTTTTTGCACTCCACACCACCCCAGTTCAGACATGGCCATATGCAAATCAGCCTTGACCCTGTGCCTCATGGGAACAGTCCAGCCCGAAGGGTGGAACGTACCACACGCCCCCAGCATTTGTCACGCCCCCCCCAGCACAAGCCTACAGCACAACGCAGACACGCCCACAAGGGACTACTTTGCTGGCACGGTTCTTTTACTTTTTAAATGTATATGGTGGGCGTCTGCATAGCCTATGTCCTTCTGCTGCAACTGCCGTTTCCAACGCTGTATTGGGTGTTGTGATTGGTGCTGTGGTTCCTGAGATTACCCGCCTCAAAGATGTTTGGCTCTCTCTTTATTATATTAGTATAGATTTGTAAGTGCTTGTCAATTGGGCCTGCCAACCTCATGGGCAAAATCAGTAATAGTACAGATATTTAAGAAAGGTAATAGAATGGACCCAAGTTGCTATCGTCCGATATCACTTATAGACTCCTCTGTAAAGGTCCTAGGAAGGGTGGTGCTCAGTCAACTAACTGGATGGTTGGAGGAGACGGGCTCATTATCTGTAGCGCAGTACGGCTTCAGAAAAGGGATGGGCACCACAGATCAATGCCTAAACCTGCAGTTACTAATAGGGAAATATACAGTGGCAAAGAAGGGAGCGCTCTTCCTGGGCTTCATGGACCTGTCCTCGGCCTTCGACCGAGTGAACAGGTCAAAGCTGTGGTTCATCCTCCTAACCTTGGGAGTTGATAGAAATATCGTCCACTTTCTAGCAGACTTGCACAGGGATCTATCCGCAACTGTGAGGTATGACCAACAGGGTAACTGCACTGAAGGGATACCGATTGCCTCGGGTGTCAGACAGGGTTGTATCCTGGCACCACTGCTATTTACATTATACATCAACAGCCTAGACCACACTTTTACTGCCTCAAGTAAGGACATCCCCCACGCAGGGAAACACATGATTCCCGCTTTGTTATATGCGGACGATGCCGCACTTTTAGCTAGAACGGTGGTAGGACTCCAGCTACTTTTAAACTCCTTCGCAGTCTTCATGAGATCTTTGGATTTGAGCGTGAACTTCGCCAAATCCCACGTAATGGCCATCGGACAGAGAAATTTAAAGGTGAGAACCATGTACTGTGAAGGGAATATACTAACTAAGGTCTCCACGTTCCCATACTTAGGAGTCTTATTTGACGACCGGGGCACATGGGGAACCCAAATTCTAGCCAAAACAAATGTCCTGATCAGGGCCACATCGGCCGTCGTAGGATTTACCAGGAAATTAGGTGCTAGACCAATGAAGGTACTTTTTCAAATATACAGAGCAAAGTGTCTTTAACTTGCAATGTACAGGGCAGATTTGTGGGGCATTAAAAATGCCAAGGCAATTCAGACAGTCGAGGACAGATTCCTAAAAAATATTTTATCTGCCCCGCAATCAACAGCCAATTACATCGTTCATCAGGAATGTGGAATTGGCTTTGTGGAGGATGTAATTGCAGTTACACCACTCCTGAAATGGATAATGACCTGGTTAAATCCTGATTTAGTACTAAATCATGACATCCTGAAAGACTGTATGGCACTTGATCATGGGCATCGTATCCCCTGACTCAGCTATGTTCACACGCTGTCGTCTAAGCTGGGCAGACCAGAACTCTATAACCATCCAGAAAAATTACTAAAGGCAGACATAAAATGGGCCAAGGAAACACATCACCGCATCGCTACTGCAGATAGAGAAGAGAGAGAGCTGGTAAAGGTAACAGTTAGGGCTCACCAGTTGCGGAAAACTACACTGCACATGGATGCCCTGGGCGAAAGAGACTAGAGCAGGGGTCTCCAAACTTTTGTGTAGTCAGAGCTACTTCTGGCCAGTGAAAATCATCGTGAGCTACTGAACCCGAAGCAAATCGCGCATTTTTCCGAGAGACCCCCCACGCCCACTTTCATTGACTTTAAGCCTAATTTCATCAGAGCCCATACTGTGCATTTCTGCCCTCCGTTTCACTCGTTTTTTGTGCGTTTCTGCCCTTTGTTTCACTCGTTTTCCTCTTGTTTTTTGTGGCCTTCTGCTCTGTTTCACTCGTTTTTTTTGCCCTTCTGCCCTGTTTTACTAGTTTTTTCTGCCCTTCTGCCCTCTATTTCACTCGTTTTTTGTGGCCTTCTGCTCTCTGTTTTACTCATTTTCCCCTTGTTTTTTGTACCCTTCGACACTCTGTTTCACTTGTTTTCCCTTTGTTTTTTGTGCCCTTCTGCCCTCTGTTTCCCTTGTTTTTTGTGCCTTTTTGCCCTCTGTCCCACCCGTTTTCCCCTTGTTTTCTGTGCCCTTCGACACTCTGTTTCACTTGTTTTCCCTTTGTTTTTGTGCCCTTCTTTCTGCCCTCTGTTTCCCTATTTTTTTGTGACCTTCTGCCCTGTTTCACTCGTTTTCCCCTTGTTTTTCGTGCCCTTCTGCCCTCTGTTTCCCTTGTTTTTTGTGGCCTTCTGCTCTCTGTTTCACTTGTTTTCCCCTTGTTTTGTGCCCTTCTGCCCTCTGTTTCCCTCGTTTTTTGTGCCCTTCTGCCCTCTGTTTCTCTTGTTTTTTGTGCCTTTCTGCCCTCTGTTCCACCCGCTTTCCCCTTGTTTTTGTGCCCTTCTGCCCTCTGTTTCACTCCTTTTCCCCTTGTTTTTTTGTGCCGTTCTGACCTCTGTTTCCCTTGTTTTTTGTGGCCTTCTGCTCTCAGTTTCACTTGTTTTCCCCTTGTTTTTCGTGCCCTTCTGCCCTCTGTTTCCCTTGTTTTTTGTTGCCTTCTGCTCTCTGTTTCACTTGTTTTCCCCTTGTTTTGTGCCCTTCTGCCCTCTGTTTCCCTCGTTTTTTGTGCCCTTCTGCCCTCTGTTTCTCTTGTTTTTTGTGCCTTTCTGCCCTCTGTTCCACCCGTTTTCCCCTTGTTTTTGTGCCCTTCTGCCCTCTGTTTCACTCCTTTTCCCCTTGTTTTTTTGTGCCGTTCTGCCCTCTGTTTCCCTTGTTTTTTGTGGCCTTCTGCTCTCAGTTTCACTTGTTTTCCCCTTGTTTTGTGCCCTTCTGCCCTCTGTTTCCCTCATTTTTTGTGCCCTTCTGCCCTCTGTTTCCCTCGTTTTTCGTGCCCTTCTGCCCTCTGTTTCCCTTGTTTTTTGTGGCCTTCTGCTCTCTGTTTAACTCATTTTCCACTTGTTTTTCGTGCCCTTCTGCCCTCTGTTTCCCTCGTTTTTGGTGCCCTCCTGCCCTCTGTTTCCCTTGTTTTTCGTGCCCTTCTGCTCTCTGTTTCCCTCGTTTTTTGTGGCCTTCTGTCCTCTGTTGCACTCGTTTTCCCCTTGTTTTTCGTGCCCTTCTGCCCTCTGTTTCCCTTGTGTTTTTTGTGGCCTTCTGCTCTCTGTTTCACTCGGTTTCCACTTGTTTTTTGTGCCCTTCTGCCCTCTGTTTCCCTCATATTTCATGCCCTTTTGCCCTCTGTTTCCCTTGTTTTTTGTGGCCTTCTGCTCTATGTTTCACTCGTTTTCCACTTGTTTTTTGTGGCCTTCTGCCCTCTGTTTCCCTCGTTTTTCGTGCCCTTCTGCCCTCTGTTTCCCTCGTTTTTTGTGGCCTTCTGCCCTCTATTTCCATCACTTTTCATGCCCTTCTGACCTCTGTTTCCCTCAATTTTTGTGCCCTTCTGCTCTCTGTTTCCCTCGTTTTTTGTGCCTTTCTGCCCTCTGTTCCACCCGTTTTCCCCTTATTTTTGTGCCATTCTGCCCTCTGTTTCACTCCTTTTCCCCTTGTTTTTTGTGCCCTTCTGGCCTCTGTGTCCCTCGTTTTTTGTGGCCTTCTGCCCTGTTTCACTCGTTTTCCCCTTATTTTTCGTGCCCTTCTGCCCTCTGTTTTCCTTGTTTTTTGTGGCCTTCTGCTCTCTGTTTAACTCGTTTTCCCCTTGTTTTGTGCCCTTCTGCCCTCTGTTTCCCTCGTTTTGTGTGCCCTTCTGCCCTCTGTTTCCCTCGTTTTTCGTGCTCTTCTGCCCTCTGTTTCCCTCGTTTTTCGTGCCCTTCTGCCCTGTTTCCCTCATTTATTGTGGCCTTCTGCCCTCCATTTCACTCTTTTTCCCCTTGTTTTTTTGTACCCTTCTGCCCTCTGTTTCCCTCATTTTTTGTGCCCTTCTGCCCTGTTTCCCTCGTTTTTTGTGGCCTTCTGTCCTCTGTTGCACTCGTTTTCCCCTTGTTTTTCGTGCCCTTCTGCCCTCTGTTTCCCTTGTTTTCTGTGGCCTTCTGCTCTCTGTTTCACTTGTTTTCCACTTGTTTTTCGTGCCCTTCTGCCCTCTGTTTCCCTCGTTTTTCATGCCCTTCTGGCCTCTGTTCCCCTCGTTTTTTATGGCCTTCTGCCCACTGTTTCCATTCTTTTTAGTGCCCTCTGTTTCCCTCATTTTCTGTGCCCTTCTGCCCTCTGTTTCCCTTGTTTTATGTGGCCTTCTGCCCTCTGTTTCACTCGTTTTCCACTTGTTTTTTGTGCCCTTCTGCCCTCTGTTTCCCTTGTTTTTGGTGCCGTCCTGCCCTCTGTTTCCCTTGTGTTTCGTGCCCTTCTGCTCTCTGTTTCCCTCGTTTTTTGTGGCCTTCTGTCCTCTATTGCACTCGTTTTCCCCTTGTTTTTCGTGCCTTTCTGCCCTCTGTTTCCCTTGTGTTTTTTGTGGCCTTCTGCTCTCTGTTTCACTCGGTTTCCACTTGTTTTTTGTGCCCTTCTGCCCTCTGTTTCCCTCATATTTCATGCCCTTTTGCCCTCTGTTTCCCTTGTTTTTTGTGGCCTTCTGCTCTATGTTTCACTCGTTTTCCACTTGTTTTTTGTGGCCTTCTGCCCTCTGTTTCCCTCGTTTTTTGTGCCCTTCTGCCCTCTGTTTCCCTCGTTTTTTGTGGCCTTCTGCCCTCTATTTCCATCACTTTTCATGCCCTTCTGACCTCTGTTTCCCTCAATTTTTGTGCCCTTCGGCTCTCTGTTTCCCTCGTTTTTTGTGCCTTTCTGCCCTCTGTTCCACCCGTTTTCCCCTTATTTTTGTGCCATTCTGCCCTCTGTTTCACTCCTTTTCCCCTTGTTTTTTGTGCCCTTCTGGCCTCTGTGTCCCTCGTTTTTTGTGGCCTTCTGCCCTGTTTCACTCGTTTTCCCCTTATTTTTCGTGCCCTTCTGCCCTCTGTTTTCCTTGTTTTTTGTGGCCTTCTGCTCTCTGTTTAACTCGTTTTCCCCTTGTTTTGTGCCCTTCTGCCCGCTGTTTCCCTCGTTTTGTGTGCCCTTCTGCCCTCTGTTTCCCTCGTTTTTCGTGCCCTTCTGCCCTCTGTTTCCCTCGTTTTTCGTGCCCTTCTGCCCTGTTTCCCTCATTTATTGTGGCCTTCTGCCCTCTATTTCACTCTTTTTCCCCTTGTTTTTTTGTACCCTTCTGCCCTCTGTTTCCCTCATTTTTTGTGCCCTTCTGCCCTGTTTCCCTCGTTTTTTGTGGCCTTCTGTCCTCTGTTGCACTCGTTTTCCCCTTGTTTTTCGTGCCCTTCTGCCCTCTGTTTCCCTTGTTTTCTGTGGCCTTCTGCTCTCTGTTTCACTTGTTTTCCACTTGTTTTTCGTGCCCTTCTGCCCTCTGTTTCCCTCGTTTTTCATGCCCTTCTGGCCTCTGTTCCCCTCGTTTTTTATGGCCTTCTGCCCACTGTTTCCATTCTTTTTAGTGCCCTCTGTTTCCCTCGTTTTCTGTGCCCTTCTGCCCTCTGTTTCACTCGTTTTCCACTTGTTTTTTGTGCCCTTCTGCCCTCTGTTTCCCTCGTTTTTGTGCCCTTCTGCCCTCTGTTTCCCTCGTTATTTTGTGGTCTTCTGTCCTCTGTTTCCATTATTTTTCGTGCCCTTCTGCCCTGTTTCCCTCGTTTTTTGTGCCCTTCTGCCCTCTGTTTCCCTCGTTTTATATGGCCTTCTGCCCTCTGTTTAACTCGTTTTACACTTGTTTTTCGTGCCCTTCTGCCCTCTGTTTCCCTCGTTTTTCGTGCCCTTATGCCCTCTGTGTCACTCTTTTTTTGTGCCCTTCTGCCCTCGTTTTCCACTTGTTTCCTGTGCCCTTCTGCCTTCTGTTTCCCTCGCTTTTTGTGGCCTTCTGCCCTCTGTTTCATTCGTTTTCCACTTGTTTTTCGTGCCCTTCTGCCCTCTGTTTCACTCGTTTTCCCCTTGTTTTTGTGCTCTTCTGCCGTCGGTTTCCCTCGTTTTTCGTGCACTTCTGCCCTCGGTTTCCCTCGTTTTTCGTGCCCTCCTGCCCTCTGTTTCCCTCATTTTTCGTGCCCTTCTGCCCTCGTTTTCCCCTTGTTTTTCGTGCCCTTCTGCCCTCTGTTTCCCTAGTTTTTTGTGCCCTTCTGCCCTCTGTTTCACTCATTTTCCACTTGTTTTTCGTGCCCTTCTGCCCTCTGTTTCCCTCGTTTTTCGTGCCCTTCTGCCCTCTGTTTCCCTCGTTTTTCGTGCCCTTCTGCCTTCTGTTTCCCTCATTTTTCGTGCCCTTCTGCCCTCGTTTTCCCCTTGTTTTTTCGGGCCCTTCTGCTCTCTGTTTCCCTCATTTTTCGTGCCCTTCTGCCCTCTGTTTCACTCGTTTTCCACTTGTTTTTTGTGCCATTCTGCCCTCATTGACGTCACAGAAGTCAGACTCTCACGAGAAGAGTCTGCAGCTCCAAGAGAGGAGCGTCATTCTCTTCACCCGCCACCACCCTCAGCTAAGCTCCAATCCGACCGGCTGGTTTGGGGGAGGGCTGACATATGCAGCCGGAAAAGTAAATAGCCCATGAAGGGCTACACGAGCTACTCCCGGGGTCTCCGCGAGCTACCCGTAGCTCGCGATCGACCGGTTGGAGACCCCGGGACTAGAGCATCAATAAGTGAGGCATATGGGGTGCTCGGCCTGAGGGTATGCTCGCAGCAAGGTCATGTGATAATAGACATGAAAGATCTAAGGTCATCGGGATCTGATATGTCTCGCATACGTGATCTGGAATATCTCTCGCAGAAAACTTCAGTGGCCCATATGACCCTGGCTTGGGAAAACGATCAGCATTTTCCTTATGTAGACCGGTAACCCAGCTACCGTCCAAGGCGGGAAGTGTTAAAAATGTGAATTGGGATAAATCCATGCTATGCGAATAATGGGGTTCGAAATTTCATGATAAATAGTAATGGTAAATGTACTTGTATGTTAGCTACCCCCTCTTACACATTTTATTAGATTGTATGAAGATTTTAGACATACGGAAGGAGATTTTATGACAGATTTAAAAAAAATATAGGATCAAGAATAGGACGCATGCTGTTAACCTTTTGATGGGAATGGTGAACTTAGCCTGTGCTATGAGGACATTTATGAGTAAAGTTAAAGTGTTCCTCAAGTGCTCAGAGTAAGCATTGTATGTGGTTCCCTTTGGATAATACGAGATTGTGCTCTCAAAGGATAACAGTATTGCTCGTTATATATGAAGGATTTGATTAACATGTATGAATTACTTGATTTTAATAATTTTAGGATAATATTATACTCTTTTTTTAAAGGAAAGGTGTTATTTTATGTGTGTAGATATATGCTATTTTTTTATGATACAGTCGTATTTATGTTTTTAACAGTATGATAAGATGTAATTCTATGTCAGGACGGAGGCTACGATTATGCTTATCTCAATTTCTTTACTGAAACACAGCAGCCAATCAAAACTCAGTAAAGAAAAACAAAAAACTACATTACCCATAAACCCTGGGTAACCATAGAGTACATAGACAGTATATAAAGAGTCATAGAGGTCCCAATTTCCTCTTTCTTTGCTGCTCCGCAGCCAGTTAAGTGCTTTTCCTCTACTATTACTTTTTGTGCCTTTCAAATTGTTATCATTAAGCGCGCTTTGTTACTTGCCTCTCACGCTGTTGTTATATGCAAATTGGAACACCCCGGTTCCTGTGCTTGCGCTGTTGCTTTTCTGCGCTTTGCCTTCTTGTCGTTTTCTAACGCTGCTTGGTCTTCGGGGGCGTGTGCTCACCCCCCGGTTGCAGGCTTGCTTTCTGCGCCTGTAATTATTTAAGTGGAGCGGGGCTGAGAGACGCGAGTCCTTCTCGCGCGTCTCTCATTTTCGGCAGGCACGCTCTGCGCATGTGCGGTTTCACCGGTTGTTCTGCCTCAGCCGCCGATGGTGGAACTGCGCATTCAGTCCTTGTGTGGCAGACTCTGACAGGAATTTTCGAGCGCTGCAACAGTAACTCCATTGGGAGATAAGTGAATTAGGCTTTCAGCCTTTGCCCTTCTGCCTGTCGTTAGGCCCCTGACACCCTAGTTTAATTATAGAACTGGGGTTGTAATAATTTTGGAATAGGCTTTGCCTAGCGTGTGACAGCAAGCCCTCCCTCCACATTTTAAACAATTTTGTCAGGTTGGTTCCTGCTGCATTTGGCTTGCTTTGGGGTGTACGCTCCCCCTGCATTGCCCTTTGGGTGTCAATATATTTACTTCTCCTCCTTGGGCATATTTCCTTTAATAAAGGTCGAAATGGGTGACTATTATGAGAACGAAGATGATTATTATTACGCTGAGGGAGAGCCCACAGGCTCTGAGGGTGCTGAGTATATGGATCAGGCCTTGTACCGGGCTATAGCCCCTCTCAAACGGCATTTGTCGGAGTATGCCACTCAGCCAGGCTGGCTACCCAAGTCAGGACGCTCGAAAAAGTCACCTAAGAATCCTCATAACGCGGATTTTGTTAAATTGGCCAAGAATCTGTCTTCTTCTAAACCTTCTAAAAAATCTTCCACATCTGTGAGGGAGCAACAGGTTTCTCCCATTACTGATGATTCTTCTTCCACTGACACTTCTTCAGAGCCTGTGGTTCCACCTCCTAAGAAGAAAGCTCACAAGGAACATTTCGTAGATGCCCCTTCTATTCCTCAGGTGTTACCTTTGATCCGGATGACATTATCCATCCCGATTCTTCTGCCTGGCTCCCCTCTCATGAGGTAGCAGACTATGTACAATCACACATTCGTAGGCCTTTTGAAAAGGATGTTCGTGCACGCTTGCGCTCTCAGGGGCAGATTTATGTTAACTGGCGCATCCCGAGGGATGCGCCAGTTAACGTGCACCACAGCTACGCCACCCATGGTGCGCCGCATTTATAATGCGGCGCACCATGGTGCAAAAACGGCACAGATGCATGACGCATCTGTGCCGGAAATGTGGCGCATTGCTGGAGTTGCGTCGCAAGCGCGACACAGCTCCAGCAAGGCTCGGGGGTGCCCATCTACACAATGCTGCATCAAGACCTACGCCTGCCTCAAGCAGGCGCAAGGTTTTGACGCAGCATTGGCCAGAAAGTGACTGATTGAAATCTCATAGATTTCACTCAGCCACTTTCAGGAGGCGTTCCTGCGCAGGAAGGCCCCCCCATGCGCAGGAACGCCTCCTTATGGCGCAGGGCTTTACAACGTGACGCATCCCCTAGATGCGTCACGTTGTAAATAGGGCGCATTGTTTGCGCCGCAGTTGCATCAAATAAAGTGACGCAATTGCGGCGCAAGGGCATCATAAATCTGCCCCTGAGTGTCCCCGACCGGATCTAGCAGACAAGTTGGCGCATACTCCTGAAGTTGATCCGACTATGGTTACCTACATGCACAAGTATTCCAAGGATCCGAAAAAAGGTCTGGACAGATCTTGGAGGTCCTGCCAGGACAAGGTATTGGATCTTTTAGGTCCCCTGACTAAGATTTTAGATTTGGCGTATTGTGCAAAAAATTCAAACACTATGATTAATCCTGAAGAATTAGTCGGATGGTCTCAGAGGGCCATCTGCATTCTGGGCAATGCAAATTGTACCCTGTCCTGCGAGCGTGGCCGCTCCATTCTAATGAAGTTGGATCCTAAGTTGATGGATCTCGCCCCTTCTGAATCAGGTTCCATGGCGCATGGCTTTCTCTTTGGTCCTCCCTTTTTGAAAGAATTGACAAACTTTGTGGCGACGTTCAGTGGCCTTGACAAAGCGCAAACCAATTTGCGTCGTGCCTTCCGTCCGGTTTTCGGACGGGCCGGACGAAGGGGACGTTCGTCCGGCCAGGGAGGCAATCACCCTACCCAAAGAGGTGGTCAGTCCCAGAGAGGAGGCGGACAAGACAACTATGCCTCTGGCAAATTCAGATTCTACCCTTCACACAAAGCAGAAACAACTACAACAAAGGCGGCTACGGAGGTGCTCAAGGAGGACGTCAAGATTCCTCCAACTCAGGTGAGCTTGATTCTGGCTTCCGAGGTTGTTTTGGGGGGCAGACTGAAATATTTTCTCCACAATTGGCGGCTAATCTCCAGCGATGCCTGGGTGTTGGAGACGGTGCAAGGCTTCAAACTAGAGTTTTACGAACGAACTCTCCAACACCGCCTTCCGTTACACCTTGTTTTTTACCAACGAGATCAGGACTTCATCTCCGAGGAAGTCGAATCTCTTCTGGCGAAAGAGGCCATCATGTCCTTCTTCCCGTCATCCAGATGGCGTCGTCAGCAACATTTTTCTAGTGGAGAAAAAAGGGGGGGGTTCCCGTCTGGTCCTCAACCTCAAAGATTTCAGCGGCGGAGTTATATACCATCATTTCAAGATGGAGGGTATCCATCTTTTTCGAGATCCTCTTCAAGAAGGGGACTGGATGGTCCGTCTGGACCTGAAAGACGCCTACCTGTCTGTGTCGATCTATGTTCCTTCAGTCGCTTTCTTCAGTTTCAGTGGCTGGGGAAATGGTTCGAGTACACTGTCCTCCCTTTCGGTCTTTCTTTCGCTCCATGGTGCTTTACAAAGCTCATGCGTCCAGTGATGGAATCTTTGCGGGCCCGTGGAGTCCATTTGATTGTCTATCTCGACGACATTCTTTTGATGGCTCATTGCCCTCTTCTTCTGCAACTTCATTTACAATGGTCCATAGAACTCTTACAATCTCTGGGATTTCTTGTCAATCCTCTGAAGCCAGACTTTCAACCCTGGCAGAAGATGGACTTTCTCGGGTTCCGCATCGATTCAGTAGCCTGTCAGCTCCTTCTTCCCGGTCAGAAGATCAGAGCGATCAAACAGGAGTTGCGCATGATCTTTTCCAAACAGGTGGTCTCTTTGCGGTCAGTGGCTCGGATTGTGGGTCTATTGTCCTCTTCAATCCAAGCCATTTTTCCGGGTCCCTTATACTATCGCGCTCTTCAGCGCCTCAAGATCAAGCATCTTCAGAAGGGCCTTCGTTACTCCGATCTCATCCCTCTTTCGGAGGATGCTCGCTGGGAGATGTTGTGGTGGCTGGACCACATTGAGTCTTGGAACGGTTGTGCGCTGTTCGGGAAGACTCCAGACGTGGTTATCGAGTCAGATGCGAGTATTTGGGGATGGGGAGCCCGGTGCGGTTCTCTGACGAAGGGGGGCCGTTGGTCCCAGGAGGAATTATTCCTCCACATCAATTGTCTAGAGCTTCTTGCGTGCTCTTTCAAGATCCGTTCTCTATCCCCTCAGGAGACGAACTGTTGCATTCTCCTCCGCATGGACAACATCTCAGCGATGAGGTATGTCAACAAGCTCGGGGGCACGAAGTCCAAACTCCTGTCGGAGATCGCAAAGGACTTTTGGCATCTATTTATTTATTTTTATTTATTTTTGATATTTGTAAAGCGCATGCAATGGCCCGTGGGTGTCTCGGCGCTGAGTATCTGAATATTTACCCTGAAGGAACTATGGATGATTTATTGATTAAAGAGCCAGGTCTTAAGTTGTTTACGAAAAGACCATAAGGATGGACTGGCTTTAATCATTGGTGGCAGAGTGTTCCACAACTTAGGGGCTGATACCAGGAATCTTCTATCGCCCCATGATACCGTTTTTGTGCGGGGTATCACAAGATCTCCTGAACAAGATGAACGTAGTGTTCTGAGCGGACGATAAGGAATCAGGTTGCGGATGAGATGTGCTGGTCCTTGGTTATGCAACGCTTTATACACAATGCACAGGGTCTTGAACTTTATCCTGTTTGTAATGGATAACCAATGCAACTCTTTGATGGTTTTAGAGGCAGAGTGATGTTTAGGGATATTTCCCAAAAGCCTCGCAGCAGAGTTTTGTATTATTTACAATTTGTTCAAGACTCCTTCCTGTGCATTGAGGAACAGGGCATTGCAATAATCCAAAGTGGACAGCACAAGGGAGGTGACAAGAGTTTTACCAGCTTTATCAGGTAGAAAAGGGAGAATTTTTTTGATAAGCTTCAGTTTGTAAAAGGCTGAAGAGGTAATCTGGTTGGCATGTGGGTGGAACGTGAGGCGGTCATCAAAGATGACTCCCAGATTCCTCACTTTGCTGACAGGCTCGGGGGGGAGCCTAAGGAGGAAGGCCACCAATTGGATGACCACTCAGGTGTTAATGGTCCAAAGATGACTACCTCCGTTTTATCGGAGTTTAACTTTAAGCAATTGGAAGCCATCCAACTCCCTATTGCTATCATGCCAGATTTTAGGTCATCTGCCACTTTATAGCCATTGTTCTTGATTGCTAGAACCAGCTGGGTGTCATCTGCGTAGGACGTAAGGCTCATCCCATAAGCCCGAATGACATTGGCTAAGCCCGACACGTAGATGTTAAAAAGTGTCGGGCTTAGGGATGAGCCTTGAGGTACTCCACATGGCAGTGACATGGTGGACGAATGAAATGGTTCCGTTGTAACTACCTGAGTTCTATCAGCCAAAAAGGAGGCCAGACGTTTGCTGGCAGTCCCTTGTACACCCAGGCCTTCGACACGGTCAATCAGGGTGGTATGATCGACCGTGTCGAAGGCTGCAGATAGATCAAGTAGTATCAGGACCGCTGTACCCCCAGTGTCACGGATGAGTCTGATGTCGTCAGCTGCTTTAATCAAAGCTGTCTCTGTCCCATGACATTGGCAGAACCCAAACTGAGTTTCATCAAGTAAATGATGTTGTTCCAAAAAAGCGGAGAGTTGTTTATTCATAACTTTTTCGGCTATTTTGGCCACGACTGGTAAGTTGGCTATAGGTCGGTAGCTTTTAGGTTCGTCCATTTCCAGATGTGGTTTCTTTAAAAGAGGTTTTATAATGGTTTTTTTTAATCTTTCAGGGTAGATACCTGTTTTAAACATGGCATTGCATATGGAGGATATGGCCGGAATAATCTCATCTAAGACTGGCAATAGGACTTTAAAAGGACATGGATCAAGTGCTGAGCCTGATGGTGGAAATTATGTCCATAGCCTGAGAATCCGAAATTTCAGCAAATTGAGTGAGCGTGGGACCAATGTGTGTTTTGAGTGTGATCTCGGAGGAATTTTTAGTTTTGGTGGCAAATGCGGAATAAATATCATTAACTTTGCTGAAGAAGAAATTGGCCAATGTGTCACAAAGAAGTTGAGATGGGGGTGGGGTCAGGTTGGGGGGGTGACCGGCTAGCTGTTTTGCGGTCTCATACAAAATTTTATGTGAGTTTTTTGCAATTTCTATTTTATGACTAAAAAATGATTTCTTGGCTTCATCAATCATTTGTTTGTATTTGGCTACCGTTTCCTTATATTTAGTTTTAGCCTCTTCGGCATAGTCTTTCCGCCAAAGCCTTTCTTTCTGCCTGCATTGTTGTTTCTGCTGTCTTAAGGCAGCTGAGTACCAGGGGGCTGAGGGGGTAGATCTATTACGGGATAGTTGCTTAACGGCAACCAGCGAGGATGCAGCTGCATCAACCCAGTCATAGAATTGAGAGGTGGCCGTATTTGGGTCTTGTGAAAAGGAAGGCATGGAGGCTACTAAAGAGGTTTTGAAGCTGGGGCTGTCTATATCTTTCCATGCCTTAAAAGTTTGATTTGTATTGGTGGGCTTCGGGGGGACAGCTAATTGGTGAGGGTTGAGTGATGCCATGATAACATAATGGTCTGACCAAGTGACCGGAAAGGTTTGGGTTACATGGAGGTCATTAGAATTGGAAAAGATGCCATCAAGAGTGTGGCCCCTATCGTGCGTGGGAGATTTGACCATAAGAGATAGACCAAAAGTGGTCATATCCCCAAGGAACATAGCAGTGTCCTTGTCTTCCAGTGTATCAAAATGGAAATTAAAATCTCCAAGGACAGTAAAGGAGCTGTCGAGAGCGAATGATTCCAAGATAGATCTAAGTTCAGTGATAAAACCTGTTCTTGATCCCGGGGGACGGTACAGAAGGATCCCTTTGAAATTGTCAGAGGGGGTCAATTTGACAGAGAATTGCAAAGCTTCACATGATGGCAGAGGGATAGTATTGGTTCTAACCGTGAAGGAATCACGTACAATAAAAGCGATCCCCCCACCTCTCCTGCGTGGTCTATCCAATCTGTGGATAGAGAATCCCTTAGGAACCGCAATGACAATATCTGGGTCGGATGAATTGTCCATCCACGTTTCTGTCATGAACAGCATGTCTAGGTTATTATCTTCCATTAGGTCGGATATGTCCTGGCGATGTTTTCCAAGCGAGCGGACGTTTATAAGTGCAAATTGAAAAGGTTTGGAAGGGCGGGTCTTGGGTTTGTTTGGATAAGGTTTGTGAGGAAGGGGTATCTGCAGTTGGCAGCAAGGGCAGATTTGGGGAGAGCCCACATCAAGGTGTATCGGGTCTAATAAAATACAAGACTGATGTATTGGAGGCCGTAGACCCCTAAGCATATTCGGCGTATATGGTCCGGGGAGATCTGGGCCACACGGGTCAAAATGACCAGGGGGACTGTTCCCCGCCGCTTCTTATCCCCAACAGGTGGAACCTGTTGCTGGACCCTCTTCTAAGGCCCCATCCCCTCATTCTTTCGGGACATCTCCGTCTTGTGGCGTGGTGGATTTTGGGGGACGCTGGCAAGTCTCAGGCCTTTCTTCATATGCTGCCCGATTTATCAGTGAAGCTTGGGCCCCCAACACACACAAACGTTATGCGTCAGCTTGGAAATGGTGGTGTGATTGGTGTACACAACAGTCAGTGGATCCCTCTTCTGCAGATGTCACTTTAGTTCTGAATTTTCTTGCTTCTCTTGCTTCTTCTGGTTTGGCATACAGAACGCTAAATAACTTTAATTCTGCTATTTCTGCTGGTCACGTTCCTGTGGATAGTAAACCTTTGGGGGAGCATCCTTTGGTTTCCAAATTACTCGGAGGCATTCGGATGGTAAAACCTCCTTGCCCTAAGTATGTCGCATTATGGGATGTTTCCGTGGTTTTGCGTTTCTTGAATTCCGAGCCTGCTAATTCCTTGCTTTCTCGTAAGCAATTGTCGGCAAAATTGACTATGTTACTGTGCCTCTTGTCCTGCAAGCGTGTGTCAGATGTTCGTGTTCTGGATCTTGCCTGGCGCACTTTCTCACCGGAAGGTGTTTCATTTTCCATTTCTCGCCGTACTAAATGTAACACGTCTTCTGTGTCTTATCCTTCTTTTCCACACAATCCGAAGCTGTGTGTGGTACAATGCATTAAGGATTACGAGGTGAGTACTGCACCTTTTCGACATGATTTGCAGGGTCAATTGCTTATAGCTTTGCAAAAGCCTTTTAAGCCTGTCTCTCCCATTACCTTGGCACGTTGGGTGCGCTGGCTCATGTTAGAAGCGGGCATTGACGTTTCCGTCTTTGGGGCCCATTCTGCTCGGGGAACCATGGCTTCTAAGGCTTTTTCCGTGGGGGTTGGCCTCCAAGATATCATGAAGGCCGCTGATTGGTCTTCGGAATCTGTATTTAAAACGTTTTATTTCAAACCTATTGTTGATGTTGCTACTGTTGTGGTGGCTAAGCTGTGAACAAGCATAATCGGAGCCTCCGTCCTGACATAGAATTTAAAATTTGCTAACATTCGTGTCAAGAATATTCAATTCTATTAAGGACAGGAGGCGAGGATTATCCCACCCTTATTTACAGTCTTTATATTGTATTGATATATGCATTATTGCTATACCATTATGTTAATTATTCTATGACTTTTTTCCCGCCCTGTCTTGAACTTTGTACATCTTCCTTTTGGAATTGCCTTTACGGCTCTGTTTTTTATTTCCTCCAGGCTCCGACCATAAATGAGATGTGTTGCGAGTTTCTACTTTTCGTTGGTCTACTGTTGTTCCTGTGGCTATGGGAGGTTCCTTCGTCCCTTCATCCGGATGATGACTTCTCCGTGGAACATCCATAATGGATTGCTGGATTTACCGTTGTTCTTCCCGTTTGGTTCTGGACAAAGAAAGAGGAAGTTGGGACCTCTATGACTCTTTATACACTGTCTATGTACTCTATGGTTGTTACCCAGGGTTTATGGGTAATGTCGTTTTTTGTTTTTCTTTACTGTGTTTTGATTGGCTGCTGTGTTTCAGTAAAGATATTGAGATAAGCATAATTCTAATACAGGACAGGAGGCTTCAGATTAAGCTTCTCATTCATTTACTGTAACTCACAGCAGCCAATGAAAATACGTATTTTTTCATTACAAAACAGTAAACAACTACATATCCGATCATGACATGTACTTAGGCACGCCTCCTTAGTCCATAAGAGTTCCTTGCGTGCAGCCATCTCCCTCTTTCTTTGCTGCTCACAGCAAGGGATAAGTGCACTTTGCTTCTTCCCTCAGCTGTTCATGGGTTGTTTTGATATATACTGGATATAATTGAATTTATACGAGTTTATACGAATGATTGGCGAGTTTGTTAGACTCTAGACTCACCCTTTGTTAGAGATTTTCATGCTGAAAGGGATATTTGTGCACGGGGGAGTGCGCATCGTTGTTGCGCTTTATTCCCGCTTTTTCATTGTTCCTTGTGGCTTTTAGATGCTCCGCTGAGCGCGTGACTTGTTCCGGTCGTTGACCGGGGGCAGACCGACATCAGATTTCCATTTCTGAGCCTCTTAATCCCCAGGGCACCCTTTTCCCCTTGTTATTATTCAGCGCGTCTCTCGCGCAGGCGCAGGGCTCTCCCTAATCGCCCGATGACGCTATGAGGACCGGGTGGCTCTCGGCCGGAGCGTGCTCCAAAACGCGCTGAATTTGGGCTGGTTTTCGGTAGGAATTCAGTCGCGTTTGGGCTGCACGCTACGGCGTGAATTCCAGAGGACATTCCACACATATTTCGCATGCTCTACACATCGGTGGTTGCTCTGCTCATTGATCGCCTGTGAAGGTTGTAAAATAATGGCCTGGACAGAGTGAGCACACACTCTTTATACTTTGACATTGGCCTGGGTCTCTGGCCCGTGTGATTACAACTTTGCTGAGGGGTTCATCGTTATTTTCATAGTGTGCAAAGTGGGCTGACCCCCCCACTTTACCCTCCTTGTGGCCTAGAAGGTATTTTCACCAGCTCAGTGATTCTGTTTCCCTAGAGTAGGAGTAATAAGCCACCCCTGACAATGTCCGAGGGAGAGCAGTACTATGAGAAGTATGCTGAGGAGGAGACTTATGAGGGACAGCAGGAAGCTGTCTTAGAGGACAACTTAGTGAATGCTTTGGACGCTTCTGTCCAGTCCTCGGTTAATAGGGCTATGGAGACTACTGTCCCACAAACTGTCCAACAAGCCCTAGCCGCAGCTCTACGCCCTATCAGGAAGCAATTGGAGGGCTTTGCCAAGAGGCCCGGCTACGACAAGCCGCAAAAGAAGAAGGTAGAGGCGTCTACATCAAGTCAGCCAGCAGCTATTCTGCTAAATGGCCACATGCGCAAGCCTTATCCTCGTTGCCCGCAGGAGGGGCAGTGGATTATTCTTACTCCGAAAGCAAGGCTAAATAAAGCGCAAATCCTATCCGGATATGAATACCGACACGAACCCCACTAACACTGACACGGACACAGACACCTCGGAGGAGCCTCCATCAAAGAAAGCAAGGATGTCACAGCCTGTGGGGGTGGTACCAGTAAATACCCCTTTCACTTTCGACCCGTCGGATATCATGCACCCCAGGTCCTCGGACTGGGTGCCCCCAGCCGCGGTCAAGGCTTATCTTCATGAGAACATTCGTAAAAGTTTCCCGAGGGAGGTGCGTAATCGCCTCAGGTCCGAGTGTCCTCGGCCAGATCTCCCAGATAAGGTGGCGGAAACGCCGGAGATAGAGGCTAGTCTCTTGACCTTTCTCAAGAAATTCTCAAAGGACCCCAAGCGTGGTCTCGATCGGGCATGGAGGGGTTGCCAAGACAAGTTGTTGGATGCTGTAAGTCCTTTGGCCAAGATCCTAGAGATGGCTCTAGCGGCCAAGGAATCCTCTACGCCAGTGGACCCAGATGTGCTGGCAGGAAGGACCCAGCGGGCCATATGCCTTATTGGCAATGCGAATTGCGCCATTTCTGCGGAACGGCGCAAATCTCTCCTGATGAAAATGGACGGCAACCTAACCGAATTGGCAGACGCAGAACCGGGACCCCTAGCAGCAGGCCAGCTCTTCGGGGATAAGTTTGTAAAAGACGTTTCGAAATATGTTGGAACTTTCACGGCACTGGACAAGGCGCAATCAGGCATCAAAAGAGCCCTGAGCCAGGGCGTTTTTAACAGCGCCGGACGAGGCGGGGGTCGCTCGTCGGGCGTCGCTCGTCGGGCCATGGTGGTCCCCAAGGCTCCCAGAGAGGCGACTACGGTCTTGGCAGGAGCGACTATGACTCAACCAGAGGAGGGACCTTCTATCTCTCGCGCAGGAGGTTCAACAGGAATCGATTCCAGTCGAACAACAATAGAGGAAACTTCAAAAGCCAGCAGAGCACAGGTGAGAGTTGCAGATCTTTCTCTTCTACCTTTGGGGGGTCGGACGCGATACTGCCTCCGGCAGTGGCAAGAGCTTACACAGGACGCCTGGGTGTTACAGACAGTACAGGGCTTTCACTTAGAGTTTTATTCTCGTCCTGTTCAGTCAGGTTTACCTGCAAGTCTCCATTTTTCCCAACTAGATCTCAGTTTTATAGAAGAGGAGATCGAGCGATTGCTGCAAAAGCACGCGATAGCACCGGCCGATCAGGGGCCTCATGGCTTTTGCAGCAATATATTCCTTGTTCAGAAGAAGGGAGGAGGAAACAGATTGGTTCTGAACCTCAGGGAATTCAACCAGTTTATAACTTACAATCATTTCAAGATGGAGGGCATCCATCTCTTGACAGACTTACTGAAGGAAGGGGACTGGATGGTCCGATTGGACCTCAAAGACGCCTATCTCTCCGTACCAATCTTTCCTCCACATCGCAGCTACCTCCAGTTCAGGTGGAAGGGCCGATGGTACGAATATTTGGCTCTGCCTTTCGGGCTCTCCTCAGCTCCTTGGTGTTTCACAAAGATAATGAAGCCAGTTGTGGCTTATCTCAGAGAGAGGGGGATTTGTCTCATAATATACCTGGACGACATCCTGATCATGCACAGGATCGAAGGATCCATCAGCAGCACCTCAAACAGACGACGAAGCTGCTTCAAAACTTGGGGTTTGTCATCAATTCGAAGAAATCTGTGATCCCAGGTAATCGATTTCCTGGGGTTCACGATCGACTCAATGGCGGCACAGCTGTGCCTTCCAAAGGAGAAACTGAAGGATCTAAAGAAGGAGATCCGGAAGTTGCTGAGCAATCAGACGATCACTCTCAGGGCAATTGCTAGAGTGGTGGGAATTTTGGCCTCATCGGTCCAAGCGATATTCCCGGGCCCTCTGCACTACAGGGCCCTGCAGCAGTTAAAGATAAGGCACCTGCAGAAAGGACTGTCGTATTCGGACGTCGTCCCTCTCTCGCAGGAGGTAAGGACCGAACTACAATGGTGGCTAGGCCAAGTAGACGCCTGGAACGGCCGGGCAATATTCGGCTCGCAGCCGGAAATCATAATCGAACCAGACGCCAGACGCCAGACGCTGGGGCTGGGGGGAGCGCTGCGAAGACATTTCCACAGGCGGCAGGTGGTCTCCACAGGAGCTTGCGCTACATATAAATTGCTTGGAGCTACTAGCAGGGTCGTTCGCCGTGCGGACTTTGTCCCCAAGGCAGACATCTTGTTGTATCCTCCTTCGCATGGACAATGTGTCAGCGGTGAGGTACATCAACAAGTTGGGCGGCACGAGGTCGTCACTACTTGTACAGATAGCCAAAGACTTTTGGCACTATTGCCTGGCGAATCAAATATCCATTATTGCGGAATATCTTCCGGGCCAGGCCAATCAAGTGGCAGATTGGAAATCGAGATACCTCAGGGACTACAGCGACTGGAAGTTGCTCACGGAGGTCTTTCAATGGCTACAGAACATTTGGGGTCCATTCCAGACGGACCTCTTCGCCTTCAGACTGACCTATCAAATACCCCAGTTCTTCAGTTGGAGGCCGGACCCTCTGGCAAAGGCGACCAATGCTTTTCTCCAGGACTGGTCGAAGGGAATTCAGTATGCCTTTCCCCCCTTCATGTTGATACCCAGAGTAATGTCACAGGTGATCAGACAGAGGGCGGAGATAGTCATGGTGACGCTGTGGTGGACGTCCCAGTCGTGGTTCCCCAAGTTATTACAATGTAGTTGCGATCTCCCCAGACTTCTGCCGGAGTCGGACCTGCTGTTGCAGGGCCCTCATCAAGAACAACACCCATTGATAATGGAAGGCAGGCTGCAGCTGATGGCCTGGAGGCTTTCAGGGAGCAGTGGCAGTTGCCAGGTGTTTCGAGCAGGACTTCCGATTTTATCAGGCAGGCTTGGGCACCATCCACAAGGAAACGGTACTCCTCAGCCTGGAAAAATTGGGTGGATTGGTGCGTGGAACGACACCTGGATCCCGTGGGGGCAGAACTTCCCCACGTGTTAAACTTCCTGTTGGATAAGGCAGCGGACGGTTTGGCTTATAGATCGGTAAATAACTTCCGGTCCGCCATATCAGCGGGGCATGCGCAAATAGATGGGAAACCGGTGGGCATGCACCCGGTAGTTTGCAAGTTGCTCAAAGGCATTAGAGTGTCTAATCCCCCAAAGCCCAAATACACAGGGTTGTGGGATGTGTCTTTAGTTCTGGCACTACTCGACAAATGGCGAGGATTATCCCACCCGGCAAGGTTATGTGTATACCTGCTTGCCCACCCAGTTGATTTCGGTGGTTACGGTTTCATTTCCTTTATTTCAGGATCAGACAAAAAAGGAGACTGATCGTAGACGATTGCCAGGAAATGCATCCTGAGACGTTTGTTATTTCTTCCACGTTGGAGGATTGTGAAGTTTTCAAGTTGTTTTGGACTTGTTCGCCTCAAAGAAAGAGGAAGATGGCTGCACGCAAGGAGCTCTTATGGCTTAATGGGGCGTGCCTAAGTACATGTCATGATGGGATATGTAGTTGTTTACTGTTTTGTAATGAAAAAATACGTATTTTCATTGGCTGCTGTGAGTTACAGTAAAAGAATGAGAAGCTTAATCCTCGCCTCCGTGTCCTAGAATTGAAAATTCTTGGCACGAATGTAAGCAAATTTTTGATCCTCGCCTCCTGTCCTTAATAGAATTGAAAATTCTTGACACGAATGTTAGCAAATTTTAAATGGTATACTTTAATGGTTGTAACACACTAAATAAACTTGTGTTTGACTGACTGGCAAAAGCGCTACATTCACTAGCAGGTAATTAATTAGGACTTCTTTACTTTAACCACCACTCCAAATAAGAGCATATTACTTAAAACGAACTGCTTTGAAGGACCACCAAACCACACTCCCTCCGCTTTTTCTGTGATTTACTAAGTGTACTTAGGTCTTCTGCTTAGCAAGACCTTCCAAAAATTAGATTTTTACCGCATTTTCACTCACGAGTAAAACCGCGGGAACGCGGCGGTTCGAAAATCAACTCACTTGCAACTCATCGTATGTTTTAAAAGGATACTAGAAAATTGTGAACTCCTATATTGATAGGTTGACACTTTTCATAGTTAATGAAGCTCACTTAAATACTTGCGAGAGAAAAGGATATGCATCCTGATAAAACTCATTTAAAAATGAAGGACAAGGTGGTAGATGTAGTAATGTAAAAAGGATCACGTGCATGAATATATTGTACAGAGGATTGTGGGTAAGCGGATATCCTGTTCCACCATGTCAACGTCAGGCCGTCATTCATCAACTTGAGCGGTTTTTCAACACAGACATGACTGCTGAGTCTCTCGGAATCTGAACCCTCCCTATACAGCTACACCACAAAGAATTGTGGGGAGCGGATGACCTTCTAAGGTCCCGTCTCTTCTGTCGCCAAGTCGGACTCCTGCCTTCACAACTACGAAGGCCGGGCTGCTGCTGGAAACGCGATATCTTTGGTGCTAGAGCGTATAGTCCTCCGCGATGATATTAAATCTTACATCAAAACCGTACAAATTAAAGACGTTATCTAATCCTAATTCTTTTCTTTATTCTATCCCAACTTCCAATGTAATTTATTCTTTACCTGTAATGTGCAGGTCTCCTTTCGGAAGGAGACTTCCCAAAAATTTGATTCGTTACCGCGTTTCACTCACCACACAGAGTTTTTTTTTTTTTTTTTTTGGAAAAATATACTTTATTTAAAATTATTTGTCAGGTTTACATTTTAAGCAGTCCCTTATATTTGGGTGCTGTACATTTAACCATTCTCAAAGAAGCGCAGTAGGCTATCTTTGGTGGTTTTCCATCAAGATTTCTCATTTTACCCATCCAGACCAACTCCTGATTTTCCAGGTTTCCTTTGCCCACTCTTGTCCAAATCTATGGTTGTCTATGCACATGTAAGAGAACATTTTAGTGAAAACAAGTTTTTGGCATTCTTTTTCCGTGATTGCTTGGTGTTTGTACAAGGAAAGGTTCCTGTTTTCCCACATCGCCTCTTTCACGCAGTTTATTATTCTCCATAGTGTCCTTTCTTTATTTGCATTGCAATTCATGCCCAACCCATATAGAACCAGTTCATAGGACAGGGATGCCTGTCCTGTTAATTCTTTAATGAGCTGTCCCATTGCCTTCCACATGCTTTGTGCTCCTCCGCAGTTCCAAATGAAGTGCATCAGGGATTCATCTGCTGCACAGCCTGGTGTTGGGCATCTTGCTGTTTTTGCCAGTTTCCTTGCATGTTGGAATTGTTTCACGGGTAGGCATTTGGATACCATCATCCATGCCAAGTCTTTCTGGGAGTTTGTCAAGTCTTTGTGGTTCACCATCTCCCAAACCTTCCCTGATTGCTTCTCTGATAAGTTGTTTACCATTGTCACTGAGTCGGTTTCTTTCAGTTCTTTGCTTAAGGCCATCTGGGGTGTGATGTCCTTCGCTTGAATTTGCCTCTCTTTCAGCTTCTTGAAGAAAGGTTTGATGCCTTTGTACGCAGGGGGTGGTTCTAGTAAAAAAGGCTTTGTATTGTCCAGATTACATATGCCCTCTCTTGATAAGATGAAACTTGTAGCAAACAGAGTGTAGGCAGCCACATGTGAGTCTTTCTTTGCATTCCCCAGTATGTTTTTAACAAAATGTGACATCAGGAAGTCATGGAGGTTTGGCAGGTCTTTCCCTCCTTTTGTGGGTAGTTTGAAAACTGTGTCTCTTTTTAGTTTTTCAATTTTTGACCCCCAAAAGAAGTTTGCAAAAAGTCTTTGTGTCACTTTTGTCCACCTGTATGATGGAGGGAAAATCATGGCAATAAACATCAGGATTGGTCGACATATTGCTTTCAGCACCAAGACTTTCCCTTCCAGGGAAAGTTTTCTTGTCGTCCAGAGCGCCATTTTCTGCTTGAGCTTTGTCTGGGTCTTCTCCCAGTTTATTTCTCCCTTCATGTCCTGTGAAAAAAGAATCCCCAGTATTTTTACTGGGTCTTTGGAAGGTTTCACTGGGAGCTGAGACAGTTTGTCCCACTGTCCCACCGTCATGCAGTGTGTTTTCTCCACATTCACCTGTAGCCCAGCTGCTAGGGAAAAGAGTTGGGTTATAAGGAAAGTTCTTTTCATGGATCTAGCATCAGTGCAAGCAATGGTGACATCGTCCATGTATGCTACACATTTGACCTGTTTGCCTTGGCTGCCCGGTACCAGAGGGCCGGTTATGCACTTGTCCTTCCTGATGGCACATAGGAGAGGTTCAATTGCACATACAAAGAGTGCCGGTGATAAGGGGCATCCTTGTCTGACACCCGATTCAATGTGGAACCCCTCAGATAGTGTACCATTTATAAGGACCTGGCTTTCACATCCAGTGTATATTAAGCCAATAGTTTTGATGAAACCTTCTGGGAATCCCATTTTCCTGAGCACTTTGAAAAGGTATTCGTGACTTAGGGAGTCAAAGGCTTTCTGGAAATCAAGGGCCAAGATAGCTAGTGGATTCCCCCTGTCTTTCGCTAACCACAAGGTGTCTCTAATAATGGTCAAGCTGTCCCAGATTTTCCTTCCTGGGACCGCACATGTTTGGTCTGGGTGCACGATGGAGGCCAGCACCTTTCTGCATCTTCCTGCCAGGACTTTACTTAGGATCTTACTGTCCACATTCAAGAGGGTGATTGGCCTCCAATTGTTGATGTCCAGCTTGTCCCCCTTTTTCTCCAGCAGTTTTATGATGCCCTGTGGAAAGGAGGGGGGTAAAACATTTTTTTCCAAGCATTCTTTCATAGTTCGAAAAATATATCACGAGCAATCTAATCGGAAATAAATCCTAGTTCTTTAGGAATCACTACAATAATATGTTGATACCATTCATAGTTAATGAATCTCAGTTCAATGATTTTCGAAAGAAAAGTATATATATATTCTAATAATAAATGTTGTAAACAAAATCGACAGATTTATTTAAGAATGCAGAATCGGGTGCTTGCTATAACCTGAAAAGGATCATGGGTATGCCTATATTGTCCAGAGGATTGTGGGTAAGCGGATATCCTGTTCCGCCTTATCCAACGGAGTCTCGGCCTCAGCTCAACATCCTGTAATTCTGGGAAAATCAGTTTATCTCCCAGTATTTTAAGAAAATATGGGGCCTATTATCAAGCCTGTGCGCTAAAATTATCGCCGCTTTATCGGCCGAAAACGGCCGATAAAGCGGCGATAGTGGGCTTGATAATATGCTCTATGGAATTCCAATCGAAGCACATGTTAGATGTGAAGACATCTAACATGGGCTTCGATTGGAATTCCACAGAGCATATTATCAAGCCCATTATCGCCGGCCGATAAAGTGGCGATAATTTTAGCGCACAGGCTTGATAATATGCCCCTATGTCCTTGTGGAATGTAACTTATGCTTGTGTATAGTGCTTCAGTAAGTTCGGGGAGAGTGGCACAATTAAATAAAACCTAGCATTGGCAAAGATAGTAGGTTTGGGTTTGGCAGGTCCAATGTTTTAATACCGTTATTTTATTTTTGCTTATTATTGCAACCTAAAAAAGAAATCTTGCTGTCCGAAAGAAAATACATGTGCTTGCAATTACAAATATTATTTTAAAAAACATTGCATATAATTTTATTGGAACAGAATGGGTGAAGGCAAGTATACCAAGAACAGGTGTACAAACCTTTGTATATAATGGGGCATATTTGTTAGAAAGTAGCACAGTGCAGTAAGTCGGCTTGTTGCGCTGCACTGCGTCACTGGGAAAGGTCAGGAATGCGCCATATTTAAAAGGCAAAGGACGCGTTCCTGACTTTTTCTGCAGCGCTGGGTCACAGTGGGTTGCTTATAGCCAATGCAGGCACCCTTGCACCATAGTGCAAGGTGCCTGTGTTGAAGGCAGGATTGTTTTTCTGCAGGAAGGGGCACCTTTCTGTACTACAACAACAATCCTGAGAGGCTTTTTCCTCTTTCTATGTGTGAAGCACATAGAGAGACGGAAAAAGAAGGAGAAATAAAACATATTTCTACTCGTTACGCCTCCCCTGATGAGGCAATTCTTTGTGGCGCATTCCCAGGTTTACAAGGTCTTATAAATCTGGGAATACGTCAAAAACCATGGGCGTTGTGTGGGAACACCCATGCAGTGCCCATGGACGGCCTACCCAGTGCAGGGTGCTGCACATAGAAAGAGGAAAAAAGGAGGAGAAATAAAACATATTTCTATTCATTACACCTCCCCAGATGAGTGAATTCTTTGTGGTGCATTCACAGGTTTAAAAGGTCTTATAAATCTGGGAATACGTCAAAAACCATGGGCGTTGTGTGGGAACACCCATGCAGTGCCCATGGACGGCCTACCTAGTGCAGAGTACCACAATGCAGTGATTTGCGCTGCATTCCATTACTCCATATAAGGTGGCTTTGCGTGGCTTCAAAAGTATGAATTAATGTTTGTGTCACTCTTGCATGGTGCAAAAGCGCTGCAAACTGGGTCAAAAATATGGCCCTTAATGCACAGCCGAGGAAAATATGACTTACATTATGATTTGAATTAATATAAACTGATGTCATAACCTAAACACACAAGGGTTATTAACCCTTTAAGTGCTGCAGTCGGCCAACGGTTGTCGCGAGCACTACCTTGCCAGTGCTGCGCACGACCGTTGGCCGACGGGCCAGCATTCGTTCTCCGAACGTTCAGCACTGGGCGCTGAACGTTCGACGCTGCAAAGGTGTTAAAGAATATAAAAGGACACGTCAAGAAAAGAAAGTTTATGAAAAAGCAAGAATGCCAGCCTTTAGTAGGAAAAACATCCTAGATCAGAAAACAGTCCAAAGCAATGTAGGATACACCAGTAAAATAAGGTTTACCTTTTATTCTTCTGTTTCTACTTCCTTATAAATAAGTTAAAAAAAGATTTGCTTCCCTGAATACAGAATGATGAGTGTATATTTTCCTACGATAAACGCTTATGTTCTGCATTTTGATTCCTGATAGGAATAAACCTGATCCATAAGACACTGCTACGCTGTAGGAAACTAATGCATTTGGATCTTGGGGTAGGTTTAGAAAATAAAATAAAAGTCTGTCAAAAATCTAAACAGCAGCAATGTGGGAAACCGATTCCACAGCAACATATGTAAAAATGAATGGGTAAAACTAAAGCAGACATTCCAGAAAACTGCATCTTTTGTTTCCAGTAATCTGTATTGAGCATTCAGCTTCTGCCTTTCACCTCCGAACCCAAAGACATCGTATGCATCGTATCCCAAGGATATTCCCTCAGCCCCACGTTGTTCAACACCTATATAACCTCGCTCGCAGACTTCGTCAGATCCCACTGCCTCAACATAATTTCCTACGCAGACGACACTCAACTCATCCTCTCACTCACCAAAGACCCCGCCACAACCAGAACAAACTTCTGAGATGCCAGGAACAGTGTAGTCAACTGAATGTGAACCAACTGCCTCAACCTCAACTCCGACAAGACAGAAATATTGATCTTCGGGAAGAGCACAGCCATATGGAACCACAGTTGGTGGCCAGCAGATTCAGACTCACCCCTGGGACAACAGACTACGCATGCAACCTAGGCATGATCCTCAACAGGAAACTCAGCATGAAACAACAAGTCAATGCTGTTGACTCCTCCTGCTTCAACACCCCCCACACGTTCTGCAAAATCTCCAGATGGAGCCTATTAAACACGAGAAAGACCGTCACTCAGCCCCTCGTCACCAGCCACCTCAACTACGGGAACGCACTCTATACCAGCATCCCCACCCAGGTCCTCAGAAGACTCCAGACCATACAGAACACACATCACCCCTCACCGCAGAAGCCTCCACTGGCTCCCCATCCAGAAGAGCTGACAGTTCAAGATCCACACACATGCCTACAAAGCCCTACATTATCACGGACTGGCCTACATCAACCACAGACTCAACTTCCATCAACACACAAGACACATGCTTTCCTCCTCACTAGCCCTTGCGCACCCCCCAGCATCCATCGCAGCGGTCACCACTCCTTCTCCTACATCACTGCAGAGACCGGGAATGACTTGCCCCTCCACCTCCGGACAGCTCCCTCCCTGGCGTACTTCAGAAGGAATCTTAAGACCAGGCTTTTTGACGTAGACCTCAAGCACCGACATACTGCGAAGGTAACAGGTACCACACTCTACAAATGTTGACTGTTTGATTGATTGATATTCTGATGTGAACAAAGTTAAAGCATTAATAGTTTTAAATAATCCACAACTCCTAAGTGGCATAAAGTCTCAAAAAGCCTGGTACTGAGTTCCAAGGTCAGCGAGCACAGATGATTGGAACAGTGAAATGTGTCCTGAGCTACTGCCAGTAAATAAACACCTGTCTGTCCTACTGAATGTTAAACATGTAACACAATAAAACAGTGTCCCAGTTGTTTTCTTCCTCATCTGCCTTGCAGAAAAGAAACCATTCTGACAAGGAAATATCAAAATGTTATATTTATTTTACTCATCGCGCACAGGGTACTGCTTTGGAATGTATAACGAGAATGCATTCCAAGGCATCTCCTGGAATCTTGCTTGTGGCTCTCGTAGATCAAAAGAAGTGATAATTTCAGAAATGTGTGAGCCCTCGCAAGAGAAATTAAACATAAACATATTTTATAGAAGAAAATATATTTTATTTAAAGGGCACTTCGGTCAACAAACCCTGGCAATGAAAAGGACTATTTATCGAGAAATTGCATCTTGTGCACAAGCAAAATGCCATCATTCACAAGTAGTGGCGCAAGCGATTCAAGTGGGCTATCCTACTGCCCCATGTTGTGTGGAGTGGTGGGTGGAACCAAAGAAAGAATAACAACTGTACAGACCAGTTGTATGTGAGCACACACCATTCAAATAGTCTAAGGCAGAGGTATTCAAACTTTTCCAGGTTGAGCCCCCCCAGCTGAATTCCCCCAGATGTTGGGCCCCCCCACCACCCGACCGAAACCTCGGGAATCCGGCACACCACATGATCGACTGCAACGCGCACACCACGGGCCATATCCGGCAAACAATGCTCAACACAACAAGAGTGCCTAGCAAACTGCAGGTCTGTGAGTGGGTGTGGCGAAACGACAGAGGCGTACCACACAGCTCAAAACACAATCCTCCAAGGCAAAGGAAGTCATCACAACCCTCCCCATCCATCATGTACACCTTGTCATCCACCAACTCCCCCACCATTCATTCCGTCCCTCCATCTGTGCCCCATCCACATCCAAACCCCTTCAACCACTTGCAAACCCATCCACCATCCATCCCTCCATCCATCATCTCACCCATCCATCCCTCCATCCACCCCCTCACCCATCCATCCATCATCCATCTCTTCACCCAATCCATCCACTCTTCCACCCATCCATCCACCCACTCATCCATCCAACCACTCACCCCTTCACCCAAGCTATCCTCCCACTCATCCATTGACTCCTCCATTCATCCATCCACTCTTCCACTCTTCCAACCATCCATCCACTCCTCCGCCCATCCATCCACTCACTCATCCATCCAACCACCCACCCTCTCACCCATCCAGACATCCCCCCACCCACTCATCCATCCACCCAGTCACTCATCCGTCCACCCACTCAACCCCCACTCATCCATCCACCCACCCATCCATCCCTCCCGCTCTCCACCCTCCCCCCACTCATGCATGCACTCTCTGATCCATCCATCTCCATGCTCCTCTCCTCACCCATCTATGCACACAACTGCCCATCCACTCTGCCATTCATTCATCCATGTCCTCACTCATCCATCCATCCTCCCCCTCTCTCTCCATTCCCCCCTCACCCAGCCACCCATCCCTCCATCCACCCTTCACCCATCCACCTGCTCATCCATCCACGCATCCACTCATGAATCCATCTATTGACCTCTCACCCACCACTTCACTCCTCCATCCATCCCCCCGTCCATCCACACTCCTCAATCACCCATCCATCCCCACATCCACCCCTTCACTCATCCATCCATCCATCCATCCATTCATTCATTCACCCATCAATACATCAATCCATCCATCACCTCTCTCATGCCATGGACACTAAGGACCCGACCGGCGGTATCAGCTCAATCCTGGATGGCCCGTTGCGGCTGGAGTTGTCCCTCAGCAGCCCAGCACACCAGCCCCTCCTGTACAGCTGCTGCTGGGCCACACACGGAGCGGCGGCCTGTACAATTGCCGCACATCCAGTCACCTTGCTAAGTAAGTTGTGCCTTACTGAGGTATCGCTCTCTTCTTAAACAATTAGCTTTAAATGTTATTAATAGCGCTAGCGCGCCGCCAGTACTGCCGTTCTAATGACTTGTGTTATTTCACGTTAAGAAAGCCTCATCAGTGGACATACAATACAGAAATCGCCAAAAGGGATTCGTCTAGTTAGGGGCCGACAGTTCAATATAGCAGCAACTGAGCCCAGTGGGGAGAGGGCAGTGCAGGGCGTAGTCGGAGTCATGACCCTCCTTACTAAAGGTAAGGGCCATCCGATTGCAGCGGCTGCCTGGAGAGGACTCGGGACACGCTGCCTGAACTAACTGAGTACCGGCGGCATTAAACCAAGAATGATTGCTGTGGAGGGTGGTTCAAGGCATCCTAAGTGCAGAGTCACGCGCAGCCCTGCGGCTGCCTGGCCGAAGATCTGAATACCAAAATATTTTGAAAGTAAACTAGTTACTAGTTGCCACCCCCACCCGAGTAGTGTACCAGGTTAGTGGTGTACTTTCATTTCCAGTGCTGTGCAGTTATTTGAAGACCCTTTTAAAGTTTCTCGTTGTCGAAATGAGTGTATATTAAATGTCACTCATAATTGCACTAATATTGTGAAAATGTCACACGCACTGATCTGAAACCTTGGCAGCTATGGAGGGGGCCAATTCACGGAGCTGACAGCTTCAGCTGCAGTGGGAGGCAAGGGGTCTCCTCTGCTAAAGCTGAAAGCGTCTGTTTGTTTGCTTTCGTTTTTAGCAGAGGAGACTCCTTGCCTGCACTGCAGCCGAAGCTGTCGGCTCCATGAATTGGCCCCCTCCTGGGAGAATCACCCAGACAAAGGAACGGGCATTAAGGGAAGATTGGAGTGGAGCGCGCGCCCCCCCTGGGATGGTGCTGCGCCCCCCCAGGGGGGCGCGCCCCACAGTTTGAAGAACAATGGTCTAAGGTGATAAACATAGAAGACAGACAATACATCCAGCTCGGGTATCGACATTGAAGGCAGTCTACATTCCTGGTAAATTCATGAAGCTCAATCAACACTTTATCTCCAAACTAAATCCTTGGTTGAATCAAACTAAATGTAATTCTTTTGTTAAAGCACCTTAATAGTATGCACCCATTCTCTGCAGCAAGTCTCCCTTTGGCCTTAACGAGGATGAAGAACTTTATGTCCCCATTGGATGCGTACCAGTTCTTTATCATACTTTGGAGGTTGCTACCTTTCTGATCACTGTTTCTCTCTATGTACTGATCTTTGGTGGATAAGTCTACCAACTGTCATTATCTTCAGGCTGAAATCTTCAAGGGAAGCAATGTCATGACCCCTGGAGGAATTTGGAAACTATTCCAAGAGGGCGGGCCTATAGTGTAGACGTGACAGAATAAGATCAGAATAGTCCTGCATTTGCAGCTGCACTGGGGGCGCTGGTCGGAGTTCCCACCCGTCTATTTCAAAATCCCTTATCACGAATGCACAGTGTCCCCACACACATCCTTATTTTAATTTTAGTAGTGCTAGGTGTCATGTCATAGTGACTGACCCTGCTACACTGACAGGGCAGGCTGGAAAGGGAAAAGAGGGGCTAGGGAGGAAGCGGAAGGGAAATGTGCAAAAAGATGTAAGAGGAAATAAAGAAAGTAAATGCATGATTAAGATGGAGTCCGTGTGTTTCCTGGGGCACGGGAGGAAACATGAAACTGGTGACGAGGGTGGGATAAATAGTCACCCCCTCCACCGTCACTCTTCAACCGGAACGAGCGTGCGCTACCGCCAGAGAAAGCGGAGAGCCTGAATTTAAAGAAGCTCCCGCAAAAGAAAAAGAGACTTAGCCGGAATGAAAGCACGCTACCGCAAATGAGAGCGGAGCGCCCAAATTCACCAGATCAGCTCACTCGAGCAAGGAGTAAAGCGCTCTGTTGCGAGTAAAAGCGGTGCGCGCAGGCTGCTAAGGAAAGCCATCACAAAAGAGAAAAAAAACGCCAGCAAGCAAGTAGCACAACCACGCAGCTCAATACCCAAGTAAGAGCAGCTTGTGATGGCAGGGGTAAGCCCAAAGACAATGCCTTTGTGAAGATTGCAGCATGAATGTGAGTCCCCTCCGGCAGCCATTTTGAAATCAGGCGCAGTGTAGTGATTAACCCCAGACCTCATCACAGCGGCCATTTTGGAGTCAGGCGACTCCTACAAACCAGTTACACCAACAAAGAGGAGCAATGGGTTAAAGGAAAAAGGACTAACTATGTATCTGCAAAAGAAGGAGACAGACTAATAACAACTAATAAAGTGTGCTAGTGGCAACATGCATAGGGTATTCCACTTTTGTGAAAAAATTCCCATCAGTTATCGACCGGAACCACCCTATTCATCATCTGGGGTCCTTCACTCCTGAATGTGAGATGGTGTACCCACAGCAGAAAAGACAGATGTATTCGCCTAATCTGACCTGTGAGGCCCTGTGAATTCTATGGTGTCTAAAGGTGTGGGGTGACAACTGTAGAGCAGTGCAAAACTGTAAAAAACTAAAAGGTGAAAGTGTGTGTATGTATCAATAGATAAAATTGGATAGTGAAGGGGTAAAGAACCTTTAATATGCACCTCCTCACTCCTAAATCAATAAAAAAGAGTGTGATGATAGTAGTATAAACAAATAACTACTATAAAGTGTGTTAGGTCTACATGTTTCTACAGACTAAGTAGAGCCAAAAGGTATCCTGCTGCTTCATCAGGACCATTACCGCTACTGCTCAAATATAAAGTGTAAAAAAGAAATTTTATCACCTGCGTGTTGATTAGATCATCATTCTCCTGACTATGTGGCAGGAGAGAAAAGCCCCCCCTCACCTGGCCACAGCTCAGGTAATTTGGAGCACTTGCACTGCTCTACAGTTGTCACCCCACACCTTTAGACACCATAGAATTCACTGGGCCTCACAGGTCAGATTAGGCGAATACAACTGTCAATCTCCTGTGGGTATACCATCTTACCTTCAGGAGTGAAGGATCCCAGATGATGATTAGGGTGGTTCCGGTCGATAACTGATGGGAATTTTTTCACAAAGAAGAAATACCCTATGCATGTTGCCACTAGCACACTTTATTAGTTGTTATTAGTCTGTCTTCTTCTTTTGCAGATACGTAGTTAGTCCTTTTTCCTTTGACCCATTGCTTCTCTTTGTTGGTGTAACTGGTATGTTAGGGCTGGTAGCAATGCATGGACGTTAAACATCCCCTAGGACCCTCCTTTCCCTGTTGTCTTCAGACTCCTAGAAACCCCCTCAGAACACACAATTCTTTGGTCCCGAGGCCCTCACCGTCTACCTGGGTCACGTTTTATTCACCCATCATGTCAGTAGAGGCCGATCCCATGAGGCCAGCAGCGACTGGGTCCGCCTAAAATGCCCCGCAACTCGGACCGATGATCATGGGGGTCCTTTTCTTACGCCCTTCCGAGCCTCTGATGCTGACATCGGGGAACAGCATGGGGCCCAAATGGAAAAACTGGGCTGAGCACTTTGAAGAATTCATGACATGGTCGCAAGTTCATGATCCCAATCAAAAACTCATAGCCCTACGAAACCTAGTGGGGAAAGACATTGGGCAAATCATCAAGGAATTACCGGCAGCCAGTACTGCATCTTATGAAGATGTGAAAGAAGCCCTAGATAGGAAGTTTTCCATAAGTGCAACCTAGGCTACGGGCGATAGATGTTCAACCTCGCCTCCCAAGAAAAAGATGAATCCATGAGCGACTTCATCGCCCGCATCTGGTGCCTGTCCCGATACTGTGAATTCGACAAATTCAACACTGAAGATGCACTTCGTCTGAGCATCATTGATGGATGAAAGAGTGTTATTAACTATAGAACAAAGGAGTATTCAAGCACAAAGGAAAAACAACACCTTTTTGGTGTGTCTAGAAAGCCCTCACTCACCGACCTGGCCGGTGACATGCTTCATCATTGGGCCCCACTGGGAGTGACCGAGTGCCACCCCAGTGTGCTTCAACGCCAGATTTACTGCGGAGCGGGTAATGTGAAGATGTTGGAGCTAAGAGATAGTGTCAGTGATTAATGAACGTGTGAATAGTGAGTTTAAAAATGCCTTAGTTGTATCAAAAAATGTTTTATTGGCTGATCAATAAGACATATTAAAAATGTGTTGGGGGCGTGGCTTGGCCAGCGAACATGGCGGTCGTGTAGAGCCGGAGCTCCGACCAGCCGATCATCATCCTTGCATAAATATCCTGACCCTGGTCCAATTTCGAAGCTCCCTGCAGTCGGGTCCAATCCCTAACACCGGGACACTTGAAATCCGCGGCTGGGGCCGCCCGCACTGTGTCCTGAGGCGGTGAGGCGTCCCGGAGGGTAACCGCGAGCCGGGCTGATTGGTGCGGCCTTTGGAGACGTGGCCTCGATTTTCCGAGCGTCCCGCCAGGCAAGAGGGGCCGCGCCGAGAGTTGCTGGGGAGCCTGCGCCGGGTGCTGCCGGAGCTCCGGCGCTGCTGTGGAGCGACGGCCCCGGGCCCCTGGAGGGGCGGTCCCCACCGGGCGACGCCGCGGGTGGTGGCTGCGGAGCAGGCTCAGCCGGTCCCTGCGGAGAGGAGAACTGAGGGGCGCGGCCGCCATTTTACCCACGAGGAGGGCCGCCATCGTCATTGGGAGAGCAGCGCTGCCCTAACGAGTGTCTTTCTTGGGCCCGGCGAGGTACTGCAGCGGAGCAAGTTCAGAGTGGTGCCCGGTGGGAGGACAGGTGGAGAGGTTGCAGTACCACATTGCCATATCAGGGGTCGAGTCGGGCCCCGGGCTCACCTCGGCCCACATTCCTGAACGGCGATTCGCCGCGATACCCGGGAGACCCGGGCCCAGCTAGGAGGAGGGCAGGACCGGAGCTTGCTGGTCGCCGCAGTGGGTCTTGGGTGGCCGGACAGTGGGGGCTCCCGGGGTTGGCAGGGCCCTGACACATTTCGGGGGTCAGATCTGACCCCAGTGCCTGACGTCTGTGGAGTGGACTGCATGGTGGCCCCCCTTCCCCACCCGGCGAGAGCCTGGTGACCCTATATTGCTGACTAGAGATCCTGGGGAACTGGCTGGGGGGCGAAGCTGCTCTTTACAGACGGCAGTGAGTGCATCCTTCCCGGGGTCGCCATCTTGTCACCGGGTGTCTGGTCACAGGCGTCACCTGTTGAGCGGCTTTAACTGCGAACGGCCGGTGAAAGGACCCACTCCTCCACAGCACCATGACACGGGGCGGAAGTGGAAGCCAGGGCAAACAGGCCCCATTGATAAGTTTACCCAGGCCGCTGGCGCAAAAGGGGCGCAAACTCCGGTGCCGGACAATGCTGCACTCCTGGCCGCGATCACACAGTCCAGGAATGTCGTAGATGCCAAGATTGGGGCAGTGGGCTCCGATGTTATGCTCCTTCGGCAGGACTTGCGAAATGCTGTGGAACGCATAACGGGGGCAGAGACGCACATTTCAGCCGTAGAGAACGACATGACTACCCTAAAGAAGAGGGTTGTTGCCCCTGAAAGGACGCAGAAAGGACTGGTGGCGAGAGCGGAGGAGGCAGAGGGACGTGCCAGGCGCAGTAATCTTCGCTTCCTGGGGATTCCAGAAGATTGCGAAAAGGGCAATGCTGAGCGCTTCCTAACACAATGGCTGGAGGGGTGGATGCCGGCTGACACCCTCTCGCGCTGCTTCATTGTGGAGAGGGCCCATCGGGCCTTGACTAAGAAACCTCCAGTAGTAGAACGCCCTCTTCCCATGATCGCCAAACTGCTGAATTATGCCGACAGAGACGCTATCCTGAAACAGGCGAGATTGAAAGGTCAACTTATGTTTGAGAATTCTCCTATTCTTATCTTCCCGGACTACAGGAAATTGGTGCAACAGCAGAGACAGTCCTTCGCCGCGGCCAAGGCCCGCCTCCAGGGCCTGAAGCTACCGTATGCCCTACTATACCCGGCTCGATTGCGGGTTGTCTTCCAGTCCCGTACCTTCTTCTTTGATACCCCGTAGGCCGTCTTTCAGTGGACGGATGAGACTGTCAGGGTGCGAGTCAACATGCAAAAGGCGGTGAGTCAGACTCCTCGACCGGAGGCCCCTCTGGTAGGGGTCCTGAAGATCAGCGCGGGCGCCGAGGCAGATCTCGATCGAAGCGCAGCTCAAAATCGCGATTCAAAACACGCAAAGACAAGGAGTCGTAGGAGGCCAATGACGATGTGCCCTGACTGTGGGGGGGGGGAGAACAATTGCCCATCCGATTGACTGTTATCTTTGACCAGGGCGCTTTAGCTTGGCTGGAAGCCACGCTTACTCAGGGTTGGGAGGGGGCCACAGCCTAGTTCGACATGGGTTGTGGTGAGGGGGTCCATTGGAGGGGGTGTTCCCTTGCTCCCCGTTGGGGCCAGGAACATTCCCGACCACGACAGGTGCTTCCATGTTTAGGAGGTGTGGGGTGGGGGTGGGGGGGTTTGTTGGGGATTGGGGCTGTTCTGGTTCAGGGGAAGGGTCTGTGCGTATTGTGCTGCTTCCGATCCGTGGTGGGTTCTGCTGTTGTTGCCTGTGGTGCGACATGTATGAGTTCTATGCCTTTACACAAATGTCATCTGATGCTGGGGGCTCTCGGCTAGGTCCCTGTGGGACACGCGTACTGAGCTGGAATGTGTGAGGAATGCTGGATAAGGTGAAGAGAGGGGCTGTTTTTACTTGGGCCAAGAGAAGGGGAACTGACATATTGCTACTTCAGGAAACCCACATATTGGGTACTAAGGCGCTCTGAAATGCGAGCATCCTCCTCGCTCGTACTTGGCTTTATATACCTCACACCGGACGCAGCCTTGCATCGTCGAGACCCGGTTCAGAGGGAGCATGCAGGTCTACTAGCGGGTGCCTAGAGTCACGGGCGTGAGAGCTTTATAAACTATGGAATCTAAACCAGCTAAGTACTATTTGCGGCTTCTTTTAATGTTCGTTCCCAACTTTTCGCCTTTTTTATAGGGTGTGCCAAATACGCTACCACCCCCCTCCCGAGGTCTATGTGGTGACAGTGCCTCACCTTACAAGTGAGATCCACCTCCATTTCTTTGTCTATCTGTGGGGGAGAGGGGTCACCGGCCTTTGGCCCATTGATCAGTCCCTCACACGTATGCGGCGAGTCAGGTGCTGCTTAAGGGCTTACAGCTATAGTCCTGTTTTGTCCACCACAGTGACACCCTTTGTATTCGCCCTTCGCGCACTAAAGCACACACGCGCACCTGTGGGCATTTCTTAATACCTACTGGTATGGGCTTATTACTTTGATCGTCATAGATCTGCAGTCTTTTGACGCAGCTCAGCACACACCCATAGACGGAGCCAATAACTTACCAGCTAATGTGTGTTTATCTCTGCTTTTAGACCACTCGAGCACAAAGTCACTGAATACTACAGATATTCTTCTGAGCTGAGAACAGTAACTGTTTGTTTGTCTCTATATGTTTGTCTGTACTGTTTCATTCCATAGGTGCATTTTAATTTATCGGTCTCCAGAATAGAGAGACCCTGAAGGGAATTTTTCTTTTGAGTTCCCTTTCACTTGCACTTTTTCAGACGGTTTTTACTTTCACGTCCCTTGATAGGGTGGACTCACTATTCACACAGTCATTAATCACTGACACTATCACTTAGCTCCAACATCTTCACATTACCCTCTCCGCAGTAAATCTGGCTTTGAAGCACACTGGGGTGGCACTCGGTCACTAGCGCGGAATTTGAGGCGCGCTAAAGGGGTTAAAAAAGTGGAAAAAATCCTGTATTATAATGATTTCCTTTATTCTATGTCAGGACTGGGCTCTTTGGATTATGCTTTTTTTCTCGACTTCTGAAATTTACAGCAGCCAATCATGTCACAAAAAGAAAACACAGGCCTCAGATCAGACCAGCCCGACCAATTTATGGTTGATGCACAATATTCAGGAGGGATTTGTGTCTTTCAGAGGAAACAGCGCAATTACCTCCTTGTTAGTCTTCCTCGCCACATGACTAACAAAGTGAGCTTCAGCTCCACACCAGAACCCTCCAAAGCAAAAGAGTCAGCCTCCCATGCCTCCCATCCCTTCCCAATATGGCCGACCTATTACACCCTTGACCGCTATAAGAGGCGGGCCAGCCCAACCCATCTGCCTGTTTTCTTGGTTCTAGGCTGCAGTTCTCTCCTGAGCTTCTTTCAGGTAAGTTGTTCCTGCTGTAGCTGGAACTGGGGTCCCTGGTTGGCGGCCCTGTTCCAGCGGGCCCTAGGACTCTGGGACCATCCTCCTTCCTTGCCCCGGTGTCTGGTTTGGGCCGGTTAGGCTCTGCTTTAGCGAGCCCAGGGTGTACAGGAGGATGGACGGGGAGTTCTGGGGCTCTTGCTGGCTGCCTCGTTTTTCCTCTCCCCTTGTCCGTGTGGGCACAGTGTTTTGGCTACACTTGTGCCCGGGGTGCTCCTTCTGTTGGTGGTGCTCTGCCGCCCCCAGTCTCCCTCTCCTGGGGCTGCTTGGGGCTTGTGTGTGTAGGGGGTGGGGGCGCCCGGCGACCTGGTATGCAGTCCTGGATAGGCTCCAGTCTCTCCGGAGGCGTGTCCCACCGCTGACAGTTCACTTTTGTCCAATTTGCTTGTGCTTTATGGACATTGAAAGAAAACGCAGAGAATCAAAAGCATTCCTGTGAATGTGAATTCTCATTTACCCGTGTTACTATGATTAGCACCCGGGCACACCTCCGCCTCTCCTTGACCATGGGATCCCCATCTGCGGGGCTCTTGTGGTCTGTTTCCCGCTTCCGGGGTTTCCCGGTGCAGGCAGAGTGGTCTGGGGCTCTGCCACACATCCCTTTCTGCACCCTGTCCATGTCACCAATATGTTGAAACTTCCGTGTAGGTGTAGTGGGTGGGGACCCGGTGGTCCGCTCTCCGTCCCGTGGCCGCGGCCCTTCTTTTGTTTATTTCCCATTTGCTGGCCCCGGGCTTTGCATGGCGGGGTTCACAGGGGCCTCACTGCGGCTACCTCGCCTGCGAGGGTCAAAGGGCTACCCTGCTTTGCGCCAGGGAAGGTGCAGTTCCCGGCGCAGGTTTTTTTTCCGCCTACTGTTTCCCAAGCTCTCCTGCGGGAATTCTACATGGGTCTTCTGGGGCGCGAGGGCTACTGGACACCGCGTTTCTTGACGTAGCCTTCTTGGGGCGGGCCGGTCTTTTCTGGCTTTCCGCACCACTGAGGTTTCACAGGTGTGGATAGTTTTATGTTCTGCTCGCTTGTTGCTCTGACCGCCGGCGTGCAGCAGGTGTTTTGTGTGTTTCCTTTGTGTGGCGCCAGTCGGCCGGTCCGGTGGCCCTGTGGTCTTCCGCCTTCACTGCGGCTGGCTGGGTTGTCCTCGTGGTCACGGGTTCTATTCCCTGCCTGGCCAGTCCTCTTCTCTCTTTCTCCTTCTGGGGTTGTTTGCATTTGCATTATGCCTGCTGTTCATGTAACTGTTTCTGATCTCTGTGCGTACACAGGCTGGTGTGGGGAGGTAGCCTTTGGGCTAGAGCGGTCTCTTGAATGCTGGGGTGACCTGTTCATTCCTCAGCAACGTCGCTCTTCTAGCTGTGTTTCTGGTGATCTCGCTGACTTGTGCAGGTTTGTGCTATCTATGCGTGGATTCCGTGTTGGTTCATCTGGTTGAGGCACTGTGACCTGGCGGTTACTGTATCTGACTCTTGCTTCGTTGGTTTGACCAAGTCTGGTGGCTCAATGGACTGATGCGTCCACTGCAGGGGCCTGTGTTTGACCAAATTTGGGGCAGGTTCAGGTCCCGGCTGGTCCACTCAGCCTTTCATCCATCTGAGGTCAATAAAATGAGTACCATTGAGTTGGGTAATGATTAATATCTGTTATTCAGTGCCAAAGTACCCCATTGGGGTGTTTGTGTGCTTTATAACTGCGCATGTTATAATGCCTGCTATCTCACCTGTTTTGGTGAAAGGAGTCGTTGCTTTTAGGTGTCCAGGGGTGCTGGGATTCCCGGTTCTTCTCTCCCGGGCGGGCATTTGGCAGTGTGTCCCGGGGCCGCGGCTGTGTGGTGTTTGCTGTATTTGTCCCTACTCCTTCTTACCTTCCAGGCTTTGGGCCATCGGTCCATCCATCCTGTTCCCGCCTGCTCTCTTACTCCCTTCCTGGGGGTTGGGGATCTGTTAGTTCCTTCTGTTGCCTCTCCTCCCGTCATGGGTCGCCTCTGACCCCTGCCAGGCTGCTCCGGTTGCCGGTTTCTGTGCTCCCCTGCTCATGTCCGGAGTGCTCCAGCTCTTTAGTTGGTATTCTACCTTTGGGTGGTGGCTGCTTGGTCAGACCTGGGTTTCGGTGCACTCCTCTGCTAGGGCATGCATTTTGGCCTGTTCTTGCTGGGTCACTTTTTGGCTGTCTCGATGGTCATTCTCCGGCGGGTCCTGTTCATCCAGTTTCATTTTACCGGTGGGGTATTTGTGTTTTCCCCATCCTGTTCTGGTTCCCGGGGTGGTCTTTCTGTTCTGGTGTCCCCTTCCCAGGTTTTGAAGGCCTTTGGCGTCCTGTGGAGCATGCTTGCATTCCTGGTCTGTACGGGGTCGGTTGGTACACCTTATGGCGGGTTTCCCATCTGGCTTCTGTTGGCCGCTCCTTGGTTTTTCTGGGATTTCCCCTTCCATGCGGGGGCTTTTTGTGGTCGTTCTGGGTGTTTTTTTCACCATCCTCGTTCACCGGGGGGTTGCTGGGCTTAAAGCCTCCATGAGATCATCTGTTCTTGTCTGTCTCAGAAGTTGCGCTGGGTCGGTCCTGTTTTGTGCCTGTATGGGGGACCTCATGGGTGTGCCAGGTACTGTTGTCTTCTGTTTGCCCCTTTGTTTTTTCGGCACGGTTGGGCTGTACTTGACTGGGTCACTTGTTCTGGTTTGTGTCACCGGTGGAGGCTCTGTCTGCCTTTTCGTCTTGCCTCCCGCTTGGCACTTTCCTCTGGTCCCTTTTGCTAACGGCAGTCTGGGCTTGTCTGGCCTGGACAGGGCACTTGGCCGGTTGATGGTGCTCGCCTGAGTGTTTCTCCCTTGGCTTGTGCTGCTGCGAGTATTGGACTTTGGTGCTCTGGCTCGATGGTCATTATTGTGCTTCGGGGAGCACATTCTTGCACCAGACATGGGTTTGTTTCCTGCCATGGCTTTCAAATTGTCCCAAGGTGGTATGTGTTTGAATGGTGCTTTTCATTGTCCGGGGCTGCTGGGTTTTCCCAATTCTCCTTCGCCGGGTAAGGCCCTGCACTTCGTGTGTGGATTTTGCTTTCTCTTCCTCTTTGTCCCTGATTTTGGGGTGCTGGGTCCTGCTGGCTTGGGTTTTCTCCCTGGGGTTGTTGTGGTTGCTAGGGCCTGTTTCGCCCAGCTCTTCTGTCCTCCCCCCCTTTGGTGTGTTTCTGCCTGTGGCTTTTCCTCCCTGTGCGCTCCTGTTCCTGTTGGTTCTTCATTGTTCAGCTGGGCCGGGCCGGCTGTTTTCTGGCTGTGTGGCCGCCTGGGTGCTCGCTTTGGCGGCTTGCTTCTTTCTTTTGAAATGTTACTGAGACGGTTTGCTTGGTCCCTGTGCTGAGCAGTCTGGCTCCTCCATGCTGAGTTCCCCTCCCTGCTGGGCTCTGGGAGCTTTTTTTCTGCATGGGGCCTCTGGTAGACATTTGCTTCCTTTCTGGTGGCTTGGCTTGGGCCTGGTCCCTTCCGGTCTTCTGGCTCCGTGGTCGGACTTGTGGGCTTTCCGCTCTTCGCTGTTGGCCGGTTGGGTTCTCTTGGTGGCCGGGTCTCTTCGGAGTGTTTTCCTGTGCCTTCCTGGGTCTATTTTGCCTTGGGACATGCTCGGTTCTCTCCGTGGTGTCGCGCTCCCTTCCGGGGTGGGGCGTCCTTTGTGTGACTGGGTTCAGTGTTCAGCCTGTTTATTTCCTTGCGGGTGGGGTTGTGGTGACCTTTGTGGTTTTGGTTATTCGGTTGACGTGCTAGGTTCCTTTTGCACCTCTGTCCATTCTTGCGGCTCCTGCCAGTCTGTTTGGTGCAGCTGGTTCCGCTGCCCCGTTCCTCTGATGGTTTTGGCTCTCTTGCGGTTGGTTGTCCACCGTGCGGTGTTGCTGTGTTTCAGGCAAACTGCGTCTCTTTTCTGCTATGGCTTTTTGTTGGGTCGCTGTGGTGGGAATCCCCTCTGTTTCTTCGGTTCCACTGTCCGGGCTTTTGCTGCCCTCTTGCTTTTGGCTGTCCGTTGGGCAGTCTTGGTGTGTTTGGACCGGCCGGGGGCTGTTTGCTGTTGCTTCTGGCTCCGTGCGTTATGGTTCCATGCCTTCTCTCTCCTCCTTTGACTGTTGGTTGGGGCGGATTTTTCTGGCGGCACTGCGTTTCTCTTTCGGGTCAGGGTTTTCGGCCCTTCCGGTGTCTTTCTGTCCCGGGCTGGTTCTTCCTCCTCGTTGTTGCCTCTCTCTTGGGTGGTCCTTCCACTCATCTGGTCTGTTGGGTTTTCCCTCTTTCGTGGGCGTCCCATTCGGGTCCATTGGTTTCTTGTGAGCTTCCATGAAGCCGCTTCGCTTTGGTATGTGCTCACTTTGTTAGTCATGTGGCGAGGAAGACTAACAAGGAGGTAATGCCCCGGTTACATAACGCTAATCTTTATTACTCTGAGTATAGTCTTCCTCTCCACATGAGTTCCCATCCCTCCCTCCCTGTCTGGCTATCGGCGTCATGTTTGCGCTTGGTAGTTTCAGGCTGATGGGTTGGGCCAGCCCGCCTCTTATAGAGGTCAAGGGGTGTAATGGGTCGGCCAAATTGGGAAGGGATGGGAGGCATGGGAGGATGACCTTTTTGCTTTGGAGGTTTCTGGTGTGGAGCTGAAGCTCACCTAGTTAATCATTTGGAGAGGAAGACTATACTCGGAGTAATGAAGATTACTGGTAAGTAACCGGAGCATTACCATTGCCAAGGAGGCATACAGCACGCTGGGACCACCCCAACAGGACACTTGGATGACAAGCATGTTTATTTCTTTGGCCTGAACAGCAATTTCCCAAACGTTTTTTTTTAAACATCTTTTTATTTTTAACATCAAGCAGAACAATGACAAGACAATACCACATTTTGCATTTTTCTTCATTACAGTCTTGTACAGCAGGGCCAATTTTGTACCTGTACCTTATACCACTGAGCAGCATCTTTCTCCGATTCTCTAACTATCTCTACTATTGGAGGGGCGAAGGCTGGATCGGACAGTCTCGTCTAAGGGTGGGGAACCCTTTGTATTGATTCCACTTGTCCCAAATTTTACCCCATTTCTTGGGACAACCCCTGCTAATATACACTGACTTTTCGGCCAGCATACACCAATCCATGTCCGGTGACAGTTCACTTTGAGTTGGCAGTTCACACGCCCGCTATTTATGAACAATGTTGCGTTTCGTTACCATCAGTCCTAAACTTACTCAGTCTTCTCTTACTGTCCCAGGTTGGAGCCACTCCATACTTTTAAAATACAGCAGTTTGGGGCCAAGGTTAATTTAATTCCTACTACTTTTGTCATAGAAGCAATTACAACTTTCCAATATTGTTTCACTCTTTGAAACAGATGTGAAAAAAATGACCTCTCCTCTCCTCTCTGTAGTCTCTGTAACAGAGGGTGTTCGGTTTTCTACACATTTTTTTTAAGTGTACTACAAGAAATGTATGCTCTGTGGAGCAATTGCAACTGCATCAATCTGAACTGGGATGGAATGGTCACCTCCTTAGGGGATGCCAGGGCTTCTGGCCAGTCTTCCTCCTGCAAATCTGGAATATCTAGCCCGCATCGGTCTCGCAGGCCCACCAAAATATCTGGCATGTTGTTTATAAGTTTAATTCTGATATGTTATGGATATTGCTTTCTGGGTGAGGTGTTCCTCGAGGAGGCGATACTCCAATGGTGAGGATTCAGGTAAGGACTCTCCCTGAGGCACCCCCATTTTCAAGACATGCCTGATCTGTAAGTACCGAAAAAACTCCTTGGGGTCTAAATCATTTAATTTTTGCAATTGCTCAAATGATTTCATTTGTGTGCCTGTGTGTAAGTCTCCCACCCTTGAGATGCCAATCAAACCCCACTTTTCAAATCCCGCTTTTAATCCCAATGTGCTCAGCTGTTTCGAGTCCCACACTAGGGTAGCTTTGGTAATTTTATTTTTCACCCCAATTTAGCGGTGGTTGTGTGCCATATTATAACTGTAAGCTCTGTTGGGTCCTCCAGGACCTGACTCCTAGGATTAGTATATAGCGCTTTAAGGTATCCCCTTGGGGGAAGATTTAAGCGGTCCATTTTATAGGCCAGTTCAGAATGCGGTTTGTGTGCCCATTGGTTTACAGTCACCAATTGGGCCGTACGTTAATAATATTCTATGTGAGGCAGGGCGATTCCTCCGTCGCACCAACCACGGGTTAATTTTCAGTTCCAGAAATGTAGTTATCGGACCGGAGAGGTCCAGAACTTTTGTCTTGACAGCAGCTCCAAGCGTGGTCAGTTCCTTCTTTGGATTTCTTTGGATATGAAGATTATCATATTAGAATCCAGTTCAGATATGTCATCAACTTTACCCATAAGTGACGGTCTAGGGCATGGAACTCTCTTTCAAAGAACTTACAAAAGCGTGTCTGTATATATTCTGCTACTTCTGGGCTAGGAGCCTTTATGGGTAAACGATGTCTTCTAGATTGAAGTCCAGCAATTTGGTCTGGCACCTAGAAGACTGAGTTATTCTATATGGTATATGCCTATAAACACACTGGGATTGCTAGACAGCATTGAAGGGCCTCCATTATGAATACCATGAATTTCTAGAATTATTCATGATACGAATGTGTACATTTGTGTTGTATGTGTCTATGTATGTGAATCGCTTATTCCAGGCCAATGAGTTTTTCTTTGTTTGATGATTAATATATTGAACGTATTTAATGACTCGGAGCACCCATTAGAGTCCTCGCCCGATGTTGACTGAGAATAATGATGGATAATATTTATGAATTTGTATTGTAATCATATATGCATATATATACAGATACACATTTTTTATGTACAGATTTACTGTCCTCTACTCCGTGGTACATCATCGCCCTGATGAAGGTGTGGCCCCAGTGGTGCTTTTCACCGAAACGCGCGTTAGCGTTGTTCTTGTGGGCAGCAGGATTGGGTCTTCCATCTCCAGTCCTTACCTCTTTTCCCTGCCCATTTCCCTTTGCTTGATGATACATTTTCCATCTGGTCACCAATTCATCCTGTGGCGTCTTTGTAATATTGAGATTATTTTCATAATTGTGAGTGTGATATTGGCTGTTTGGTTAAGAGTTGAGTGTGTGTTTAGGTGAGTGTGAGATTTAAATGGTGTTTGTGGGACTTTATATGTTAAAAATTATGTGTGTGTTTTAATCAATGACTTCATAATGAACTAATGTTATTTTTGTAATAATAATGAATTAAATCCTGAAACTTGAAAAACTGAATAAAAATTACTAATGTATCGTTGGATCTGATGCTTTGACTCTCTTGATGGCTGCTCCGATGTCTTGTTAGCATCTTAGGATCCTTGTATAGGACCATATCTAAAAATTACCGGCAGGGTTCTCCTCTCTTCTTATTTATTGCTAGAAGACTCCTCCGCCACAAGATCATATTTTCTTCTCTGCTTTGAAGCCGTGGCTTGCGGCTCTTCTTGAGACTGATTGGATTTGGAGGACTGAGAAGAGCAGTCATCTGAGGATGGGTCATCTCTCTGAGTGAACCTCGAAAGCCAGGCACATTTGTGGCTCTTTAGCCGTGAGCTAACAGGGCAGAGTTAGTAATCTTCTCTAGTGTCTCACAGTGGCGTCAATTGGAGGTCCTTTTCTGTGTGATCCTCCAATTTCACTTCTGAAAAGTAGAGAGCCACTGCGGGTCAGTGCCCAATTTTCTTCCACAGTTATTCAGAGGCGCAGCAATGGTACCAGTGCTCTAATTACAGACTCTTCCACTGAGACTCTTCCACGTGGCCAATCATAGTTCCCGCTCTCACTCAGGAGTCAATAAATTACACTTGAAAAATTATTACATCCCCTGCAGTAAACTTTGTCCTTATTTACAAGGAATTAACCCCTTGTGTGCGTTCATCGGCCAACGGCTGTCACGAGCACTACCTCGGTAGTGCTGCTCACGTCCGTTGGCTGACAAAGCCCCGCCCGCGCAATGGAATGCCCGCACAGCTGCGGAATTGCCGCCGCACGGAAGCACGGTGCTGCAAGCCAATTGGCTGTGGAACGCTGTATTAAGTCTCAAGCACAGGGAACTGCCATAACTACAACGATATGACGGATCCCTTTGCTCTCCCCTGCGCTGATGCACAATTAGCTGCCCTACACCAATGCAGGCACCCTTGCACCATAGTGAAAGGGTGCCTGTGTTGAGGGGAATGATTGGTTATGTGGGTCTACAACCTTTACACCGCGGTCAAAACACCGCAATGCCATTACGACGCGTCTTTCACAACGCAAGTCGTTACCACGACTTGCGCTGGAGGGCGCTCTAGACCATGGAATAGTAGATTTACTATTCCAACACCTTCCATACTGTACGTAGGCTGGAGTTCGAAAAGTAAATCTTACTACTCCTAAGACCACCACCCTACAGCGCAAGTCGTGGCAACGACTTGCGTTGTAAAAGATGCGTTGTGATGTACCGCGATCATTTTGATCGCGTTGTAACATCGTACATCCGTTATGTGCAGGAAGGTGTTCCTTCCTGCACATAAAGAATCTGAAATGGTGTTTTGAAACTTCTATGAGTGCTGCTTAATGCAGCACACGTAGAAGTTACAAACTGCATTTTTTAAAATTATTGTTTATGTGCAGGTAGGGACAGCTACCTGCACATAAACAATCAAAAGAGGAAAAAAACAAGCCAAAATAAAAACATTTCTCCTCGTTGCGCCTCTCTACTCCTCCCCTAGGGAGGCGTTGCATTCTGATGCATTTCCAGGTGCATAAATTCTTGTAAATCTGGAAATGCGGAAGAAGCCACGGGTGTGGGAGCACTCACCGCAACACCCATGGCACAACCCATTCACGCAAAGTGTTGCATGTACAGAGGCCATATTTTCAAGGATATGAAAAGCCATGGAGGGTGGCTTTACGTGTCCTTGTAAATATGGGGAAGCAGGTTGTGCCGCCAGTGCTTCACAAAAAGTCACATACCGGTTGCACTAGGGGCTTGTAAATACGCCCCTTTGTATTTTAAAACAGTTTCCAAACAGTGGGTAGGCCATTTGAAATTGTATCCCCAGATTGTTTGAACTGCTGCTTGTCCCATGATTCAGTAGAGTAAAGCATCCTCTAAAGCACTGGGGGATATTTACAAGGAAGTGCCGGAGTGCTACATGGGGATCTGTTATTCAGTGGTTTTCTGTAAGTATTTGGCCTCTTCTATTAGTGGCCAGGCTGTTTTGGAAACCGGAAAAACGCTGTCAGGTCGCGTTTAAGCAGCTGAGTGAAAACCTGAGTGCAACATATGTTTTCATTTCTATAGCTAAAGTAGACGTCAGATTGGAAGGCTTTTTCACAGACTGTACTGTTCGTTTTCATATTGTGCACCCCTATGAGATCACGGTTAATGGTTAATAAGCAGCGTCGGATTGGTAACGCGGGCACTCGTGCAATGCCCGAGGGGCTGGTATCAGAATACCAGCTGTGAGCTGCTTTTTTTTAGCAGCCTGGGAGGCCGATTTGGGCAGTTTCTGCGTTGTTCAATGTTCCCAGCAGTCCAGTGGTTTGCCTTAGTGGCCTTTCTGGAGGTAGATGAGCGTCCATTACCTCCCTTTTATCAACATCAGAGGTGTCACTCCCTTTCTCTCACTGGGTTGGCCAATTAATACTGCATATTGAGCGGGGGCATGGGCCCTGAGCAAAAGTGGCCTCACTTGTTTTCAGGTGTGTTTCACCAGTGTAAACTAAGCTGTGCATTTTTTTTAACCCCCCCCCCCCTCAATTTTTATAAAATGTTGCTGAAGCAGTGTTTAGCAGAAAGGCAACATGCAAATGTGTGTCGCTTTTTTTTGTGTGCCCCGGCCGATATTTAATTCCAATCCAACCCTGTTAATAAGCCTTATGTTTTTTAAAAGGTTACATGTGTCACAGATATTATTTAAAGAGTTTTATATAGCGCTGACTAGACCCTGAGGTATCAGAGCGCTTTACATGAGGATATGCGAGTTACAAATTTCAAATTACATACGTTACAAGAGCACAGTAAGACATAAGGGGAAGGGGGAGGAGGGGGACACAGCAGGGAGACAGGGAGAAACAGTGTCCAAAGTCCGGCTGGGTAGGTGACGGCCAAGGGGGTGAACCAGGGCTGATCTCCTCTATAGCTGTCTTGGCAGCTCCACCGGGCTTCGGCCATATTGCTCAGTCTCCGAGCACAGTTTCTTTTAAAAGCCTTTCTGCGTTGCCATTTGGGTCATGACAGGTAAATATTTGAGTATATTGTTCCCCTTCGTCATGTGCTTGTCCCTAATTGGCTGACGCGATGCCAATTTGCGACCTTGTTGGATACTTTTTGGTATCATAAGGGTTGCTGAGCGGATCAGACCTGTTACGTGCGCAGCTCTCATTCCAGCCTGTGTAAAATGGTGGTGATAACTCCCCTTGCAGTATCAGGATACTAGCCAAATAGTTCATAATGCAGCCGGCCCAACTTAAAACACTCAGGAAGTGAAGGCACGCTAATGGAAGCAGTAGAGTAATCCGCAGCACAGTTATAGGTCATAACTTCCCCACAAGTCCCAGCAGCCCCCTCTGCACCAGCTGGTGTCAAGGACTCAGTAGTGTTCGGGGTCTAGATCTGTAAAATATCCACCTTCTGTCCCAGTCTGGTAGAGCATTGATAGGGGAAGCGGTGCTCGGACCCCCGTGCAGACCTACCTCTGAACACATAGCCGGGCGCTCACGCAGATCTCTCCCTCAGCATGCGACAAGCGAGCAGCGCTCAGGAGACAGCGGCTAGCGAAGTGATTGAGGGTGGAAGAGGGATGGGGAGATGAGAGGCTGGGGCCGGACAGCAAGTTCGATCAACAGTAAACAGCGGGCGGGGCTGGTTGGGGGACGGGAGAAGAACCAGCTGTCCGCTGAGCATGTTGGGAAAGGCCATACATTGCTTTGCCCATCTGAAATAAAGACATTAAAATAAAAGCGGTGCAGTTGATAAGCAATTAAAGGTGCGCTTAAAGTGAAAGCGGTGTCATTCATAAACAAATGAAGGCGTCAAGCCAGGCTATGTGTTAAAGTGCAGTGCTCACCTCTGCCACTCCTTCCTTTTCAATTGAAAGCGGAGCCATGGAGAAACCAAAGCAGTGCTGTGGAGTGGTGAGGTGTGGGAGGGGTGAGGAGGAGGCACAGGAGATAAAGCCACAGCAAGCAAATGATGCCACAGAAATTTCATTGCACAAGTAAACAGAACAGTTAACAAACAAAGAGGCAGGCCAACTAAAACAAGCATTTGCAATGCAGTAGGTCTTGCATTTGCGAGAGTTTGGCATTGTAAATGTCAACGCCTTTTATTTAAGTGTTTTCAAAACCAACACATAAATTGCAGTAATTTCTAATGCCAATAGCTCAAAATCTCGCAAATACATGACCACTTTCATAGAGGGTGTGCCCCTTTCTTTAGACGCCGCTCGCTGTATTTAGGTTACAGCAAGCCACATCTAAAGAAAGGGGCATTACCACCATTAAAGTGAAAGCACGTCATGTACTCCTCCCCCCAAAAAAACAGCTGTTCACAAAAATATGTTTTGGAGTAAAAGCGCCCCGTGCCGTGCTTTTACTTTAATGATCGGCACACCCCTTTATTTAGATGCGGCTCGCTGTAACCTGAATACAGCAGTAGCGTCCAAAGAAAGAGGTGCGGTCACTATGAAAGTGAAAGCATGGCACTGCACAAAAAAAGCACAATGAAGAACGACAACTGTCTGCTTCCCAAAATTGCTATGTGAGCAGCTCTGGATCACCCAGTGTTACTCTGTAGAGCCGAAGAGCATCCTCTTAATGATGAGCTGCTTAATCAACGACTTGCGCTGAGGGGCAGGCTGGACTTAGGAACAGTATCAATTACTATTTCTACTCCAGTTTGCGCAACAGCAGGGAAGGTGTTGGATTTAAAATTCAACATATTCCCTGGTGTTGCATGGCACCTAGCACAAGTCGCTTAGCATTGTGAGGTCATTCATGGCCACAAAGGTGGCTAGTAAGGAAGCTCCGCTGTCAGCTGAGTGGACGAGCCACGTGGCACGCTGATTTCATGATAAAATAATGACAATTCAGCAGTCCTTCACCACGGAGGTTGGGGAAGACTTCCCCTCTCCTCGCAGTCAGGATGAAACTACTCTACAATTAGTGACCCCTCGGGTACCCGTTGAATGGCCTCCACTGCTAAACACTGCAGCCATTCAACCCGGGGATTCACTTGTAGCCTTGGTGGGCATCAAATTAGGTTTACCAACAGACACATGCCCTGCTGAATTTCTACCCACAATTGCAGTGAGCATAAAAAACTCAGTTAACAAGGTATTGAACTCCTCTCTTGAAAAGGGCGTTGTACCACCTTTGTGAAAACAGGCTAAGATCCTGTCACTCCTAAAAAAACTAGTGTGGACCCCAATGTTCCAATGAATTAAAGACCCATCTCGCTCCCCCCAGTCTTCTCCAAGGTGTTGGAGAAACATATCAAGAAAGTGCTCACTGAATAAGCGGAGACGCACAACCTCCAGCACCCCACACAATCTGGTTTCAGGGCAAACTACAGCAGTGAAACTGCCCTGCTGGGGATGACGGAGCATCTGACACAGAAGCTGGATCAGGGTGGCAGAGCGATTCTCATCTTGCTCGATCTGCCGGCACCGTTTGATACGGTCCCTAATGTAATGCTTCTCAACAGACTAAGGAATATAGGCATCGGAGGAAGTGCGCTGGCCTGGCTGACTTATTTTTTGAAGTACAGAGAGCAGACTCCCCCTTTCTCTGCTCATATGCGCAGCACATAGGCTGGAGTCCCACAGGGCTCCTCCCTCAGTCCAACCCTTTTTAACCTGTACCTGGCGCCACTAGCTGCCCTGTCGGAGCCACATGGTGCTAAAATAATCTTGTATGCTGACGACACGCAGCTTATTTTCACATGTGATAAAGGCAAAGACTTCAATGGTGAGGCTATTAGATCCTGCCTCATAGAAGTTTATAAATGGTTAAAGATAAATCAGTTCAACTGCAATCCGGACAAATCTGAGATTGTTTTCTTTGTCCTGCCCCATGTCAAAAATTGGAGCCAGTGGTGGCCCTAAGAATTTTCCCCCACCCCTTTGGCTGCCTAATACACAGTCAAGAACCTGGGTATCCTCATTGACAATACGCTCTCTATGCGGGCACAGGTTCACTTGTGGGAACCTGTTTTGGTTTCTTGCGAATGCTGAAAAAATTCCTACCTGTCCTCCCCCCGGATTCCAGGAAGTTAGTGGTGCAGGTGCTGGTCACATCCACACTCGACTATGCTAACGTCCTCTACCTGAGATCACCAGACTTCCTTCTCCAGCGCCTCCAGGTGGTACAAAATGCAGCAGCCAGGGCTATCCCTAGACTGGATCCTAGGTCCATATGACACCCCATCTTAAGGCCTTATATTGGCTCCCTGTAAGGGAGAAAATTAAATTCAAGGCATTATAATCTTTTTCAAGGCATTCTCGCGGCCTGGGCGCCAGTTATCTTAGAAGGTGAGCTTGCCGATACACACACTCTAGGCCACTTAGGTCATCTGTGCCAACAAGGCATGGATTCCCAAAACCCGCTTGGCACAGAAAGGGGGTAGGTCTTTTGGCCTGCTTGGCGCACAAGCATTGAACAAATTGCCTGCAGCATTGAGAGCAACTACCTAGTTTTTGCACTTCAAGAAAGGTACAGATGCGTGACGCATCTGTGCCGTAAAGGCAGCGCATTGCTGGAGTTGCGTCGCAACCGCAACGCAGCTCCAGCAATGCTCTGGGGGGCCCTATCTGTCCAATGCTGAGTCAAGCCTTACGCCTGCTTCAAGCAGGCGCAGGGTTTTGACGCAGCCACTTTTAGGAGGCGTTCCTGCGCAGGAACGCCCCCCCTGTGCCGGAACGCCTTATGGCGCAGGGCTTTACAATGTGACGCATCTCCCAGATGCGTCACGTTGGAAATACCCCGCACTATGGCGCATCTTTTGCACCGCCGCTGCATCACGAAAGTGACGCAACAGAGGCGTAAGAGAGGCGCAAGGGTCTTGTAAACCTGCCCCTTGGCTTTTTAGGAGCTAAGCCCTTACAGGGTAGCCTTCTGAGACCTTCCAGTGCCAGGATGCTCCTGTTGGAGCAGCGGCGCGCTTTATAAATTCTAGTCATTCATTCATTCATTTATGATAAGTATGCGCGCCGTAGTGGCCATGAGTATTCTAACATGGCAGGCATGGCTTCCCGATCATGGAAACCGGCACGGTTTGGTGCTGCTCTACCCACATGATACGACCCTCGTTATTATGCTGTCAGATAACAGTGACTATTCGACACAATATGTTATATGGGATGAGGCTGTAAAAAAGAGGGAAATTGCAATAAAGTGAAGTATACGTAGTCTACGGAGCTGTTGTCTATGTAATGTAATGTAATGTAAAAATTATTTCTAAAGCGCAACTAACACCTGGTGGTTTCTTGGCGCTCGAGCAACAGGGGGAAGACAGTCCGCAAGACGAAAAAGCGTTAGTGATAGGCATTACAGAACAAGTGGTTTTTGAGAAGGGACCTAAAACATGCGTAGGAGAAACAGATCTAATGCTTAAAGGGAGTGAATTCCGAAAGGAAGGGGCAAGAAATGAAAATCTCAATCCTCCATGTTTCTTGCGTTTAAAAACCGGTACCTTAAGTAGGGCCGGGTGGGAGGAACGGAGATTACGGGAAGGAACATAAGGGTGTAGTAGGGAAAAAATAAAAGATGGGCTCGCACCGGCGAGGGACTTGAAAATAGTACAACCTAGCTTAAATTTGCACCGCTCGGACACGGGAGGCCAGTGGAGGGACTTTAACAAAGGACTAACGTGTTGGTGCCTAGGTTGATGGTGAATGAGACGTGCATCCTGGTTCTGAACGAGCTACAGCCTCTTCAGTAGATAGGCCGGAATACTTGCATAAAGGGAATTGGCATAGTCAATCCTCGAGATGACTAAGGCAACAGGACTAGGATAAGGGCCTCAGTGGTAAAAAAACAGGCGATCTTACGGACCTTTCGCAGCTGGAAGAAGCTAGACGAGACTACAGCATTGATCTGGGGTTTCATCGTGAGATCATTACTGATGATAACCCCCAGACTTTTTGCTGAGTCGACTGGACTAGGGGGAAGACCTAACCTCACAGGCCAAAAAGTAGGTTTCCAATGGTTGGTAGCTCCCCCGACAAGAACCAGTTCTGTCTTGTCGGGGTTAAGCTTGAGGTGGTTAACCCCCATCCAGTCACTGATGTGACAAAGGGTAGACTGGAAATTAATAATGGACTCATCCGAGGCGTCAATGTTAAAAATCAACTGGATGTCATCCGCGTAATTGAACGCGGTGACATGATTACCTCGCAAGGACCGGATAAGGGGGGTCAGGTATAAATTAAAAAGAAGAGGAGATAAGGAGGAACCCTTCAGGACGCCACATGTTAGATTGACCCTGTCAGCAGTAAACCGGATTGCCTGGTGGCGGTTGATCAAAAAGGAGCAAATCCAGTCCAGAGCGGTGCCCCGAATGCCAGCCTCCCTGACACGGTCGACCAAAATATCATGGTCGACCGTGTCAAAGGCGGCCGACAAATCCAGGAGCACCAAAACCTGGCTGATGTTAGAGTCCGCCCCTCTCCGCAGTTCCTCCATAACTGAAAGTATGACTGACTCCGTGGAGTGGGCGGGTCTAAAACCGGCCTGTTGGGAGTCAAGATATTGGGAATGTTCAATGAATGAGCTCAAAGTGTTGGTGACATGAGACTCAAGAACTTTACTGAGGTAGGGAAGAAGGGAGATGGGGCGAAAGTTGCTCATGACCGTAGTGTCCGCCGTTTTTTTTTTAAATGGGCACAACCTCGGCAAATTTAAAAGAGCTGGGAACCAGGCCAGAGGACAGGGACAGGTTCAGGAGTCCCAAGGGGGGAAGCGGGCAAGCTGTAAAAGCCTCGCGAAGGATCAAGGGAGGACAGCAATCAGTGGGGGACCCAGAAGTGACCTTACTTAAGAGAGCTAAAAATTCCTCCTCCAAAATTGGAGAGATCTGGGTTAGTTGCTGCGGATTAGGGGATAACAAAGGAAGATCAGGCCTAGGGGAGGAAGGCAGGCCAGCAAGAGAAATACTATTTTTAATGTTTACAATCTTGTCCACAAAAAACGGATTGAGGGAATCGCAGAGCTCTTGGGAGGGGAGAGGTTTAATGGTGACCCTATCTGGATGTGACAGCTCCTCCACAATGGAGAAGATGTCTTTGGTTTTGGTGGCAGAACTAACAATTTTTTTAGAAAAATAAGAGGTCTTAGCAGATAGAACCGCTATTTTATATTCTTTAAGCAGAGACATATACTGCAACTTTGTATCCGCGGCATAGCCTCGCCGTCAACGGCGCTCAGCCTGCCTGAGTTCAAGCTTTAAGGCTTTGAGATGCTCAGTAAACCACCTTTGTGCGTCTTGGAGACGCTTGAGCTTAATCTGTTTAAGCCGGGCAACAACATTACTGGCTGATTCAAGCCAATGCATAAGGGCTGAGGCTTGGGTGTTAATAAGATCAGCAGAAGGGGGGGAGGAAGTTTTAAGTAAATTGACAAATTTACCAAGGTCAGCCCTATTCCAGTTCCGGGCCCGAAAATTACTCTCCAGAGCCCTACTAGGATGAGAAGTGGCTGTGAGGGAAAAGGAAATAATAAAATGATCTGACCATAGGCAAGGGGAGATAAGGGGAACAGAGATCTCCACATTGGACGTCCAGACCTGGTCCAGAACGTGACCTTTGATGTGGGTCGGTGCATTTATCTGTTGACAACAGTTCATGCCAGATAAAAGATCCGAGAACATAATGGAACAAGCACTCTCCTTCTCATCAAGAGGCCAGTAGTTAAAATCTCCTAGGACTAATATATTGGAATAATTAATAATTAATTGAGAGAGCATGTCACGGAACAGCGTCGGGAAGTTAGGCATAGGTTGAGGGGGGCGGTATGCTAATACACAGATGAGGGGTGTGGCTGAGGATTCCAATCTTAGCACAAGGTAATCAACCAAAGGGCTACAGACCGTAGTTAAAGTACAAAATCTGATGGGAGATTTAATAATAGCTGCTACCCCTCCGCCTGGCCTGCCAGAGGCTCGATTCGCTTGCAGGATATAATAGCCAGGGGGGATAGCCGCAAGACTATCTGGAGAGGACTCTGCATTGAGCCAGGTATCGGTCAGCAACAATATATCGGGTTTCACAGAGTCTAAATAATTAAAAATTAACAACTGATGTCTTACCAGTGAGCGAGTGTTAAGGTAGCTCACTGTAAGCTTCGATAATGAGGGCCCTTTAGTAGAAGAGGTGTTAGTACCTTAAAGGGGGGATAAGGGCGGGGAAGCTGCAGAGACTTGTGCTGGGGGAGAAGTAATCTCAGGGAATGCATCCCTGGCACAAAATAACCCCAGTGACTCAAGTTTTGACCGAGTAATAGAAGTAAGAGGCCATTTAGCATGTAGATGAGTTAGGTCCGAGGATGAATATCCGGATGAACGGGCAGAGGGACATGCCCCGTGCCCCGACGGGCCGTGGACGGGCGCAGACGGGCTTACCTTAGGCGCACCTTCGGCTAGCCATTGTCGCGCCCGCTGCGCTCGTCTGCTGAGCTTCCGGAGGGCCATTGCAATTTGAGTCTAAACCCCACCCCCAGCTAGACCGCAGCGCGCTTCACCGCCGGGAGCCAGGTCCTCACCTAAGATGGCGCCTGCCCTACACAGCAATCGGCACGTCAGCCGTGATGGACCGGGGCAGGGAGGCACACCCTACAGAGGAAACGGGTATTAAATCACCCGCTGTCTGGCTAGAATAAGATCAGGTAAGGACAATGAGGGAATAGGTTATTTTAAAAAGGGTCGAACAGCAAAGGCTGATTAAAAAAGTAATGACAAGGCGAAATGGTAAACGGGTGACAGAAGAGCTCCACGCAGTATTACTAGCTTGCAGTTTGCCCCCAGCGCTCAGCGGACCTTCAGTAGTGCTGCTACCACACCTACTAGCACCGCGAGATGCCCCACGCCTGTGGTCAATTTGAGTCTAAACCCCACCCCCAGCTGGACCACAGCGCGCGTCACCGCCGGGAGCCAGGTCCTCACCTAAGATGGCGCCTGCCCTCCACAGCAATCGGCACGTCAGCCGTGATGGACCGGGGCAGGGAGGCACACCCTACCGAGGAAACGGGTATTAAATCACCCGCTGTCTGACCCGAATAAGATCAGGTAAGGACAATGAGGGGATTAGGTTATTTTAAAAAGGGTCGAAAAGCAAAGGCTGATTAAAAAAGTAATGACACAGCAAAATAGTAAACGGGTGACAGAAGAGCTGAACGCAGTACTACTAGCTCGCAGTCTGCCCCCAGCGCTCAGCGGACCTTTAGTAGTGCTGCCACCACACCTACTAGCACATTGTTTGAAGTGAAACAGGAGGCAAATGCCATCGGATCGTGTTGCATGGGTGGGCAGCCAGGGTGGAGGGCTATGTTTCCACAGCTGAGCTAGTATGGTAGGGATTTCAGTTAAATGAATGCACACTGGACATCCAGAAACAACACAATAAGGATAAAGTAAAGGAACCGCGTAGGGTCTGTTTACTATATTCAAATTTCAAACAGGAGGAACGTGACCTGCAAGGCCTTCTACATGTGGAAAGTACGTGTGGAATGTGGGAATGTATACCGTGGCTAAGGTATAGAATATATACAACAACTAACAAGGCTATGGATAAGGGGAGCATGTAGCATAAGTCCAAAGGGGCAGATTTACAAGCCCCTGTGCCTCTTTTACGCCGCTGTTGCGTCACTTTTGTGACGCAGCGGCGGCGCAAAAGATGCACCATGATGCGGGGTAGTTACAACATGACGCATCTGGGAGATGCATCATGTTGTGAAGCCCTGCACCATAAGGAGGCATTCCGGCGCAGGGGGGTGGGGAGGGGTGGGCGTTCCTGTGCAGGAACGCCTCCTAAAAGTGGCTGAGTGAAATCTCCAAGATTCCACTCAGTCACTTTTAGGCCAATGCTGCGTCAAAACCCTGCGCCTGCTTGAAGCAGGCATAAGGCTTGACGCAGATTTGGACAGATAGGGCCCCCAGAGCATTGCTGGAGCTGCGTCGTGCTTGCGATACAACTCCAGCAATGTGCCGCCTTTACGGCACAGATGCGTCACGCATCTGTGCCGTTTTTGCCCCATGGTGCATTGTAAATGCGGCGCACCAAGGGCGGGGGAGCTGCGGCGCACAATAACTGGCGCATCCCTGGGGATGCACCAGTTATTGTAAATCTGCCCCAAAGTATTTTACAGGAGAGGCATCATGTTATAAGCATACAAATGTTAGAGTCATTGTGGTTATAATGTGGTGATGTTATACAGGCCATTAGTTGACAGTTCAAATTGTCGGACTGCCTGTATTATAGCTCTGAAGCAGTATAAAGTCTATAGTCAATGTAATAAGGTAGCCACGTAACCACGCCATTCCTCAGCTTTATGGAGTCTTTGTGCAATGGAAATTAGTGCGTTCTATCCATTGGCATTCCAGTCTCTGTAAGGTCTGTGATAGATCTCCCCCTCTTTCCGAAATTGTCGCTCTGTCAATTACTTGACGTTTCAGGTTCTCTGCTGTATGATTCATTTCGACGTAATGGGCAACCAAGGGAGCATTCAGTACAGAACATCTTATCCTGCTTCGGTGTTGGCAGATCCGTGTCTTAATGGGTTAGGATTGCCCAATCTATACTACTATCTATACTACTATTATAAAGAGAGAACTTGCACGTTTTGGCCAGGTAAACTCGGGAACCACAGCACCAATCACAACACCCAATACAGCGTTGGAAAGGGCAGTTGCAGCAGAAGGACATAGGCTATTCAGACGCCCACCATATACATTTAAAATGTAAAAGAACCGTGCCAGCAAAGTAGTCCCTTGTGGGCGTGTCTGCATTGTGCTGAGGGTGTGTGATGGGGGCGTGACAATCGCTGAGGGCATTCCGTCACGAGTGTTGTTTTTTCTTCCCAGGTTCTATACATTCCTGCTCCCTTTAAATAGTAATTCAGTGGAGGTCCCATTCTCTTAGAACCACCCCAAGCACAGTTATGGGCAAAAATACAACTACAAGGTCCTGCAAAGCATTATGGGATGAGCTTAGCATAATTTTTAGCATTCATGAAAGGGTTTCAAGTTTTTTGAATTTTACTCATCAGGGACATCTTGGGACGACGAGGTGAACTGCAGCTTGATGATATTTTAAATGCTATTGCATTTGCCTCATCAGGGACATCTAGGGACGGCGAGGTGAACTGCAGCTTGATGTATAATATTTTAAATGCTATTGCATTTGCATCATCAGGGACATCTAGGGACATGAGGTGAACTGCAGCTTGATGTGTAATATTTTAAATGCTATTGCATTTGCCTCATCAGGAACATCTAGGGACGATGAGGTGAACTGCAGCTTGATGTATAATATTTTAAATGCTATTGCATTTGCCTCTTGGGGACAACTGGAGAGAACGAGGTGAACTGCAGCTCTTTGTAGAATTATTTGGATACTATAATATTCACTTCCCACTGCTAATCTCGTCCCATAATTGTTTGCAGGGGCTTGATCTCAAAATCATCACCTCTCTCACTGCTTGCTGGAAGCTAATTTCACTTTTGTGAAATGACTATATGCATTTTAGCATGTAGAAATACTTGTTATTTTACCTTGAAAATATGAGGTTTCTGTTTTAATAATTGGAAATCTGACGGAACGAAATATTGAGGATTTATTGTACCGAGTTTGCGCCAATTCCGCCCACCCCTACTTTAAATACCCCTGCACCCCATAATAATAACCCACCCGTACTCTATAAAATACCCCAACACCATTAAACACTAACCCATCTTAACCCTATAAATCTACCCTGTACCCCAAATCCCAAACCTATCCCTAAACCCTAAAAATACCCCTGTACCCCAAAACCAAAACCTAGCCCTGAACCCTATAAATACCCCTGTACCTCAAAACCCAAACATACACCTGAACCCTAAAAATACCCCTGTACCCCAAAACCCAAACCTACCCCTGAACCCTAAAATACCCCTGTACCCCAAAACCCAAATCTAGCCCATAACCTTTAAAATACCCCTGTACCCCAAAACCCAAACCTACCCCTGAACCCTAAAAATACCCCTGTACCCCAAAACCCAAACCTAGCCCAGAACCCTAAAATACCCCTGTATCCCAAAACCCAAACCTAGCCCTTAACCCTAAAAATACCCCTGTTCCCCAAAACCCAAACCTAGCCCTGAAAACTTAAAATACCCCTGTACCCCAAAACCCAAACCTACCCCTGAACCCTACAAAATACCCCTATACCCCAAAACCCAAACCTAGCCCTGAACCCTAAAAATACCCCTGTACCCCAGAACACAAAACTATATCTGAACCCTTAAAATACCCAAACACCCCAAAACATATACCTCAGTACCCCAAAACATATACCCCTATACCCATACTTGCCTTATCCAAACATTTTTATAAACATGCTTTTACCATTCATGCATTTACAACGAATTTCGTTGTAAATGCATGCGTGGTAAAAGTATAAAAAATGTAACGCCATGCGTTATAATGGCATTGCGGAGTCATGGTACTTTCATAATGAAATTATGCGGAGTGATGGTATGCGGAAAGAAATTTGCGGAATAATGGGTGTTTACCCTCCCCCGTAAGTACATTGGTGGCACGGCGGCCCACATCTCCAGCAACATACTTATATTTTTTCACCACCAATTGGAAAAATGCACAGGTCTCTCTCATTGATGCCCAGAACCGACATACACTTTTAGACACACCTCCCACCACAAGTTCTAGAATTGCGAACTTTAGAGATGGGGAGATACGTTAGAATCTCGGCATCAGCTCAACATCCTGTGATTCCAGGCAAATCGCTTTGTCTCCCCGTGCCTACCACAAATCAATGTGTTCTTCTGTAATGTAATTTGTGCTCATGCCATGTTGTCGAGTTCGCACTATATAATATTGCAAGGAAAATAAAGTAGGGAAACTCGAGTTCACACACTACTGAACGCGCACTCTTAAGTGCATCAGCAGTGCACTGTGATTTGGAGCGTTTCACAGGCCTGTCACAGATAAGAAATGCTATCAAAATGAAATCCGACGAAACAATATACTACTGGCCGGCAGCAATTCATACCCGGGCAACGTCGGGACGGGCTGCTAGTCTATACTACTATTATAAAGAGAGAACTTGCACCTTTTGGCCAGGTAAACTCTGGAACCACAGCACCAATCACAACACCCAATACAGCGTTGGAAAGGGCAGTTGCAGCAGAAGGACATAGTCTATGTAGACGCCCACCATATACATTTAAAATGTAAAAGAACCGTGCCAGCAAAGTAGTCCCTTGTGGGCGTGTCTGCATTGTGCTGTGGGTGTGTGCTGGGGGCGTGACAATCGCTGGGGACATTCCGTCACGAGTGTTGTTTTTTCTTCCCAGGTTCTATACATTCCTGCTCCCTTTAAATAGTAATTCAGTGGAGGTCCCATTCTCTTAGAACCACCCCAAGCACAGTTATGGGCAAAAATACAACTAAAAGGCCCAGCAAAGCATTATGGGATGAGCTTAGCATAATTTTTAGCATTCATGAAAGGGTTTCAATGTTTTTGAATTTTACTCATCAGGGACATCTTGGGACGACGAGGTAAACTGCAGCTTGATGTATAATATTTTAAATGCTGTTGCATTTGCCTCATCAGGAACATCTAGGGACGATGAGGTGAACTGCAGCTTGATGTATAATATTTTAAATGCTATTGCATTTGCCTCTTGGGGACAACTGGGGAGAACGAGGTGAACTGCAGCTCTTTGTAGAAATATTTTGGATACTATAATATTCACTTCCCACTGCTAATCTCGTCCCATAATGGTTTGCAGGGGCTTGATCTTAAAATCATCACCTCTCTCACAGCTTGCTGGAAGCTAATTTCACTTTTGTGAAATGACCATATGCATTTTAGCATGTAGAAATACTTGTTATTTTACCTTGAATATATGAGGTTTCTGTTTTAATAATTGGAAATCTGACGGAACGAAATATTGCGGATTTATTGTGCCACGTTCGCGCCAATACGGCCCACCCCTACATTAAATACCCCTGCACCCCATAATCATAACCCACCCATACTCTATAAAATACCCCAACACCCTTAAACACTAACCCATCTTAACCCTGTAAATCTACCCTGTACCCCAAAACCCAAACCTATCCCTAAACCCTAAAATTACCCCTGTACCCCAAAACCAAAACCTAGCCCTGAACCCTATAAATACCCCTGTACCTCAAAACCCAAACATACACCTGAACCCTAAAAATACCCCTGTACCCCAAAACCTAAACCTACCCCTGAACCCTAAAATACCCCTGTAACCCAAAACCCAAACCTAGCCCATAACACTAAAAATACCCCTTTACCCCAAAACCCAAACCTAGCCCAGAACCCTAAAATACCCCTGTATCCCAAAACCCAAACCTAGCCCTGAACCCTAAAAATACCCCTGTACCCCAAAACCCAAACCTAGCCCTGAACCCTTAAAATACCCCTGTACCCCAAAACCCAAACCTACCCCTGAACCCTAAAAATACCCCTATACCCCAAAACCCAAACCTAGCCCTGAACCCTAAAAATACCCCTGTACCCCATAACCCAAAACTATATCTGAACCATTAAAATACCCAAACACCCCAAAGCATATACCTCAGTACCCCAAAACATATACCCCTATACCCATACTTGCCTTATCCAAACATTTTAAAAAACATGCTTTTACCATTCATGCATTTACAACGAATTTCGTTGTAAATGTATGCGTGGTAAAAGCATATAAAATGTAATGCCATGCGTAATAATGGCATTGCGGAGTCATGGTACTTTCGTAATGAAAGTGTGCAGAGTGATGGTATGCGGAAAGAAATTTGCGGAATAATGGGTGTTTACCCTACCCCGTAAGTACATTGGTGGCACGGCGGCCCACATCTCCAGCAACATACTCATATTTTTTCACCACCAATTGGAAAAATGCACAGGTCTCTCTCATTGATGCCCAGCACCGACATACACTTTTAGACACACCTCCCACCACAAGTTCTAGAATTGCGAACTTTTGAGATGGGGAGCTACGTTAGAATCTCGGCATCAGCTCAACATCCTGTGATTCCAGGCTAATCGCTTTGTCTCCCCGTGCCTACCACAAATCAATGTGCTCTTCTGTAATGTAAATTGTGCTCATGCCATGTTGTCGAGTTCGTGCTATATAATATTGCAAGGAAAATAAAGTAGGGAAACTCGAGTTCACACACTACTGAACACGCACTCTTAAGTGCATCAGCAGTGCACTTTGAATTGGAACGTTTCACAGGCCTGTCACAGATAAGAAATGCTATCAAAATGAAATCCTACAAAACAATATACTACTGGCCGGCAGCAATTCATACCCGGACAACGTCAGGAGGGGCTGCTAGTGTTTGATATTTCACATCGGCACGAAATGCAATAAACAACATTTCATGTGTTACAGTTCGCAAAAAGTTAAGGTTTTGTCTTACATCCCCATCTTCAATAGATATCTGTGTCAAAAGAGAAGGTCCAAGCAACACAATTACCACATTTGAAATGACTCAGATCCAACATTGCCACCTGCAGTTTAAACATTTCATATGTTGAGTGGGTATGATTTTCCCGTTCTGCACAAGGACGACTCAGTCTAACACAGACTTTTCCACAACCCTAAAGTGGGCAGGAAACACAGCGGGCAGATCTATAAGAAACTAACGCAGCACGTGCCACAAGTCATTTTGCTGCGCTGCGTTATTTTCGAAGTACAGGGATGCGACATATTTACAACAATATGTTGCATCTCTGTGCTTCCTCCTGCGGTGGCACACAAACTGCTGCCATGCGCCGGCGCAGGCACCCTTGCACCATGGTGAGAGGAGAGGAGTTGGCCTAATGGCTAGGGCGGTCAACCTCTAATCTGGGGAACTGGGTTTGAGTCTCGGCATTGGCGCTGAACATCCTGTGATTCTGGGGAAATCAGTTAATCTCCCCGTGCCTAATAAAAATGAATGTGTCCTCATGTAATGCAACTGGTGCTACATAAAGTGCTCTGATACCCAATACCGGGTCAAGTTTGCGCTATATAAAACTCTGTAAAAAAAAAAAAGAATGCCTGCATCATGGGGAAATGTTTTTTGTGCAGGAAGGGGCACCTTCCTGCACAAAAACAATCAATTGAAGTGATTTTCTATTCCAATGTGTGCTGTAGAATGCAGCACGAATTGAAAGAGGAAAAACCGAGGAGAAATGAAAACATTTCTCCTCGTTGCACCTCGTTACGCCACATCTAGGGTGGCGTAGCATTCTGGAAAAGCATCAGTGGACATGGGTGTTGCATGGGAACACCCACAGAAACACCCATGTCATGCCCCTAACATGCAAAGTGTTGCATTAACAGGGTCGATATTTACAAGCACAGGTTAAGTCATTCTTTACCTGTTCTTGTAAATATCACTTAGCAGGCTGTGCCACCGGTGCGTCATGCAACGTGACACACCAGCCGCGCAAGGGGCTTGTAAATCTGCCCCAAGATCTATGAGACAGAGGCAAAGCCAAGGAATCCATATTGAAGGAAAAGTATCACCTTTCAAGCACAGGGACAACCATGAATGTTGGTGTTTGGAGAGTGATGGGCGGAGGCCTACTATAAATACAGCTCGAGCCATTAATGAATCCTGCAGCCCTTGATGTGTCAAGACAGGCATGGGCAGGATTGTTGCAGAAAGTGCTGTTCCAAAGACCCAAGAACCACAAGGGTCACGCCTTCCGAGGAAGGTATAGAGAGCAGAACAGAAGGGGTTCCAGAGCTCAACACTCATGAGGGTAGGGATGCCACACCTAGAGATATTTTAGGTCCTACCCTGGGGGATATCTACAAGGTACGGGGGTAGAATTATCTCTGCTTTAGCGTCCGTTTTGGGACGAAAAGCGGAGATAATTCTAACGCCCTATCAGCATGGACGCGTGAATCCATGCCTCTGTGCCCATTTTTTAACGCCTTGCATCGCAAATGAGGCGGCGTCAGGATTTTGGACGCTATACGCGGCCAGCGATAATTATCGCTGCTGCTTGCTGATATGCCCCCCTGTTAGAAAAATAAACAGATATGAACCTAGAACATCGTCTTTTTTCTCCCAGAACGGTTTAAAGAGCAGAAAACAAGAGGATTAGAAATGTAGATGCATATTAACAAGGGCCTTATCTTTAGCAGCCTTGTCCCCGATGCCTCACTCTGCATCTCTAATGAGATGCAAAGTGGGCGTCGCTGGGCGTACCTCACATAGGGGGACTTGTAAAATATCGCTAAGTGCACATCGCTATATTTACAAGGCAGCCCACAGCACTTTAGCAGACGTTATTTTTGGGTGAAAACCGCGGTTTTCGCCAAAAACGAATGTCTGCTAAAATCCTGACTAATGTATGTGTAGCATGGGAGGTGCATTATTGTATCACCACCACAGGGTCGTATCATCAAGCATATCGCCGTTTTGCCAGGAACATCGCTGGAAACCAGCGATGTTGCCTGCAAAACGGCGATTGGCAAGACTGGAATTCTGACAAGCCTATCCTAATGAGCCTCCCTCAGAGCCCCATCAGTTGAACCATGCTTGTCAAGGGAGAAAACAGCAAGTTTGCGGAAGAAAACTGAAATCTAGCTACTAGCAAAAATACCACAAACTTCATCACAGGTCATACCTACCAAGAAAACCACAAAAAAAGCCAGGAACACTGACCCAATGTCATAAAGAAGGTTTCCACCCCAAGCACAGTTATTGGCAAAAAAACAATCCCAACCAAAGGCCCTGCAAAGCATTATGGGACGAGATTAGCAGTGGGCAGTGAATATTATAGTATCCAATAGCAAAATAATTCTACAAAGAGCTGCAGGTCAGCTGATCATTACTAGATGTCCCTCAAGAGTCAAATGAAAAAACATTGAAATTATTCTTACATCAAGCTGCAGTTCCACTAGTCGTTACTAGATGTCCCTCACGAGTCAAATGCAAAATCATTGAAACCCTTTCATCAAGCATTTGCATTTGACTCGTGAGGGACATCTAGGGGCATATCATCAACGGCCAGCGAAAATTATCGCTGGCCGTGTTTAGCGTTCCCAAAATTAACGCCGCCTATCGCCATATTCTATCGCCCGGTGAACGCACTATCAGCAGCGCGCAGCGCCGAGGCGATGGAAATCCAAGCAATAGCGGTGATAAGGGGCAATATCGCAGGGATACCTGCGAGAACAAAACAGCGATAGTGAAAACATTGGCGAAAGGGAGATGTGGACTCAGCATGTTGATCCACCTCCATGTTAAACATAGCTAAGTGAAAGAAATAGCAGGCGTAAAGAACAGGCGATATAGCCGGTTAGCGCTAATTTTAAAGTCGCTAGGCCAGTTAGCGTTCCATTGTTGATAGGGAGATGCTTCGATAGCGATTATTTTCGCTGTATTTTGCACAGGAATGCCTACCTCGCATCTCATTAGGGATGCGAGGCAAAAAGAAAATGGGAGCTAAAGCATGGAATCACGCACTAGCGTGTCCATGCTGATAGGGTGTATAATTTTTGCTACTTTTCATATAAAAACGTACGCAAAAGCGGCGATAATTGTAGAGACGGCCCTTGATGACATGCCCCCTAGTAACCACCAGTTGAACTGCACCTCTTTGTAGACTTATTATGATATTGGATACTATAATATTCACTGCCCACTGCTAATCTCATCCCATAATGCTTTGCAGGGCCTTTGGTTGGGATTGTTGTTTGCCCATAATAACTGTGCTTGGAGTGGTTCTAAGAGAATGGGACCACCACCAAATTGTTCAACAAGATGTGCTTTTTGTTTCCAAGGCCTCTGCTTGGTTCTCTCCCTAGGTTAGGGAGGATCCCAAAATCATCACCATTCTCACTGCTTGCAAATTTATCAATTTAACTTTTGTGAAAGTATTGTAGGTGTTTTAGTATATAAAGATAGAAATACTTATTTTATCATAATTGACAATCTGTGCATTATGCCATTTGCAATTATTTCACAGTGTAGATAAGTACACATTGCCATCAGCTATATTGTAGAACTATGTGACTATGTGGTGTTGTTCAAAGTATATTCTATGCAGCTACTTATAGTGCTGCTACGCAAACTACGCCCGGGGTTATTAGTTATGTGCTATTTATGTTAATTTTTTATATTCCTTAAAACCCCATGCTGACGGTATTGAAGCAGATGAATGGGCACTTTTACAGCAGAATTAAATACTTGCAACTCAATGGAACATACTTGGGGGCAGATTTACAAGCCCCTTGCGCAGCTTTTACGCCGCCGTTGCGTCACTTTTGTGACGTGGCGGCGCAAAAGATGCACCATGGTGCGGGGTATTTACAACGTGACGCATCTCCCAGATGCGTCACGTTGTAAAGCCCTGCGCCAGAAGAGGCGTACCATCGCAGAGGGAGGCGTTCCGGCGCAGGAACGCCTCCCAAAAGTGGCTGAGTGAAATCTACAAGATTTCACTCAGTCACTTTTGGGCCCATGCTTCATCAAAACCCTGTGCCTGCTTGAAGCAGGCGTAAGGATTGACGCAGCATTGTACACATAGGGCCCCCCTGATCATTGCTGGAGCTGCGTCGCGCTTGCGACGCAACTCCAGCAATGAGCCGCTTTTACGGCACAGATGCCTGACGCATCTGTGCCGTTTTTGCCCCATGGTGCGCCGCATTGTAAATGCGGCGCATCATGGGTGGCGGAGCTGCGGCGCACAATTACTGGCGCATCCTTGCCGATATGCAGGGATGCGCCAGTAATTGTAAATCTGCCCCGAGGGATTTACAAGTGCACCCAACTACGGAAATGTATTCATGGCTAAATTTGAACAAGACCACATTTTAAACATTAGATGGCAAAGATTGTTCCTTTATCTTCATTATTATAATGACTAGCAGCCCGTCCCGACGTTGTCCGGGTATGAATTGCTGTCGGCCAGTAGTATATTGTTTTGTAGGACTTCGTTTTGATAGCATTTCTTATCTGTGACAGGCCTGTGAAACGCTCCGATTCACAGTGCACTGCTGATGCACTTAAGAGTGCGCGTTCAGTAGTGTGTGAACTCGAGTTTCCTTACTTTATTTTTCCTTGCAATATTATATAGCGCAAACTCGACAATGTGGCATGAGCACAATTTACATTACAGAAGAACACATTAATTTGTGGTAGGCACGGGGAGACAAAGCAATTTACCTGGAATCACAGGATGTTGACCTGATGCCGAGATTCAAACGTAGCTCCCCAGCTCTAAAGTTCGCAATTCTAGAACTTGTGGCGGGAGGTGTGTCTAAAAGTGTATGTCGGTGCTGGCCATCAATGAGAGAGACCTGTGCATTTTTCAAATCGGTGGCGAAAAAATATGAGTATGATGCTGGAGATGTGGGCCGCCGTGCCACCAATGCACTTACCGGGGGAGGGCAAACACCCATTATTCTGCAACTTTCTTTCCGCAGACCATCACTCCGCATACTTTCATTATGAAAGGACCATGACTCCGCAAGGCCATTATAACGCATGGCATTACATGTTATATGCTTTTACCACGCAAACATTTACAATGAAATTCGTTGTAAATGCATGAATGGTAAAAGCATGTTTTTTTTAAATGTTCGGATAAGGTAAGTATAGGTTTAGGGGTATATGTTTTGGGGTACTGAGGTATATGTTTTGGGGTGTTTGGGTATTTTAAGGGTTCAGATATAGTTTTGGGTTATGGGGTACAGGGGTAGTTTTAGCGTTTAGGGATAGGTATGGGTTTTGGGGTACAGGCGTATTTTTAGGGTTCAGGGCTAGGTTTGGGTTTTGGGGTATAGGGGTATTTTTAAGGTTCAGGGGTAGTTTTGGGCTTTGGGGTACAGGTGTATTTTAAGGGTTCAGGGCTAGGTTTGAGTTTTGGGGTACAGGGGTATTTTTAGGGTTCAGGGCTAGGTTTGGGTTTTGGGGTACAGGGGTATTTTAGGGTTCAGGGGTAGGTTTGCGTTTTGGGGTACAGGGTTATTTTTATGGTTCAGGGCTAGGTTTGGGTTTTGGGGTGAAGGGGTATTTTTAGGGTTCAGGGGTAGGTTTGGGTTTTGGGGTACAGGGGTATTTTAAGGGTTCGGGCTAGGTTTGGGTTTTGGGGTACAGAGGTATTTTTGGGTTCAGGGGTAGGTTTGGTTTTTGGGGTACAGGGGTATTTTTTAGGATTTAGGTATAGGTTTGGGTTTTGGGGTATAGGGTATATTTATAGGGTTAAGATGGGTTAGTGTTTAAGGGTGTTAGGGTATTTAAAGGAGTAAGGGTGGGTTTTGATTATGGGGTGCAGAGGTATTTAAAGGGAGCAGGGTGAACACCCGGAGCTGGAATGTGCAGAACCTGGGAAGAAAAAACAATGAAATATTTGACATGACGCGCGCCCCGCAGCCGCCCACACCCCCAGCATGGTATATGAGACATGGCATGAAGTGCAGATTGTATAAACAGCAGATGAAGGACAGAATGCAGAACAATCTCATACGTTCACCCCAATACAGAGATCTGGGCTAAAATTCATCATTTTTTTTACACTCCACATCTCCTCAGCCATGACCCTGTGTCTAAGAGAAACATTCCAGACCCTTTGAACTGCTAAGCCATGTCTTTCCTGGATCTGACTCACACATGCTAAGACCAATTTCTGGTTATCAACCGTTTTCAATCAGGATAGCTTGACTCTACTGGCATGGAGAGCATGGCACTGACGTCTGAGCATACCCAATCCCACTCGGGGTGACAAATGCAAAAACAACAGTTGATGGACAGAAAGCAGAACAATGTCATACATTCACCGCAGTACAGAGATCTGGCCCTAAATCCATCGTTGTTTTGCACTCCACACCACCCCAGTTCAGACATGGCCATATGCAAATCAGCCTTGACCCTGTGCCTCATGGGAACAGACCAGCCCAAAGGGTGGAACATACCACATGCCCCCAGCATTTGTCACGCCCCCACAGCACAACGCAGACACGCCCACAAGGGACTACTTTGTTGTCACGGTTCTTTAACTTTTTAAATGTATATGGTGGACGTCTGCATAGCCTATGTCCTTCTGCTGCAACTGCCCTTTCCAACGCTGTATTGGGTGTTGTGATTGGTGCTGTGGTTCCTGAGATTACCCGCCTCAAAGGTTTGGGCTCTCTCTTTATTATATTAGTATGGATATTTTCATCCTTTGGAAGAATTTACTAGAAAAACTGCACACTGACATCATGTATTGTAAACTAACACCAAAAATCCTCATATTCAATTTCCCCATCATGTTGACAAGAATCAAATTACTTTCCTGGTGTATTACAGTAAGGATTGGTAAATCCAAGATATACAGGAATTATGGTCTTAGTTAACAGGTTTTCATCCAAATTCAATAAAACAACATTCGCCTTATTCTCAATTTATGAGACTGAAAAGAATTACTTTAGACAGTGTAGCCTTTGAAATTGCTTAATAAGAACAAAAGGACATGTTTGGTAGGAGATGTCTTCATCTACAATTTCTAAGAAGAGCCGATCCATTGTGGTGCAACCTGTCACTGTAGCAGCCGAGATGTAAGCTTCAATTTCTCCTGCTTGTCTGATTTTGGGTGCTCCTGATGCCCATCGTGTTGTATATGGTGTTGCATTCTGCTTTTTGTTTGCCTCCCCCCTGGTTTAGGGTTGAAGATGTTAAGGTAGCAGGAATGCTTAGCGTGCTCTGGATTTCCTGGTCACTATCTAGACTTCCCTTCACATATAGCGCCCAGTCCATATCTATTGCTAACACTTAAGAATGACTCCTTTGGTAGCCTCATGTACAGATCTCTGGTGGAGAGTTTGTGTGCACCAGCCGGTGCAGTGCAGTCCACTATTGTAGTTAGGGATCTTTACATAGTTTACGCTAATCAAGTTATTTATCCAGGTTCAGGGCAAAGTCCTTTAAGATGGTATTAGCCACCATTACCATCTTACTTTGCCCCCCATCCTCACCCACCTACAGTGTTATGTTGATTTAGGAGGAGTGTGCTGGATGATGATGATGCTGTTTTCCTTGTTCCCTGCAATCCAAGGCCGATGGTTGTATCCAAAACCTTGGTCCTTGCTCCTCAGTTCTATGAAGGAGAGCCGGCCATCCCCATTTCTGCCCGACTCCACCACCAGTCATTGTCGATGTCCAGTCTGCTGCACGCATGAACAGGTCAGGGCTGACAGTCTGTCTCCTCTGTATGTCTGCTGATGCAGGAGATGGTTCACCAACACTAGGAGGCTGCTTGATGGCTTTATTTGTTTGACAACCCACACAGCCCGATATCTACGCCACAGTCAGATTACACTATGGCCTTTTGTTTGGAGGGCTCATTGCCCATTATTGATGTCTCGAGCCACACTTCATTGGCGGCCAACTGGATCGCCTACTTCACTTTCAGGGTGGAGCCACAGTCACCCCCAACAAAAGCACAACATATCCAATTTGGTGATGAACTCTGGTGTCAGTTAATTGCGATATAGTATATGGCTGGCCAGCAGAGCCTCACTAGTGAGCAGCCACCTTGTCCTGCTGCTCTGTGATGCCCCCTTCCCACTAGTTTTTAGGTCTCGCCTAGCGTTGCAACGCTAGGCAAGACCTCTGCTCGCTCGGGGAGACATATTGTGAATATGCAGATTTCAGAAGGAGACTTGAAGCCCCCCTAAGTTTCATTGGCTGGCGTCATCGTTTATTTAAAACGCTGGCCTCGGACTTGATCTGAGCCTTTTTTGTTGCCGCCCTTTCCCCGTTTCGTCCGGTCCATCCGTACTGGATCATCTGCTTCACGGCTGTCGTAATGCAATTTCTTATCTTTAGGGGGCCATCTGTTTTCTCTCAGCCGCGTGTTTATTCTTGCATCGTGCTTTTACTTAATGTGAAAGTGAAAGTGCGATGCAAATATAAACAAGCGGCTGCCTTCCCGCAATGTCAAACGCTTGTTAGGGAAGTATTTAAGTGACTTAGGGCCCGATTCACAGAATGAACTTAAGACTCAATCCTAAACTTACTACTATTTTGGTATTCACAGAATGCACTTACCACTTTTGGTATTCACAGAAGTTAGGATGTTGTCTTAAGTTTGTCTTAAGACAGACTTAAGACAGACTTAGGACAAAATCCTAACTTCGGTGAATACCAAAAGTAGTAAGTTCTTTCTGTGAATACCAAAATAGTAGTAAGTTTAGGACTGAGTCTTAAGTTCATTCTGTGAATCGGGCCCGTGGAGTACAGCACATTTTTCTACAGTAAGATGAATCACTACAGGAAAAAAAGACCTCTAAGGCGCAGTCTGTGCTTGGAAATATCTGAAATGCTTGAGTGAAAGACCGTAGCATTTAGTGTACAGCAATGCCGGAGTGGACCGCGCGAACCTGCTGAACCCATGTGCCTTTTTTTATGTTGCTTGTATTTGCAAGTTATGTTGACCTCTTGACTTATTGGAGTGCGGAATCATTGTTTTTGAGACATTAAAGATTTGCTGAACTAATGCTCTGACATTCAGGGGAAGATTGGTGTATAACAATGACTCTATTTCACTAGAAGTTCTAGCCACTTGCAATTCGACGGTCTCACAAGCCGATGTAAGAATTACTTCTTGCTGAAACAGAAATGCTTTGAGTCTGCTTAGTTTATTGAAATCAGCCTTCGAAGTTTCAGTGGATGGCCATAGTGAGCTATCTAGGTCTGGATGGCTTTGGTGGGTATGGGTTGGGTCTTCCCCTCCAAGACATCCCTCTGCCTCCGAGATCAAACCGCAGCTATCTAATCCTCCTGCTTCACCTCCTGAATGACGACTTGAGCGGATCTTGTCTCCCCACATCGAGAGGGCAGCAGAGGTGAGTACTGTGATATTGCGATCCAGTGCCCCCGATCTTGCTCTTACTTTTATTTTTCGAGCCTGGGGAGTCACACCCTCCCAGTCCCTGCTGCAACTTCCCTTCTCCATTCTGCTGCCTTGGCACCTCGAGCTGATTTTCCCAAGACTTTTGTGGCATACCTAGCGACAAACACGTCTGCACTGGAATCTGTGCACATTGATGACTTGATCCTGAACGGCCATCTCCTTGCCCTCCATCCTCCCTATCTGGTTTACTGCCTCCCCCATCTTGCCCCGCTCCATGGAGCCAGCTCCTCTGTTATTTCTCCTGATTGGATTTTTTTGTTTCCCGCCATTTTGTAGATACTGCTATCGGCGCCCGTTGTTGGGGGCACTCCATCTTAGTAGCTTCGACCTTATCCGCTTTGATGCTGGACTGCTCCCTATCTGCCAGCTTGACCTCCCCCCTTAAGTCTCCAACACCCCTCTCTTCTTGTTCTGTCTCCCATTCACTGGATGTTGAGCTTTGCCCAGCCGGTCTGCATATCTTTCACTTTGTCCCCCTGAAGTACTTCCCCCTTATTGGTCTGCTTGTTTCGATCTTTGGGGCATATTATCAAGGGGGTTTATCTCCGCTTTTTTGGCTTTAAAAGCCAAGAAAGCGGAGATAAAATTATCTCCCTATTACCAAGCTGTCGCTAACACCAGTTAGCGACAGCCAGTAGGAGATAGCGACCATCTTGGGCCCCACTTTGCATGTCAGTGATATTTATCACTAATGAGATGCAAAGTGGGCGTGCCAAGATGTTAGAGACTGAAAACAGTCCCTAACATCGCTATCTCCTATTACCAACTTTTGGAGATATTCGCGCTAAGCGGGAATATCTCCAAAAGCTAACACCTGCCCTGAGCAGTTCTTAGCCATGTTATCCAATGGGAGGTGGATAACATGGCTAAGAGCATTTGCTCGATAATGCATGAATATTGCTGACTTTTCAGCGATATTCATGCATTTCGGCCGTTTTTTATCGCATTTGCGATAAACCTTGTTAATAGCAAGGTTTATCTGCGATAAAAATCGCCGATGTGCGGCGATAATTTTTGTCTCTAAACAAGTTAGAGACAAAAATTATCGCTAGTTGTTGGTAATATGCCCCTACATTCCTTACCTCTTTTTCTCTCCCCCCTCTCCTTCTATGTCCCTTAGAAGATGCGTCCTTGTAATTCTATACTCCAGTAACTTATATTTTACTTAGCCCTGGTAACCCACTTTTTACTGTGTATCACTGTTTGTTTTTCCTACGTTTCACCATGTTCTAGTAACTATCATCATTTTTGCAACTTGTAACACGCTGTTCCTTATGTAAAGCGCTCTGATACCTCCGGGTCTAGCCTGCGCTATATAAAACTCTGCAAATAAAATAAAAAAATGAATAAATAAATAAAATAAATAAATGAAGAACCCAAATTAGTTGTCCCTTGTTTCATTTGCCGATGGTGAAAAACAAGTGAAGAACTGGCATATTTGTAAATTAACGCAGAACTTTCTGTTGAGTAATAGAGGCATGCACTTTCTGTCTGACTGCAAGGACTGTGGGTAAAAGTGGCCCTGTGCTCATGGGATCTCCTCTTTTTGGAATTGTGTTGCAGACAAGGCTCAGAAGTGGATGTGTGGTTGATCAATGCAGAAATACATCACATTGATAGAGGCCCCGATACAATATCCCTCTCTTTGCCAAGAAGGTTAAACTTGTTATTTGTCTAATTGAATTTAATTCAATTGTAATGTGTCTAAATATACATATATGCACCTACATACGTGTGGATGCACAGATGCCTGCATAGTTCATTCATGTTGATGTCTGTTACTTTGAAGTAATATTTCATAAATGCGCAACGTTTCTTGAATCTTTCCATTATATTGCGGGACCTGTGGATTTAAATGTGAAGCTCGCTGGATACAGTGCCCACGCCCCAGCATCTTGGCAGACAGCAGACGCGCTGCATTTTGGTCTGAAGCCCTGAAAGGAACATGCAGGTAGATTCATCAAGCTAAATTGCGCTCACAAAGGGCCAGATTCTGAGAATCTGGCCCTTTGCGAGTGCAATTTTTGCATTTGGGATTCATCATCCCAAATGCAAAAATCGCTATTTGCGAAATCGCATATTTGCGAGGAATTGGATTTAAGGAATCTCTATTAGAGATTCCTTAAATGCAATTCATTAACCAATTTGAAATTGCGAATTCGCAATATTTGGTCGCTATTTACCACGAAGTCTGACTTTGTGGTAAATAGCAAAAAAATAGAAAAAAGCACTTTAGTGCATTTTTCTCTGTTGCATTTTACACACACACATGTCCTTTGGACATGTGTGTGTGTGCAACACCTGTGTAAATTTGCATTTCAGGGGTGCTACAGGGTGTTCTTTGGACACCCCTGGCACCCTTGAAATCGCTATCTTATTTGCGATTAGCTAATTGCTAATCGCAAATAAGGAATACTCCCCATTCATTCCTATGGGCCTTTAGGCGGCCCATAGGAATGAATGGGGAGTATTCCTTATTTGCGATTAGCAATTTGCTAATCGCAAATAAGGAATGTGTAGGAATCGCTATTTATTTTGCGATTCCTACATGAATCCCGTTTTGTGAGTCTGTAATAGCGATTCCTTATGAATCGCTATTAAAGACTCGCAAAACGGGTCTTTGATGAATCTACCTGATTCTGTTAGAACTCGTGCTGCTGGTGTGGGTACTAGGCATGTCTTACATGCTGAGATGCAAAGCTGCTGGACTATAGCAGATTGCTCCACACAAAAGTCTAATTATTATTGCATACTTGATGTTGGTAGATTGTACCTAGCGCCTTTTAATAAACCTTATTTATGCGGTGCATTATTGTACTCACGTTTCATACACTCTGGCCCAAATGCAATCCATCTGTTGGCCTAAGGGCTGGACTAACTCTTCCCACCAGTGTGGCCTCGCCCAGGCTGCAGCTTGTTCTAGCCTTTGGTATTTCCATCCAATTGACAGTCTCTGGTTAACACCTGGAAGCACACTGCACATCTCAGCGACCAGCATTAGCGGATCTTAACACTCGCTGTGCAGGTGCATTCGCAGTGATCCCAGCAAGAGAATGCCCTCGGACGCTGGGACACCAATTACCATTCAAACTGCAGTCCTAGAATATTTGTGTAAGTGCAACTTTCACAAAATTAGATCAGTTTGCTTATTTACTAGTGTAACTGTTCCAGGATAATGTGGCGGAAAGTGAAAGATTTTCAATTTTTTTTTTAAAGGGATGAAAAGTAGTATTTTTGTATTGTGGAAAGTGTTGCACTGAGGGTGCCGCTCAGATTTCTAAAAACTTGGGTGCATATTCTCAAGAACGTACCCTAACCATCGCCAAAATAGGTTAACGCAAGTTCTCATATCGCCGTGTATCACGGGAAAATAACTCTGTGCTAACGTCGTATTCTCAACAAGGCAGTAAAATGCGATAGTCTCCCAATAACGCGTCAAATGTCTGCGATAACATTACCGGGACGGCGATAAAAATCTCAAATTGAATGTGAAAAAAGTTGCGATGGGCCCAACCGTGATATAAAAACACACACGTCAGGTGGGAAAAATCACTCTAAAAGCAGGAGAAAACAAAACACTAATTACTGACAAGCACGATGGAGGAAGCTGGAGAAACTACAGGGGCCAACCACCCCATCCCCCTCCGTCCCACAAGGAAGGACCAGCCATGGACCCTGGTGTCAGGGAAGGTCAAGGAGAAGAAGAGGAAGACGCAGTTCAGTCTGCAGGAAAACAGGATCCTGATAACGGGGGTGATAAAATACCACCAACAACTGTTTGTCGCCACCAATGTGTCATTGGCTACAAAAAATGGAATATGGCAGTCCATCGTGGCCAAGGTGAATGCAATCGAAGTGCTGAGGAGGACAATTGAAGAGGTCAAAAAGCGCTGGAATGATGTGAGGCGCAAAACCAAGCAAAAACTCGGCAACAACCAGAATGCTCTCTGGCATTATTTTGACCAGTTCAAGATGGCGCTTAATAATGCAGTCCTTTGTTTGTTTTGACACATGCTTTGTGCGTCATGATGACCGCGCAGGTCGAGAGAGTTTAAACAGTTCATCGTTACAAGGCAAAGTGTAGAAGGGAGCGACTCTGAGTCGGAACCAAGCATTAGGGAATGCGTGGTGAGAAAAATGTAAATTTGTTACTGGGTAAGTGTTCGGATGTGCAGTTTGTAGCATGTTCCCTAGCCACATAGTGTGCACTAGGCATGTGGCATCGTATGGGTGGTGGCAGAGCAACGTTGTTTATCAGGACTGTTATTGGTTCTGTGGTCACTGTGTAATATGGAGTATGTATTTTTTCAGAAACGGCAAGTTGGAATAAGAGAGTGCTTAGCAGCCCAACTGATCGTGGCTCATGCATGTCAACTACATTTCCAGGCATTTTAGGTCACAAAGTACTTGGGGGCATATTATCAACAAGTAGCGATATTTCTCACTAATTGAGCTTAGCGAAATTTTTTCTATCGCCGTGCTTCGCCTGATTTTATCGCAGAGATAACGTACTATTATCAACGTTAATCAAGAATGCGATAAATTTCAGGCGTTAGCGGCGAAATGCGTGAATATCGCTGGTAATCCAGTGATATTCACGCATTATCGCCAATGGGGATTTGGCCAGAATATCGACCTCACATTGGATATAATGGCTAAGAACTGGTCTGAGCAGGTGTTCGTTTTCAGCGATATTCGCGCTTAGCACAAATTTTTTAATTGCTATGCCTGCGTTGATGATAGGCGATAGCGATGTTAGCGACTGCTTTCAGTCGCTAACAGGTTGGGTACGCCCACTTTGCATGCCATTAGCGATAAATATCCCTGACATGCAAAGCGGGCCCCAAACCACTCGCTATCGCCTAGAAAATGTCGCTAAGTGCCGTTAGCGACAGCTTGCTAATATGGCGATGAAATTATCGCCGCTTAGCGGCCAAAAACAGCCGCTAAAGGAGCGATAATTTCATATCGCCCGCATTGATAATATGCCCCTTGGTTTTACTAACTATTGAATGTTTGTGCTTATAGGTTTATCGTGATACTATTGTCATCCATTGCGGGCAGACAGGCTGGTGGTTCCTGGGACAAATTTTTATTTTTTCACTATTTTGCAGAGTTTGCTTCAGTTGTGAGGTAATTTTTACTATGTTTCTTGGTCTACACCATTGTGCAGAGTCCGTGTGGAGATTTTATAGATAGGATACCGAGCATGTCAATTCTTTCATAGATTCAGTACCATCGCTGCTGTAACACAGTCGTAGATCGCGGCTGTCGGCGGTCACAGTAGCCAGTGAGTCTTGTTCTTGGACACTGGCTTTTGTGCACTACAATGGTCTTTTCTCGTCTTTAGACACATTTATTTTCAATCACTGGGTTGGCTAGAGGTAATAATTGAGCACATTTGCACTATTTTGTTTGTTTAATTCTTATATTCATGAGCACTTGTTGGTCTTCCTTTCTTTTTCAGCACACTTCATCATGGGCACGATTATGTCTTCACATTCTTTCCAGTGAATTTTAGTTTCTTGCCATGTGCACGCTTGTAAAGGTTATACAGGTCACTTTGGGCCTCTTCTGAACACTTTTATGCTTGTAATTAATAATTATGCTAGTCCAAGACAGTATTGTAATACGATAATTTGTTCATTATTTTTACAGTGGCCCCTGAAGAAGGGATGCAACAGATACCGAAATGCTTTGGGCTGGTCTGTTTATTTTTGTCAAACTTGCTATAAATTGCTGCATCATAGCAAATGATCTTATTTACATGTTTATTCATGATTGATTTTCAGTTGTTTTATAGCTGATTATTTAAATTGTACGTGTGAGCTGATTCTGTTATCTAAATGACGTGACAGTGATTGGTGATAATTATACTCACACGTTAAAAAAAATTGAGTATTAGTTTGCTTTTTGTTTACAAATTTGTGGAGCTTGATTCTCGATACATGTCTGTGCACCTAGTATACTGATGAACATTCACCAGCAGAGTCACGTAAGTCCCATCAGGGACCACTTACCATCCCTAACGGACACCGACAGTCCGCTCCATGCTATCCAACGATCCACGGATGATATCGCTGGAGTTATGACTCTGAGAGAAGAACAAATGTCTAGTCAGAGTGGCTCCAACAATCTCATCTGGGAGTTGGTACACATGCAGAGGGCCATAGTAAACATGAAGCGGAGGCAGGCGGAAAAAATGGCTGCCACAGCTGCACAAGAGCGAGATGTAGGTGGGACCTTCCATGCCCTGCAGGTCCTCATCAGGACATTGCTGCCAAAAGGCATGGCGCCTATGAATGTGGCTGCTGCTGCTTCAAAATCCATATCTCCGCCCCCAGATGGGTCAGTGCCACACAGTGCAGCAGACATTCCACCACCGTCCACATGTGAGGCATATGAGACATCAGAGGACGAAGATGGGGATGGATCTGCCTTAGTGGTAAGAAGGAGCAAGTAGCATTTATTTTCACCATATGGCCTGTTTCTGCTTGGTTCTTCCCTCTGCATCATCACCTTCCATTGTCCCCCGATGAACTCATCTTGGACCTTGACATGGACTGCCATTTTCTGATTGTTCACCAATGACACAGCTATCAGACTGCTGACTGAACTCTTCCTCTTCCGATCTACTTGTCATTCCCTGAAGTACTCTGGCAGGCCCTCCATGGGCCAACAATGTAAAGTGGGGCTTGTACTGCTCCAGCTACAACACTTCACTGAATGTGCATAAACATTCCAATTCACACAGATGTGTCATGTCTACGATCATTCAAGTAGGAAAGTATGGATGAATGTAGGTTCAGCGATTCCCCCTTATGTCCATGTTGCTCATGTTGGAGGACTTGAGTCACAGGGTGCAACATTACCGATTGAGGTTCAGGTGGCGCCAACACTACAACAGAGACACACGCATTAGTTACTTTCTTGTCCAGCCCAGAAGGGAAGCACGCCCAGAGCCCCGGGGTAATTGTTCACACCCCTATGCGGAACTGGCTTACACCAGGCCAGCCCACTCCACTTACGCTGACAGGGGGATCAACGCTACATGTCCCAGGTCTTCCCTATAGTGATCTACTGATCATAGCTCTAGTTGTCAGCATGCCACAGTCACTCCCTGAGGGCGGGTTTACACACCCACACCACATCGATCCAGCACAGGCGTCACAGGATATGTGACCCTGCCAAGAAAAGGGGCCTAGCACATCACAGTCCCCACTGCTGGATGTGACATGATGGCGTCCGCAATACGAGACTCAATCATAAAGGGCCCATGACTTGCGGTGCACAGAGTTGGTGGCAGCCGAGTCACTTTGGCCGGCACGGGCCTACCGCCATGAGATGGTGACTTGTGGTGCATTGATACTTCTAAATTGATACTTGTATAGCGTACTACTCACTCGTAAGGGTCTCAAGGCGCTTGTACGAATACCGCTGTGGAACCCATCCTGGCTTTCCCTGTGAGGCGTCCACTCCTGGGCACCCCCAAGGTGGAGGCCAGGCATCCTGAGCATTGTGGGGGCCGTTGTGGAGATTAAGCAAGCTATTGCCCAGAGTTGCAGAGTGGGACTGCATGATTGTAATTGGCAGTGCACTGAGGTAGGGGCATCAGAAGAGCTGAGCGGGTGTGCAGACTGCGCTGATGCATAGGCCTCCATACGCCGTCCTGCCAATCAAGATTGTATTTGAATTATGAGCCCAGCTGGACCACAGTGTACGCTGAAGGCAGCAGGCTGCACAGACATGACTCCGCGGCGTGGTGCAGGAGGGTGTGCTGGGGCCTTGTGTAGCGGAATTCAGCAATCGGCTGAAGAGGTTGCACCGGCAGGTGGTGGGCCCTCTTGGAGAAACACCGGTGGAGGCAGGTGAGCATTGAGGCCTGAGTGCGCAGGGGTAGGCAGTTATCGCAGGGCAGCGGACTGGTCTGGGGACCAGGCTGGGGTGCTGAAGTCACACATGATCACGTAGGCACCACTGGTCACGGTGGCACCCTTGTGACTGGGTGGGGGGGAGTAAAGGTACAGGGGTATCAAGCTGATACAAACAGTGATGCTTACAGGTGTGAGAAATCCTGCATCATGAGACCGTAACAGACGTTTGTGTAACCATAACCTTCCTTTTCTTTCCTACAAAGGTTACGACCACATGTACTTCTGTTACAGTCTTTTTGTGCAGGATTTGTCCTTCCAGTAAGCATTCCGGTTTGTCCAAGTGCTATATTATGTGCGTGACTATACGGACGCTTGACCATTGTCACCATTTGTCCAACAGTTTTCCAAATACTGACTTCCGGAGTATGGAATTGTATTGGGGAGATCACGCAGCATATACTGGTACTTGAATCCACACGTTGCCCTGATGAAGTTCCCGTTGGACGTTGGCTGTGCTTTCGTATTGTTTATTTGTGTATTTTTAATAAAGAACTGTTTTTGCATTACTGTTGACTATTGGACTTCATGAAAGTGCACACCTCCATTTCAGTTACTACAATCTTGGATCTGGGGCTCAGAGACGTCTGGCAACGGCTGGCGTTGGGGTTGGTTGCACAGGAACACTACAAATTGGAACTGTTGTGTGGTGCGGATGCAGGGGCACGCCGTTGCATTTGTGGACATGAATCCAAGACATATGTGGGGAAGTTTGATAGGGTTGGCTGTGAGACACATACGACTCTGGCAGTTGCTGGTTGGAAGGTACCAGGGGCCAACAGGTGCAGCACAGCCAGCAGCTTTGCCTGTGGAGGGATGTTGGTAGTCTGCTGTGTTGGTACCATAAGCCTGTGGGCAATGTGGGTCATGATGCAGAGGATGGTTCTCCTTTTGTGCCTGTAGTGGGTAATGACTTCTTCTGGCGTTGAGTCTCTGAGGCTGGTGCCTTTTCTAAAGGTCCCCTGTCCTGTTCTGTGCTGATTGAGTGGCAGTCTAGAGGATGGGGGATGGTCCAGGAGGGGCTGCATGGGGGTGGTGACAGTGGGTGTTGTGTAACTCTTGGGGATCTGAGCTGCTTGATCAGGGTCTTCATGACATGTTGGGGTTCAGATGTGGCTCTGGGCTGGGCTCCCTTTCATACTGCAGGATGTCGTCCTGCTTAACACCCGTAAAAGGCAGGTGTTAAATCCCTGCTGCTAAAGTGTATTATCGCCTGTTTTTGGATTGCAGGTCTGGCCGGTCGTTGAGAATATCGTGTAGTGGTGTTTTTGTGCATTTTTGCACCGGAACGCCTACTCTGCATATCCTTAGCGTTAGTAGTCGCTCTCATCCGTGGCAGTGTTTTCTGCAGGCAGCTATCTCTGGAAAACTGGCGAAATAGACAGTTTGCACCAGCTTGAGAGTGGTGCGAAAAATCTATTGCCAATTTTGCTGCGCTAAAGTGCCAATACTTCAGGGATAAGTCCTTGAGAATATGCCCCTTGGTATTCTACCTGTTCAAATGTGTACATTCATTATTTGATGCAGGTGTTGTCCTGTTTCTAAGCACTTCACTATTGGTAAACTATACATTTGGGGGTAGAAGGTAAAGTGGTTTGCTTGCCCACACTCACATGAGTTCATGAAGTCAGGAGTGAAGCCCGGGGCGTGGCTAAGCACGCAACGTTAATGGACGCCTCGGGGTAGAGCTCCGCTCCGAGCTCCCGTTCCCGGTGTAATTATCCGGTGAATCTCATCCGAAACCAGCCGAAAACCGACGGCGCAGCGGTGGGACACCATCCTCCGACTCCCTGCCGACTTTGAAGGCGATCGGCGCATACACGCCGCACCGAGAGCTGCGACTCGCTGGAACCGCCCAACCTGCATCCGGCTCCGGCCCGAAAACTACGCCAGGCCGAGGCTTCGCCACGTGTTACAGGCCCCAATCTGCGGCCTACCCACGACTCCTTCGCGCGCGGCTGGCGCACTCGTGGATCGCTTGAGACACGGCCGGGCACGAGATCGCTACTGGGGGCGATCCAGCGACAGGCCCCCGTGGTCCCCATCGGCCAGTTGAAGATCTGCCAAGGCCGACTAAAAGGACACAGCCAGTCCGGAAACAGACCGTGCGAGGCGGACCTGGGCCTCCTCCCATAGACTGAACACGTTGATAGGATTTCCTTCAGACCACCGAGCTGAGGCGGCGGACTGCGTCTGATGTCTACTGGGCCCAGGACTCGAACTGGAGCGGGGGCCGGCGGCCGGCGGCACCAATTCAAAGGGCAAAATGGACAAGTCGGGGAAATGCCCCGACTCGGACCAAACGGCGGCAAAACTAGATACCATGTTGGCGGCAATGGAGAGACTAGAGGAGTCCATACAACTGACCCGCACGTCACTCGCCACGAAGATAGACAGCGTGGCCATAGACCTGACTCACTTAAGGGCGGATCATAAGAAACTGTCGGACCGGACCACAACCCTGGAGGGCGAATTACAAACGCTCAAGCCTCAGGCGGACCAGTCACACAAGCAGATACAGGATCTGCTGAATAGGGTGGAATTTCTCGAAGACAGGGCGGAGGACGCGGAAGGCAGGGCACGGCGGAACAACGTGTGCCTAGTGGGGGTCCCGGAGAAATGAAAGGACGTACCCCTGAGGTACACATGGAACAGTGGCTGAGAGACCTGTTGCCGGAGGGATCATTGTCCCCACACTTTGTGATCGAGCGGGCGCATAGAGTCCCCACCAAACCGTTGGCGACGGGGTCCAATCCTAGACCCATGCTGATCCGCATCCTGAATTACCGGGACAGGGGCACGATACTGCGAGAAACGCGCAAGCTCCACGTGATTCGCATTGACAACGCGACCGTGATGTTCTTCCCGGACTACACGATACAGGTACAGCGACACCGCCATTCATTCCTGGAAGTGAAAAAGCGCCTGCGACAGCTGGGGTTGCAGTATTCCCTGTTGTTCCCGGCGAAGCTGCGGGTGGTGGCGGGAGAACGCACTCATTTCTTCACCGAACCCGCGGATGTGGAGGCCTGGCTAGACAGCGGTGTGGACACAGTCCCCAAGACCCGTTCTGGACCCGCGCCCCGCCGCCAACCTGGGGGCAACAGAAGGAGGCGCAGGCCTCGCCAGCAGACATGGCCTGATGCCACAGGCACATCGCAAACCCCCACTCCGGCGGACACCGCCCTCCGCCTTGTCATGAAACTCAGCGGATCCCCTACGCGTAGCGAGGCAGCAAGCGGCAGTGTGCGAGACCTTCCAAGCGACGACGAAGCCATTTACGGATTGTCAGACTCACAGACGTCGGGGAACAGACCGGATGTCACCCCACAAACTTCAGACTATATCGGCTAACACAGCCGACACCAGCCACGCTGCTGCGGACCACTGTGTGCAACACTGATGACTGCCCTGGAGCCTGCTGGTCTGGGAACCGCAGACATGCTTTGGCCTTCTCCGGCCCTTGCCCGCTGAGTGACTCACACTAACCACGAGACCCGGCGAAGGGTCACCACACAGTCACATGGATGGCTCTACTGGTCGTGGAAGACGACGGACACGTAAAGTATGTCGCTTGCTGTGTAACCTAACGGGGTCCCCTGCCTGGCCGGGTGGTGCAGACTGGTATATCACCCCCGGGATTGAGGCGATCCCACCCACGAAGGTACTATAGACTCCTTGCCAAGAAACACTGTGCCCATAGCACTTCCACCCCCCTGAAGAAGGTTTAAAACTTTGTTGCTCTCCTAGAGAGTATGGACGGGAGCACGTTTTGCATACAACCTTTTGGTATTTTGATAGTTCGAGTTGTTCAATGGCTGCATGTTCCGTTGGCCATGTTTCCCCCTCTTCCCTCATTTGTATTACAGTGGTCAATCATTATCTGCCTCAACATGTTGGTGGGAGGCGACTGCCGGGTGGTGGATGTGGCCTGCATGGGGGTGGTCGGAGGAGCCTGGAGGGGGGAGCTCGCTTTTCAATGTAATGTCTGCGGTTAGATTGTGCACGTGGAACGTGCGAGGCATTCACACACCTGCACGCCGTTTCCAAATTCACTCTTACCTGAAATGACACCGCGTCCAAATAGCTCTCCTCCAGGAGATGCATCTGAGTAGCGCGGAGGTGCTTACACTGAGATGCAGGTGGTGAGGGCAGCTGCATGCCACCGGCTTCTCGTCCTTTGCCAGAGGTACACTTTTATGGGTGCGACCGGGCCTGCCCTGGACGACACTGGGGACACATATAGACACTGAGGGGCGATATGTCGCGGTCCATGGCAAGCTTGACGGTAACCCGCTGGTCCTGGTCTCAGTGTACGCACCCAACACTGGGTTGGCGGATTTCTTGGCGAAACTATCAGACACATTGGCCCCCTGGCATGGCGTCCCCTGGGTCCTGGGAGGGGACTACAATGGTACATTAGACACTGCCCTGGACCGATCACACCCTCCACCCCCCAACTCGTCAGCCCACCATACTGCGACCTCGCTCCGAACATGGGCCGCCCAGTGGAATATACACGATGCATGGCGCACCCGCAATCCACACACTCGACATTACTCGTACTACTCGAGCGCACATGCACTGTACGTAAGACTAGATAGGTTCATGGTGTCTAGCGAACTCTTGCCACACGTAGCTGACATTTGTTACATGGGCCGCACACACTCTGATCATAATCCCCATGTTATGGACATGCTCTGGGAGCCGCCGCGACCCCCGATTCCCACATGGAGGTTGCAGCCCGATGTCCTACTGGATGGCCAGTTCCGGGACTCAATAGCAGCTCAAAAAGCACATTATTTTGAGGAAAACACTGGCACAGCATCGTCACCCCAGATAGAATGGGATGCGTTCAAGGTGGTCCCCCGGGGATATTGTCTGGGCACACAGGCTCACTCCCGACGCCAACTGGAACTAGACCTCACACACCTAGAGTCCACCCTGCACCGACTAGAACAATCTGCGACCACTGCCGACAGCACTGCCTTACTGGAAGCGCGAGCGAAACACGACAGCTTGATCGACCGATTGAAACACATTAATTATGCGGCCCACTCAGCGCGCACACATCACAGGGGGGATAAGCCCGGCAAGTTGTTAACCTGGCTAATACAGCGCGAGGAACGCACACCGCCAGTGACTGCAATTCGACTGGCCAATGGCCAGGCGGTATACACACAGGCGCAAATACACGGAGCATTTGTGACGCACTACAACGACCTATATCAATCTCGTTTGCTAGACACGCGGGAGGCCATCGATTCCTACCTAGAGGATATAACGCTGCCCACCATTACTGACGACCAACACGACGACCTAGGTGCCCCCTTGGCAGCTGACGAGTTACGGGAGGCTATCTTCGCGCTCTCAAACGGTAAGGCCCCTGGCCCGGATGGGTTGCCGGCGGAATATTATAAGGCCTACTCTGACATCCTCATCCCAGAACTCCTTAAGGTGTACTCGGCGGCACTTGATGACTCAGCTCTGCCTCGGTCGATGAACGAGGCGACACAAGTGTCTCTTCCCAAGCCGGACCGTGACGGCATGCTACTTGGGTCGTACAGGCCACTGGCGCTACTCAACACGGATTACAAGATATTAGCGTCAACCTTGGCCAGGCGCTTGGCAACTTTCGTGCCAGCTCTGATACATGCTGACCAGAATGGCTTTGTGCCCGCCAGATGCACCTCCCAAAACATACGGAGGCTGTTCCGTGGTCAGGCTTACGCAGTTCCGGAATGGCCTCGTTCGGGCTGCCTGGTCCTTGACCTAGAAAAGGCGTTCGACTCGGTCGGATGGCCTTACTTACTGGCGGTCCTGCGTAAGTTCGAGTTAGGTGACGAATTCATAGAACTGGTTGGGTTGTTATATAAACACCCGGAGGTGCGTGTCCACACAGGCAAACTGATGTCTGATACCATCAGGGTTAGACGTGGCACCAGGGTACACAGACAAAATATCGAGTTTTAAATATCGATATACAATAATATCGAAGTTTAAATATCGATGGGACAAAATATCGAAGGTAAGTAATATCGACAGTCTTAATATCGATATTAGTATGATATCAGTAATATCGAAGTTTTAAATATCGATGTCAATAATATCGAAATAAATAACTTCGATGTTACTAATATCAATTTTTAAATAAATTTAGTGTATATTATATTGTATTTATTATGTTTTATTATTTATTTTTAATGTAATTTAATTAAATATTGTCTTTTACTACTGTAGCGGGTTGTGGGTTTATAGGGGAATAGGGTGGGAAGTAATTTAATTATGTTAAATTAATTATTAATTAGTAGGAATTATTAATTAATTAAATGAGAAATAATTTTTAATTAAGTTTAATTAATTGATTAATTGATAAATATGTTCTGTAGCGAGTTATGGGTTTATAGGGGAATAGGGTGGGAAGTAATTTAATAATATTTAATTAATTAATATATGTTTGTACATATTTTAATTAATAATTAATTGGTAATTAATTTATATTAATTAGTTAATTAACTAATATAATTTTGTACATATTTTTAATTATTAATTAGTTGGTAATTAATTAATATTAATTAGTTAATTACATTAATTATAGTAATTTTTTATATATAATTTTTTGTTATTCTTAATTAATTAATTGGGAAAAATAATATTAATTATTAAATTAAATTAATTACAGCTAATGTGCTAATATATTTACTTTATTGTTATTGTTAATTAATAATGAATTGGTAATTAAATAATATTAATTAATTTTGGGTAAAGGAGTATTTTTAGGGTTCAGGGTCAGTTTTCAGTTTTTGGGTAAAGGGGTAATTTTAGGGTTCAGGGTCAGTTTTCAGTTTTAGGGTAAAGGGGTATTTTTAGGGTTCAGGGTCAGTTTTCAGTTTTTGGGTAAAGGGGTATGTTTAGGGTTCAGGGTCAGTTTTCAGTTCTTGGGTAAAGGGGAATTTTTAGGGTTCAGGGTCAGTTTTCAATTTTTGGGTAAAGGGGTATTTTTAGGGATAAGGGTCAGTTTTCAGTTCATGGTTAAAGGGGTATTTTTAGGGTTCAGGGTCAGTTTTCAGTTTTGGGGTAAAGGGGTATTTTTAGGGTTCAGGGTCAGTTTTGGGTTTTTGTGGTACAGGGATATTTTTAGGGTTCAGGGTCAGTTTGGGGTTTTTGGGGTACAGGCGTACAGGGTAAAAACAAAAAAATATTACATTAAATCAATTAAATAACATTAAAAAAATTAAATTTCATTAAATTATTAAATGTTTTATTTATTTTAAATGTATATGTATTAGTTTTAATTTTGTTTTAATATTTTTATTTAATATTTGTAAAATTATATGTATTTTAAAATTATTTTTACATTATTATTAATACATTTAAAAAAACGATATTTTTAATTCCGATATTTTTGTACTACGATATTATTTTTTCGATATTTTTGTACTTACCTTTATGAAGATATGATTCCGATATTTTTGATGTCGATATTTTTGTTCCGATATTTTTGTATTTCGATATTCTGTCTGTCGATATTATGTCAGACATTCGGCACCAGACAGGGCTGCCCTCTATCCCCCCCTGCTGTTCTCGCTAGCGATAGAACCCCTAGCCGCAGTATTGCGAGACAGAGGCGCACGTTGGGGTATCCCCCTAGCGGACGGACTGCACATAGCTTCATTGTATGCCGATGACTTGCTCTTATACGTCAGGGACCTCACATGCATACCGCCGGAACTGACTGAAATCTTCCAGTCCTTTGGCGCTATGTCGGGACTTAAAGTTAATTGGGCGAAGTCGGGGGCGTATGCATTTAACCAGGATGTCCCTGACACAGAGATAGTGATCCAAGGAGTACGGCTGCCGTGGCACCACACCATGTTTAAGTACCTAGGCATATACATCTATAGGACACCCCAGGACTTATTAGATGGCAACCTCGCACGCGCGATAACATCCATTAGGTCCCAGATTTCCTTCTGGAAGACGCTCCCACTCAATGTACCAAGCAGGGTGACACTTACCAAAATGATGGTCTTACCCAGGCTCCTGTATTATTTTGCCAATATCCCAACGTACGTCCAGACCCGCACATTCCGGGAACTGGAGTCCATGCTCAGAGATCTAATATGGAACACCGGAAGACCTAGAGTGGCCCTGAGGAAACTCTTCGCCCCAGTAGCCGAGGGGGGTCTCGCGGTCCCAAACCTAGAACTCTATTACCTGGCAGCGCAGTTGCAGTGGGTGACGGCCTGGCTAGCGGGCAGGCACCTGCCTGACACAGCCACAGCCGATGAAATGTTGACACACGCCCAGTACTACTCCCTCTTCCACCCCTTGGCACCCACCAGGAGAGCGACCCAGCTCCACACGGCAGTTGCTGTCACATGCTACAACAGGAGTCTGAAGCTCACTAAACATGTTAAACCGTACGCCCCAGCCCTACCACTCCTGGGTACACCCGCAGCCTCGACTACCATTTCAGACGCAGCGCTGGAACATTGGACACGCACAGGAGTAGACACCATGGCAGATTTATATGCCGATGGCGCACTACTTCCTTTTGCAACACTGGCGGAAGATACCGGCCTACCGGCGGGGCAATTCCTGCTGCACGCCTCCATAGTACTGACGTATTCACGAAAGTGGGGATCAATAGCGGAAGAACCACCCACACACCAACTTATACAACACCTGCATGTTATGGGAAACGGCACGCATGTGGTGCACTGGTTGATATGCATTGCTATCGCACACGTACCAAAGCCTACAGTCATTGAGAGATAAGTGGGTGACAGACAGGGGCAGGGACTGGACGGAGAAGGAGTGGGAAATGGTGCTAGCGGGCCCGAGAAACATTCCACGTAATGCACGTTTCAAACTCATCCAATTCTATATTCTACACCGCGCGTACCTATCCCCAGACAAAATCAACTCATATTTTCCGGGGTCTACGGCCAGTTGCCCACGATGCACTCTGGAAGGCGCAGATATTCTGCACATGCTCTGGAGCTGTCCGCACCTCCGAACATACTGGCAGGCACTGATACTAATACTCGAAAGCTGCACCGACATGAAAATACCACACACGTGGGAGGCATGCATACTGGGTGTTTACAAGAGAACCAAACACAACAAAGTCCCTTCACGTTTCTGGGATCTAGGCCTCATAACAGCTAAACGGCTGATCACGAAACATTGGAAGCGAGACGACGCATTGGCGAGCCTCCCTGGATAACTGGGCGAGAGCAGAAAGTATTACTTTACATAATGAGGAAACTGCGGGACTACGGAAGTTCCCGATCGCAGACTTGTGGGACGCGATGCTGGACTCCCTACACAAATACACCCGGGCGGCCCCTGCTGCATCGCCGACTGCAAACTGCGCCACTGCCCCTCCTGGCGGTAGCCCACCCACCCAGCCTCCAGGTATCTCTATATCACCCACTGGCGCAAACACGCCATAGCTGACGTGGGACGAGCACGCCTGACACCTTGTGCATGCCCCACACCTCATGCCGCAGGCCCCCTCTGGACCCCCCCATCGGCGGGTGAGGACCCATCAACATCGCTCCAAGACACCCGAGCCCACACGGCGCGCGTGCGGGCCCCGGCCCACAGCCGCACACCCAATACCAGTAAGATTAACAACCACGCTCATACCCCGATCCCCAGTTCTCTAATTTTTCTTTCTCCTTTCTTTTCTCCATTTATACCCCTGTTTCACACTATTCACTCGTTTCTTTTCTCCTGCTCTTTATTGTGCAAATTTGTGTACTGTACTGGGCAGATGGGAACGGTCATTCCACGAAATTGTTTAACTGCATGAAACACTGTCCAATTGCGAAATGTGATGTACCCACAACTATGACAGACATCCTAGGGATGTGATCGAAACCATGATGTACTGATGGAATTGCCTTTTATTCTGTGCTTTCACTAAAAGATATGTTTAAAAAAAAAAAATGAAGTCAGGAGTGAACTTAAATCACGCAATCTAATTACTAGATTTGACATTCCTTTATGACTCATCAGCAGTGAAATAAAACAAGCATTTGCAATGCAATAGGACTCGCATCTACGCAACACCTATTGCATTGCAAACAAGTGTGCGGGCTGGCCACAAGGCATGAAAGGGGGGCAGGTGAGAAGGCATCGGACTGCAGGGGGGCTGGTGGGAGTACAGGAAGAAAGTAGTCTGTGTAGTAAAGGGGCCAGTAGCCATGGATGGGCACAAATGAGGACATGACAGTCATAAGGAGGGACTAACAAGCCTACAGCCAATCGTAAGGCAGCATTTAAGACACAATCCAATGAAAAGTATGGACAGAGAGTGAGCGGAGCTTCCACAAAGCTTCCATGCTATAGTGAATACTGCATGCCTCGCAAAGCGACAGCGCATAAGCTGCAACGCTATGCTCGACCTATAAAGGGAGGAGAAGTGCTGTTGACAGAAACTCCATGGCTTGGAAACAAATTGCTTGTGATTCCACTTTTAAGCGTCTTTAGGATGTTTTATGATTGGAAACATATTCCACTTTGTGAATGTATTTTAATGTCAATAATTCATATTAAACCTTAAATAAACATGTGTATCCAATGGTTGATTTAAGTAGAGTAAACGCTGTAACCGATTAGTGAAATGTGAAACAAATACTAAAAATTGGGATATTTTGCACTTTCTGACACACATTTGACTCCGCCCACTGACCCAATCCTCGGGTTATTCACGTCCAGTTCCCCTACGTTTTCCCCTCCACTTCGACCACTGATTAATGTGCATTTTAACAGATATAACGTAACCTACACTGGGGTGACCAACTGGCATGGTGGCAAATTTAGAGTAGTGAGTGTGAAAATTCAGGACCAAGGGTCAAAATTCAGGAGAAAATTCAGAACAGTCGGTAAAAATTCAGAACATAAGTTTGGGACAAAAGGTACGTTTTACAGACACATCAGAGGAGGTAGCACAATAGTACATAAGTAAGTAAATAGACAACCAACACAAGTAGACGTAAAAATAAGTTAATAATAGGTTGAGAAAATCATGCACTTCACTTTCTGTCCCCGCTTTTGGCTACTTTGGCACCCTTCAGCCCCCTCCCCACAGCTACATCATGGTGATTATTCTTGTGTGTTTGTTTGGTTTTCTGTTTTATGCTGAGCTGAGAGCCACAGATCAAAGTCAGAAAGGGCCAAGAAACACTTTTATCTGACCCTGTGACACCCCCACTTCAGCAGATATAGCAGGTGCTTCACTACGCCTTTGGCCCATTGTCATTCTTTATGTGATAATCATCCACAGTCAGAATGACAATGGGTGGACTGCGCTCGGCTCAGCGTGCAGCAAGCCAGCGTTCCTGGTATCCTGCTGAGTGAGCCCGGCTACGGGGGGTAATAGCAATTGCGACTTTACCTTTGAAGCGCCGCGGCACACTCCTCGGCTCCTCCGTTCTGACGGTGCTTCGCTCTCATTTCTACCGGGTGTCCTGTTGCAGTCTTGCTTGGGGGAGGAAGATTGTTGGCGCCAATTGGAGTAGTGTGCGCCGGCCACTGAGAGCTCCCGCCTCAACGCTTGGATTCTGACAGGCTTGGACGGAGTCCCGTAGAAGGTGAGAGGAAGCAGGCTGCTGGCGGATTGAGTTATGGACTGAGTTGTGTGTACCTGCCCCCATTCTGCCCTTGGTCGACGTAAAAAACTGCAGCTGAAGTATTTTCAATGCTGGCATTTGAAAGGAAATTTTTTGACAGACAGAAGCACTGGGGCACAGACCTGATTTGTTGCTCGTCCCCATCCTGCAGCAGGTCGATGTAAAAAACTGGCGCTGAAGTATTTTCCATAGCAAGGAATTAGTCCGATTGCCACAGAACTAATTTGGGGATATGGGGCCCGATTCACAGAACTAACTTAAGACAAAATCCTAAACTTACTACCATTTTGGTATTCACAGAAGGCACTTACTAATTTTGGTATTCACAGAAGGCACTTATTCAGTTTGGTATTCACAGAAGTTTGGAGTCCTAACTTTAGGACTCCTAAATGCCTTCTGTGAATACCGAAAGTCATAAAGTTAGGATTTTTCTCAGTTTAGGAGTAGTAAAGTTAGGAGTTCTAAACTGAGACAAAATCCTAACTTTAAGACTTTCTGTATTCACAGAAGGCAATTAGACGTCCTAAAGTTAGGAGTCCTAACTTTACTACTCCTAAACTGAGAAAAATCCTAACTTTAAGACTTTCGGTATTCACAGAAGGCATTTAGGAGTCCTAAAGTTAGGAGTCCTAACTTTAATACCGAAATTAGTAAGTGCCTTCTATGAATACCAAAATGAGTAAGTGCCTTCTGTGAATACCAAAATGGTAGTAGGTTTAAAATGTTGTCTTAAGTTAGTTCTGTGAATCGGGCCCATGGTTAAATTCTACTCCCCTTCATCTGCTGATGCCAATTTGAGTAGGGTCCTGGAAGAGTTGTTTGCTGGGGGTTACTCTGCCTCTATACCCCTGAATCCTGGTGGGACCTGTGTCCCAGGATCCTTTGCCTGTAACCCGTACCACCCTGCTGCCTTTCAGCGCTGTGCCAGACTCGCGCGCTCCCTTTTGGGACTCCATGTCCCAGAGAGACCTGCACTAATCGACATCCGATCATAGCCGCAGGAGGAAGAGCCACCAGCTGCAGAAAAGCGGCGCAGGACGTGTGCGGCCAGCGCCCTCGCAAAGCCCGGGAGAAGGGCGGGACCGTCTTAGGCCGTCAGAGGCTGGGCTGGGCCACCCCCCTGTCCAGAACCAAGCGGGACCGGGTATTTATCTTTGACATATTACATGGGACATCTGTAACTTGGTTATTTATTGTTTTAGATCCCTAGTGTGTACCTGTCTAAATTAGTGCTTATAGGATGGATAAGAGGAAAACTAATAAAAGGGAGATCAAAAAAGAATGCACTACTATAGATACCTACCTGGTGAGAGCGGTAAACGTACTCTCAGAGGAAATTGACCGTATCGAGAGACGTTTATCTATAGGCGCCAGCCCTCAGGTGGGTGATAAAGGGAAGAAGTATAGGGGCGTCCCTATTTTGGATAGACAAAAACCCTCCATGGAAAACTCTATAATAATAGATAAAACAGGTCCTGTAATGACAAGGGATGTTGACCTCATTGCAGAACCACCTGACAATTATTCACGGATATCCCTGACACCGACTCTATCAATCCCCATTACCCCACTATCCCCTAAAAATACATGAGGGTGTAAAAAGAAATTAACCGGCCAGTGTAGCTCCAATATAAAAAAAGATGGAAGAATAAGCAGCGAGGGACCACAACCAAGACAGGTCCAGACCGGCCTCCCAAATCCTAACATTACATTAGAAACTATCACAGAGATTATAACAGATCTCCTCAGGCCGCTCTATGATAAAATGGAAACCCTGATGAGAGAAGTACATAAGCTAGAGGGAAATATGGACAAAGTCAGTGAGAGGCAATTAGATCAAACTAGAAGTATGAGCAGGTTTCTAGGGGCAGATAGGGCATCTACAACTGTCCCTGATGTTTTGGCCACAAAGGAAATTTGTGCTAACACTAGAGAAGGGCATCCCCAGACAAAGGCAACTGTAAGATCCGAAAGTCCTACTGTCACTGTTGATCTAGCCCGGATACATAATACCACAGCAGGGACAGGACCTGAAGAGTCATCTACACAGGGCTCTGGGAACAAGTATGTTATTAAGTTGGACCAAGATACTTCACCTAAACGAATAGATCTACCCCCGGAATGCGAACCTTATGTTGCTGTTCTATCTAATGTACCTAAGTTACAGGCCGGCCAGGTGGAAAATCATGATATGTTAAAAAATAAAACTCTCCACTGGCTATCTAAAAATTGTGGGTACCCTATGAGGGCTTCCTATCAGATAATGACTACTCGGAGAGTTGGATGGATAGTTCCGCTTAATAAATGTTTAGAAGGGGATTGCATAATCATTAACTTCCGTTCACCGAGGTGGGCAAGAAATACTATAGGGAATGCACCATCGACCAGGTTATGTAACCAGAATATTACCCTCCTCCTATTGGGATTTTATTATAGGCACCTGAGGTCCAACATAACTAGAGACAACCAATTAGAACCTAATCAGTATCCGGGTATACCTCCTCTCAGTAAACAAATTGGATTCAATATCCCTGTAGTTAATAGATTCCAGGCACTGAGTACCCTGGATAGTAATGACTGACGCAAGGTTGTCCAAACCAAAGACCTAGTACAGAAAAATATACGGGTGGGAAAGGACCTTAATGATCAGCTGGACCAGGGATTCCTGATTAAAAAGAAGGGTACCGAGTTATGTAGTAGCGATGGGTCTGATATGTCAAAGTGTAAGGATATACAACCAGGGACATCTCCTCGAGAAATTCCAGAGGCCATTTTACCAACTAGCAATCTCTGTGGTACTATAGAAAGTCCTATATTAACAAACACTGCTGTGGAACAGGAAGCTAGTATGTCTATATCAGGGAAAGAGTCCATCTGTTGTGGATATACAATCACTACTTGGAACGTATCAGGCATAAGGCGCGCCAAAGGCAAGCCCGTCTGCGCCCGTCCGCGCCAGGACCGGGCCGAGGGCCAGGACCCCTGGCTCAGATGGGATAGCCTGTTACACATCTTATTCTGGCAATGATCTGTTACATCTGAGGTCAGTCCCTTGTAACATCTGCCCTCGATATAACCCGGAGAACATCCCCCAAACCGGAATCACCATATGTCCCGGTTGTATGTCTCCATTACCTTTCATCACTAATATCGCTCGATCCAAACAAGGTTCAAATAACAATATGAGAAATAACGTTATCGCACTCATTAATGTCAGATCTTTAGGAAAACACAGGCAGGAAATTCATGATCTAATTGTAGATAATAATATAGATATGCTATTTGCTACCGAAACATGGATGGATGCAGAATCTGACCCAGACTTGGTAATTGCTATTCCACACGGATATACAATACACCGACTTGATAGACAGAGTAAGAAAGGAGGAGGACTAGCGGTTATCACGAGACACTGCTTCTCAGTTAGAATATTTCCCATTTCGTCTAAATGCTGTGAAGCGTTTCAATTTGCCATTAGGATGACGCCTTCATACAGCCTTAAGGGAGTACTGATGTACAGACCGCCCGGCCCACGCTCTGCCTTCCTGGACAATCTTAACTCATTGATTGAATCCTTGGTGACTGAGGATTCTTTCTTTGTGCTGGGAGATCTAAACTTTCATTTAGAGAAACATGAGGATGCGGACTCTCAAGCATTAATTGGAGACCTAGCAAGTTTGGGATTCGTTCAGCTTGTTAACGGCCCAACACATGAGGCTGGCCATACGCTGGACTGTATCTTTTCTAATATACAGGGAATTACCGTTATGGACACTCTACCTTTAACTTGGTCTGACCATTTTGTCATTCTTTGCACCCTACCTATCAGTGCTTCTCTCCCAAGGAAACAGATATATAACACTCAAGAACCTTTTAGAGTATGGAAAGACATCGACAATGTAGCTTTGGCCGAGCTGTTAATTAAGCCATGCCCTGTTATATCTGCGGACCCCAATCTAGCCGCCAAACAATTTACTGAGTGGATAGGGAATGCTATGAACTTACTAGTTCCATTTAAGACCATATCTAGTAATAGAAAGACACCATCATCCCCCTGGTTCACAGAAGAACTCAGAAAAAAAAACAAGAATGCCGAAGGCATGAAAGGCATTGGCGAAGATCCTACGATCAAAATAGTAAAACCCGATATAAAGACACTCAGCTCATTTATAAAAAATTGATCACTGAATCTAAGAAGAAGTTTTTCGAGGATCAAATTGATTCCTCTAAAAACTCGAGTAAACAACTATTCGAGGTGGTGAAGCAATTGGCTGGGAAGCTCATAGATACGGCCCCCTCTCCATCGCAGGCTCTGTGTGATTCCTTGGCTGATTTCTTTTTCACCAAAGTCAATGATATTTATTCTGAGTTCTCAACTAATGATACTTCTGCATCACTAGTCATCCAAACTAGCCCACCTACTTGCTCTATGTCCCAATTCAATGAAGTAGAGGAGAACCAAATCAGGGATATCATGAGATCCATAAAGACGGGCTCTGCCCTAGATCCCTGCCCCCCTAAGGTCTATCTACCAGTGATTGATATTGTTTGTACCACCATCACGCAAGTGAGCAATACAATCCTCAGGTCAGGGAGATACCCGAACATGCTAAAAAACACTCTTTTAAAACCACTCCTTAAAAAAACATCTTTAGACAAAGAGTTGTTGAAAAACTATAGACCTATCGCAAGCCTCCCATTTCTCGCCAAAGTGCTTGAAAGGGTAATGAACACTCAGCTTGCTGATTATCTGGAGCAAAATAAATTGCTGGATGACACGCAGTTCGGGTTCCGGAAGCTCCACGGCACTGAGACGGCTCTTATCAAAGCTGCAGATGACATTAGAACAATCAGGGATCATGGAGGGACAGCCGTCCTTATAATGCTGGACTTATCTGCCGCCTTCGACACGGTCAATCATTCCATTCTGATTGACCGTGTCGGAAATTTGGGCATCCGATCCAGCGCCAAGGAACTGCTTACCTCGTTTCTATCGAGCAGAACTCAAGCAGTTACGCTGGGACCTTTTAAGTCACCAGAGCTTGCATTACCTTGTGGAGTTCCCCAGGGCTCATCGCTAAGTCCAACACTGTTTAATATCTACGTGTTGGACTTGGCGAGAGTGATTAAATCCTATCATATGAGCCTTACCTCCTATGCTGATGACACCCAGCTGGTGCTCGCTATCAATAATGATGGGGATCAGGTAGCGGCACTGTTTCAAGAGGGTATGCTGGCCATTAAAAACTGGATGCAGGCCAACTGCTTGAGGCTAAACTCTGAAAAGACGGAGGTGGTCATCTTCGGTAAGATCACTCCGCAATGGTCCCCTGAATGGTGGCCTACATCGCTGGGAAATCTACCTATACCGTCAGTTAAGGTTAGAAACCTAGGTATAGTTTTTGATGATAAACTTAATTTTGCAGCACATGCCAACCAGACAGTAGTCAACGCCTATCACAAACTCAAACTAATTAGGAAAATAATCCCATTTCTTTCTGATAGTGCGGGAAAAACAGTGGTTAGCACTCTTGTGCTCTCCTCCTTGGACTACTGTAACGGTTTATTCGCCAATGCACAATCCAGGGTAATTTCTAAACTTCAAATGATCCAAAATGCGGCTGCCAGATTACTATCAAGGACTCCAAAATTTAAATCAGTCAGTCACATAATTAGGAGCTACCACTGGCTGACAATTAAAAACCGCATTAAATTCAAATCACTCTGTTTAACTTTTAAAGCTACTCATAATTTGGGCCCAAGATTCTTGCAAGAGCAGCTTTCCATCTACTGCTCGACCAGACAACTGAGATCAATGCAACTACAACAGTTGGCAGTACCCCGCACCAGAACGGTTACCTGGGGAGACAGGCGGTTCACAGTGTCCGCAGCCAGACTGTGGAACTCGCTCCCGTTAACCATTCGAATGGCACAATCCCTGCTCCAGTTTAGGAAAATGGTGAAGACATGGTTGTTTAACCAGTAATTATTCCCTTGCCTCAATGTTTTTATCACCCAGAGACTCGTCATAGTAATCTTAGCGCCAAGACGCCCACGGGCAAACGTATGCGCTCTACAAGTTGTAATTAAAAATAAATAAATAAGAAATAAATTTGAAACCCGGTCTTGGTCTGACTTCATTTCTCCAGATTTACATGATATTATTTGTTTCCAAGAGACGTGGGGCATATTATCAAGGGTGGCGATAGGAAATTATCGCGCTTTAGCTGCCGTTTTCGGCCGCTAAGCGGCGATAATTCTATCGCCCTATTAGCAAGCTGTCGCTAACAGCAGTTAGCGACAGCTTGTAGACGATAGCGAGCGGTTTGTGGCCCACTTTGCATGTCAGCGATTTTATCGCTAATGACATGCAAAGTGGGCGTACCCAACCTGTTAGCTACTGAAAGCAGTCGCTAACCTCACTATCGCCTACTACCAACACAGGCGTAGCATTGGAAATATTCGCGCTAAGCACGAATATCTCCAAAAACGAATACCTGCCCAGACCAGTTCTTAGCCATTATATCCAATGGGAGGTGGATATAATGGCTAAGACCCTGTTAGCGATAATGCATGAATATCGCTGTATTCTCAGCGATATTCACAGATTTTGACGCTATTGTCGGGAATTTTATTGCTTTTGAGATAAACGTTGCTAATAGCACGTTATCTCAGCGATAAAATTCAGTAATGCGCGGCGATGAAAAAATTGCCGCTAAACCTACATAGAGATAAACATCGCTATTTGTTGATAATATGCCCCATGGAGTCTAGACCCGATTTATGTAGAAGGATTCACCTCTTATTGGTTACCTGCTGTAGCTTCTACATTCGGAAGAGCTAAAGGGGGTCTCTTGATTTTAATCTCCGTTAAGATGAGAATATGTAAAGTTAAACGCTGTGTCTCGGTTGGCAACACAGTCAGATAATGTGGCTTCAATCCATTGAGGGCAGTGAGGTAATTGTAGTTAATTTTTATAACAATGTATTTGGCCCTACCCGTGGGTCGGTGGTTCATGCCCTGGAAAAAGAACTTGACAGTTTGACCAGTATCATCAGAAATCCAGTTGTCATCATTTGGGTGGGCGATTTTAATGTTCAGATGTGCCCCCTGTTGTTGGCTAATGTCTGTGGTTTTAGGAGGGGGATTCTGTTTCTGACCAAGAAGAGTGTATGCATTTCCCCCACTATGAATATGGACTGGCCCTTAATACAGTTATTGCTATATTTAATTTGGAATTGTTAATCTGTGCGACGGACAGGAACAATGTGAAATGCCCAACTTTTATGGGAAGGAATGCAGTAACGAATATTGATCATATGTTAATTTACTGTAATGCAAGAGGCCTGCATTCTACACCCAGGATCCAAGTGCAGGTTACAAGTGATCATAATAGTATCTCTATGTCTTTATTCTTCTGGGGACCAAAAAACATATCGAATGACACATATGGTCCACATGTAACCCCGTGTAGACCTAATGGGGTACGGATTAAGTAAACCAGGATAATCCCCATTGATTTCCAACGTAAGGTAATAAATGACTGTAGGGAAGAAAGTAATATGTGTCTTGAAGATGATATCAATGCTAAAATGATACTGATTAACTTCTCTGAGATAAATAGGGTGGTGGATAGTTCCTTAAGTCGACCGTTTAGAACTAACAAAAATTTCAACATGAGTTGGTTTGACCAGAACTGTTTTAGAGCATTACGAGATTTGAAGAAGGCTTTGAATATTAAACCTAGACAGTTAGATAGTATTAAACATTTACGACTTACTTATAAGTTAGCAATTAAGGGAAGAAAGACTGAGCTTCAAACTGTAGCCTGGGATAAATTGAGTTTAGCAGCGGACACGAATGATAGTAAACTTTTTTGGGATACTGTGAATAGTCCCTTCCTGAAGGACGATCACATCCCGGAACTTAGGGGCATATTATCAACAAACAGTGATATTTATTGCTAAGTAGGGTTAGCGGCAATTTTTTTATCGCCGCGCATCACAGGATTTTATGTGCTATTTGCTATTAGCAACGTTTATCTAAAAAGCGATAAAATTCCCTGCGATAGCGGCAAAATCCGTGAATATCGCTGCAAATACAGCGATATTCACGCATTATCACTAACAGAGTCTTAGCCATTATATCCACCTCCCATTGGATATAATGGCTAAGAACTGGTCTGAGCAGGCGTTAGTTTTTGGAGATATTCGCGCTTAGCACGAATATTTCCAACGCTGCGCCTGTGTTGGTAATAGGCGATAGCGATAATAGCGACTGCTTTCAGTCGCTAACAGGTTGGGTACGCCAACTTTGCATGTCGCTGACATGCAAAGCGGGCCCCAAACCGCTCACTATCGCCTACAAGTTGTCGCTAACTGCTGTTAGCGACAGCTTGCTAATAGGACGATAGAATTATCGCCGCTTAGCGGCCAAAAATGGCCGCTAAAGCGGCGAAAATTGTCTATCACCCCCTTGATAATATGCTCCTGAATTCCTTAGTTAATTGTGATGCTTGGGTGGAACACTTTTCTAGCATTTTTAATAATTCCAATAGGAGTGCGTCCAATTTTAATCCATCAATTCAAAATGACACCAACTGGCCTGTATTACCCCTGTTGATTGATATTGAGGAAGTCCATGAGGTATAATAAATAGCAAGGGGGGCAAGGCCCCGGGCCCTGATGGGGTGCCAATTGACCTATATAAGAATGAAATGGAGTTGTGGTCCCCAATTTTAATCAGAGTTTTCAATGCAGCTGTTGAGGATTCTATTCCGATGTCTTGGGGTCACTCGATAATTATACCTGTACACAAGAAAGGGTCCAAGTCTGAACCGAGTAACTATCGCCCTATATCCCTTTTGGACTCTACTATTAAGATAATGAGTAGGATTTTTCTTAAACGACTTGAAAGTTGGGCAAATTAAAACATGATCCTCTCAGAAGTCCAATATGGCTTGAGGAAAGGCCTAGGCACTCTGGAACAATGTGTAAACCGAGACCTATTGATTAGTAAATATACTCTGGCAAAAGAAGGTAATTTATACCTTTGTTTTGCGGACCTCAGCAGCGCTTTTGATTTGGTCGACCATTCAATCTTGTGGCCTCTTTTAATAGAAATGGGCGCCCCTAAGAAGATTGTTTTCTTTTAGCAAGATTATGTGAGAAACTCTTCAGTAAAGTGCTGTATGGACTATCAGGAGAATGCACCCCACTTTTTAATGTCAAACGCGGCATCCGTCAGGGATGTGTGCTGGCCCCATTATTATTTTCACTATTTATTAATAGCATAGACTCAGCACTGAGGTTAATCCCGGCAGATTCGCCTATGATTTTAGAGAAAACCGTACCAATTCTATTATATGCCAATGATGCGGTTTTACTCTCCCGTACTCCTATTGGTTTACAGCGCCTTATTAACAATTTTAAATTTATTGACTGGCAGCCCGTCCCGACGTTGTCCGGGTATGAATTGCTGCCGGCCAGTAGTATATTGTTTCGTAGGATTTCATTTTGATAGCATTTCTTATCTGTGACAGGCCTGTGAAACGCTCCGATTCACAGTGCACTGCTGATGCACTTAAGAGTGCGCGTTCAGTAGTGTGTGAACTCGAGTTTCCCTACTTTATTTTCCTTGCAATATTATATAGCACGAACTCGACAACATGGCATGAGCACAATTTACATTACAGAAGAACACATTGATTTGTGGTAGGCACGGGGAGACAAAGCAATTTGCCTGGAATCACAGGATGTTGAGCTGATGCCGAGATTCTAACGTAGCTCCCCATCTCTAAAGTTCGCAATTCTAGAACTTGTGGTGGGAGGTGTGTCTAAAAGTGTATGTCGGTGCTGGGCATCAATGAGAGAGACCTGTGCATTTTTCCAATTGGTGGTAAAAAAATATGAGTATGTTGCTGGAGATGTGGATCGCCGTGCCACCAATGTACTTACGGGGGAGGGTAAACACCCATTATTCCGCAAATTTCTTTCCGCATACCATCACTCTGCATACTTTCATTACGAAAGTACCATGACTCTGCAATGCGATTATAACGCATGGCATTACATTTTATATGCTTTTACCACGCATACATTTACAACGAAATTCGTTGTAAATGTATGAATGGTAAAAGCATTTTTTTAAAAAATGTATGGATAAGGCAAGTATGGGTATAGGGGTATATGTTTTGGGGTACTGAGGTATATGTTTTGGGGTGTTTGGGTAATTTAATGGTTCAGATATAGTTTTGGGTTATGGGGTACAGGGGTATTTTTAGGGTTCAGGGCTAGGTTTGGGTTTTGGGGTATAGGGGTATTTTTAGGGTTCAGGGGTAGGTTTGGGTTTTGGGGTACAGGGGTATTTTAAGGGTTCAGGGCTAGGTTTGGGTTTTGGGATACAGGGGTATTTTTGGGGTTCAGGGCTAGGTTTGGGTTTTGGGATACAGGGGTATTTTAGGGTTCTGGGCTAGGTTTGGGTTTTGGGGTACAGGGGTATTTTTAGTGTTCAGGGGTAGGTTTGGGTTTTGGGGTACAGGGGTATTTTAAGGGTTATGGGCTAGGTTTGGGTTTTGGGGTACAGGGGTATTTTAGGGTTCAGGGTTAGGTTTGGGTTTTGGGGTACAGGGGTATTTTTAGGGTTCAGGGGTATGTTTGGGTTTTGAGGTACAGGGGTATTTATAGGGTTCAGGGCTAGGTTTTGGTTTTGGGGTACAGGGGTATTTTTAGGGTTCAGGGCTAGGTTTGGGTTTTGGGGTATAGGGGTATTTTTAGGGTTCAGGGGTAGGTTTGGGTTTTGGGGTACAGGGGTATTTTAAGGGTTCAGGGCTAGGTTTGGGTTTTGGGGTACAGGGGTATTTTTGGGGTTCAGGGCTAGGTTTGGGTTTTGGGATACAGGGGTATTTTAGGGTTCTGGGCTAGGTTTGGGTTTTGGGGTACAGGGGTATTTTTAGTGTTCAGGGGTAGGTTTGGGTTTTGGGGTACAGGGGTATTTTAAGGGTTATGGGCTAGGTTTGGGTTTTGGGGTACAGGGGTATTTTAGGGTTCAGGGTTAGGTTTGGGTTTTGGGGTACAGGGGTAGTTTTAGGGTTCAGGGGTATGTTTGGGTTTTGAGGTACAGGGGTATTTATAGGGTTCAGGGCTAGGTTTTGGTTTTGGGGTACAGGGGTATTTTTAGGGTTTAGGGATAGGTTTGGGTTTTGGGGTACAGGGTATATTTATAGCGTTAAGATGGGTTAGTGTTTAAGAGTGTTGGGGTATTTTATAGAGTAAGGGTGGGTTATGATTATGGGGTGCAGGGGTATTTAAAGTAGGGCTGGGCGGAATTGGCGCGAACTTGGTACAATAAATCCGCAATATTTTGTTCCGTCAGATTTCCAATTATTAAAACAGAAACCTCATATATTCAAGGTAAAATAACAAGTATTTCTACATGCTAAAATGCATATAGTCATTTCACAAAAGTGAAATTAGCTTCCAGCAAGCAGTGAGAGAGGTGATGATTTTGAGATCAAGCCCCTGCAAACCATTATGGGACGAGATTAGCAGTGGGAAGTGAATATTATAGTATCCAAATAATTCTACAAAGAGCTGCAGTTCTCCTCGTTCCCCCCAGTTGTCCCCAAGAGGCAAATGCAATAGCATTTAAAATATTATACATCAAGCTGCAGTTCACCTCATTGTCCCTAGATGTCCCTGATGAGGCAAATGCAATAGCATTTAAAATATTACACTTCATGCTGCAGTTCACCTCATGTCCCTAGATGTCCCTGATGATGCAAATGCAATAGCATTTAAAATATTATATATCAAGCTGCAGTTCACCTCGCCGTCCCTAGATGTTCCTGATGAGGCAAATGCAATAGCATTTCAAATATTATACATCAAGCTGCAGTTCACCTCGTCGTCCCAAGATGTCCCTGATGAGTAAAATTCAAAAACATTGAAACCCTTTCATGAATGCTAAAAATTATGCTAAGCTTATCCCATAATGCTTTGCAGGGCCTTTTAGTTGTATTTTTGCCCATAACTGTGCTTGGAGTGGTTCTAAGAGAATGGGACCTCCACTGAATTACTATTTAAAGGGAGCAGGAATGTATAGAACCTGGGAAGAAAAAACAACACTCGTGACGGAATGCCCCCAGCGATTGTCACGCCCCCAGCACCCACCCACAGCACAATGCAGACACGCCCACAAGGGACTACTTTGCTGGCACGGTTCTTTTACATTCTAAATGTATATGGTGGGCGTCTGCATAGCCTATGCCCTTCTGCTGCAACTGCCCTTTCCAACGCTGTATTGGGTGTTGTGATTGGTACTGTGGTTCCCGAGTTTACCTGGCCAAAAGGTGCAAGTTCTCTCTTTATAATAGTAGTACTAGCAGCCCGTCCCGACCTTGTCCGGGAGCAACAGGCAGCTTCCCCGACCCTCGCCCGCCCCTACATTGTCCATCAGGCCGGGTCCCCCCGCTCGGCTAATCCCCCGCCTTCCCCGACCCGAACTACTTCTCAATGGACTTGTGTACAACATATCTCTCTAGAGCGAACTCACACTTTAGTTGCTAGGCAGGGCAAATCTTTAAAAAGTAACCACTCTTCCACTATGCATATTTCAGAGTGGCCTGACTGCATGGCTACAACAGCCCATCCCCCGCCCGGACCGTCCCCCGCCTGCCCCGACCCCCGCCTGCCCCGACCCCCGCCTGCCCCGACATGGGTCCCCTTACCTCCGCTGGCGCTCTTCCCGCCTGTCCGCTTGCACCGCCGCTGGCCTGTCCGCTGCTCCTCACGTGACCGCTCCTCCCCCGCGCCATGTCCACCGCTCCTCCTCTGCCGGCGCTCCTCCCGCCTGTCCGCTCGCACCTCTGCTGGCTTGTCCGCTGCTCCTAACGTTACCGCTCCTCCCCTGCGCCATGTCCGCCGCTCCTCGGACGCCGCTCCTCCCCGTGCTCCTGAAGTGAGCACGCACGTCGCGGCCGGCGCTACTTTGGGGGGATCACTTTTAAAAAAAATATAAATATTGTAAATAACGTTTACTTTTTTACATTTATATAGCCTATAACCATCTACATACCCTGACGATTTCAACGGTGTATCAGGTGTGTAGATTGGCGCTGTGGTTCCCGAGTTTACCCGCCGCAAAGCCTGGAAATTCTTACTTTATTATAGTAGTATAGATATATCCATACTAATATAATAAAGAGAGAGCCAAAAACCTTTGAGGCGGGTAATCTCAGGAACCACAGCACCAATCACAACACCCAATACGGCGTTGGAAAGGGCAGTTGCAGCAGAAGGACATAGGCTATGCAGATTTTATTTATTTTATTTTATTTTATATGCTTCTATAGCGCCTGAATAGATCCCCGAAAGGATATCTCCGCGCAGATGCCCACCATATACATTTAAAAGATAAAAGAACCGTACCAGCAAAGTAGTCCCTTGTGGGCGTGTCTGCGTTGTGCTGTGGGGGCGTGACAAATGCTGGTGGCGTGAGGTATGTTCCACCCTTTGGGCTGGTCTGTTCTCATGAGGCACAGGGTCAAGGGTGATTTGCATATGGCCATGTCTGTACTGGGGTGGTGTGGAGTGCAAAAAAACGATGGATTTAGGCCCAGATCTCTGTATTGGGGTGAATGTATGACATTGTTCTGCATTCTGTCCATCAACTGTTGTTTTTGCATTTGTCACCCCGAGTGGATTGGGTATGCTCAGACGTGAGTGCCATGCTCTCCACACCACTGGAGTCAAGCTATCCTTCCTGAAAACGGGTGATAGCCAGAAATTGGTCCTAGCATGCTTGAGTCAGGTTCAGGAAAGACATGGCTTGGCAGTTCAGCCTGGAATGTTCCCCTTAGGCACAGGGTCATGGCTGAGGTGGTGTGGAGTGCAAAATAAATGATGGATTTAGGCCCAGATCTCTGAATTGGGATGAATGTTTGACATTGTTCTGCATTCTGTCCATCAACTGTTGGTTATACATTCCGCCCTTCATGCCATGTCTCACATCGTTTGCTGGGGGTGTGGGCGGGTGCGGGGCACGCGTTGTGTCAAATATTTCATTGTTTTTTCTTCCCAGGTTCTGTACATTCCAGCTCTGGGTTTTCACCCTGCTCCCTTTAAATACCCTGCACCCCATAATCAAGACCCACCCTTACTCCTTAAAATACCCCAACACCCTTAAACACTAACCCATCTTAATCCTATAAATATACCCTGTACCCCAAAACCCAAACCTATACCTAAATCCTAAAAATACCCCTGTACCCCAAAAACCAAACCTACACCTGAACCCCAAAATACCCCTGTACCCCAAAACCCAAACCTACCCCTGAACCCAAAAATACCCCTGCACCCCAAAACCCAAACCTAGCCCTGAACCATAAAAATAACCTTGTACCCCAAAACCCAAACCTACCCCTGAACTCTAAAATACCCCTGTACCCCAAAACCCAAACCTAGCCCTGAACCCTAAAAATACCCCAGTACCCCAAAACTCAAACCTAGCCCTGAACCCTTAAAATACCCCTGTACCCCAAAGCCCCAAACTACCCCTGAACCTTAAAAATACCCCTATACCCCAAAACCCAAACCTAGCCCTGAACCATAAAAATACGCCTGTACCCCAAAACCCATACCTATCCCTAAACGCTAAAACTACCCCTGTACCCCATAACCAAAAACTATATCTGAACCCTTAAAATACCCAAACACCCCAAAACATATACCTCAGTACCCAAAAACATATACCCCTATACCTATACTTACCTTATCCGAACATCAAAAAAAAAACATGCTTTTACCATTCATGCATTTACAACGAATTTCATTGTAAATGTATGCGTGGTAAAAGCATATAACATGTAATGCCATGCGTTATAATGGCATTGCGGAGTCATGGTACTTTCATAATGAAAGTATGCGGAGTGATGGTCTGCGGAAAGAAAGTTGCAGAATAATGGGTGCTTACCCTCCCCCGGTAAGTACATTGGTGGCACGGCGGCACACATCTCCAGCAACATACTCATATTTTTTCACCACCGATTTGAAAAATGCACAGGTCTCTCTCATTGATGGCCAGCACCGACATACACTTTTAGACACACCTCCCGCCACAAGTTCTAAAATTGCGAACTTTAGAGCTGGGGAGCTACGTTCGAATCTCGGCATCAGGTCAACATCCTGTGATTCCAGGCAAATTGCTTTGTCTCCCCGTGCCTACCACAAATTAATGTGTTCTTCCGTAATGTAAATTGAGCTCAAGCCATGTTGTCGAGTTAGCGCTATATAATATTGCAAGGAAAAATAAAGCAAGGAAACTCGAGTTCACACACTACTGAACGCGCACTCTTAAGTGCATCAGCAGTGCACTGTGAATCGGAGCATTTCACAGGCCTGTCACAGATAAGAAATGCTATCAAAAAGAAATCCTACAAAACAATATACTATTGGCCGGCTGCAATTCATACCCGGACAATGTCGGGACGGGCTGCTAGTATTCATTATTTCTTTAAAGGTGCAAATATTTATATTTTTTTCTTTTTTTCTTTTCTCTTCTGTTTTCTTTTCTTATGATTATTTTTTGATATGACAACATCCAATTAAAATCACATTAGAAAAAGTAAATACTCAATAGACATGAAACTATACAAATTGTTGAAGGCAAAGCGGTAGGTAACACAGGATGCAGAACAATGTCATACATTCAGCCCAATACAGAGATCTGGACTTAAATCAATCATTTTTTATGCACTCCACAACACCTCAGCCTTGACCCTGTGCCTCATGGTAACATTCCAGGCCAAACTGCCAAGCCATGTCTTTCCTGGACCGGACTCAAGCATTCTAGAACCAATTTCTGGCTATCAGCAGACTTCAGCCAGGATAGCTTGACTCCAGTGATGTGGAGAGCATGGGATTCACGTCTGAGCATACCCATCCCACTCGGGGTGACAAATGCAAAAACAACAGTTGATGGACAGAATGCAGAACAATGTCATACATTCACCCCAGTACAGAGATCTGGGCCTAAATCCATCGTTTTTTGCACTCCACACCACCCCAGTTCAGACATGGCCATATGCAAATCAGCCTTGACCCTGTGCCTCATGGGAACAGTCCAGCCCGAAGGGCGGAACGTACCACACGCCCCCAGCATTTGTCACGCCCCCCCAGCACAAGCCCACAGCACAACGCAGACACGCCCACATGGGACTACTTTGCTGGCACGGTTCTTTTACTTTATAAATGTATATGGTGGGCGTCTGCATAGCCTATGTCCTTCTGCTGCAACTGCCCTTTCCAACGCTGTATTGGGTGTTGTGATTGGTGCTGTGGTTCCTGAGATTACCCGCCTCAAAGGTTTTTGGCTCTCTCTTTATTATATTAGTATGGATAGATATAGATAGATAAAAGGAAGCTCCTTATAAATAAAACACAAAACATTTATCATGGCATGTGGTAAGCACCCCAAACTGTCCAGGCCTTTTTACATTGATGACTCTAGGGTACAGGTGATCAACTCGTTCTGTTTTTTGAGAGTGCCTTTTTCATTGAACGGAACTTGGGTTCACGAACATGTCAATGTCAGGTCGAAAATGTCGAGGAATGCCAATGGCATATTTAGATTCGCAGCTAAATTAGGAACTTGTGGACCAAATGATATGGTGGATATTTACAAGGCCAGGTGTGTGACAGCAGCCTTATATGGGGCAGGTCTCTGGGGCTATTGTACAAAAAAATCCCTACTAATTGCAGAGAAACTGTACCTTAAACATTAATTATGTGCCCCGTCCTCTGCCTCTACAGAATTAATACACAATGAGGTGGGTCTAGAATATACCTTAGATCTAGCGGCTATTCGCCCCCGCCTCCTCTGGAAATCCATATGGAGTAAGGAAGAGACTGCGTTCACACATACCTTAATTCGAGACTGCTTAAGGTTAGATAGCTGCAACAAAATACCATTGATTAAGTATGTTTGTTACTGGTTTACCTGCTTATTTAATTTTGAGGTACGTTTGGACCCATGCCTCACGGATACTTTATCAAAATCAGAGATTAAAACAGCTTTTCTGGAGGCGAAAAAGGTATCTTGCTTCTGTATAACTGAGAAACAAACGACAGCGATATTTTATCGGCAACTGGAACTTGTAAAGGTTTTCCAACCGTATTTAGCTTTCGTAACTATTGCTTCCCATAGATATGTATTGACACGCCTAAGACTAGGAATAGCCCATCATTTGGTAGCTTTTCCTAATATGAAACAGAGTACCACCACTCCTTGCCCATGTGATTAAGCTTCCCAGCAAAGTTGGTTCCATATTTTACTCTTTTGTAAATTATATTTGAATTTTAGGACTTTTTATTTAAAACCTATCTTTTTAAAGTACAATATTAGATCCGCGCAGGAGCCATGAACCTGCTCATTGGAATGGAGGATCCGGGACTGTGTTTCCACCTAGCATCTTTTTTATTAAAGGCCATCAATACTAGGTAATCAATCGTTATTAACTAGTGACAGTATTATAAAGGGTATTTTGGATTGTGTATTATGTTTGTATTTTGCGCATTGCATTTTATGTCATTTCATGCCGGCTTTGCCACTGGAATTTCAGTTACATTTATGAAGGGTTTTTGCTCCAACGGCATAATGAATTCGTACCCGTTGCAGTTTTTGTCTCCTGTATTTTGCACTTTCTGATGTTTATAGCTGGATTTTGCTGCTGGAACATTTGTTAAACCTTTTACCTTTTGTATAATGAATTTGTGTACGTCGTTTTTTATGGACGTTTGGTATAGAGGTAGTTACTGAAACTGTTGATGTTTTCCTCCTTGTACCTTTCTAACTACTGTTATGCTGCATGGCTGATATACTCGAACGTATAAAGCTTTAACATGAATGGCAATGGGCCTTTGCACAGACTGAGCGTGGTGGGGAGGGGCTGCAGCAGCTTCGTGTGTTCAAAAGAGAAGTGGGAGCGGGGTTAATAGCTGCTATCCTAAAAATTAGGAAAAAAAAGGTGTCCTTGAAAGAAATCCTCTAGTCTAGGACAAGTTTTTGGGGGGTTTGTCGTACTGTCTGCCCGTAATATGGGGGGGGGGGGGGGGTTGTCGTGTTGTTGGGTATGTACATATGTTCATATGAGCTGTCACGAGCGCTCAGGTGTCTGTAGCTCGTGACAGCTCATATGAACATATGTACATACCCAACAACACGACAAACCCACCCATATTACGGGCAGACAGTACGACAAACCCCCGAAAAACTGGCAGAAAGTGAATTTTACAGAAGTTTGGTTTCCCTAACCTGCACTCGCGTAGCAAAATCGGTCAAGTAAAACATTCCCATCTCTTTGGTTAAGAACCTTTTAGATTCATACATACTGGCTGTCTATAGCTTACTTGTTACTCTTTAGTCAGATCTTCGGAAAGATCTTCCAAAAATTTCATATCTATGTTATCAGCCACCACACGAAGTGTGGCTGCTACACAGACAGAGGAATGGTTTTTTGCATGCATCAAGCAATTGCTCATCTTGACTTCATTTTAATTAACACTTATATGAATGTTAGCGCGGCGATCTGTCCGGTGTTGACACTAAAATTTGGAGAGAAAAGCACAAGCATTTTGTGCATAAAACTTCTAGGATAAACTCTAGTCAACTAAAAAAGCATTTTCTTTTGGGTTTGGGTCAGGTATATATTTGCAATGCATTGTGGGCAGGCGGATGTTCCTTCAGATTCTTTCACCCTGATTGCCGGTAAACCCTGTCTGAAGAGCGTCGCTTAAGGCAAAACAATAAATAAATCCGCAGGCCCTTTTCACTAATCTTTATCTTGCTATAGTCATACTCTGTACAGATACATCATGGAATAACATAGTTTGCTACCTCGCACATTTTATTTGTTTTAGATACTTGTACCTCTGGAACCTACTAGACACCATCTCTCCTGACATCGCCTTCCTAACGGAAACATGGATGAACGCCTCCTCAGCCCCTGACATCGCCATCGCTATCCCGGATGACTATAAGATCACACGCAAGGACCGCACCGACCATACAGGAGGTGGAATCGCTATCGTCCATAAGAAATCAATCCGCATCTCAACCAGCTCTGACGCCAACCTCGCCAACTCCGAACACCTTCACTTCCAGATCCACACCGACCCCAAGACCACGCTCAGAGGCACCCTCCTCTACAGACCACCAGGACCACGCGCAAAATTCAGTGAAGACATCACGGACTTCATCACCCCACACGCGCTCCCCTCCAAAGACTACATCCTTCTGGGAGACCTCAACTTCCACCTTGAAAAGATCAACGACCGCAACACCGCCACCCTCTTGGACAACCTCGCCAACCTCGGACTTAAACAACTGGTCACTTCCCCCACCCACATCGCAGGCCACACTCTCGACCCCATCTTCACCTCCAGCAACCACGTCTCATTCAGCCACACTACGGATCTCCTCTGGACTGACCACAGCTGCGTTCACTTCACCTACAACAAACCAAAACCCACCACCCACCTCCAACCAACTCTACAAAGAAACTGGAACAAAATCACCACAGAACAGATCTCCACATCGCTCCTTCAAACTTCCCCAGCCCTCTCTTCTAACGCCAACGAAGCCGCCTCCAACCTCACCCTTTGGTTATCCAACACTGCCGACACCTTAGCACCACTGAAAAAACGTCAACGCAAACTTGGCATCAAGAAGGCCTCATGGTTCAACGATGACCTCAAGAAGTCCAAGAAACTGTGCCGCTCCCTTGAAAAGGCCTGGAAAAAAGACCCATCCACCAGCAACAAGGACGCCTTCAAAAGCGCAATCCGTACTCACCACCAACTGATCCGAAAAGCCAAGAAAACAGCATTCAAGGATCGACTTGACGACAACGCCCACAACAGCAAGGAACTTTTCAACATCGTCAAGGAATTTTCCAACCCCTCGGCCAACTCCAACGACATTACCCCCTCTCAAACCCTCTGCGATTCCCTAGCCTCTTTTTTCCACAACAAAATTGCTGACATCCACAACAGCTTTGACAACCAACCCGGAAGCCAAGCCACCCCACCATCAGCTGACCATCTTCCCCCCGTCAACACCCTTAACGCCTGGAACCCAATCTCCACTGAGGACACCATCCGCCTGATGAATTCCATCCACTCTGGATCCCCCACAGACCCATGCCCTCACCACATCTTCAACAAAGCAGACTCCGTCATAGCTCCGCACCTCCGAGACGTCATCAACTGCTCCTTCAATTCCGCTACCTTCCCAGAAGACTGGAAACACGCTGAACTCACCGCCCTTCTGAAAAAACCAACAGCAGACCCCACCGAACTCAAAAACTACCGCCCCATCTCGCTTCTTCCATTCCCGGCCAAAGTCATCGAGAAAGCTGTCAACAACCAGTTCGCCGCCTTCCTCGAAGCCAACAAATCACTCGACCCCTCTCAATCTGGCTTCCGAGCCAAACACAGCACCGAGACCGCCCTAATCGCAGCAACAGACGACATTCGAACTCTACTGGACAATGGAGACACAGTCGCCCTCATCCTCCTCGACCTCTCTGCAGCCTTCGACACAGTCTGCCACAGCACCCTTTTACAACGCCTCAAAAACATCGGAATCCAAGGAAAGGCACTGGAATGGATCACCTCGTTCCTCACCGGAAGAACCCAGAGAGTCCGTCTCCCACCATTCAAGTCCAAGGCCTCTGAAATCATCTGCGGCGTACCACAAGGATCCTCACTCAGTCCCACCCTCTTCAACGTATACATGAGCCCCCTCGCGGCCATCGCCCGCCAACACAACCTCAACATCATCTCTTACGCGGATGACACTCAACTGATCCTATCTCTCACCAGGGACCCCAGCACTGCCAAAACTAACCTACACGAAGGAATGAAAGAAGTCGCCGAATGGATGAAACAAAGCCGTCTGAAACTGAACTCAGACAAAACAGAAGTCCTCATCTTAGGTAAATCCCCCTCTGCATGGGACGACTCCTGGTGGCCGGAAGCCCTCGGAAATGCACCCATCCCGACAGACCACGCACGGAACCTTGGCGTCATCCTGGACTCTTCACTCTCAATGAACAGACAAGTCAGCGCCGTATCCTCTTCCTGCTTTAACATTCTTCGCATGCTCAGAAAAACATTTCGCTGGATCCCCTCCGAAACAAGGAAAACAGTCACCCACGCTCTAGTCACGAGCCGACTGGACTACGGAAACACCCTCTACGCAGGCACCACCGCTAAACTCCAGAAGAAACTACAACGAATCCAAAACGCCTCAGCCCGGCTCATATTAGACATCCCACGCAACGAACACATCTCTGGTCACCTTAAAGACCTCCACTGGCTACCAGTCAATAAGAGGATTACTTTCCGACTGCTTACCCACGCACACAAATCACTCTACGACATCGGACCAGATTGCCTCAACTCTCGACTGTCCTTCTACACCCCCTCCCGCCAACTTCGCTCTTCCAGCCAAGCCTTCGCCACTGTTCCTCGCATCAACAAGTCCACCATGGGAGGCAGATCCTTCTCATACCTGGCTGCCAAAACATGGAACTCCCTCCCCGCTTACCTTCGCCTCACCCAGAATCACCTAGCTTTCAGAAAGCAGCTTAAAACGTGGATATTTGACAAATAATCCTCCTCCCCTTCCTAAGCGCCTTGAAACCCTCTGGGTGTGTAGTGCGCTATATAAATGTTTTGACTTGACTTGACTTGACTTGTTATTGTGCTGGAAGTGTCTGCCTTCTATTGCAGTATTATACCTCTACTTGTATTTTGTACGTTTTTGTAACCTGCACCCTTATCACTTTTTTCTCCTATAATGCACCGATTGCTACCTCATGTATTTTGGTTGCTCACCAGTGTCACTTTTGATCCATGTAACTTATTGTTTGCTTTTGTATTTTGTTCCTGTATATAACTATTGGTCCTTCTGTGAAGCGCTCTGACACCTTCGGGTAAAGTCCGCCCTATATAAAATTGCATAAATAAATAAATAAATAAAACAATCTGACTGGACCAGGACCTGTAGTAGCCTCGACCCTGTAACCCTAGCCCATGTATGTTACAGTGTGGTGCCTGGATGATGTGGTTTTGGACCCCTAGTGACGACCCGCGGTACTGCACCCCTGGTGTCTATTTAATGAGGTGCCTGGCTGTCTTGATTAGGGACCCTAGTGACGGTCGGTGAGATTGCACCCCTAGTGGCTATCGAGGAGCCGGGCAGTCTTCTTGATTAGGGACCCCTAGTGACGACCCCTGGTATTGCACGCCTGGTGTCTATTCAATGAGGTTCCTGGCAGTCTTGAGAGGGACCTCTAGTGACGACCCGTGCTACTACACCCTGGTATATTGTAACGATGCTATCCAATTGGGGTTGCGCTGGCCCTGTACTGAGGGACTGCACCGGAAGTATCGCGAGATCTGCCTAGGCTACACTTTCTTCCTGAATGAATGGCGTTTCCGCAGTGCAGAGTGAGTGTTGGGTTATTAGTTCTATCATTCAGATTCCATCCCGTATTTTGATTTACTAGTCGGTACAAAAATAAGCAAAATCACTGAAGGGGCACATTCACAAGTCCTTAACGCTACCGCGTCCATTTTTTTTTACATTACCACATGTTTTTTTAATTGCCTTATTTACAAAATGCCCCTAACTGCAGTTAGTGGCACTTTTACAGCATGACCGTTAATTTTCAAGATTGTCACTTCTGTTAGTGAGACTTAACGAAAATGAGATGCAAGGTAGGTGTTCTCTTGCAAAAACTGCTGCTCATTGTCTTCCAAAAACTGCTGCTAACCCCACTTAGCGATATTTGCAATTAAATTTCCATTCGGTCATAACCCCCCAAAACTGCATCTAAGTCAAGTTAGAGACAGTTTCTTAAGACCAAAAAATAGCTGGACTTATAATTGGTGCAAACTCATGGGGCCTCATTTTCGATGTTTTGGTGCTGAACAGCGCTGCAAGGAATGTTGCTGCGCAACCCTGCAACAAAACAAAAGGGCAGGAATGTGCACTATTAATAAGATAGGACACATCCCTGAGCCTCATTAATGAAAATGTTTACGTTGCTGCGAAAAAACAGTGTTGCAACACTTTTCACTGCGCCCTTTTTGCGCCACTATGATTGCGCCATATTCACTGCACGGGGCTGCAATTGTTGTAATTAATGACATACACGTCTGGAATCCTGACGTATCTGTTAGCGCTAAAGTCACTCATTGCTGCAGTTGTGTCACAAGCATGACGCAACTCCAGGAATGCATGGAACCAGCCATCCTTATGACGCAGTGGCGTCCTAGAATTGTCACAGTGAAATCTGATAGATTTCACTGCGCCACTCCCACGAGTCTTTGTTGGGTGGGAATGCCCATGCTGCATACATCACACTTGACGAAGGTATAATGTGGCACATATCTTTATAAGGTCATGCAAATACCTAGATGCGTCACTTTATGAATACAGCGCAATGTGGTACAAGATTCACGCTGTAAGTACGTCAAGAAAATGACGCACCGTCGGGGTTAAACTGTCAGAAGGCGCTCATGAATAAGCCCCCTTGTCTTTTTCCCCTATGTTGGTGCGCAATTGCTAGCATGCGCCATTGCAGGCACCCTTGCACCATGGTGCAAGGGTCACTGTGTCGCGGAGATGATTGATGTTGTGGCTCCATCTCTTCTCGAGACCACTGCAGGTGCATCTTGACTAGTGGAGGGCGGAAGGGAACCAGTTGGTCTTCTTGGAGTGTTGGTTGCCTGTATGTTCTTGAGGGGTGCCAGGGTGTTGGTGCTGTTAGAGAGCCATCGGTGGAGGTTGTCTGTAAGTGTTGGTGGAGTGGTGGTGCTGAGAGAAGTGAAGAGAACTTCTTCTGTGGCCTTGATCCAGCTGCGACAGAGAGGGGGCAAAGAGGGCGGTGGTGTATGGTGTGCGTGTTGAAGGCATGATGTATACAATTATGGACGGTCCAGGAGAGTTTAGTGGTGTGTGGCTGTAGTTGAATGGTCCTGCTGGCGGAGAAGACGGGGTCGAGCGTGTGTCTGGATATGTGTGTTGGTGCAGAGACTATCTGCTTGAGTCCGATGTTGTGAGGATATCCAGGAGGTTGGTGCTGTTCTAGTCACTGGGGTTGTCCAAGTTGAAGTTTAGCTCTCTGAGCGGGATGTAGTCAGTAAATGCAAGAGCCTGGGGTGCAATGACGTCTACAATAGCATCTGTGATAGGGGGTCATGGGCCGGGGGACCTTTAAATAAGGGTGCCTACTGAGGGTAGTGTTGGGCTTGATCCAGATCTGGAAGTGGAGGTGTTCTATGGTCGCCAATGGGTCTATAGAGTCTGTGGTCAGCCAGAGAGTGCTTTTGTAGACAAGGGCAATGCCTCCTCCTTGGATGTCGGAGTGTTCCTTGCGGGTGATCTTTTAGCCGTCAGTGATGGCGATAGCGATGTCCGGTCTCGAGCAGAGGATGGTCCAGGTTTACGTGAAGAAGGCGATGACATTGAGGAGATCCCAGATTTCTGTGGCGTGTTTGTGGAGGGACCACACGTTGAGGAGGATGCAGTTGAGCCGGTCAGTTGTGCTGATGTTCTGCTGGGCAGTAAGAGGCGCAGGTGTGTTGACGTGGCCGAAGGCGTGTTTCCAGTTTTGGCAGGCGAATGGTGCAAAGGTATTCTTCGGTAATGCTTGATGGCAGGCAGCTTGGCGTACAGCGTTGAGGGCAAGAAGGGGGTGGCATCATAGCAGTGGAGTTTCCGGGAGGCAGGGTCCCTGGCACTGGATGCGGTCCATGCTCGGACTGTGCGGACAGGCTTGCTTTTACTGGGCATTCGGCGCACCAGTGGCACATACCTTCTGCATGGCCGCACAGCGACAGCCATTAAGTGGGGCTGCGGGAGGGGGGAGCTGGACAGCTTGGAGGCTGGAAACGTGGGAAAGGACACTGGAGGGGGCGGGGCTGAGGCGGATGGCAGCATCAACGAGGGAGAGGACAGGGTAAAAGGAACTGTACAAAAGCACATGAAATGCAAAGCCAAACAAAGCAGAGAAGAAAGAAGAAGAAATCCAAAGGTAGAGAGCAACGGAGAAGAGCAGAAAAAGGAATAGGAACAGCAGAAAAGAGGGACAGAAGGGAAGTCAAGCAGCAGAGGAGTGACACTCTACCACTGGAACAGCAACAATGAGGTGCAGGCAGGAGCATGCAGAGGAAGGAGGGCCTTGAATACCTGACCTGTGGAAGAAGGGGAGATGCACAACCAGTCAACACTAGGATATCTGCCATCTGAAAAGTCACATCTAGGGGCTGCATGGACTCTGCACCAGATGACCACGTCACAGTGGAGCACACATCGCTGGGGGAGAGTCCTGGGGAAGTATCAGGATCCTGTCTCTGAGTGTGATTGCGCATCATCGGTGCCGCATGCAGCTCCTTCCCCCTCTTTTCCTGTATCCACCTCTGCCTCTGCCTGTGAATCGTCCTTGGGTATCGTGTTTATAATGGTCTTCGTTTAAGTAGGGATAGGTGTTTTCTTTTCGTAAAAGCGAATGTCTTTAGATAGTTTATCAAGCTTTTTATTTTGGATAGTGGTTTCAAAATGTTTTAGAGATTTACCCAGGTTTTCCGGGGCATCTTTTGCATTGATTAATGTCAAGTCACCTGCAACTTCCTGCTTGAGGGCCACAATTTCCCTGGTGAGTACCTGAACCTGTTCAGCTGCTGTCTCAATGCCTAGTACCATCCAGTGATGGGACACATTTTAACGGCAAAACTGAAACCTTTCTTAAGTTTTGGGATATCGACGAATATCGCTGGTTCATTTTTGATCTCTAATCCAACAGGTATTATCTGCTGGCCTGGAGGTATTTTGTGAGCAAATGTCCATGAAGGCGGGTGCGTATGAGTTTCTTCTCAAGGCGTTCTAGTCGTGCAATCTTATCGTTCAGTGTAAAGTCAATGTTAGGCGTGTCAGATGATAAAAATTGGTTTCTTGGGTCATGTAGCAACTAATTGATGTAGTCCTCCGTATAAGACAGAGTCTCACTCTCTACTATTTTTGGAAGAAAGTGCGAAGTATCACATAAAATACCTCGCAGGCATGCGCCGGCACATAAATCTTTATAAGTAAGGGTATACCCAAAATCGCTGGGACCTGGGTGAAGAACAGTATATAATGTGGTGGTACCAGTATTCAAAACAATAAAACAGAGAAAATAATAGGTGCTACAGTGTAATTTATGAAGGTAAGTGACAAATAATATTCAATAGTACCACAATCAAATTGTTTGCCATGTTACTAAATGCCACGTATTCTTAATATAATTCATATGAAAGAAATTACAGTCATTTACAGGCCTTTTCTGACAGATACCTTATTCCCTCAGGTGTTCATCACTTTCACCCACACAATTTGGAGCCTTTGACGCCCCCTCCGTCTCTGACGTAACTTTTTGACTTATAGGCCACTCTCCCTACTAGATACGGTAAATATTGAGACTTACACATGTGTTATGTTCTAGTCTTTAATTCATATATTGGACTTGACAAATTCCCTATGTTTATCTTTTGGTGCCCCTCTGTCCTCACTCTTACTTCTGTCCTGAGGAAGACCCCGTAAGTAAAGGTTAGAACCAACCTACATAGTTTTAGGGGTCGAAACGTTGACACACCATTGCTGCTAGTATTACCACCAGTGCATTTCACACTGTGACCTTATATTGTACATGGCTATGGAATGTTTGTAATTTCTTTTATATGAATTATATTAAGAATACGTGGCATTTAGTAACATGCCAAACAATTTGATTGTGGTACTATAGATTATTATTTGTCACTTACCTTCGTACCTCACTCAAATCACTTTTCTCCCCTCCCCCCACCCAGTTGGGCACATGACATATGAATGTCCTTTGTGAACTGTTTTTGTAAGAAATGCACAGCATTTGTTCAGTGTGATTAAATAACACTGCAGCACCTATTATTTTCTCTGTTTTATTGTTTTGGAAAAAACAATGTTCACTGTTTTGATGTAATAATACTGGGACCACCACATTATCTACTGTTCTACACCCAGGTCCCAGCGATTTTGGGTATACCCTTCCTTATAACGTGGTGGCGTTAGGGGGCTTCTACATATGCCCCAGTGTTTGACTCCATAGCGACAAATATAAATCCCACAAGTCCATTTAGCCTTCCATACTGCAGATGTTAACTAACTAAACTTCAGATAAACATCTGTTATTCACAAGCATGTCTGGAAGCGAATGCAAGCTTTACAGATGAACACAATACGTACTACATGGGGATCTGTTATTCATTGGTTTTCTGTCAGTATTTGGCCTCTGCTCTTAGTAGCCAGGCTGTTTTAGAAAACCGGAAAAACGCTGTCAGGTCTCGTTTAAGCAGCTGAGTGAAAACTTGAGTGCAACATATGTTTTCATTTCCATAGCTAAAGTAGACGTCAGATTTGGAGGCTTTTTCACAGACTGTACTGTTCGTTTTTATATTGCGCACCCCTATGAGATCACGGTTAATGGTTAATAAGCAGTGTTGGATTGGTAACGCGGGCACTCGTGCAATGCCAGAGGGGCTGGTATCCGAATTCCAGCTATAAACTGCTTTTTTGAGCAGCGCGGGGGTCGATTTGGCTGGTTTCTGAATTGTTTGATGCTGCCAGCAGTCCAGTGGTTGTCTAAGTGGCCTTTCTGGAGGTAGATGAGCGTCCATTACCTCCCTTTTATCAACAGGAGAGGTGTCACTCCCTTTCTCTCACTGGGTCGGCCCATTAATACTGCATATTGAGGGGGGGCATGGGGCCTGAGCAAAAGTGGCCTCACTTGTTTTCAGGTGTGTTTCACCAGTGTAAACTGATCCGCGCATTTTTTTTAACCCCCCCCCCTTCTTTCTTATAAAATTTCACGGAAGCAGTTTTTTGAGGAAAGGCAATATACAAATGTGTGCCGCTATTTTGTAGCATTTCAGGGCCGTTCTTTAATTCCATTCCTACCCTGTTAATAAGCCTCATGTTTTTTAAAAGGTTACATGTGTCACAGAGATTGGCTGCCTTGACAAGCGAGCAGCGCTCAGGAGACAGCGGCTAGGGAAGTGATTGAGGGTGGAAGATGAGAGGCTGGGGCGGGACAGCAAGTGCGATCAACAGTAAACAGCGGGCGGGGTTGGTTGGGGGACGGGAGAAGAACCAGCTGTCCGCTGAGCATGTTGGGAAAGGACATACATTGCTTTGCCCATCTGAAATAAAGAAATTAAAATTAAAGCGGTGCAGTTGATAAGCAATTAAAGGTGCGCTTAAAGTGAAAGCGGTGTCATTCAGAAACAAATGAAGGTGCCAAGCCAGGCTATGTGTTAAAGTGCAGTTGTCTCAAGGCTGCAGGCAATTTGTTCAATGCTTGTGCGCCAAGCAGGCCAAAAGACCTACCCCCTTTCCGTGCCAAGCGGGTTTTGGGAATCCATGTCTTGTTGGCACAGATTACCTAAGTGGCCTAGAGTGTGTGGATCGGCAAGTTCGCCTTCTAAGATAACCGGCGCCCAGGCCACGAGAATGCCTTGAAAAAGATTATAATGGCCTTGAATTTTTTTTTTTTTTTTTTAATACTTGTAAAGCGCAGCGTTCACCAGACGGTTTCTTGGCGCTATGAAGGCAAAGTTAGCAGAAGAGAGGCAGAAGATAGATTACTACGAAAAAGCCTGATTGAACAGGAAGGTTTTTTTTTCACAACAAAGTTTTATTGAGCAGTCAAAGCAAGGGAGAATGTGGCTCCCCACAATCAGGAGATCGCCACCAACAGTCATGGCACAGATTATTACTTATGCATAAATGTCTTATCAATAAAGGGTGAACAGCTCAATAAGAACAGCCCCGCAACCCACCCATACCCTACCAACTCCCCCTACCCCACTACCCCCCCAACCCCCCCCCCCCATTCCCACCCCCCCACGCACGTGTGCAAAATGCAGCAAGCAAATCTTGGGTGTGGTGTGATAGGTATGCCACAGATCTCAGGCCACTATAACACAGTACAGTCAGACGTCTTCCTCCCTTTCCGCCGGGGGATCCAGAGACAACCCTCTATAATCGGCCCACCTCTTCCAGATTTTGAAATGTTTACGTGGGCATCCCCTTGCCTCAAACACCAGTTTCTCCAGTCCCATATAGTAATCCAGTCCAGCCTTCCATGCCGACGGGGGGGGGGCTCGCTCCCCCTTCCATGCCCGGGCCAGGTCTCTTTTAGCCACTACGAGTCCCAGCAACAGCAGGTGGCGTTTGTAGATGTTCCCACCGATACCTTCCATAACATGAAGCAACCCCAGTCGATGAGTGCGGGGGAGATCCCAACCCAGGACTTCAGACAGGCAGCCCCATACACCTCTCCAAAAACCAGATAATCTAACACACGACCACACCGTATGCAGCAGCGTACCTGGTGCAGCCCCACAGCGCAGACATTCCGGAGACTCAATCAATCCCGCCTTCCACAGGCGTTCTCGGGTATAATAGGCTCTATGGAGGTATTTAAATTGGATAAGCCGAAGCCGAATGGCGATAGCAGCCCCTCGCGGGGACTCCAGGGCCTCCCTCCAATCGTCCTCGTCCATGGGACCTATGTCTACCTCCCATGCCACCCGAAGGGGGAGTAATGTAGAGGAGCAGTGAGTAACCAGTGTTTGATAGATGCGGGAGACCTTCTTGTCCCCCAGGTCTCCCATAAAGACTTTCGCCTCGACCGGACTAAATTCAGGAAGAGATTCCAAGTGGGCGATACTGGGGGTGAGCGCATGGCGCAGTTGTAAATAGCGGAAGAACTGGGATTGAGGCATGTGGAACTCCGCACTGAGCTCTTGAAACGATTTGAGGGTAGTTCCTGACATTACTTGGCCCAGCAGCGAGATCCCAATGGCCTCCCACCCCTCAAACCCGGCCAGGGTAGAAAGCTCTGGGAGTAGGCCATTATGCCACAGCGGTGTTTCTGCTGTCAGCTTACCCCACCAGCCCATTCGGCGCAGCGCCTGTCTCCAGACAGCAAACACCACTTTCGTGACAGATGGTAACGTCCGCCGCAGTCGGGCTGAATATAAGATTGTGTGCAGCGTATGTTCCCCCATGAGCGAGCGCTCCAAGGCATAGGCCCGGTCTCCCCTGTCACCGTACCACCATTCATTAAGAACAAGCAACTGCGAGGCCTGGTAATAAGACAGCAGATCGGAGGTGGCCAGGCCCCCACAATAGGTGGACAAGAAGCATGTCCGTAGCGCCACCCTGGCCGTGCCTCCAGCCCATAGGAAACGGCCCAACACCGAGTTAACTTGTCGGAACCACTGCGGGCTGACAGGGTAGGGGTAGTTTTGCAACTGATACAGCAGGCGTGGAAGCGCCACCATCTTGAAGATTGCGGACCTGCCGAAAATGGTTAAAGGCATTCTGGACCATGTTTTGGTGTCAACCTGGACTCGCTCCCACACAGGCACGATATTGGTTCCCAAGCAACGGCCGCGGATTCCGATAGAAACACCCCAAGGTATTTCAGCCCGTCGGACGCCACCCGAAGGTCTGCCGCCCAGGGGTCCGTTATGGCTCCCCCTCCCAGCACCCACAGGGTAGACTTATGCAGGTTCAGTCGAATGCCGGAGACCTCTCCAAAGATACGCATAATGTCCAATAACCGGGGCCCAGAACGTCGCAAGTCCGTAAGGAAAAAGAGGACGTCGTCAGCATACAACGCAATTTTATCTGCTAGATCCCCATTCCACACAAACCCGCGCACTTGCGTATCTATGCGCACCCAGGAGGCCAGGGGTTCCATGGCCAGGGCGAACAGGTATGGGGACAATGGGCATCCCTGCCTGGTGCCCCGACCAATTTGAAACAGTTCGGAGATAGCCCCAGCGACTCGTACCGAGGCCGTAATGTCGGTGTACAGTAGCTTAATGTACGACAAAAACCCCTAGGTTAAGACGGGGTAGGAGTTCAAAGAGGTACGTCCAACTCACAGAGACAAAGGCTTTGTCCATGTCCGCTAACAGCAAAGCCGCTTGTTCTCCCAAAGCCCCCATGGCATCCACCGCCGCCTGTGCCTGCCGGATGTTGTGGCGCGTCGCCCTATGAGGCATGAACCCGGCCTGGTCAGGGTGGACCAGATCGGTGATGTACGGAAGCAGGCGGTTCGCTAGAGCTTTCGCTAGGATTTTGGCCTCAATGTCCAGCACGGATATGGGACGATACGAGTCATGTCTGTCGGGGGGCCTACCCGGCTTCTGAAACACCACAATTTCCGTGTGGCGCCAATCAGAGGGCAGTTTGCCTCGGGTCCGGGCCGCCTCGAGCGCACGGCGGTAGTGAGACCCTAACAGAAGGTGAAATTTCTTGTAAAACTCACACGGGTAGCCACTCGGCCCAGGTGCCTTCCCAGTGTTAAGCTGCCCCAGAGCCTCCCCAAGTTCCTCAGCCGTAAGCGGGGCGTCGAGCGCCGTCCTGGCCTCATCTGAGACTGCAGCCGGTCGTAGGTCATCAAGGAATTTGACCACCTCGTCTGCGTCAAGACTCTCCCGTGCGGAGTACTGCTCCTTGAAGTATCGGGCGAAACTAGCCGCCAATTCAACCGGGTCTGTCATCACCGACCCGTCGTCCGCAGTGAGGCCTGGCAGTGTGGTTGGCTGAAGGGTACATTGACACAACCGATGGAGCTTCGTGCAAGACTTATCTCCCCACTGGTAGATTCTGCTCCGCGTGGCAAGCCACGCTTGCTTAGCCTCGTCGTGCAGGACAGAGGCATAAGACTGTTGCGCCTGCAGGAGCAACCGTAGCACGGTCTCATCGCCCCCTCCCCGGCTACGCCGTTCTAGGGCCTCGACCTGTGCAGCTGCAGCGGTAATGGCTTCCCTGTGCCTCCAGCGGGCGGCCCAACACGAAGCAATATCGACCCCTCTTATAGTGGGCTTCATCGCTTCCTAAACCACCACGGCGTCGACATCGTCTACAAGATTGTCCCGCCAGTACTGATCAATCGCCTCCCGCACATGGTGGGCATACTCAGGTTGTTGTAGGTGCCACGAAGACAACCTCCAACGGAACGGCTGTCGTTTTGTGTGAAGCTCTATCTGGACGGAGACGGGGGAGTGGTCAGAGAGCCCTCTCGGCAATGTAACAGCCTCTCACACTCTACTCAGGCAGGCACCAGGCATAAACACATAATCCAACCGCGAGAAGGAACCATGCACTGCAGAAACAAACGTGAACTCACGAGCCACCGGATGCATATGGCGCCACACGTCCACCCAGCCCATACTCTCCACCAGCGCACGCAGCCGGGACGGGGGAGCATTCGCAGCCACACCTTGTCTCCGCTGACGGTCGACACAGGCATCCATCACCTCGTTCCAGTCCCCCCCCAACCACCGTCAAGGACTCTGGGATGCCTTCCCATATTGCAAACAGCCTTTCCGACAAGGCCCACTGCAGAGGGGGAGTGCGTACACACTACCAAAGACCACTGGTTCAGCACCCACCATTCCTTTGACAAATATGTACCGACCCTAGGGGTCTGCCCACTGCTTCTCATGCACATAAGCCACCCTACGATGCACCAAAACAGCCACGCCTCTGGACCCTCTAGTAAACCCGGCATGGTAGACCTGTTGGAAGCCGAACCTCTGCAGGCCAAGTACCTTCGAACCCAACATATGCGTTTCTTGAATTAAGAGTACATCGACCATTTCCCTTTTACCCCAGCGCAGTACCGCCCCTTGTTTAATCTTATCAAGCATCCCCTGACATTCCAGGTTACGACACGCAGGGACTTGTTAGGGAGTGTAGTGGTCTGTTCAGCCATAGTCAATGTGATCGCCCCAATCAGGCCCCCTGTGCCACCCCCACACACCCCACACCCTACTCAGAACATCAGATAGCAACACGTGCGAGTCCCCCCACCAACTACCCCAGAGCCCCCCAACATCTTCTCTCACCCCCCCAATCCCAAACTCCCCCCACCCCTATACCGCATAAAACACTGAAGTACCTGTCGCGGCATGGACAGCCCCGGGCCCAAAACCGAGGACCCAGGACCAACCATGCCAATGGATCCCAACACCCCACAGACCATAAGGTCACACCCCCCCCTAGCTAACTCCCACACCTCGGTGAGGTTGGTGGCCCCCATTCAGTCGCCTCCCGAACCCCAGCTGTGACACCACATATGTTCAATGTACTTCTCAGAGCAGGAAGCTCCGTATCAGCGGGATCCCCCAGTGTGCGTTCCCGCCGTGAGACCACAGCAAATCAAGGCAGCAGTCCTGTAGAGATAGGCAGATCTCCTCCAGGGTTCAATGACCATCATCAGAATGCTCAGATTCCATAGTCCCACTGGTTTGCGTCGCACTAGCGGAGGCGGATCTCTTGCGTGATCGGGACCTCCGATGTCGTCCTTTCCGGGCCGGTCGGTCCGTCCGCTCCTGTGACGACCCCCTCGATCCACCTGGGTCCAGACCCGGCTGGGCATGCCGCCTGATCCGCACAGTTTCGTCTGTCCACTTAAAGACGTCCTCCGGGGAATCGAAGAAGTGGGTCCGGGACTGGTACACCACCCGCAGACGAGCCCGGTATAACAAGGAGTACTGAAGTTTCAGGCCCCGCAATTTGGCTTTGGCCGCCACGAAGGATTGCCATTGCTGCTGTACTAGCTTTGTGTAGTCGGGGAAAATCATGATCTTGTGATTCTCATAGGAGATTGAGCCTCTGGTTCTCGCCTCTCGCAAGATAACATCGCGGTCATGATAATTCAATAGTCTGGCGATGACCGGTCTAGGACGCTCACCCTCCGGTGGCCTCTGCGTCAGGGCGCGATGCGTACGCTCGATCACGAAGCAATTAGAGAGAACCCCCGGCGGTAGCCAGCTCTCTAGCCACCGGGACAGGAACTGCTCCATATCGTCCTTCTCACATCTCTCAGGAAATCCTATAAAGCGGAGGTTATTCCTGCGTGTGCGCCCTTCGGCATCCTCCACCCGCGATGCAAGATTCTTTTGGACATGCTCCAAGTCCGCTACTTTTCGTTTCAGGGTCCCAACGTCATCTTCAACTACCGAGATCCTGGATTCCGTCTCCGTGATCCGCGCTACCGCATTCCGCAGGTCCTGGCGCAATAGAGTGACATCCGCGCCCACTGCTCCAATCTTGGCGTCCAGCATGTCCCTGGATTGAGTGATCGCCGCCATGAGCGCCGCGTTGTCCGGCCCTGCTCCGTTGCTGCTACCGGACGCACCGGGCCCTCCGCTGGGCCCTGTGAACATGTCAATGGGACCCTGTTTGGGCGGACCACCACCTCCTCTGGTCATTGCTGGGCGCAGTCCCACTGCCACCAGGCCACCAGCACCTGTAGCTCCACAAGTTCCTTTGGTCGCCACGGATGTTCAGTCCCAAGCAGCACAGGGGGGTGCTCCCGGGGGGAAGGCGGCCGGGGCTCCACAGAGTTCAGCAGCAGGCGGGCCCCCCAGCCGAGTCAGGCAATGTGCACAAGAAAAGTCAGTACCGGGCAAGGTTCGCCCCCACTGCGCAGGCCGCCGGCCGCCACGTGTGTCTGGTCCTGTGGACCGCTCCAGTACACAGCCCCGCCGCCTCACCACTGACTCCAGGCCAGCTAGTCCCCGGTGAAAAAACACTCACAGTTCGCGGTGGGTCTCTGGGCTGCACACCCGCCGCCGGTCTCTCCGTGACCCACTAGGCGCCCCTCCTCAGCCGCTCCAACAGGCCTCCGTCTCACAGCTGCCACTGATGGACCGCTCCACATGTAGGTCCGGGGCCCACTGGCGCAGAAATCGAAGCCCTGGCCGCCCGCAGGGCACCCGGGCCACAGCACTGCTACTTCGCTCCAGGCCCCTCCTTACACACCAGACGACCACTCGGGGCACCGCCACAGCCTCACTAGCCTCCGGCTCCACCCGGGCCAATCTACTGCAGACCGGGTCAGGCCAGCCCCCTGATCGCGAAACTCGAGGCCCCGGCTGTGCGAGGGCCGCCCAGGCCTTAGTGTCTTTATGCCTGCTGGGGGCTCCCTAGCAGTGCAGGTCGACACCACAGGGCACTGCCACTGCCCCGTAGATCTCCCGCGTCACAGTTCCAGGCCGGGGCGCCTCCCTGCCGGTCTGTCCCTCGGCCGCCAGCAACAGGCCTCCGCTCGGCCACCTGAAAATCGAGGCCCCGGCTCCGTCCACAGGCACTAGGCCACACAGCCCCGCAGGCGATCCCGGCTCACTGGATCTCCCAGGAGGACCGCGCGGCACACCGGAGAGTTCTGGGCGCCGCCAAATACACTCGCCAGACAAGTGGTGCCACCAGCGGGCTCGGGGGCCAGGATAATTGAGCAAATTGTATCCGGGCCGGCGGGAGCTCTACAAGGCTGCGACCGCCATCTTCGCCCACTAAGCCACGCCCCGAACAGGAAGGTTTTTAAGCCTTTACGGAAAAGAAAGTTCGGTGCCTGCATCTAAATCATGCAGGAGCACCGCTTGTCATCCTGTTAAGAATACAGTCATAGTCACTGCAGCCTCTCGCTGTCACAATGCCCCCAGTGAGGAACAGGAGCTGCCACCACCTGCTTAACCCACCTTGAATGTAATTTGCTCCCTTACAGGGAGCCAATATAAGGCCTTAAGATGGGGGGTCATATGGACCTAGGATCCAGTCTAGGGGTCCCCCTGGCTGCTGCATTTTGTACCACCTGGAGGCGCTGGAGAAGGAAGTCTGGTGATCTCAGGTAGAGGACATTAGCATAGTCGAGTGTGGATGTGACCAGCAACCTGCACCACTAACTTCCTGGAATACGGGGGGAGGACCGGTAGGAATTTTTTCAGCATTCGCAAGAAACCAAAAACAGGTTCCCACCAGTGAACCTGTGCCCGCATAGAGAGCGTATTGTCAATGTGGATACCAAGGTTCTTGGCTGTAGATTAGGCAGCCAAAGGAGTGGGGGAGAATTCTTAGGGCCACCACTGGCTCCAATTGTTCACATGGGGCAGGACAAAGAAAACAATCTCGGATTTGTCCGGATTGCAGTTGAACTGATTTATCTTTAACCATTTATAAACTTCTATGAGGCAGGATCTAATAGCCTCACCATTGAAGTCTTTGCCTTTATCACATGTGAAAATAAGCTGCGTGTCGTCATCATACGAGATTATTTTAGCACCATGTGGCTCCGACAGGGCAGCTAGTGGCGCCATGTACAGGTTAAAAAGGGTTGGACTGAGGGAGGAGCCCTGTGGGACTCCAACCTATGTGCTGCGCATATGAGCAGAGAAAGGGGGAGTCTGCTCTCTGTACTTCAAAAAAGAAGTCAGCCAGGCCAGTGCACTTCCTCCGATGCCTATATTCCTCAGTCTGTTGAGAAGCATTACATGAGGGGCCGTATCAAAGGGTGCCGGCAGATCGAGCAAGATGAGAATCGCTCTGCCACCCTGATCCAGCTTCTGTGTGAGATGCTCCGTCATCCCCAGCAGGGCAGTTACACTGCTGTAGTTTGCCCTGAAACCAGATTGTGTGGGGTGCTGGAGGTTGTGCGTCTCCGCTTATTCACTGAGCACTTTCTTGATATGTTTCTCCAACACCTTGGAGAAGACTGGGGGGAGCGAGATGGGTCTTTAATTCATTGGAACATTGGGGTCCACACTAGTTTTTTTAGGAGTGACAGGATCTTAGCCTGTTTTCACAAAGGTGGTACAACGCCCTTTTCAAGAGAGGAGTTCAATACCTTGTTAACTGAGTTTTTTATGCTCACTGCAATTGTGGGTAGAAATTCAGCAGGGCATGTGTCTGTTGGTGAACCTAATTTGATGCCCACCAAGGCTACAAGTGAATCCCCGGGTTGAATGGCTGGAATGTTTAGCAGTGGAGGCCATTCTACGGGTATCCGAGGGGTCACTAATTGTAGAGTAGTTTCATCCTGACTGCGAGGAGAGGGGAAGTCTTCCCCAACCACGATGGAGAAGGACTGCTGAATTGTCATTATTTTATCATGAAATCAGCGTGCCACGTGGCTCGTCCACTCAGCTGACAGCGGAGCTTCCTTACTAGCCACCTTTGTGGCCATGAATGACCTCACAATGCTAAGCGACTTGTGCTAGGTGCCATGCAACACCAGGGAATATGTTGAATTTTAAATCCAACACCTTCCCTGCTGTTGCGCAAACTGGAGTAGAAATAGTAATTGACACTGTTCCTAAGTCCAGCCTGCCCCTCAGCGCAAGTCGTTGATTAAGCAGCTCATCATTAAGAGGATGCTCTTCGGCTCTACAGAGTAACACTGGGTGATCCAGAGCTGCTCACGTAGCAATTTTGGGAAGCAGACAGTTGTCGTTCTTCATTGTGCTTTTTTTTTGTGCAGTGCCATGCTTTCACTTTCATAGTGACCGCACCTCTTTCTTTGGACGCTACTGCTGTATTCAGGTTACAGCGAGCCGCATCTAAATAAAGGGGTGTGCCGATCATTAAAGTAAAAGCACGGCACGGGGCGCTTTTACTACAAAACATATTTTTGTGAACAATTGATTTTTTGGGGGGGAGGGGTACATGACGTGCTTTCACTTTAATGGTGGTAATGCCCCTTTCTTCAGATGTGGCTTGCTGTAACCTGAATACAGCGAGCGGTGTCTAAAGAAAGGGGCGCAGTGGCTTTAGAAATTACTGCATTTTATGTGTTGGTTTTGAAAATATTTAAATAAAAGGCGTTGACATTTACAATGCCAAACTCTCGCAAATGCAAGACCTACTGCATTGCAAATGCTTGTTTTAGTTGGCCTGCCTCTTTGTTTGTTAACTGTTCTGTTTACTTGTGCAATGACATTTCTGTGACATCATTTGCTTGCTGTGGCTTTATCTCCTGATCCTCCTCCTCACCCCTCCCACTCCTCACCCCTCCCACACCTCCCACACCTCACCCCTCCACAGCACTGCTTTGGTTTCTCCATGGCTCCGCTTTCAATTGAAAAGGAAGGAGTGGCAGAGGTGAGCACTGCACTTTAACACATAGCCTGGCTTGACGCCTTCATTTGTTTATGAATGGCACCGCTTTCACTTTAAGCACACCTTTAATTGCTTATTCACTGTACCGTTTTAATTTTAATTTCTTTATTTCAGATGGGCAAAGCAATGTATGGCCTTTCCCAACATGCTCAACGGACAGCTGGTTCTTCTCCCATCCCCCAACCAACCCCGCCCTCTGTTTACTGTTGATCGAACTTGCTGTCCGGCCCCAGCCTCTCATCTCCCCATCCCTCTTCCACCCTCAATGACTTCCCTAGCCGCTGTCTCCTGAGCGCTGCTCGCTTGTCAAGGCAGCCAATCTCTGTGACACATGTCACCTTTTAAAAAAACATAAGGCTTATTAACAGGGTAGGATTGGAATTAAAGAACGGCCCTGAAACGCTAAAAAATAGCGGCACACATTTGAATATTGCCTTTCCTCAAAAAACTGCTTCCGTGAAATTTATTAGAAAGAAGGGGGGGGTTAAAAAAATGCACAGATTAGTTTACACTGGTGAAACACACCTGAAAACAAGTGAGGCCACTTTTGCTCAGGCCCCATGCCCACGCTCAATATGCAGTATTAATGGGCCGACCCAGTGAGAGAAAGGGAGTGACACCTCTGCTGTTGATCAAAGGGAGGTAATGGACGCTCATCTACCTCCAGAAAGGCCACTCAGGCAACCTCTGGACTGCAGGCAGCATCGAACAATTCAGAAACCGGCCAAATCGGCCCCCCAGGCTGCTCAAAAAAGCAGTTCATAGCTGGAGTTCTGATACCAGCCCCTTTGGCATTGCCCGAGTGTCCGCGTTACCAATCCGACACTGCTTATTAACCATTAACCGTGATCTCATAGGGGTGCACAATATAAAAACGAGCAGTACAGTCTGTGAAAAAGCCTTCCAATCTGACGTCTACTTTAGCTATAGAAATGAAAACATATGTTGCACTCAGGTTTTCACTCAGCTGCTTAAAGGAGACCTGACAGCGTTTTCCGGTTTTCTGAAACAGCCTGGCTACTAATAGCAGAGGCCAAATACTGACAGAAAACCAATGAATAACAGATCCCCATGTCGTACGTATTGTGTTCATCTGTAAAGCTTGCATTCGCTTCCAGACATGCTTGTGAATAACAGATGTTTATATGAAGATTAGTTAGTTCACATCTGCAGTATGGAAGGCTGAATGGACTTGTGGGATTCATAATTGTCGCCATGGAGTCAAACACTGGGGCATATGTAGAAGCCCCCTAACGCCACCACGTTATAAGGAAGGGTATACCCAAAATCGCTGGGACCTGGGTGTAGAACAGTAGATAATGTGGTGGTCCCAGTATTATTACATCAAAACAGTGAACATTGTTTTTTCCAAAACAATAAAACAGACAAAATAATAGGTGCTGCAGTGTTATTTAATCACACTGAACAAATGCTGTGCATTTCTTACAAAAACAGTTCACCAAGGACATTCATATGTCATTTTGGTGTGCCCAACTGGGTGGGGGAGGGGAGGAAAGTGATTTGAGTGAGGTACGAAGGTAAGTGACAAATAATAATCTATAGTACCACAATCAAATTGTTTGGCATGTTACTAAATGCCACGAATTCTTAATATAATTCATATGAAAGAAATTACAAACATTCCATAGCTATGTACAATATAAGGTCACAGTGTGAAATGCATTGGTGGTAATACTAGCAGCAATGGTGTGTCGACGTTTCGACCCGTAAAACCATGTTGGTTGGTTCTAACCCCTACTTACGGGGTCTTCCTCAGGACAGAAGTGAGAGTGAGGACAGAGGGGCACCTAAAGATAAACATAGGGAATTTGTCAAGTCCAATACATGAATTAAAGACTAGAACATAACACATGTGTAAGTCTCAATATTTACCGTATCTAGTAGGGAGAATGGCCTAGAAGGCAAAATGTTACGTCAGAGACGGAGGGGGCGTCAAGGGCTCCAAATAGTGTGGTAATAAGGTATCTGTCAGAGAAGGCCTGTAAATGACTGTAATTTCTTTCATATAAATTACATTAAGAATACGTGGCATTTAGTAACATGCCAAACAATTTGATTGTGGTACTATTGATTATTATTTGTCACTTACCTTCTTAAATTACACTGTACTGCCTATTATTTTCTCTGTTTTATTGTTTTGAAAAAAAAATGTTCACTGTTTTGTTGTAATAATACTGGTACCACCACAATATATGATGTTCTACACCCAGGTCCCAGGGATTTTGGGTATACCCTTCCTTATAATGATTTATGTGCCGGCGCATGCCTGCGAGGTATTTTATGTGATACTTCGCACTTTCTTCCAAAAATAGTAGAGCGTGAGACTCTGTTTTATACGGAGGACTACATCAATTAGTTGCTACAGGACCCAAGAAACCAATTTTTATCATCTGACACGCCTAACATTGACTTTACACTGAACGATAAGATTGCACAACTAGAACGCCTTGAGAAGAAACTCATACGCACCCGCCTTCATGGACATTTGCTCACAAAATACCACCAGGCCAACAGATAATACCTGTTGGATTACAGATCAAAAATGAACCAGCGATATTCGTCGATATCCCAAAATTTAAGGAAGGTTTCGGTTTTGTCGCTAAAAATGCGTCCCGTCACTGGATGGTACTAGGCGTTGAGACAGCAGCTGAACAGGTTCAAGTACTCATCAGGGAAATTGGGGCCCTCAAGCAGGAAATTGCAGGTGACTTGACATTAATCAACGCAAAAGATGCCCCGGAAAACCTGGGTAAATCTCTGAAAGATTTTTAAACCACTACCCAAAATAAAAAGCCAGATAAACTATCTAAATACATTCGCATTTACGAAAAGAAAACATCTATCCCTACTTAAACGAAGACCATTATAAACACGATTCCGAAGGACGATTCACAGGCAGAGGCAGAGGTGGATACAGGAAAAGAGGCGGAAGGAGCTGCACGCGGCACCGATGATGCGCAATCACACTCAGAGACAGGATCCTGATACTTCCCCGGAACTCTCCCCCAGTTCCTTCTGTTGTTCCTTATTTTGTGGTGTCATGTTTACACTGTCAATGTGTCAGTAAAAAGGGTACTTTTGGTTTCTTTAACTTTCTTAGGGTATGTTGTGTCTCTCCCAAAGGTCTATGTTTATGCCTACCTTTGGTTAATAGGGTCTTTATCCTATGGTGTACTCGTGTTTGGGGAGGTTGTGGGCGTGAGCATCTTTCCTTGTTAGATTGATTTTCTCTCTTAAACCTTGTTTTGGTTTCTCTAAGGGAGGGGGATGGAGTGTATTGATATTTCGGATTTCTAGTGTGGTACTCATGTCTTGTTTTTGTACAACATGGGGTAGGTGTTGTTTGATAGTGGTACTCATGTCTCGTTATTGTACAACATGGGGTAGGTGTTGTTTGATTGGTAGAGTGTCTTTTTTCATCTCACTCTTCTCTTTTCATCCTGTGTCTCTGAATACTCTTTTGTCTTTGTGGCTGTCGTTGCAGTCTCTCGTATTGTAATCTTTCTTTTCCTTTATTTCTTTTCTTTTCTATAAAGGAGGGAGATGTGTTGTACATTGATTCTCCATGTAATGTGCTTGTCTTTTGTCTTAGTCCTTTCTTTGTGTTTTCTTGTTCCCTGTCTACCACAATGCCTATGTATGTTCTGACTTCTACCTGGAGAATTCCATGAGTGTCAGTTGGTGGTCTGGTCAGCTGGCGAGGATTGTACTCAGCTGTGTCCTGCATTAAATCTTTTCATAACCAACCAGAAGTATCCTGTCATCTATCTGCATCAACTTTACAACAGCGGCCTGGCAGGAATTAGCAGCGCGTCACCAGCACCGTCAGCGAGCAAATTACTTCTTCCCGCTGCTGCAATTACTCGTAGAGCTTCTCGAAATGCTTCGGGAGAAACCATGGCTCTCAAAAATTGTTGACCACAAGAATTTGGACACCTCACAAAAAGCTTCTCGATTCTCTCCTCACCGTCACGCTAAAATGGCGCTCCTACCCATTCCTTTATGACGTCACCACCCGCCTTGCGCCGCTACCCAACCCGCCAATCTGCGCCCCCGACCTGTCTCACTCGGGCGAAATTCCCCGGGGGGAGAAACGCTTATCGCTCTGCTCCCCCCGAGGACCCAATTCATTCAGGAAGAAAGTGCAGACTAGGCAGATCTTGCGATACTTCTGGTGCAGTCCCTCAGTACAGGGCCAGCGAAACCCCGATTGGATAGCATCGTTACAATATACCAGGGTGCAGTACCACAGGTCGTCACTAGAGGACCCTCTCAAGACTGCCAGGAACCTCATTGACACCAGGGGTGCAATACCAGGGATCGTCACTAGGGGTCCCTAATCATGAAGACTGCCCGGCTCCTCGATAGCCACTATGGGTGCAGTACCACGGGTCGTCACTAGGGGTCCTTAATCAAGACAGCGAGGCACCTGATAAATAGACACTAGGGGGCAGATTTATGTTAACTGGCGCATCCCCAGGGATGCGCCAGTTAACGTGCGCCACAGTGCGCCACAGCTCCGCCACCCATGGTGCAAAAACGGCACAGATGCGTGACGCATCTTTGCCGGAAATGTGGCGCATTGTTGGAGTTGCGTCGCAGCGCGACGCAGCTCCAGCAAGGTTCCGGGGTACACCATCTGCACAATGCTGCGTCAAGACCTACGCCTGCTTCAAGCAGGCGCAGGGTTTTGACGCAGCATTGCCCGGAAAGTGCAGTACTGCGGGCCGTTACTAGGGGTCCATAACCACATCATCCAGGCACCATACTGTAACATACATGGGCTGGGGTTGCAGGGTCGAGGCTACTACAGGTCCTGGTCCAGTCAGACTCCATGCTGTATGTGGACAGCTATGACTGCAGCAAGATAAAGATTAGTGAAAAGGGCCTGCCGGATTTATTTATTGTTTTGCCTTAAGCGACGCTCTTCCGACAGGGCTTACCAGCAATCAGGGTGAAAGAATCTGAAGGAACATCCGCCTGCCCACAATGCATTGCAAATATATACCCGACCCAAACCCAAAACAAAATGCATTTCTTGTTGAATAGAGTTTATTCAAGTAGTTTTAGGCACAATATGCTCGTGCTTTTCTCTCCAAATTTTAGTGTCAACACCGTACAGTTCGCCGCGCTCACATTCATAGTAGTCTAAATTATAGAGGGAGCCCTTCCTAGCTGTGCTCTGCATCTGCTTCGTAGTGATGTCAAAATTAACGTTAGTGTATTCAGTCGCACTTCGTGTGGTGGCTGATAACATTGATATGAAATTTTTGGAAGGTCTTCGCTACGGCGAAGATCTAATCCTGTGGTATCAAGAAAGCTTGTGATAGGCAGTATATATGGGCAGATTCATGTTGGACTTGTCCCAACCGTGCGCGACACGTCGGCGTTCCGCGTCGGGTGCTTGACGAGCTTCTATATACTAAAGTCCATAAACATGACGACCACAAGTAAAAGGATTAACAACGGTTCCAGCAGCAAAATCCATCTATAAACATCAGAAAGTGCTAAATACAGGGAACGAAAATGCAACGGGTACGAAGCAAAAGATAGCCCTTCATAAATTTAACTGAAATTCCAGTGGCAAAGCCAACATGAAATGACATAAAATGCAATGCCAAAATACAAAAATAATACACAATCCAAAATACCCATTAAAATACTGTCACTAGTTAATAACAATTGATTTCCTAGTATTGATGGCCTTTAATAAAAAAGATGCTAGGTTTAAAAACAGTCCTGGATCCTCCATTCCAATGAGCAGGTTCATGGCTCCTGCGCGGATCTATTGTACTTTAAAAAGATAGGTTAAAAATAAAAAGTCCTAAAATTCAAATATAATTTACAAAAGAGTAAAATATGGAAGCAACTTTGCTGGGAAGCTTAATCACATGGGCAAGGAGTGGTGGTACTCTGTTTCATATTAGGAAAAGCTACCAAATGATGGGCTATTCCTAGTCTTAGGCGTGTCAATACATATCTATGGGAAGCAATAGTTACGAAAGCTAAATACGGTTGGAAAACCTTTACAAGTTCCAGTTGCCGATAAAATATCACTGTTGGTTGTTTCTCAGTTACTCAGGAGCGAGATACCTTTTTCGCCTCCAGAAAAGCTGTTTTAATCTCTGATTTTGTTAAAGTATCCGTGACGCACGGGTCCAAACGTATTTCAAAATTAAATAAGCAGGTAAACCAGTAACAAACATACTTAATCAATGGTATTTTGTTGCAGCTATCTAACCTTAAGCAGTCTCGAATTAAGGTATGTGTGAACGCAGTCTCTTGCTTACTCCATATGGATTTCCAGAGGAGGAGGGGGCGTATAGCCGCTAGATCTGAGATATATTCTAGACCCACCTCGTTGTGTATTAATTCTGTAGAGGCAGAGGACGGGGCACATAATTAATGTTTAAGGTACAGGTTCTCTTCAATTAGTAGGGATTTTTTTGTACAATAGCCCCAGAGACCTGTCCCATATAAGGCTGCTGTCACACACCTGGCCTTGTAAATATCCACCAGATCCTTTGGTCAACAAGTTCCTAATTTAGCTGCGAATCTAAATATGCCATTGGCATTCCTCAACATTTTCGACCTGACATTGACATGTTCGTGAACCCAAGTTCCGTTCCCTGAAAAAGGCACTTTCAAATAACAGAACGAGTTGATCACCTGCACCCTAGAGTCATCAATGTAAAAAGGCCTGGACAGTTTGGGGTGCTTACCACATGCCATGATAAATGTTTTTTCTTTTATTTATAAGGAGCTTCCTTTTATCAATAAATAATTTAAAATTGTTAATAAGGTGCTGTAAACCAATAGGAGTATGGGAGACTAAAACCGCATCATCGGCATATAATAGAATTGGTATGGTTTTCTCAAAAATCATAGGCGAATCTGCCGGGATTAACCTCAGTGCTGAGACTATGCTATTAATAAATAGTGAAAATAATAATGGGGCCAGCACACATCCCTGACGGATGCCGCGTTTGACATTAAAAAGTGGGGTGCATTCTCCTGATAATCCACACCTTACTTTACTGAAGAGTTTCTCACATAATCTTGGTAAAAAGAAAACAATCTCCTTAGGAGTGCCCATTTCTATTAAAAGAGGCCACAAGATGGAATGGTCGACCAAATCAAAAGCGCTGCTGAGGTCCGCGAAACAAAGGTATAAATTGCCTTCTTTTGCTAGGGTATATTTACTAATCAATAGGTCTAGGTTTACACATTGCTCCAGAGTGCCTAGGCCTTTCCTCAAGCCATTTTGGACTTCTGAGAGGATCATGTTTTAATTCGCCCAACTTTCATGTCGTTTAAGAAAAATCCTACTCATTATCTTAATAGTAGAGTCCAAAAGGGATATAGGGCGATAGTTACTCGGTTCAGACTTGGACCCTTTCTTGTGTATAGGTATAATTATCAAGTGACCCCAAGACATCGGAATAGAATCCTCAACAGCTACATTGAAAACTCTGGTTAAAATTGGGAACACAACTCCATTTCATTCTTATATAGGTCAATTGGCACCCCATCAGGGCCCAGGGCCTTGCCCCCCTTGCTATTTATTATACCTTCATGGACTTCCTCAATATCAATCAACAGGGGTAATACAGGCCAGTTGGTGTCATTTTAAATTGATGGATTTAAATTGGATGCACTCCTATTGGAATTATTAAAAATGCTAGAAAAGTGTTCCACCCAAGCATCACAATTAACTAAGGAATTCAGGGGCATATTATCAAGGGGGGTGCTAGGCAATTTTCGCCGCTTTAGCGGCCCTTTTCGGCCGCTAAGCGGCAATATTTCTATCGCCCTATTAGCAAGCTGTCGCTAACAGCAGTTAGCGACAGCTTGTAGGCGATAGCGAGCGGTTAGGGGCCCGCTTTGCATGTCAGCGATATTTATCGCTAATGACATGCAAAGTGGGCGTACCCAACCTGTTAGCGACTGAAAGCAGTCGCTTACATCGCTATCGTCTATTACCAACACAGGCGTAGCGTTGAAAATATTTGTGCTAAGCGCGAATATCTCCAAAAACGAACGCATGCTCAGACCAGTTCTTAGCCATTATATCCAAGGGGAGGTGGATATAATAGCTAAGACCCTGTTAGTGATAATGCGTGAATATCTCTGTATTCTCAGCGATATTCACAGATTTTGCCGCTATCGCAGGGGATTTTATCGCTTTTGAGATAAACGTTGCTAATAGCACGTTATCACTGTGATAAAATCCCGTGATGTGCGGCGATAAAAAAAATGCCGCTAACCCTACTTAGCTATAAATATCGCTATTTGTTGATAATATGCCCCTCAGTTCCGGAATGTGATCGTCCTTCTGGAAGGGACTATTCACAATATCCCAAAAAAGTTTACTATCATTCGTGTCCGCTGCTAAACTCAATTTATCCCAGGCTACTGTTTGAAGCTCAGCCTTTCTTCCCTTAATTGCTAACTTATAAGTAAGTCGTAACTGTTTAATACTATCTAACTGTCTAGGTTTAATATTCAAAGCCTTCTTCAAATCCCGTAATGCTCTAGAACAGTTCTGGTCAAACCAACTCATGTTGAAATTTTTGTTAGTTCTAAACGGTCGGCTTAAGGAACTATCCACCACCTTATATATCTTAGAGAAGTTAATCAGTATCATTTTAGCATTGATATCATCTTCAAGATACATATTAATTTCTTCCCTACAGTCATTTATTACCTTACGTTGGAAATCAATGGGGATTATCCTGGCCCACTTAATCCGTACCCCATTAAGTCTACACGGGGTTACATGTGGACCATGTGTGTCATTCGATATGTTTTTTGGTCCCCAGAAGAATAAAGACATAGAGATACTATTATGATCACTTGTAACCTGAACTTGGATCCTGGGTGTAGAATGCAGGCCTCTTCATTACGGAAATTACCATATGATCAATATTCGTTACTGCATTCCTTCGCGTAAAAGTTGGGTATTTCACATTGTTCCTGTCCGTCGCACAGATTAACAATTCCAAATTAAATTTAGCAATAACTTCATTAAGGGCCAGTCCATATTCACAGTGGGGGAAATGCATACAATCTTCTTGGTCAGAAACAGAATCCATCCCCCCTCCTAAAACCACAGACATTAGCCAACGACAGGGGGCACATCTGAACATTAAAATTGCTTACCCAAATGATGACAACTGGATTTCTGATGATACTGGTCAAACTTTCAAGGTCTTTTCCAGGGCATGAACCACCGTTCCACAGGTAGGACCAAATACATTGTTATAAAAATTAACTATAATTACATCACTGCCCTCAATGGATTGAAGCCACATTATCTGGCTGTGTGGGCCAACCGAGACACAGCGTTTAACTTTACATATTCTCATCTTAACGGACATTAAAATCAACAGACCCCCTTTAGCTCTTCCGAATGTAGAAGCTACAGCAGGTAACCAATAAGAGGTGAATCCTTCTACTTAAATCGGGTCTAGACTCCATGGCCATATTATCAACAAATAGCGATATTTATCACTATGTAGGCTTAGCGGCAATTTTTTCATCGCCACGCATCACCGGATTTTATCGCTGAGATAACGTGCTATTAGCAAAGTTTATCTCAAAAGCGATAAAATTCCCGGCGATAGCAGCAAAATCCGTGAATATTGCTGAGAATACAGCGATATTCACGCATTATCGCTAACAGGGTCTTAGCCATTATATCCACCTCCCATTGGATATAATGGCTAAGAACTGGTCTGAGCAGGCGTTAGTTTTTGGAGATATTCGCGCTTGGCATGGATATTTCCAATGCTACGCCTGTGTTGGTAATAGGCGATAGCGAGGTTAGCGACTGCTTTCAGTCGCTAACAGGTTGGGAATGCCCACTTTACATGTCATTAGGGATAAATATCACTGACATGCAAAGCGGGCCCCAAACCGCTCGCTATCGCCTACAAGCTGTCGCTAACTGCTGTTAGCGGCAGCTTGCTAATAGGGCGAAAGAATTATCGCCGCTTAGCGGCCGAAAACGGCAGCTAAAACGGCGATAATTTCCTATCGCCACCCTTGATAATATGACCCATGTCTCTTGGAGACAAACAATATCATGTAATTCTGGAGAAATTAAGTCAGACCAAGACCGGGTCTCTAATGTATATCTTATGCCTGATATATTCCAAATAGTGATTGTATATCCACGACAGATGGACTCTTCCCCTGATATAGACAAACTAGCTTCCTGTTCCACAGCAGTGTTTGTTAATATAGGACTTTCTATAGTACCACAGAGATTGCTACTTGGTAAAATGGCCTCTGGAATTTCTCGAGGAGACGTCCCTGGTTGTATATCCTTACAGTTTGACATATCAGACCCATCGCTACTATATAACTTGGTACCCTTCTCTTTAATCAGGAATCCCTGGTCCAGCTAATCATTAAGGTCCTTTCCCACCCGAATAGTTCTCTGTACTCGGTCTTTGGTTTGGACAACCTTGCTTCAGTCATTACTATCCAGGGTACTCAGCGCCTGGAATCTATTAACTACAGGGATATTGAATCCAATTTTTTTACTGAGTGGAGGTATACCCAGATACTGATTAGGTTCAAACTGGTTGTCTCTAGTTATGTTGGACCTCAGGTGTCTATAATAAAATCCCAATGGGAGGAGGGTAATATTCTGGTTACATAACCTGGTCAATGGTGCATCCGCTATAGTATTTCTTGCCCACCTCGGTGAATGGAAGTTAATGATTATGCAATCCCCTTCTAAACATTTATTAAGCGGACCTATCCATCCAACTCTCTGGGTAGTCATTATATGATAGGAAGCCTCCATAGGGTACCCACAATTTTTAGATAGCCAGTGGATGGTTTTATTTTTCAACATATCATGATTTTCCACCTGGATAGAACAGCAACATAAGGTTCTCATTCCGGGGGTAGATCTATTAGTTTAGGGGGTGAAGTATCTTGGTCCAACTTAATAACATTGGGCCCGATTCACAGAATGAACTTAAGACTCAATCCTAAACTTACTACTATTTTGGTATTCACAGAATTCACTTAGGGCCATATGTATCAAGGCCAAATGGGTTCGCAAATGCCGAAATTCGCAGAATTTCGGTGTTTGCGGACCCATTTTCGCAAAATGGTATGTATCAAACGATTTGGGTGCAAAATAAGGAATCGCAAAATGTGCCATTCTTTATTTTGCGATTGCATTTAAGGAATCACAAATTTTGCGATTCCTTAAATGCAATGTATCAGGGATTTTTTTTCCCTAAATGCCCTTAGGGAATCGCAAATTACCACCAACTTCTAGTTGGTGGTAAGTTGCGAATTCTTTTAAAAAAGCATTTTTTTGAAAATCCAATGGTGCCATGTGACGCTCATACATGCCCTTAGGGCATGCATGTGCGCCATATGCGCACACATGTCATTTTCAGGGGTGCAGCAGGGTGTTCTTGAGACACCCCTGCACCCTTGAAATTATTCTCAATTTGCGATTAGCAAATTGCGAATCGCAAATTGAGAATAATTTCCCATTCATTCTTATGGGCCTCCTGGCCCATAGAAATGAATGGGAAATTATTCCTTAATTGCGATTAGCAATTTGCTAATCACAATTAAGAAATTTTAAGGAATCGCTTAAAAATAGCGAATTTCTTCATACATACCATTTTGCGATTTCTAAATAGCGATTCCTTAAAAATCGCTATTAAGGAATTGCAAAAGGGTATGTTGATACATATGGCCCTTACTACTTTTGGCATTCACAGAATGCACTTACTACTTTTGGTATTCACAGAAGTTAGGTTTTGTCTTAAGTTTGTCTTAAGACAAACTTGAGACAGACTTAAGTTAGGATTCTGTCTTAAGTCTGTCTTAAGTCTGTCTTAAGTCTGTCTTAAGTCTGTCTTAAGACAAAATCCTAACTTCTGTGAATACCAAAAGTAGTAAGTTCATTCTGTGAATGCCAAAAGTCTTAAGTGCATTCTGTGAATACCAAAATAGTAGTAAGTTTAGGATTGAGTCTTAAGTTCATTCTGTGAATCGGGCCCATTTTGTGCACTAGGCATGTAGCATCATATGAGTGGTGGCAGAGCAATGTTGTTTAGGAGGACCGTTATCGGTTCTGTGGTCACCGAGTAACAAGGAGTATGTATTTTTTCAGAATCGGCAAGGTGGAATAAGAGAGTGCTTAGTAGCACAACTAATCGTGGCTTATGCACATCAACTACATTTCCAGGCAATTTTAGGTCAAAAAGTACTTGGTTTTACTAACTATTGAATGTGTGTGCTTATAGGAATATCGATTTGTAATACTATTGTCATCCGTTGCAGGCAGACAGGCTGGTGGTTCCTGGGACAACTTTTTCTTTTTTTGCTATTTTGCAGAGTTTGCTTCAGTTGTGAGGTAATTTTTACTATGTTTCTTGGTCTACACCATTGTGCAGAGTCCGTGTTGAGCTTTTATAGATAGGATACCGAGCATGTCAATTCTTTCATAGATTCAGTACCATCGCTGCTGTAACACAGTTGTAAATCGCGGTTGTCGGCGGTCACAGTAGCCAGTGAGTCTTGTTCTTGGACACTGGCTTTTGTGCACTACAATGGTCTTTTCTCGTCTTTAGACACATTTCATTTTCAATCACTGGGTTGGCTAGAGGTATTAATTGAGCACATTTGCACTATTTTGTTAGTTTAATTCTTATATTCACGAGCACTTGTTGGTCTTCCTTTCTATTTCAGCACCGTTCATCATGGGCGCGATAATGTCTTCACATTCTTTCCAGTGAATTTATTTTCTTGCCATGTGCAAGTTTGTAAAGGTTATACAGGTCTCTTTGGGCCTCTTCTGAATGCTTTTATGCTTGTAATTATTCTGCTAGTCCATGACAGTATTGTAATATTATAATTTGTTCATTGTTTTTACAGTGGTCCCTGAAGAAGGGATGCGACAGATACTGAAATGCATTGGGCTGGGCTGGGTATTTTTGTCAAAATTGCTATAAATTGCTGCATCATAGAAAATGATCTTATTTACATGTTTATTCATGATTGATTTTTAGTTGTTTTATAGCTGATTATTTATATTGTACATGTGAGCTGATTCTGTTATCTAAATTACTTGACAGTGATTGGTGATAATTATACTCACACGTTCAAAACAATTGTGGATTAGTTTGCTTTTTGTTTACAAATTTGTGGAGCTTGATTCTCGATACATATCTGTGCACCTAGTATACTGATGAAAATTCACCAGCAGTCACATAAGTCCCATCAGGGACCACTTACAGTCCCTAACGGACACCCACAGTCCGCTCCATGCTCTCCAACGATCCATGGATGACATCGCTGTAGTCCTTATTCTGAGACAAGAACAACTGTCTAGTCAGAGTGGCTTCAATGATCTCATCTGGGAGTTGGGACACATGCGGAGGGCCATGGAGAACATGGATCGGAGTCAGGCGCAAAGAATGGCTGCCACAGCTGCACACCAGTGAGATGTAGGTGGGACCTTCCATGCCCTGCAGGTTCTCATCAGGACATTGCTGTCACAAGGTATGACGCCGATGAATGCAGCTGCTTCAAAATCCATATCTCCGCCCCCTGATGTGTCAGTGCCACACAGTGCAGCAGACATTCCACCACCGCCCACATGTGAGGCACATGAGACATCAGAGGACGAAGATGCGGATGAATCTGCCTTAGTGGTAAGAACGAGCAAGTAGCATTTATTTTCACCATATGGCCTGTATCTGCTTGGGTCTGCCCTCTGCATCATCACCTTCCACTGTCCCCCGATGAACTCACCTTGGACCTCGACATGGACTACCATTTTCTGATTGTTCACCAATGACACAGCTATCAGATTGAGGACTGAACTCTTCCGATGTATTTGTCATTCCCTGAAGGACTCTGGTAGGCCCTCCACGGGCCAACAATGTAAAGTGGGACTTTCATGGCCATGTAGTACTCCAGCTACAACACTTCACTGAATGTGCATTAAACATTCCAATTCACACAGATGTGTCATGTCTATGATCATTCAGGTAGGAAAGTATGGATGAATGTAGGCTCAGTGATTCCCCCTTACGTCCATGTTGCTCATGTTGGAGGACTTGAGTAACAGGGTGCAACATTACCGATTGCGGTCCGGGTGGCGCCAACACCACAACAGAGACACACGCACTAGTTACTTTCTTGTCCAGCCCAGAAGGGAAGCACGCCCAGAGCCCCGGGGAAATTGTTCACACCACTACGCTGAACTGGCATACACCTGGCCAGCCCACTCCGCTTACACTGACAGGGGGGTCAACGCTACATGTCCCAGATCTTCCCTATAGTGATCTGCTGATCACAGCTCTAGTTGTCAGCATGCCACAGCCACTCCCTGAGGGCTGGTTTACACCCACACCACATCGATCCAGCACAGGGGTCACAGGACTTATGACCCTGCCAAGAAAAGGGACCTAGCACATCACATTCCCCACTGCCAGATGTGACATGATGGCATCCGCAACACGAGACTCAATCATAAAGGGCTCATGACTTGCGGTGCACAGAGTTGGTGGGAGCCGAGTCACTTTGGCCGGCACAGGCCTATCACCGCGAGATGGTGACTTGAGGTGCACAGAGTTGGTGGCAGCCGAGGCACTTTGTCTGGCACTCGCCTACCGCCACGGGATGGTGACTTGCCGTGCACTGAGGTAGGGGCACCGTAAGAGCTGAGCGGGTGTGCAGCCTGCACTGATGCGTACACCTTGATACGCCGTCCTGCCAATCAAGATTGTATTTGAATTATGAGCCCAGCTGGACCGCAGTGTACGCTGAAGGCAGCAGGCTGCACAGACATGACTCTGCGACATGGTGCAGGAGGGTGCGCTGGGGCCCTGTGGCACGGAATCCAAAGATCGGCTGAAGAAGTTGCACAGGCGGGTGGTGGGCCCTCTTGGAGACACACCGGTGGAGGTAAGTGAGCATTGAGGTCTGGGTACGCAGGGGTGGGCAGTCATCGCAGGGCAGCGGACCGGTCTGGAGAACAGGCTAGGGTGCTGCAGTCACACAGGATTGTGTAGGCACCACCGGTCACTGCGGCACCCTCGTGGCTGGGTGGGGGGAGTAAAGGTACAGGGGTATCAAGCTGATACAAACCGTGATGCTTACACATATGAGAAATCCTGCATCATGAGACCGTAACAGACGTTTGTGTGACCATAACCTTCCGTTTCTTTCCTACAAAGGTTACGACCACAAGTACTTCTGTTACAGTCTTTTTGTGCAGGATTTGTCTTTCCAGTAAGCATTCTGGTTTGTCCAAGTGCTATATTAGGTGTGTGACTATACGGACGCTTGACCATTGTCACCATTTGTCCTACAGGTTTCCTAATACTGACTTCCGGAGTATGGAATTGTATTGGGAGATCCTGCAGCATATGCTGGTACTTGAGTCCATACGTTGCCCTGATGAAGTTCCCCCTTGGACGTTGGCTGTGCTTCCGTATTGTTTATTTGTGTATTTGTAATAAAGAACTGTTTTGCATTACTGTTGACTATTGGACTTCATGAAAGTGCACACCTCCATTTCAGTTACTACAAACTTGGATCTGGGGCTCAGAGGCGTCTGGCAACGGCTGGCGTTGGGTAGGTTGTGCAGAAACACTACCAATTGGAACTGTTGTGTAGTGCGGATATAGGGGCACGCCGTTGCTATTGTGGACATGCATCCAAGACATATGTGGGGAAGTTTGATAGGGTTGGCCGTGAGACTCCTACGACTCTGGCAGTTGGTTGGAAGGTACCAGGGGCCAATAGGTGCAGCACACTCAGCAGCTTTGCCTGTGGAGGGATGTTGGTTGTCCGCTGTGTTGGTACCGTCAGCTTGTGGGCAATGTGGGTCAGGATGCAGAGGATGGTTGTCCTTTTGTGCCTATAGTGGGCAATGACTTCCTCTGGCGTTGAGTCTCTGAGGCTGGTGCGTTTTCTGAATGTCCACTGTCCTGTTCTGCGCTGAATCAATGGTAGTCCAGGGGATGGGGGATGGTCCAGGAGGGGGGACTTGGGGTGGTGGCAGTGGGTTTTGTGGACCTCTTGGGTCTCCAAGCTGCATGATCAGGGTCTCCATGACATGTGTTGGTGTTCAGATGTGGTCCTGGGCTGGGCTCCCTTTCAGACTGCAGGTTGTCGTCGTGCTTAACACCAGTAAAAAGCAGGTGTTAAATCTCTGCTGCTAACGTGCCTTATCGCCTGTTTTTGGATTGCAGGTCTGGCTGGTCATTGAGAACATCGTGAAGTGGTGTTTCCCTGCATTTTTGCACGGGAACGCCTATTCTGCATATCATTAGCGTTAGTTGTCGCTCTCATCCGTGGTGGTGTTTTCTGCGGCAGCTATCGCTGGAAAACTGTCGAAATAGGCAGTTTGCACCAGCTTGAGAATGGTGCGAAAAATCTATTGCCACTTTTGCCGCGCCAAAGTGCCGATAATTCAGGGATAAATCCTTGAGAATATGCCCCTTGGTATTTGTAGTGACAGGACAGATGACCAGGATGGCACTAGGACCCTGTGGGTCAAGAGGGCATTGACCAGGTCACTGGACACCACATCCGGTTAGGGCCAGGAAACAGAGATGACCAGGACGAGGACGGACGTGCCTGTAGCTAGAATCAATAAAGGAATCATTATCACCTAACCTGTGTCCCGTGACTGGTGTGCCAACCAGTGTATACACTACAGCTGGCGACGAAGGGAAACGAGCCGACACGTAGATCGACGCGTAGTCGTCGACGGCGACATCGGCACATCAGAAAGAACCAGGTGCCCACCCTGGATGTGAAAGAAATAAGAGAGGAAAGGAGCGACATCGGAGCCCACCCGACCGCTTCTGAAGAATCACCGGCAAACTGCGGTAAGCGCGAAGAAACGCGTGATCTCGAAATAGAGGCGCGAGCTCTCGCGAAAGTCTCGGCGGCCATTTTGAGATCAGGCGGCTGGGCCAATCTCAGGCGAGATCTGGGAAGTAGCCATTTTTATGTCAGACGAGTGAGATTTCGATCGCGAAATCTCGCGAGCGGAGCGGCGGCCATTTTGAAAAAAGGACATAATAAAGAAACACCATAGAAATCAACAGGGCGGCCATTTTAAGGCCAGGCAAGACAGAAAAACAAGCAAAAACACAAGGAAAAGGTCCAAAATAAAGGAAAAAGGACTAAGAAAGCACAGAAGAGGCTAAATAAAGTCAAGCAAAGGAATAAAAAGAAGAAATAAAAGGGACAAAAGATCAAAAAGGAAAAGAATAAAGAAAAGAAGAATAAATAAAGGAAAGAAACATGGCTGAGACCAAACAAAGCGCACAATATCGCAGACCACTACCATTTAGTATATCGGAGCCACAAGTAGGAATAAGATGGGAAAAGTGGATAACTAAATTCGAAAGATACATGGACGCCACCGACGTAGTAGACGCCAAAAAACTAGGACTATTCCTAAACCTAGTAGGAGATGAAGCAGACGACTTATTAGTAACTTTACCAGCAAGTGAAATAACGACGTACACAGGACTGATCAAGTGTCTAACGTGCAAATTTGACCCTCAGAGAAACATTGATTTTGAAAGATATAGTTTCAACATCGCATTTCAACAACCCGACGAGTCACTAGATGACTTTGCAACAAGGCTAAGAAAACTAGTGACCCACTGTGAATTCGAGAAATATGACAATGAGCAGGCCATCCGCCTAAGAATAATAGAAGGATGTCGAGACACTGACTTCCGCACGAGAATATTAAAGGAGCCAACCACACTAGAAAAAATTCTTGACCTGGCAAGAGCAGAAGCAAGAGCGATGGCCCACTCAAAACAAATGGACAGACGGGTTGAACAAGCCAACAGAATGACAGACAATAGCAGATCGGGCCACTGGAAAAAAAGGGTCAGGTGAACAACCAATGAAGAAACAACAAGGTTCACAATGCTACAGATGTGGTTTGAAGTTTCCACACCGAGGCCCGTGCCCAGCTTTTGGTCAGATATGCCGAAAGTGCAACCGAAGTAATCATTTTGCCACAATGTGCCAAGGCATGCAATTCAGAAATGAAAGGGGCAGACCACGAATGACAACAAACCGGCATGTGCGACACATAGAAACAACAACAAGGAGCTCTTTCCTAGAATCAGGAGGCGAAGAAGAAGCAGAAGAAAAGGTAGAACGCCTACACCTCATGTCCAAGTCAAGTCAAGTCAAGTCATAAAATTTGTATAGCGCACTACATACCCAGAGGGTTTCAAGGCGCTTAGGAAGGGGAGGAGGATTATTTGTCAAATATCCACGTTTTAAGCTGCTTTCTGAACGCTAGGTGATTCTGGGTGAGGCGAAGGTAAGCGGGGAGTGAGTTCCATGTTTTGGCAGCCAGGTATGAAAAGGATCTGCCTCCCATGGTGGTCTTGTTGATGCGAGGTACAGTGGCGAAGGCTTGGCTGGAAGAGCGAAGTTGGCGGGAGGGGGTGTAGAAGGACAGTCGAGAGTTGAGGCAATCTGGTCCGATGTCGTAGAGTGATTTGTGTGCGTGGGTAAGCAGTCGGAAAGTGATCCTCTTATTGACGGGTAGCCAGTGGAGGTCTTTAAGGTGACCAGAAATGTGTTCGTTGCGTGGGATGTCTAGTATGAGCCTGGCTGAGGCGTTTTGGATTCGTTGTAGTTTCTTCTGGAGTTTAGCGGTGGTGCCTGCGTATAGGGTGTTTCCGTAGTCCAGTCGGCTCGTGACTAGAGCGTGGGTGACTGTTTTCCTTGTTTCGGAGGGGATCCAGCGAAATGTTTTTCTGAGCATGCGAAGAATGTTAAAGCAGGAAGAGGATACGGCGTTGACTTGTCTGTTCATGGAGAGTGAAGAATCCAGGATGACGCCAAGGTTCCGTGCGTGGTCTGTCGGGATGGGTGCTTTTCCGAGGGCTTCCGGCCACCAGGAGTCGTCCCATGCGGAGGGGGATGTACCTAAGATGAGGACTTCTGTTTTGTCTGAATTCAGTTTCAGACGGCTTTGTTTCATCCATTCGGCGACTTCTTTCATTCCTTCGTGTAGGTTAGTTTTGGCGGTGCTGGGGTCCTTGGTGAGAGAAAGGATCAGTTGAGTGTCGTCCGCGTAAGAGATGATGTTGAGGGTGTGTTGGCGGGCGATGGTCGCGAGGGGGCTCATGTATACGTTGAAGAGGGTGGGACTGAGTGAAGATCCTTGAGGTACGCCGCAAATGATTTCAGAGGCCTCGGACTTGAATGGTGGGAGGCGGACTCTCTGGGTTCTTCCGGTGAGGAACGAGGTGATCCATTCCAGTGCTTTTCCTTGGATTCCGATGTTTCTGAGGCGTTGTAAAAGGGTGCTGTGGCAGACTGTGTCGAAGGCTGCAGAGAGGTCGAGGAGGATGAGGGCGACTGTGTCTCCATTGTCCAGTAGAGTTCGAATGTCGTCTGTTGCTGCGATGAGGGCGGTCTCAGTGCTGTGTTTGGCTCGGAAGCCAGATTGTGAGGGGTCGAGTGATTTGTTGGCTTCGAGGAAGGCGGCGAGCTGGATGTTGACGGCTTTCTCGATGACTTTGGCCGGGAATGGAAGAAGCGAGATGGGGCGGTAGTTTTTGAGTTCGGTGGGGTCTGCTGTTGGTTTTTTCAGAAGGGCGGTGAGTTCAGCGTGTTTCCAGTCTTCTGGGAAGGTAGCGGAGTTGAAGGAGCAGTTGATGACGTCTCGGAGGTGCGGGGCTATGATGGAGTCTGCTTTGTTGAAGATGTGGTGAGGGCATGGGTCTGTGGGGGATCCAGAGTGGATGGAATTCATCATGCGGATGGTGTCTTCAGTGGAGATTGGGTTCCAGGCGTTAAGGGTGTTTACGGGGGGAAGATGGTCAGCAGATGGTAGGGCGGGTTGGCTTCCGGGTTGGTTGTCAAAGCTGTTGTGGATGTCAGCAATCTTGTTGTGGAAAAAAGAGGCAAGGGAGTCGCAGAGGGTTTGGGAGGGGGTGATGTCATTGGAGTTGGCCGAGGGGTTGGAAAATTCCTTGACGATGTTGAAAAGTTCCTTGCTGTTGTGGGCGTTGTTGTCAAGTCGATCCTTGAATGCTGTTTTCTTGGCTTTTCGGATCAGTTGGTGGTGAGTACGGGTGGCGCTTTTGAAGGCGTCCTTGTTGCTAGTGGATGGGTCTTTTTTCCAGGCCTTTTCAAGGGAGCGGCACAGTTTCTTGGACTTCTTGAGATCATCGTTGAACCATGAGGCCTTCTTGTTGCCAAGTTTGTGTTGACGTTTTTTCAGTGGTGCTAAGGTGTCGGCGGTGTTGGATAACCAAAGGGTGAGGTTGGAGGCGGCTTCGTTGGCGTTAGAAGAGAGGGCTGGGGAGGTTCGAAGGAGCGATGTGGAGATCTGATCCGTGGTGATTTTGTTCCAGTTTCTTTGTAGAGTTGGTTGGAGGTGGATGATGGGTTTCGGCTTGTTGTAGGTGAAGTGAACGCAGCTGTGGTCAGTCCAGATGAGATCCGTAGTGTGGCTGAAGGAGACATGGTCGCTGGAGGTGAAGATGGGGTCGAGTGTGTGACCTGCGATGTGGGTGGGGGAAGTGACCAGTTGTTTAAGTCCGAGGTTGGCGAGGTTGTCTAAGAGGGTGGCGGTGTTGCGGTCGTTGATCTTTTCAAGGTGGAAGTTGAGGTCTCCCAGAAGGATGTAGTCTTTGGAGGGGAGCGCGTGTGGGGTGATGAAGTCCGTGATGTCTTCACTGAATTTAGCGCGGGGTCCTGGTGGTCTGTAGAGGAGGGTGCCTCTGAGAGTTGTCTTGGGGTCGATGTGGATCTGGAAGTGAAGGTGTTCGGAGTTAGCGAGGTTGGCGTCGGAGCTGGTAGAGATGCGGATGGATTTCTTATGGACGATAGCGATTCCTCCTCCTGTATGGTCGGTGCGGTCCTTGCGTGTGATCTTATAGTCATCAGGGATAGCGATGGCGATGTCAGGGGCGGAGGAAGCGTTCATCCATGTTTCCGTTAGGAAGGCGACGTCAGGAGAGATGGTGTCTAGGAGGTTCCAAAGGTCAATGGCGTGCCTGTGGACCGAGCGGGTGTTGAGAAGGATGCATTGTAGGTGGTTGGGGTCTGGAATCTGTGGTGTGGTCGTAGCGGAGATGTTGTCGGTGCCGATAAATTTGCAGGAGAAGCAGGAGAACGGTCCATGGGTGCGTCCAGGAGCGGCTTGGACGCAGTTGGGGGCGCGACCAGGGTTAAGGGCTAGGAGGGTGGCGGCATCGTAGGTAGTGCGGGGGGGCTGGGCAGCGCGAGGGGCAGGGGGTCTGGCGCTGGGCGCGGTCCAGGCGCGGACGGGCGTAGACGGGCTTACCTTTGGCGCACCTTCGGCGCGGGTTGGGCGCGGACGCTGCGCGTGGACGCTGCGCGCGGGAGCTACTGTCATATATGGATAGTGGAGGGGGAGGGGCGAGGGCGGCTCAGCTGGGAGGCGTGGCGGGCTCAGGGGAACACAACAACAGCAGTATCAAAATGGAGGGGAGGTCAGAGCAGGGCGCCGGGGGAAATCACACACAACAATGCAATTAAAGCAATCTAAGCGCTGTGGGATAATAGCGCTATGAAATAACGAAGCTTACTAAAAATTGGAGCTATGCAAATAATACAACTTGGTTACAATGCGCTATGCAGATATCACTATTTGGTTCCAATGCAGCAATACGATACCACGCTGTGAGGAGCAGCGAGGGGAGCGATCACTCAAGGCGGAAGCAGCGAGTGAATCACAGCGCTGCGAGGTTTGGGGAATGCTTTTCAGTGCTTGTGGGAGGGCGGCTCAGCTGGGAGGCGTGGCGGGCTCAGGGGAACACAACAACAGCAGTATCAAAATGGAGGGGAGGTCAGAGCAGGGCGCCGGGGGAAATCACACACAACAATGCAATTAAAGCAATCTAAGCGCTGTGGGATAATAGCGCTATGAAATAACGAAGCTTACTATTTATTTATTTATTTTGAAGCTTGTAGAGCGCACAGCTACCTCCGAAGGAAGTGTCCCGGCGCTAAGATTACTAAATTGTCCCCAGGGCAAGAAAACAGAGACAGATCTCATCTGGGGTTCTGACCCAGCCAGGTCCTACTGCTTAGTGAACAGCCAAGTCTTGAGTTTGCGGCGAAAAACAGGCTCAGCTTCGCAGAACCTGAGGTCAAGAGGGAGGCTGTTCCAGAGCTTGGCGGCAGTGATGGTAAAAGATCTGCCGCCAGTCCGAGAGAGCTTAAATCTGGGCACTATCAACAGGCGCAGGTTGTTAGATCTAAGATGTTTGGCTGATACCGAGATTTTAAGACGCTTTTTCAGATATGACGGGCCAGTACCATGGATAGCCCGGAATGTCAAAGTCAAAATCTTGAATTCAATGCGTCGTAAAATAGGAAGCCAATGAAGTTCTTCTCGAAAGGCTCTGACTGAGGTGCGGGCAGGAATATTGCCAATGAGCCGGGCGGCTGCATTTTGCACAATTTGCAGGCGGTCAACAAGGAAAAGTGGGGCACCTGAGTAAAGACTGTTGGCGTAGTCCAAGTGGGAGGTAATGAGAGCATGGACCACAGTTTTACGTGCTGATTGAGGGAGAAAAGGGAGGATTTTCTTTATCATGCGTAGTTTGGAAAAGCAAGCTCCGACCACTTTATTAACTTGAGCCTTACCAGACAGGGCATTATCAAAAGTGTAGCCCAAGTTACGAGCTGCCTGTACTGGCGTAGGGGGAGGGTTCAAGATAGTAGGCCACCATAAGATAGATGGGGGGGGGGATTTTTTGCTGAAGAAAAGGACCTCCGTTTTATCGGTGTTCAGGGCAAGATGATTGGTAGACATCCAGGAGCAGATGTTGCCAAGGCAATTCCTAAAGTTAGAGAAAAGGGAGTCAGAATGGTCTCGAAAAGAAAAGATAAGCTGAGTATCATCAGCATACGAGACCACCCTGACACCCCAAGACTCAATTACCTTGGCTAGGGGGGCCACATAAGCGTTAAACAATAGAGGGCTTAGGGCGGAGCCCTGGGGGACTCCGCACAAAAGGGGTTTGTCCTCAGATTCAAAAGGGTGCATGGTGACCCTTTGGAGGCGACTGGTAAGAAAAGAAGTGATCCAGGCAAGCACCGTCTAAAAATTGGAGCTATGCAAATAATACAACTTGGTTACAATGCGCTATGCAGATATCACTATTTGGTTCCAATGCAGCAATACGATACCACGCTGTGAGGAGCAGCGAGGGGAGCGATCACTCAAGGCGGAAGGACACAGTGAAGAAAGCATCAGACTGGTAGACAAGCAGTCAATACAAACAACAGAATCGGTGACAATCGACGTATGACCTCACCAAGCAGAATTTGTACTAGACAGTGGCGGCACGTGCAACATCATGTGCGCCACAGAATATGAGAAGATGGAGAGAAAACCGCCAAGAGTACAAGTATTCACCTGGGGTGCAAAGAGACCTGTAACGAATCTGGGAAAATTCACGGACACTTTGACATATAAAAACAAAACAGTCACAGAGGAGGTTCATGTACTAAGAGGAGACATTCCAGCACCATGCTTATTAAGCAACGTCACGGCGCAAGTAATGGGTCTGCTAAAAATGACGTATCACATGTCAGCCAAAGGAAGCATCCTAAGAGAATATCCTAAGCGAACACAAGGGCTTGGAAAACTGAAGGGGCGACAGATCACGTTGCACATCAACGAAGCAATCCGGCCTGTCACTCAGCCTCACAGACGCGTACCGATACATCTGCAGCTGCAAGTGGAAGAAGAGATAAAGTCACTGTTGGATCAGGACATCATCGAGCCAGCTGAAGGACCAACGCCCTGGGTATCTCCCATAGTAGCAGTACCAAAGAAGGACACTGCACAAATCAGAATTTGTGTGGATATGAGGATCCCAAACACGCCATCGAAAGAGAAAGACATCCAGGCCCGCACTTGGATGACATGATCAGCTGTCTGACGGGAGCACGACGATTCTCAAAACTGGACTTATGCAAGGGATACCATCAATTGGAACTAGACCAACAATCGAGATACATAACGACATTCTCAACACATCTAGGTCTGTTTCGATACAAGAAGTTGAGTTTTGGGATCTCATCAGCTGCTGAGATTTTCCAAGAAACAATCAGGCAGATAATAAGACCAATCAAGAACAGTCTCAACTATAGTGACGACATCCTGGTGTTCGGCAAGTCAGATGAGGAATATGACAGAGCACTGAGAGAAGTATGTTCACAACTAGAAGAAGTTGGTCTAACAGTGAATGAAAAGAAATGTGAACTAGGAAGAGAAGAACTGGTGTTTTTCGGGCACATCTTCTCGAAAAAAGGAATGAGGCCGGATCGCAGCTAGGTAGACACCCTAGTGAAGGCAAATCAACCAAAAGACATAGCCGAAGTACGGTCATTCCTCAGTCTTGCCAGCTATTGTGCCCTTTATATCAAGGACTTTGCGACGGTGAGCACACCACTACGAGAGCTAACGAAACAAGGACAACCGTTTGAATGGACATCAGAATGCAGCAAGGCGTTCGAAGAGATAAGGGCGTCAATGACAGCAGTAGATCACCTGGCGTACTTCGACCCGAACCTATGCACCAAACTGACTGTGGATGCCAGCCCAGTGGGCCTGGGCGCAATACTGGCACAGCACAAGCATGGAAAGGACTCGCCATGACGGGTCATGGCATATGGGAGCAAAAGTCTGTCAGACGTTGAGAGAGCATACTCTCAACCAGAAAAAGAGAGTCTGGCTGTGGTGTGGGCATGTGAGAACTATCACATGTTCATTTATGGGAAACCTTTCACGATTGTAACAGACCAGCAGGCGTTAGTAACGATTTATGGCAACCCAAACGCTAAAATACCACCAAGGATAGAGAGATGGGGAATAAGGTTGATGGACTACAACTTCAAAATAGTTCATAAACCAGGGAAAGAACAAAATCCCGCTGACTACATGTCGCGACTCCCACTTCCCACAAAGAAGATGGCACTACCATGGCGGAAGAATACCTAAACCTAATGCTCAAGCAAAACACTCCGACGTCAATAAGGATTGCCGAACTGGAACAAGAAACAAGGAGAGATCCCACCATGCAGGCCATCAGAAAAGTGGTACAACAACAGAGATGGAGACACATCAACAACAACAGCCCCACGGAGGAAGGAGTGATGAAAGAAGAAATGCTGGCATTCAAGAAAATAAGTGAAGAACTGTCAGAAATGGAAAACGGCATTCTAATGAGAGGATCACGAATAGTAATCCCATACAGGCTGAGGAAGAGAACAGTTGAACTGGCTCACAAGTCCCATTGAGGTATTGTCGCTACCAAGAAAATGTTGAGGGAAAAGGTGTGGTTCCCAGGACTGGATGGCATGGTGGAAGAAGCAGTAACACGCTGCCATGTCTGTCAAGTGACGGGACCGCCATCAAAACCAGCACCGTTCCAAATGTCAGAACTACCAAAGGCAGTATGGACAGAACTAGCGGCAGACTTTTATGGACCATTGGAGACTGGAAACTACCTGTTAGTGGTCATTGACGAATTCTCAAGGTTCCCGATTGTAAGGAAAATATCGTCGACATCAGCAAGTGCCACGCTACCTGTGCTAGATGATATTTTCGCAGCATGGGGCTCTCCACAAACAATAAAAACGGCCCTCCATTCTCAGGAGAAGAATTCCGCCGGTTCATGGATTACCTGGGGAAAAAGCATCGAAAGATAACACCACTGTGGCCGCAAGCCAATGGGAGGGCAGAACGATTCATGGGGACTATAAAGAAATCCAGAGAGCAAAATTGACACAGATATCGATTGGACTGGCACTGTGCCAAGTGTTGCGGGACTACAGAAACACCCCTCACAGTTCCACAGGTTGATGCCCATCTGAGCTAGTACTGGGGCGATCAAGCAAAACGAGACTGCCACAACTGGAAGCAAAGATGAGCGCAGATCGGAGAGACATTGCAGAAAGGGATCAAGAAGCCAAAAGGAAAATGAAAGAGTACGCGGATCAGCGGAGACACGCATCGGAATCGAAATTAAATGAAGGAGACCTGGTGGTGATGAGACAGAAACAACAACGAAAGTCGGACAGCCCATTCTCCAAAGATCCACTAGTGGTGACAAAAGTAAAAGTGTCAATGATAACGGCAGTCTCCGACCAACAAAGAATAACGAGGAACAATTCTCACTTCAAGGAGCTAAAGAAGGAAGAAGAAAAATCAGCAACAAAAGAATTGCCATGGGAGACGGAAGATAGAGAACCAAGAGCTAACGGAGACGAAAGACCAAGAAGGACATGCAGAAAACCACAAAGACTAATTGAAGAGATGTAGAGTGACAATCTCTCTCTCTCTCTCTCTCTCTCTCTCTCTCTCTCTCTCTCGCTCTCTCTCTCTCTCTCTTTTTTCTCTTTTCTTTCTCTCACTATGACAATCAGTAAGTACTGTAAATGAAGGGGTGACAACATTTAGTGGAAATGTACAATGAACATTTGTTTGCAACAAGGGGGGAGATGTAGTGACACGACAGATGACTAGGACGGCACTAGGACAAAGAATAACGAGGAACAATTCTCACTTCAAGGAGCTAAAGAAGGAAGAAGAAGAATCAGCAACAAAAGAATTGCCGTGGGAGACGGAAGATAGAGAACCAAGAGCTAACGGAGACGAAAGACCAAGAAGGACATGCAGAAAACCACAAAGACTAATTGAAGAGATGTAGAGTGACAATCTCTCTCTCTCTCTCTCTCTCTATCTCTCTCTCTCTCTCTCTCTCTCTCTCTCTCTCTCTCTCTCTCTCTCTCTCTCTCTCTCTCTCTCTTTTTCTCTTTTCTTTCTCTCACTATGACAATCAGTAAGTACTGTAAATGAAGGGGTGACAACATTTAGTGGAAATGTACAATGAACATTTGTTTGCAACAAGGGGGGAGATGTAGTGACACGACAGATGACCAGGATAGCACTAGGACCCTGTGGGTCATGAGGGCAGTGATCAGGTCAATGGACACCACATCTGGTTAGGGACAGGAAACAGAGATGACCAGGACGAGGACAAGGATGGACGTGCCTGTAGCTAGCTGCACAAAGAATCAATAAAGGAATCATTATCACCTAACCTGTGTCCCGTGACTGGTGTGCCAACCAGTGTATACACTACAGTATTCTACCTGTTCAAATGTGTACATTCATTATTTGATGCAGGTGTTGTGCTGTTTCTAAACACTTCACTATTGGTAGACTATACATCTGGGGGTAGAAGGTTAAGTGGTTTGTTTGCCCACACTCACATGTATTCATGAAGTCAGGAGTGGACCTAAATCACTCAATCTAATTACTAGATTTGACATTCCTTTAATTACTCATCAGCAGTGAAATAAAACAAGCATTTGCATGCAATAGGACTCGCATTTACACAAGACCTATTGCATTGCAAACAAGTGTGTGGGCTGGCGACAAGGCACGAACGGGAGCAGGCGAGAAGGCATCGGACTGCAGGGGGGCTGGGTGAGGGGACGAGAAGAAAGTAGTCTGTGTAGTAAAGGGGCCAGTAGCCATGGAAGGGCACAAATTAGGACATGGCAGTCATAAGGAAGGACTGAGAAGCCTACAACCATCGGAAGGCAGCATTTAAGACACAATCCAATGAAAATGATGGGCAGAGAGTGAGCGGAGCTTCCACAAAGCTTCCATGCTATAGTGATTACTGCATGCCTCGCAAAGCGACAGCACATGCGCTACACCGCTATGCTCCACCAAAAAAGGGAGAAGTGCTGTTGACAGAAACTCCATGGCTCGGAAACAAATAGCTTGTGATTCCACTTTTAAGCGTCTTTGGGTTGTTTTATGATTGGAAACATATTCCACTTTGTGACTGTATTTTAATGTCAATAATTCATATTAAACCTTAAGTAAACATGTGTATCCATTGGTTGAATTAAGTAGAGTAAACGCTGTAACCAATTAGTGAAATGTGAAACAAATACTAAACATTGGCATATTTTGCACTTTCTGACACACCTTTGACTCCGCCCACTGACCCAATCCTCGGGTTATTCACGTCAACAGTTCCCCTACGTTCCCCCCCCTCTTTGACCACTGAATAATGTGCATTTTAACAGATGTAATGTAACCTACACTTGGGTGACCAACTGGCATAGTGGCAAATTTAGAACAGTGAGTGTGAAAATTCAGAATAATCGGTAAAAATTCAGGACAAAAGTTCTGGACAAAAGGTACGTTTTACAGACACATCAGAGGAGGTCGCACAATAGTACATACATAAGTAAATAGACAACCAACACAAGTAGACGTAAAAATAAGTGTATAATAGGTTGAGAAAATCGTGCACTTCACTTTCTGTCCCCGCTTTTGGCTACTTTGGCACCCTTTAGCCCCACTCCCCACAGCTGTATCAGGGTGATTATTCTTCTGTGCTTATTTGTTATTCTGTTTTATACTGAGCTGAGAGCCACAGATCAAAGTCAGAAAGGGCCAAGAAACACTTTTATCTGACCCTGTGACACCCTCACTTAAGCAGAGATAGCAGGTGCTTCACTACGCCTTTAGCTCATTGTCATTCTTTATGTGATAATCATCCACAGTCAAAATGACAAGTGCGAGCAGGGTAACAGCACAGCTTGCTGCTTTGCCTAAATCTATATCTATACTATTATTATAAAGAGAGAACTTGCACCTTTTGGCCAGGTAAACTCGGGAACCACAGCACCAATCACAACACCCAATACAGCGTTGGAAAGGGCAGTTGCAGCAGAAGGACATAGGCTATGCAGACGCCCACCATGTACATTTAAAAGGTAAAAGAACCATGCCAGCAAAGTAGTCCCTTGTGGGCGTGTCTGCATTGTGCTGTGGGTGTTTGCTGGGGGGCGTGACAATCGCTAGGGGCATTCCGTCACAAGTGTTGTTTTTTCTTCCCAGGTTCTATACATTCCTGCTCCCTTTAAATAGTAATTCAGTGGAGGTCCCATTCTCTTAGAACCACTCAAGCACAGTTATGGGCAAAAATACAACTAAAAGACCCTGCAAAGCATTATGGGATAAGATTAGCATCATTTTTAGCATTCATGAAAGTGTTTTAATGTTTTTGAATTTTACTCATCAGGGACATCTTGGGACTACGAGGTGAACTGCAGCTTGATGTATAATATTTTAAATGCTATTGCATTTGCCTCATCAGGGACATCTTGGGACGACGAGGTGAACTGCAGCTTGATGTATAATATTTTAAATGCTATTGCATTTGCCTCATCAGGGACATCTAGGGACGACAAGGTGAACTGCAGGTTGATGTGTAATATTTTAAATGCTGTTGCCTTTGCCTCATCAGGGAAATCTAGGGACCACGAGGTGAACTGCAGTTTGATGTATAATATTTTAAATGCTATTGCATTTGCCTCATCGGGGACAACTGGGGACGATGAGGTGAACTGCAGCTCTTTGTAGAATTATTTGGATACTAGAATATTCACTTCCCACTGCTAATCTCGTCCCATAATGCTTTGCAGAGGCTTGATCTCAAAATCATCACCTCTCTCACTGCTTGCTGGAAGCTAATTTCACTTTTGTGAAATGACTATATGCATTTTAGCATGTAGAAATACTTGTTATTTTACCTTGAATATATGAGGTTTCTGTTTTAATAAATGGAAATCTGACGGAACGAAATATTGCGGATTTATGGTACTAAGTTCGTGCCAATTCCGCCCACCCCTACTTTAAATACCCCTGCACCCCATAATCATAACCCACCCTTACTCTTTAAAATACCCCAACACCCTTAAACACTAACCCATCTTAACCCTATAAATATACCCTGTACCCCAAATTCCAAACCTATCCCTAAATCCAAAAAATACCCCTGTACCCCAAAACCAAAACCTAGCCCTGAACCCTATAAATACCCCTGTACCTCAAAACCCAAACCTACCCCTGAACCCTAAAAATACAGCTGTACCTCAAAACCCAAACCTAGCCCCAAACCCTTAAAATACCCCTGTACCCCATAACCCAAACCTACCCCTGAACCCTAAAAATACCCCTGTACCCCAAAACCCAAACCTAGCCTAGAACCCTAAAATACCCCTGTATCCCAAAACCCAAACCTAGCCCTGAACCCTAAAAATACCCCTGTACCCCAAAACACAAACCTAGCCCTGAACCCTTAAAATACCCCTGTACCCCAAAACTCAAACCTACCCCTGAACCCTAAAAATACCCCTATACCCCAAAACCCAAACCTAGCCCTGAACCCTTAAAATTACCCCTGTACCCCATAACCCAAAACTATATCTGAACCATTAAAATAGCCGAACACCCCAAATCATATACCTCAGTACCCCAAAACATATACCCCTATACCCATACTTGCCTTATCCAAACCTTTTAAAAAAAACATGCTTTTACCATTCATGCATTTACAATGAATTTCGTTGTAAATGTATGCGTAGTAAAAGCATATAAAATGTAATGCCATGCGTTATAGTGGCATTGCGGAGTCATGGTACTTTCGTAAGGAACGTATGCGGAGTGATGGTATGCGGAAAGAAAGTTGCGGAATAATGGGTGTTTACCCTCCTCCGTAAGTACATTGGTGGCACGGCGGCCCACATCTCCTGCAACATACTCATGTTTTTTCACCACTGATTGGAAAAGTGCACAGGTCTCTCTCATTGATGCCCAGCACCGACATACACTTTTAGACACACCTCCCTCCACAAGTTCTAGAATTGCGAACTTTAGAGATGGGAAGCTTCGTTCGAATCTCGGCATCAGCTCAACATCCTGTGATTCCAGGCAAACCGCTTTGTCTCCCCGTGCCTACCACAAATGAATGTGTTCTTCTATAATGTAAATTGTGCTCATGCCATGTTGTCGAGTTCGCGCTATATAATATTGCAAGGAAAATAAAGTAGGGAAACTCGAGTTCACACACTACTGAATGCGCACTCTTAAGTGCATCAGCAGTGCACTGTGAATCGGAGCGATTCACAGGCCTGTCACAGATAAGAAATGCTATCAAAATGAAATCCTACGAAACAATATACTACTGGCCGGCAGCAATTCCCGGACAACGTCGGGACGGGCTGCTAGTTAGGAACTAATGGCGTTCTTGAAAGACATCCTCTACCACTGCCCAGATAACGGGCAGACTCTGAATTTTACAGACGTTCACTCGGGTAGCAACACCCAATAACTGTAAGAATTGATCTACTAAGCACCTATAACTAATTGATCATGAATTTCTTACACAGTCGTCACATGCGAAGGGCGACAGAATACATAGAAAGAATACAGATTTATATGAAACCATGCACTTAAATTGAATTAATTTTATTGTTTTATTGACTCAATTTTAATTTTTGTTTTAAGCTTAATTTGTTTCATGCATGACTCCGCTATAATTAACACTGCTAACAATGTTAGCGCGGTGAACTATCCGGTGTTGACACTGAAAGTTGGAGAGAAAAGCACAGCCATATTGTGCATAAAACCACTAGAATAAAACTCTAGTCAATAAGAAATGCATTTTGTTTCGGGTGTGGGTCAGGTATGTATTTGCAATGCATTGTGGGCAGGCGGATGTTCCTTCAGATTCTTTCACCCTGATTGCTGGTACGCCCTGTCTGAAGAGCGTCGCTTAAGGCAAAACAATAAATAAATCAGGCAGGCCCATTTTACTCATCTTTATCTTGCTGCAGTCATAGCTGTCCACATACAGCGTGGAGTCTGACTGGACCAGGGCCTGTAGTATCATCCTCTACCCTGCAACCCCCGCCCATGTATGTTACAGTGTGGTGCCTGGTTGATGTGATTACGGACTCCCAGTTCGACCCGTGGTATTGCACCCCTGTTGTCTATACAGTGTGGTGCCTGGCTGTCTTGATTAGAGACACCAAGTGACGACCCGTGGTACTGCACCCCTAGTGGCTATCAAGGAGCCGGGCATTCTTCTTGATTAGGGACCCCTAGTGACGACCCCTGGTTTTGCATCCCTGGTGTCTATTCAATGAGGTACCTGGCAGTGTTGAGAGGGACCTCTAGTGACGACCCGTTATACTGCACCCTGGTATATTGTAACGATGCTATCCAATTGGGGTTTCTCTGGCCCTGTACTGAGGGACTGCACCAGAAGTATCGCGAGATCTTCCTAGTCTGCACTTTCTTCCCGAATGAATGGCGTTTCCGCAGTGCAGAGTGAGTGTTGGGTTATTAGTTTGTAGTGTAGTTCCTATATTCCCAATAGGCTCTGCGCATTGGAATAATATATTCAGCAGTGTAGACGTAGGACTGAGGTCGACTAGGTCTTTACTGACTATATTAGACTTAAGTTTCGCCAGCTAGCTCAAAGGTCACTAGAAACTTTCTCGAATAAACGAGGAGTAGTTTAACCTCCCTGGATAGACAAAAAGGGATTAGCTTCTGACAACCATATAACATGACAACTTTGCTCTCCCAGAATAAGAGTCAATCTCTAGAGTCGTGTGAAAACAATAGACAGCTATTTCACTCAGTCAATTGTGCATTCTTAGTTTCACCAGAATGCAGAGAAGAGAGAGACGAGCGTTTTCAATAAAAGGGTGTAATTTATTGAACAGTCTTCTTTCTCATGCAAGAGAAATGAATTGCCATGATTGCAATACTTAATATAAAGTAAAGTGCGTACAGTAAAAAGAGTATTATGAAATAATACTGTAAAAGCATTGATATGGTTTCTTAGCCATAAGATACTTAAAATGAATAAAATCTATACATACATATTTACATTGGCTAACGTACTCAACTGGTGCTTCTAACTATGCCTACCCCGGTGTACCTGACCTAAGCCTAATACATGGGAGGGAGTGAGGAAGTGGCAGTTTAAGTTAAGTTTGCTTTGCCAAGGATCTGAATCAATAATTCTCTTTACGGGTTTAGTCAGCTCCGTACCTGGGTATTAGAAAGCAGGAGGTCTGGTATCTCTTTGTCAGGACTCGATATCACAGCAACCCGCGAGGGTAGGCTGGGAACACCGGAGCTGGATTTTCTCGGCTGGAGAAAACGACAGCGCCTTTCTCAGCGCGTCAAAGAGGATGGGGAGCGTCCGTGGGCTCTCGCATCAGCTGGGCTCTCGGGCAAGGTGATACTGCTCTGCTTCAAAATCACCAACGTGTGTTTGCTTAAGGCAACGTTGGTATATTTATACCTGAAAGGTGCCGGGTTTGACGTAAGGGTGGACATAAGACGTCAATAACGATGTCACCAAGAACTGGCCGTTCTTACAGTGCTTGCAGGAGTTCTATTACAAATCAAAACAAAAGCAAACAGGGATTCCCAGGTTGCTGGAGGTTTGGTGTGTTTAGAGAACTCGTTGTGCTTTCTACGAGTCCGGGGAAGTAGCCTTGCTCAATATGGCTGCACGGCCTACTGCTAGATATGGATATAATTCTTATGACGTTATAAGGATATTATTGATTATACCAGGATAAAGGCATAAATTAGGGATATCGATATAGGTTCCTAGATAAAAACACAATGGGGCAGATTTATGTTAACTGGCGCATCCCCAGGGATGCGCCAGTTAATGTGCGCCACAGTGCGCCACAGCTACGCCACCCATGGTGCGCCGCATTTACAATGCGGCGCACCATGGTGCAAAAACGGCACAGATGCGTGACGCATCTGTGCCGGAAAGGTGGCGCATTGCTGGAGTTGCGTCGCAAGCGCAACGCAGCTCCAGCAAGGCTCGTGGGTGCCCCATCTTCACAATGCTGCATCAAGACCTACGCCTGCTTCAAGCAGGCGCAAGGTTTTGACGCAGCATTGGCCTGAATGTGACTGAGTGAAATCTCATAGATTTCACTCAGCCACTTTGATGAGGCGTTCCTGAGCAGGAACGCCCCCCGCCCCTGCGCAGGAACGCCTCCTTATGGCCCAGGGCTTTACAACGTGAAGCATCTCCTAGATGCGTCAGGTTTTAAATAGGGCGCATTGTTTGCGCCGCCGTTGCGTCATATAAAGTGACGCAATTGCGGTGCAAAGAGGCACAAGGGCATCATAAATCTGCCCCAATAAGTTCTGTCAGTCAGATTTCATCCCGTATCTTGATTTACTGGTCGGTACAAAAATAAGCAAAATCACTAAAGGGGCACATTCACAAGACCGTAACGCTACCATAGCGTCCATTTTTTTACATTACCACAGGTTTTTTTAATTGCCTTATTTACAAAATGCCCCTAACTGCAGTTAGTGGCACTTTTACTTCAGGCGCATGACAGCTACTGTGCTCGTTTAGACTCTGGAACTCAGATCTCCCGAGGCGCTCTGCCGGGAGCAACGTTACCCTGATCATTTTAATTGTGTGCTTGGACATTGTGCACATCCTTGCTGCTGCTGTATTTTAATTCCCCTACCTGCACGCATTCCTGAGCGGCTCCTCGATGATCGCTCCCCTCCTCTACTGAGTCGGTTGCTGGAGCGGGGACGGGCGAGGTCTGGCCGCCATCTTTGGGTGCTCTGGGGTTGATGCTGCAGTCTTTTGGCCATTCCCCCCCTGGCACGCCCCCCCTACTCCCCATATAATGACACCACTCTCCCGACCGCGCAGCGGGCGCGACGAAGGCGCGCCGAAGTTAAGCCCGTCTACGCCCGTCCGCGACCTGTCGGGACCAGGGGCCATGCACCCTGTTCCTGCTCTTGTCTATTCTTCAGCTCAATTGCTTTCTTTTAATGCAATTCAGTCCATCGCTCCTTCCCTGCTTCAGCGTATTGCTGCACTGGGCATCTCTGCCCCTTCCCCCCCTTCGTCTGCCTCTACTTTGCTCACTCTCCTGCTATACGTTCCTTCCCCCCCTCCTGCCCCTCGCCCCCTTACTCCACCCACCATGGCTACTGCCTGCCTTCTAAACACCAGGCAGGCACCAGCTGGAGCTCTTCAATATACTGGACACTGAAGCCCCTGATTTTCTGTTTCTTACAGAGACTTGGTTCTCGGCCGATTCCCTGCCTGATCTACTGTCCACCCTCCCCGACTCTTACTACGCCCTTCGGGTGGACCGCCCTGATGGTAAAGCAGGTGGGGGTGTGGCGATGATCACTCGTTCCAATTTTCAGTTCCAGCTTCTTCCCAACCCTCCCATACCTGGTGTTGACTTTTTAGTTGCCCGCTCTGTTAATCTTTTGGCCCCCCTTACAATAGTCCTTATATATCGTCCCCCTCAGAACATGCTCTCTTTTGCGCCTACTCTGCAGGAACTCCTGGCTACGCTTGTGGTCAATAATTCATCTGTGCTCCTTTTGGGAGACTTTAATTATTGGCCGGGCGACCCCAGGGAAGACCAGTTCTCTAAGGACTTCTCGGCCACTCTCCAGTGCCTCAATTTCCTCCCCCACGTTCACTCCCCTACCCATGTCCATGGCCATATTCTAGATCAAATATGGTCAGTCAGCCGCACTATTCTCTCCCCTACCATTCTCCCATGCACCTGGCCCGATCACTCTCTGATCTCTTTTTCCATTGAGCTTGGTGCACCAGAGAAACTTCTCCTATCCAAGAATATTTCTGCTCGAAATTGGAATCGGGTCGATTTTAATTCTCTCTGTGCTTCCCTCACTTCCTCTCCCCCTGATCTTTCTAACCTCCCCCTTGACCTTCAAGTAGACGCCGTGAAGCATTGGCTGTCTTCTTCTTGTGACCTGGTTGCCCCCTTCAGGAAAGTCAAGGCCTGCCGCCCTCATGATGCCCAAAAGTGGTTTACGGACGAGTTGAAAACTCTCAAATTGGACCTCAGGCGCTCTGAACGCCATTTGAGGGCGCAACTACTGTCCTCTCCTGCGAGCTTAATACAAGTCTCTCTTAGCTAACTATAAGAGGGCTATCCTCTGAGCTAAAACCATATACTTTTCAGAGAAAATCACATCATCAGCTAATAAGTCCAAAGAGATTTTCTCCATAGTTCGCAACTTAGTTGCTTCCGATAAGGCCAACCCTAATCTTATCCCTTCCCAAGCTCTCTGTTCGTCCCTTAATGACTTCTTTATAGAGAAGACTGCGAAGATTAAATTTAACATCCCTTCAGTATCCTCGCCACCTCTTTCCCCCGCTCTCCCTCCGTCCCTTCTTCTCTTGAACAAGTTTCCACCTATCTCTATGGACTCCTTTCTTGCTCTACTCCAGAAAGTGAAGTCAGGCTCCCCGGCTGACTGTGCTCCGGCTCGCATCCTGAGAGAGCTCTTCATTCACTGCCCTGACCCCACCTTTCCCTTCTTAATGCCTCTATCTCTTCAGGCCTAGTCCTGAAATTCTTCAAATCGGCCATAGTTTTCCCTATTTTAAAAAAAAGCCTGGTTTAGACCCCTCCCTTCCGTCTAATTTTAGACCTATTTCCCTTCTTCCATACCTAGGGAAGATCTTGGAGAGCTACATCACAACTTGTCTCTCTACTTTTATTGAGGACAATCATCTTTTGGCCTCCCACCAAGCGGGATTCCGCCCGGCCCACTCTACTGAGTCAGTGGTCCTGTCCGTTCTAGACGAGCTAAAGAGCAAGGCTGATTCCAACTTACCTCAAGCCTTGGTGCTCCTTGACTTGTCCGCTGCGTTTGACACGGTCGATCATTCCATCCTTCTCGGCAGTGTCAGCACAGCGGGCGTTCGGGGCACTGCTCTCTCTTGGCTCGCATCTTTTCTTAAAGAACGAACTCAGGCGGTCCATCTTTCTGTTTTTTTTGCCTCCACCTGCCTGGTTTCCTGCGGGGTCCCCCAAGGTTCCTCCTTGTCCCCCCTTCTCTTTAACCTTTACATTCACCCACTTATTCTTTCTCTTCTTGACATGGCGGTCTCCGTGTATAATTATGTGGACGACCTCCAGCTAGTATTCGATCTTTCCTCTCCCTTGGACTCCTTGCCTAAATTCCACTCCACCCTTGTTTTCATTTCTGAGTGGATGAACCACAATCAAATTAAACTTAATCTGGACAAGACGGAGTTGGTCCTGACTGGCCCTACCACCTCCCCTTGGCCCGCCGCCTTTTGGCCGCCCATCTTCGGCCCCTCTCCAGTACCGGCGGCCTCAGCAAGGACCTTGGGCATTAAAGTCAGGCAGGACCTCTCCATGCATGCCCAGATCAGTTCAGCTGTCTCTTCTTGTTTCCTTTACCTCCGGATTATTCGGAAAGTATCCCGTTTTTTTTCCCCTGATGCTCTTAAACTTATTATTTTGGCAATGATTCTCTCCCGTCTTGATTACGGGAATAGCCTCTACGTGGGTATCCCAGCCTACGAACTACGCCGTCTTCAGGCTATTCAGAATCAGGCCGCCCGTCTTATCCACCACCTTCCCAAGTTCCACCACATCACTCCTGTTTTGAAATCCCTTCACTGGCTCCCCATCTGCCAGAGATCCCTTTTCAAGATGGGATGTCTGGCCTTCATGGCCCGTGCCCGCACTGCCCCGGCCTTCATTAATTCCCTCATCAGTACCTACACCCCCAGTCGTGCCCTCCGTTCCTCCAATCAGGCACTTCTCAATGTCCCTCGCTTCCGCAGGTCCAAAACTGGAGGTACTAGGGGGCATATTATCAAGGGTGTTTATCTCCGCTTTTTTGGCTTTAAAAGCCAAGAAAGCGGAGATAAAATTATCTCCCTATTACCAAGCTGTCGCTAACACCAGTTAGTGACAGCTAATAGGAGATAGCGACCATCTTGGGCCCCGCTTTGCATGTCAGTGATATTTATCACTAATAACATGCAAAGTGGGCGTGCCAAGATGTTAGAGAATGAAAACAGTCGCTAACATCGCTATCTCCTATTACCAACTTTTGGAGATATTCACGCTAACCGCGAATATCTCCAAAAGCTAACACCTGCCCTGAGCAGTTCTTAGCCATGTTATCCAATGGGAGGTGGATAACATGCCTAAGAGCATTTGCTCGATAATGCATGAATATCGCTGACTTTTCAGCGATATTCATGCATTGCGGCTGTTTTTTATCGCATTTGCGATAAACCTTGCTAATAGCAAGGTTTATCTGCGATAAAAATCGCCGATGTGCGGCGATAAATTTGTCTCTAAACAAGTTAGAGACAAAAATTATCGCTAGTTGTTGGTAATATGCCCCTAGATTCTCTGTACTAGCCCCTCACTTCTGGAACAGCCTTAGACTGTCCATTAGATCTACTCCAGTTTACTTACAATTTCGCAAGGCCCTTAAGACTTTCCTGTTCTCCCAAGCGTACTCCTGCTGATTTCCATCTCAGCAGATTTCTGTGCTCCTCAGTTTTAACTCTTACGCCAGGAAGCCTCTTGGTCACAGTGCGCTCTATTAAGAATTTTTAACTTCAACTTCAACTAGCTTTTACAGCATAAACGTTAATTTTCAAGATTGCCATTTCTGTTAGTGAGACTTAACGAAAATGGGATGCAAGGCAGGTGTTCTCTTGCAAAAACTGCTGCTCATTCTCTTCCAAAAACTGCCGCTAACCCCACTTCGCGATATTTACAATTAAATTTCCATCCGGTCCTAATCCCTCAAAACTGCATCTAAGTCCAGTTAGAGACAGTTTCTTAAGACCAAAAAATAGCTGGACATAAAATTGGTGCAAACATATGGGGCCTCATTTTAGAGGTTTTGGTGCTGGACAGCGCTGCAAGGAATGTTGTTGCGCAACCCTGCAACAAAACAAAAGGGCAGGAATGTGCACTATTAATAAGATAGGACACATCCCTGAGTCTCATTAATGAAAATGTTTACATTGCTGCGAAAAAACAGCGTTGCAACACATTTCACTGCGCCCTTCCTGCGCCACTATGATTGCGCCATATTCACTGCACGGTGCTGCAATTGTTGTAATTAATGACATACACGTCGGGAATCCTGACGTATCTGTTATCGCTAAAGTCACTCATTGCAGCAGTTGTGTCACAAGCATGACGCAACTCCAGGAATGCATAGAACCAGCCATCCTTATGACGCAGTGGCGTCCTAGAATTGTCACAGTGAAATCTAATAGATTTCACTGCGCCACTCCCACGAGTCTTTGTTGGGTGGGAATGCCCATGCTGCATACATCACACTTGACGAAGGCATAAAGTGGCACAGATCTTTATAAGGTCATGCAAATGCCTAGATGCGTCACTTTATGAATACAGCGCAATGTGGTACAAGATTCACGCTGTAAGTACGTCAAGAAAATGACGCACCGTCGGGGTTAAACTGTCAGAAGGCGCTCATGAATAAGCCCCCTTGTCTTTTTCCCCTACGTTGGTGCTCAATTGCTAGCAGGCGCCATTGCAGGCACCCTTGCACCATGGTGCAAGGGTGACTTTGTCGCGGAGTTGATTGATGTTGTGGCTCCATCTCTTCTCGAGACCACTACAGGTGCATCTTGACTAGTGGAGGGCGGAAGTGAACCAGTTGCTCTTCTTGGAGTGTTGTTTGCCTGTATGTTCTTGAGGGGTGCCAGGGTGTTGGTGCTGTTAGAGAGCCCTCGGTGGAGGTTGTCTGAAAGCGTTGGTGGAATGGTGGTGCTGAGAGAAGTGAAGAGAACTTCTTCTGTGGCCTTGATCCAGCTGCGACGGAGAGGGGGCAATGATGGTGGTGGTGTATGGTGTGGGTTTTGAAGGCATGATGTATACAATGATGGACGGTCCAGGAGAGTTTGGTGGTGTGTGGCTGTAGTTGAATGGTCCTGCTGGCGGAGAAGATGGGGTCGAGCGTGTGTCTGGATATGTGTGTTGGTGCAGAGACTATCTGCTTGAGTCCGATGTTGTGAGGATATCCAGGAGGTTGGTGCTGTTCTAGTCACTGGGGTTGTCCAAGTTGAAGTTGAGGTCTCTGAGCGGGATGTAGTCAGTAAATGCGAGAGCCTAGGGTGCAATGACGTCTACAATAGCATCTGTGAATAGGGGGTCATGGGCCAGGGGACTGTAAATAAGGGTGCCTTCTGAGGGTGGTGTTGGGCTTGATCCAGATCTGGAAGTGGAGGTGTTCTATGGTCGCCGATGGGTCTATAGAGTCTGTGGTCAGCCAGAGAGTGCTTTTGTTGACAAGGGCAATGCCTCCTCCTGGGAGGTCGGAGTGTTCCTTGCGGGTGATGTTTTAGCCGTCAGTGATAGCGATAGCGATGTCCGGTCTCGAGCAGAGGTTGGTCCAGGTTTACGTGAAGAAGGCGATGACGTTGAGGAGATCCCAGATTTCTGTGGTGTGTTTGTGGAGGGACAACACGTTGAGGAGGATGCAGTTGAGCCGGTCAGTTGTGCTGCTGTTCTGCTGGGCAGTAAGAGGCACAGGTGTGTTGATGTGGCAGAAGGCGTGTTTCCAGTTTTGGCAGGCGAGAGGGTGCAAAGGTATTCTTCAGTGATGCTTGATGGCAGGCAGCTTGGCGTACAGAGTTGAGGGTAAGAAGGGGGTGGCATCATAGCAGTGGAGTTTCCGGGAGGCAGGGTCCCTGGCACTGGATGCGGTCCATGCTCGGACTGTGCAGGCAGGCTTGCTCTTACTGCGCATTCGGCGCACCAGTGGCACATACCTTGTGCATGGCCGCACAGCGACTGCCATTAAGTGGGGCTGCGGGAGGGGGGATACTGGACAGCTGGGAGGCTGGAAACGTTGGAAAGGACACTGGAGGGGGCGGGGCTGAGGCGGATGGCAACATCAACAAGGGAGACGACAGGGGAAAAGGAACTGTACAAATGCACATGAAAGGCAAAGCCAAACAAAGCAGAGAAGAAAGAAGAAGAAATGCAAAGGTAGAGAGCAACGGAGAAGAGCAGAAAAAGGAATAGGAACAGCAGAAAAGAGGGACAGAAGGGAAGTCAAGCAGCAGAGGAGTGACACTCTACCACTGGAACAGCAACGATGAGGTGCGGGCAGGAGCATGCTGAGGAAGGAGGGCCTTGAATACCTGACCTGTGGAAGAAGGGGAGATGCACAACCAGTCAACATTAGGATATCTGCCATCTGAAAAGTCACATCTAGGGGCTGCATGGACTCTGCACCAGATGACCACGTCACAGTGGAGCACACATCGCTGGGGGAGAGTCCTGGGGAAGTATCAGGATCCTGTCTCTGAGTGTGATTGCGCATTATCGGTGCCGCATGTAGCTCCTTCCGCCTCTTTTCCTGTATCCACCGCTGCCTCTGCCTGTGGATCGTCCTTGGGAATCGTGTTTATAATGGTCTTCGTTTAAGTAGGGATAGGTGTTTTCTTTTCGTAAAAGCGAATGTCTTTAGATAGTTTATCAAGCTTTTTATTTTGGATAGTGGTTTCAAAATGTTTTAGAGATTTACCCAGGTTTTCCGGGGCATCTTTTGCATTGATTAATGTCAAGTCACCTGCAACTTCCTGCTTGAGGGCCACAATTTCCCTGGTGAGTACCTGAACCTGTTCAGCTGCTATCTCAATGCCTAGTACCATCCAGTGACGGGACACATTTTAACGGCAAAACTGAAACCTTTCTTAAGTTTTGGGATATCGACGAATATTGCTGGTTCATTTTTGATCTGTAATCCAACAGGTATTATCTGTTGGCCTGGAGGTATTTTGTGAGCAAATGTCCATGAAGGCGGGTGTGTATGAGTTTCTTCTCAAGGCGTTCTAGTCGTGCAATCTTATCGTTCAGTGTAAAGTCAATGTTAGGCGTGTCAGATGATAAAAATTGGTTTCTTGGGTCCTGTAGCAACTAATTGATGTAGTCCTCCGTATAAGACACAGTCTCACTCTCTACTATTTTTGGAAGAAAGTGCGAAGTATCACATAAAATACCTCGCAGGCATGCGCCGGCACATAAATCTTTATAAGGAAGGGTATACCCAAAATCGCTGGAACCTGGGTGAAGAACAGTATATAATGTGGTGGTACCAGTATTCAAAACAATAAAACAGAGAAAATAATAGGTGCTACAGTGTAATTTATGAAGGTAAGTGACAAATAATAATCAATAGTACCACAATCAAATTGTTTGCCATGTTACTAAATGCCACGTATTCTTAATATAATTCATATGAAAGAAATTACAGTCATTTACTGGCCTTTTCTGACAGATACCTTATTCCCTCAGGTGTTCATCACTTTCGCCCACACAATTTGGAGCCTTTGACGCCCCCTCCGTCTCTGACGTAACTTTTTGCCTTATAGGCCACTCTCCCTACTAGATACGGTAAATATTGAGACTTACACATGTGTTATGTTCTAGTCTTTAATTCATTTATTGGACTTGACAAATTCCCTATGTTTATCTTTTGGTGCCCCTCTGTCCTCACTCTTACTTCTGTCCTGAGGAAGACCCCGTAAGTAAAGGTTAGAACCAACCTACATAGTTTTAGGGGTTGAAACGTCGACACACCATTGATGCTAGTATTACCACCAGTGCATTTCACACTGTGACCGTATATTGTACATGGCTATGGAATGTTTGTAATTTCTTTCATATGAATTTTATTAAGAATACGTGGCATTTAGTAACATGCAAAACAATTTGATTGTGGTACTATAGATTATTATTTGTCACTTACCTTCGTACCTCACTCAAATCACTTTCCTCCCCCCCCACCCAGTTGGGCACACCAAAATGACATATGAATGTCCTTTGTGAACTGTTTTTGTAACAAATGCACAGCATTTGTTTAGTGTGATTAAATAACACTGCAGCACCTATTATTTTCTCTGTTTTATTGTTTTGGAAAAAACAATGTTCACTGTTTTGATGTAATAATACTGGGACCACCACATTATCTACTGTTCTACATCCAGGTCCCAGCGATTTTGGGTATACCCTTCCTTATAACGTGGTGGCGTTAGGGGGCTTCTACATATGCCCCAGTGTTTGACTCCATGGCGACAATTATGAATCCGACACAAGTCCATTCAGCCTTCCATACTGCAGATGTGAACTAACTAATCTTCATATAAACATCTGTTATTCACAAGCAAGTCTGGAAGCGAATGCAAGCTTTACAGATGAACACAATACGTACGACATGGGGATCTGTTATTCATTGGTTTTCTGTCAGTATTTGGCCTCTGCTATTAGTAGCCAGGCTGTTTTAGAAAACCGGAAAACGCTGTCAGGTCTCCTTTAAGCAGCTGAGTGAAAACCTGAGTGCAACATATGTTTTCATTTCTATAGCTAAAGTAGACGTCAGATTGGAAGGCTTTTTCACAGACTGTACTGTTCGTTTTTATATTGTGCACCCCTATGAGATCACGGTTAATGGTTAATAAGCAGTGTCGGATTGGTAACGCGGACACTCGTGCAATGCCAAAGGGGCTGGTATCAGAACTCCAGCTATGAACTGCTTTTTTGAGCAGCGCGTGGGTCGATTTGGCCGGTTTCTGAATTGTTCGATGCTGCCAGCAGTCCAGTGGTTGTCTAAGTGGCCTTTCTGTAGGTAGATGAGCGTCCATTACCTCCCTTTTATCAACAGCAGAGGTGTCACTCCCTTTCTCTCACTGGGTCGGCCCATTAATACTGCATATTGAGCGGGGCATGGGGCCTGAGCAAAAATGGCCTCACTTGTTTTCAGGTGTGTTTCACCAGTGTAAACTAATCTGCGCATTTTTTTAACCCCCCCCCCTTCTTTCTTATAAAATTTCACGGAAGCAGTTTTTTGAGGAAAGGCAATATACAAATGTGTGCCGCTATTTTGTAGCATTTCAGGGTCGTTGTTTAATTCCATTCCTACCCTGTTAATAAGCCTTATGTTTTTTAAAAGGTTACATGTGTCACAGAGATTGGCTGACTTGACAAGCGAGCAGCGCTCAGGAGACAGCGGCTAGGGAAGTGATTGAGGGTGGAAGATGAGAGGCTGGGGCCGGACAGCAAGTGCGATCAACAGTAAACAGCGGGCGGGGTTGGTTGGGGGACGGGAGAAGAACCAGCTGTCCGCTGAGCATGTTGGGAAAGGACATACATTGCTTTGCCCATCTGAAATAAAGAAATTAAAATTAAAGCGGTGCAGTTGATAAGCAATTAAAGGTGCGCTTAAAGTGAAAGCGGTGCCATTCATAAACAAATGAAGGTGCCAAGCCAGGCTATGTGTTAAAGTGCAGTTGTCTCAAGGCTGCAGGCAATTTGTTCAATGCTTGTGCGCCAAGCAGGCCAAAAGACCTACCCCCTTTCCGTGCCAAGCGGGTTTTGGGAATCCATGCCTTGTTGGCACAGATTACCTAAGTGGCCTAGAGTGTGTGGATCGGCAAGTTCGCCTTCTAAGATAACCGGCGCCCAGGCCGCGAGAATGCCTTGAAAAAGATTATAATGGCCTTGAATGTAATTTGCTCCCTTACAGGGAGCCAATATAAGGCCTTAAGATGGGGGGTCATATGGACCTAGGATCCAGTCTAGGGATCGCCCTGGCTGCTGCATTTTGTACCACCTGGAGGCGCTAGAGAAGGAAGTCTGGTGATCTCAGGTAGAGGACATTAGCATAGTCGAGTGTGGATGTGACCAGCAACCATGCACCACTAACTTCCTGGAATCCGGGGGGGAGGACCGGTATGAATTTTTTCAGCATTCGCAAGAAACCAAAAACAGGTTTCCACCAGTGAACCTGTGCCCGCATAGAGAGCGTATTGTCAATGTGGATACTCAGGTTCTTGACTGTGGATTAGGCAGCCAAAGGGGTGGGGGAGAATTCTTAGGGCCACCACTGGCTCCAATTGTTCACATGGGGCAGGACAAAGAAAACAATCTCGGATTTGTCAGGATTGCAGTTGAACTGATTTATCTTTAACCATTTATAAACTTCTATGAGGCAGGATCTAATAGCCTCACCATTGAAGTCTTTGCCTTTATCACATGTGAAAATAAGCTGCGTGTCGTCAGCATACGAGATTATTTTAGCACCATGTGGCTCCGACAGGGCAGCTAGTGGCGCCATGTACACGTTAAAAAGGGTTGGACTGAGGGAGGAGCCCTGTGTGACTCCAACCTGTGTGCTGCGCATATGAGCAGAGAAAGGGGGAGTCTGCTCTCTGAACTTCAAATAATAAGTCAGCCAGGCCAGTGCACTTCCTCCGATGCCTATATTCCTCAGTCTGTTGAGAAGCATTACATGAGGGACCGTATCAAAGGGCGCCAGCAGATCGAGCAAGATGAGAATCTCTCTGCCACCCTGATCCAGCTTCTGTGTGAGATGCTCCGTCATCCCCAGCAGGGCAGTTTCACTGCTCTAGTTTGCCCTGAAACCAGATTGTGTGGGGTGCTGGAGGTTGTGCGTCTCCGCTTATTCACTGAGCACTTTATTGATATGTTTCTCCAACACCTTGGAGAAGACTGGGAGGAGCGAGATGGGTCTGTAATTCATTGGAACATTGGGGTCCACACTAGTTTTTTTAGGAGTGACAGGATCTTAGCCTGTTTTCACAAAGGTGGTACAACGCCCTTTTCAAGAGAGGAGTTCAATACCTTGTTAACTGAGTTTTTTATGCTCACTGCAATTGTGGGTAGAAATTCAGCAGGGCATGTGTCTGTTGGTGAACCTAATTTGATGCCCACCAAGGCTACAAGTGAATCCCCGGGTTGAATGGCTGGAATGTTTAGCAGTGGAGGCCATTCTACGGGTACCCGAGGGGTCACTAATTGTAGAGTAGTTTCATCCTGACTGCGAGGAGAGGGGAAGTCTTCCCCAACCTCCGTGGAGAAGGACTGCTGAATTGTCATTATTTTATCATGAAATCAGCGTGCCACGTGGCTCGTCCACTCAGCTGACAGCGGAGCTTCCTTACTAGCCACCTTTGTGGCCATGAATGACCTCACAATGCTAAGCGACTTGTGCTAGGTGCCATGCAACACCAGGGAATATGTTGAATTTTAAATCCAACACCTTCCCTGCTGTTGCGCAAACTGGAGTAGAAATAGTAATTGATACTGTTCCTAAGTCCAGCCTGCCCGTTAGCGCAAGTCGTTGATTAAGCAGCTCATCATTAAGAGGATGCTCTTCGGCTCTACAGAGTAACACTGGGTGATCCAGAGCTGCTCACGTAGCAATTTTGGGAAGCAGACAGTTGTCGTTTTTCATTGTGCTTTTTTTTGTGCAGTGCCATGCTTTCACTTTCATAGTGACCGCACCTCTTTCTTTGGACGCTACTGCTGTATTCAGGTTACAGCGAGCCGCATCTAAATAAAGGGGTGTGCCGATCATTAAAGTAAAAGCACGGCACTGGGCGCTTTTAATCCAAAACATATTTTTGTGAACAATTGATTTTTTGGGGGGGAGGGGTACATGACGTGCTTTCACTTTAATGGTGGTAATGCCCCTTTCTTTAGATGTGGCTTGCTGTAACCTGAATACAGCGAGCGGTGTCCAAAGAAAGGGGCGCAGTGGCTTTAGAAATTACTGCATTTTATGTGTTGGGTTTGAAAATATTTAAATAAAAGGCGTTGACATTTACAATGCCAAACTCTCGCAAATGCAAGACCTACTGCATTGCAAATGCTTGTTTTAGTTGGCCTGCCTCTTTGTTTGTTAACTGTTCTGTTTACTTGTGCAATGAAATTTCTGTGACATCATTTGCTTGCTGTGGCTTTATCTCCTGTGCCTCCTCCTCACCCCTCCCAAACCTCACCCCTCCCACACCTCACCCCTCCACAGCACTGCTTTGGTTTCTCCATGGCTCCGCTTTCAATTGAAAAGGAAGGAGTGGCAGAGGTGAGCACTGCACTTTAACACATAGCCTGGCTTGACGCCTTCATGTGTTTATGAATGACACCGCTTTCACTTTAAGCACACCTTTAATTGCTTATCAACTGCACCGTTTTAATTTTAATTTCTTTATTTCAGATGGGCAAAGCAATGTATGGCCTTTCCCAACATGCTCAGCGGACAGCTGGTTCTTCTCCCGTCCCCCAACCAGCCCCGCCCGCTGTTTACTGTTGATCGCACTTGCTGTCCCGCCCCAGCCACTCATCTCCCCATCCCTCTTCCACCCTCAATCACTTCCCTAGCCGCTGTCTCCTGAGCGCTGCTCACTTGTCAAGGCAGCCAATCTCGGTGACACATGTAACCTTTTAAAAAAAAATAAGGCTTATTAACAGGGTAGGATTGGAATTAAACAACGGCCCTGAAACGCTAAAAAATAGCGGCACACATTTGAATATTGCCTTTCCTCAAAAAACTGCTTCCGTGAAATTTATTAGAAAGAAGGGGGGGTTAAAAAAATGCACAGATTAGTTTACACTGGTGAAACACACCTGAAAACAAGTGAGGCCACTTTTGCTCAGGCCCCATGCCCACGCGCAATATGCAGTATTAATGGGCCGACCCAGTGAGAGAAAGGGAGTGGCACCTCTGCTGTTGATCAAAGGGAGGTAATGGACGCTCACCTACCTCCAGAAAGGCCACTCAGGCAACCACTGGACTGTTGGCAGCATCGAACAATTCCGAAACCGGCCAAATCGACCCCGCGCTGCTCATAAAAGCAGTCCATTGCTGGAATTCGGATACCACCCCCTCTGGCATTGCCCGAGTGCCCGCGTTACCAATCTGACACTGCTTATTAACCATTAACCGTGATCTCATAGGGGTGCACAATATAAAAACGAACAGTACAGTCTGTGAAAAAGCCTTCCAATCTGACGTCTACTTTAGCTATAGAAATGAAAACATATGTTGCACTCAGGTTTTCATTCAGCTGCTTAAACGAGACCTGACAGCGTTTTTCCGGTTTTCTAAAACAGCCTGGCTACTAATAGCAGAGGCCAAATACTGACAGAAAACCAATGAATAACAGATCCCCATGTAGTACATATTGTGTTCATCTGTAAAGCTTGCATTCGCTTCCAGACATGCTTGTGAATAACAGATGTTTATATGAAGATTAGTTATTTCACATCGGCAGTATGGAAGGCTGAATTCTTAATATAATTCATATGAAAGAAATTACAAACATTCCATAGCCATATACAATATACGGTCACAGTGTGAAATGCACTGGTGGTAATACTAGCATCAATGGTGTGTCGACGTTTCAACCCCTAAAACCATGTTGGTTGGTTCTAACCCTAACTTACGGGGTCTTCCTCAGAACAGAAGTGAGAGTGAGGACAGAGGAGCACCTAAAGATAAACATAGGGAATTTGTCAAGTCCAATACATGAATTAAAGACTAGAACATAACACATGTGTAAGTTTCAATATTTACCGTATCTAGTAGGGAGAATGGCCTAGAAGGCAAAAAGTTACGTCAGAGACGGAGGGGGCGTCAAAGGCTCCAAATAGTGTGGGAGAAAGTGATGAACACCTGAGGTAATAAGGTATCTGTCAGAGAAGGCCTGTAAATGACTGTAATTTCTTTCATATGAATTATATCCATACTAATATAATAAAGAGAGAGCCAAAAACCTTTGAGGCGGGTAATCTCATGAACCACAGCACCAATCACAACACCCAATACAGCGTTGGAAAGGGCAGTTGCAGCAGAAGGACATAGGCTATGCAGACGCCCACCATATACATTTAAAAAGTAAAAGAACCGTGCCAGCAAAGTAGTCCCTTGTGGGCGTGTCTGCGTTGAGCTGTGGGGGCGTGACAAATGCTGGGGGCGTGTGGTACGTTCCACCCTTCGGGCTGGACTGTTCCCATGAGGCACAGGGTCAAGGCTGATTTGCATATGGCCATGTCTGAACTGGGGTGCTGTGGAGTGCAAAAAAAAGATGGATTTAAGTCCAGATCTCTGTACTGGGGTGAATGTATGACATTGTTCTGCATTCTGTCCATCAACTGTTGTTTTTGCATTTGTCACCCCGAGTGGGATGGGTATGCTCAGAAGTGAGTCCCATGCTCTCCACACCACTGGAGTCAAGCTATCCTGGCTGAAGATGGCTTATAGCCAGAAAGTGGGCCTAGGATGCTTAAGTCTGGTCCAGGAAAGACATGGGCTGGCAGTTTGGCTTGGAATTTTCCCATGAGGCACAGGGTCATGGCTGAGGTGGTGTGGAGTGCAAAACAAATGATGTATTTAGGCCCAAATCTCTGTATTGGGGTGAATGTATGACGTTGTTCTGCATTCTGTTCATCACCTGTTGTATTCCCTGCCATGTTTTATATCATGTGCTGAGGGTGTGGGCGGGTTTTTTCTTCCCAGGTTCTGTACATTCCAGCTCCGGGTGTTCACCCTGCTCCTTTTAAATACTCCTGCACCCCATAATCAAAACCCACCCGTACTCCTTAAAATACCCCAACACCCTTAAACACTAACCCATCTTAACCCTATAAATATATCCTGTACCCCAAAACCCAAACCTATACATAAATCCTAAAAATACCCCTATACCCCAAAAACCAAACGTACCCCTGAACCCTAAAATACCCCTGTACCCCAAAACCCAAACCTAGCCCCGAACCATTAAAATACTCCGGTACCCCAAAACCTAAACCTACCCCTGAACCCTAAAAATACCCCTGCACCCCAAACCCCAAACCTAGCCCTGAACCATAAAAATAACCCTGTACCCCAAAACCCAAACCTACCCCATAACCCAAAAATACCCCTGTACCCCAAAACTCAAACCTAGCACTGAACCCTAAAAATACCCCTGTACCCCAAAACCCAAACCTAGCCCTGAACCCTTAAAATACCCCTGTACCCCAAAACCCAAAACTATCCCTGAACCCTAAAACTACCCCTATACCCCAAAACCCAAACCTAGCCCTGAACCCTAAAAATACGCCTGTACCCCAAAACCCATACCTATCCCTAAACGCTAAAACTACCCCTGTACCCCATAACCCAAAACTATCTGAACCCTTAAAATACCCAAAACATATACCTCAGTACCCCAAAACATATACCCCTATACCTATACTTACCCTATCCGAACATTAAAAAAAACATGCTTTTATCATTCATGCATTTACAACAAATTTTGTTGTAAATGTATGCGTGGTAAAAGCATATAAAATGTAATGCCATGCGTTATAATGGCATTGCGGAGTCATGGTACTTTCATAATGAAAGTATGCGGAGTGATGGTCTGCGGAAAGAAAGTTGCGGAATAATGGGTGTTTACCCTCCCCCGGTAAGTACATTGGTGGCACGGCGGCCCACATCTCCAGCAACATACTCATATTTTTTCACCACCGATTTCAAAAATGCACAGGTCTCTCTCATTGATGGCCAGCACCGACATACACTTTTATACGGGGAACATCCTTTACAACGCGGATTTTACTCCGCAAGGCTTTCACAATGCGTCCGTTACAACGCAAGTCGTAACCACGACTTGCGCTGGAGGGCGCTAGAGGATTAAGAATAGTATATTTACTATTCCAACACCTTGCCTAGTGTCCACGGGGACTGGTGTTAGAATACTAAATAATACTATTCACAATCCGCGACCCCAACGCAAGTCGTGGTAACGACTTGCGTTGTAAGGGACGCGTTGTGAAAGCACGCGTTGTTATAGTACGCATCGTAACGTCGTACATCCCTTTTATACACACCTCCCGCCACAAGTTCTAAAATTGCGAACTTTAGAGCTGGGGAGCTACGTTCGAATCTCGGCATCAGGTCAACATCCTGTGATTCCAGGCAAATTGCTTTGTCTCCCCGTGCCTACCACAAATTAATGTGCTCTTCTGTAATGTTAATTGTGCTCATGCCATGTTGTCGAGTTCGCGCTATATAATATTGCAAGGAAAAATAAAGTAAGGCAACTTGAGTTCACACACTACTGAATGCGCACTCTTAAGTGCATCAGCAGTGCACTTTGAATCGGAGCGTTTCACAGGCCTGTCACAGATAAGAAATGCTATCAAAATGAAATCCTACAAAACAATATACTACTGGCCGGCAGCAATTCATACCCGGACAACGTCGGGACGGGCTGCTAGTTAAGAATACGTGGCATTTAGTAACATGCCAAACAATTTGATAGTGGTACTATTTATTATTATTTGTCACTTACCTTCTTAAATTACACTGTAGCACCTATTATTTTCTCTTTTTTATTGTTTTGAAAAAAAAGAATGTTCACTGTTTTGTTGTAATAATACTGGTACCACCACAATAAGTATTGTTCCACAACCAGGTCCCAGCGATTTTGGGTATACCCTTCCTTATAATGATTTATGTGCCGGCGCATGCCTGTGAGGTATTTTATGTGATACTTCGCACTTTCTTCCAAAAATAGTAGAGAGTTGGACTCTGTCTTATACGGAGGACTACATCAATTAGTTGCTACAGGACCCAAGAAACCAATTTTTATCATCTGACACGCCTAACATTGACTTTACACTGAACGATAAGATTGCACGACTAGAACGCCTTGATAAGAAACTCATACGCACCCGCCTTCATGGACATTTGCTCACAAAATACCTCCAGGCCAACAGATAATACCTGTTGGATTATAGATCAAAAATGAACCAGCGATATTCGTCGATATCCCCAAATTTAAGGAAGGTTTCAGTTTTGTCGCTAAAAATGCGTCCCGTCACTGGATGGTACTAGGCGTTGAGACAGCAGCTGAACAGGTTCAGGTACTCACCAGGGAAATTGCGGCCCTCAAGCAGGAAATTGCAGGTGACTTGGCATTAATCAATGCAAAAGATTCCCCCGCAAAACCTGGGTAAATCTCTGAAAGATTTTGAAACCACTATCCAAAATAAAAAGCTTGATAAACTATCTAACGACATTCGCTTTTACGAAAAGAAAACATCTATCCCTACTTAAACGAAGACCATTATAAACACGATTCCCAAGGACGATTCACCGGCAGAGGCAGAGGTGAATACAGGAAAAGAGGCGGAAGGAGCTACACGCGACACCGATGATGAGCAATCACACTCAGAGACAGGATCCTGATACTTCCCCGGAACTCTCCCCCAGCGATGTGTGCTCCACTGTGACGTGGTCATCTGGTGCAGAGTCCATGCAGCCCCTAGATGTGACTTTTCAGATGGCAGATATCCTAATGTTGACTGGTTGTGCATCTCCCCTTCTTCCACAGGTCAGGTATTCAAGGCCCTCCTTCCTCAGCATGCTCCTGCCCGCACTTCATCGTTGCTGTTCCAGTGGTAGAGTGTCACTCCTCTGCTGCTTGACTTCCCTTCTGTCCCTCTTTTCTGCTGTTCCTATTCCTTTTTCTGCTCTTCTCCGTTGCTCTCTACCTTTGGATTTCTTCTTCTTTCTTCTATGCTTTGTTTGGCTTTGCCTTTCATGTGCTTTTGTACAGTTCCTTTTCCCCTGTCCTCTCCCTCGTTGATGCTGCCATCCGCCTCAGCCCCGCCCCCTCCAGTGTCCTTTCCCACGTTTCCAGCCTCCCAGCTGTCCAGTATCCCCCCTCCCGCAGCCCCACTTAATGGCAGTCGCTGTGCGGCCATGCACAAGGTATGTGCCACTGGTGCGCCGAATGCGCAGAAAAAGCAAGCCTGACTGCACAGTCCAAGCATGGACCGCATCCAGTGCCAGGGAGCCTGCCTCCCGGAAACTCCACTGCTATGATGCCACCCCCTTCTTGCCCTCAACTCTGTATGCCAAGCTGCCTGCCATCAAGCATCACCGAAGAATACCTTTGCACCCTTCGCCTGCCAAAACTGGAAACACGCCTTCTGCCACATCAACACACCTGTGCCTCTTACTGCCCAGCAGAACAGCAGCATAACTGACCGGCTCAACTGCATCCTCCTCAACGTGTGGTCCCTCCACAAACACGCCACAGAAATCTGGGATCTCCTCAACGTCATCGCCTTCTTCACGTAAACCTGGACCAACCTCTGCTCGAGACCGGACATCGCTATTGCCATCACTGACGGCTAAAACATCATCTGCAAGGAACACTCCAACCTCCCAGGAAGAGGCATTGCCCTTGTCTACAAAAGCACTCTCTGGCTGACCACAGACTCTATAGACCCATCGGCGACCATAGAACACCTCCACTTCCAGATCTGGATCAAGCCCAACTCCACCCTCAGAAGGCACCCTTATTTACAGGTTCCTCGGCCCATGACCCCCTATTCACAGATGCTATTGTAGACGTCATTGCACCCCAGGCTCTCGCATTTACTGACTACATCCTGCTCAGAGACCTCAACTTCAACTTGGACAACCCCAGTGACTAGAACAGCACCAACCTCTTGGATATACTCACAACATCGGACTCAAGCAGATAATGTAAATGTAAATGTATTTGAGCTTATATAGCGCACAGTTACCCGCAGTGGGTTTCCCGGCGCTTGCTTAGGGAACCCGTCCTGGTATTCCCCTGTGAGATAACCCCGGCAGGGTATCCACAAGGTGAAAGCCAGGCATCCCGCCGCGAGGGGCCGTTGTGGAGATTAAGCAAGCTATTGCCCAGAGTCGCAGAGTGTGAACCCGTGAGTCGAGAAGGCACCGGAGCGAGAATTATCGAGTCCGTGGAATTTTTAGCCCAAGACCCGCCGAGGCGGGGAATTGAACCCTTGTCCAGGGCTGATCTCAGCTTCCGGGTCTGCCGCCTCTAACCCTTGAGCCACACTTCTCCACACCAACTGCACCAACACACATATCCAGACACACGTTCGACCCCGTCTTCTCCGCCAGCAGGACCATTCAACTACAGCCACACACCACCAAACTCTCCTAGACTGTCCATCATTGTATACATCATGCCTTCAACACGCACACCATACACCACCGCCATCATTGCCCCCTCTCCGTCGCAGCTGGATCAAGGCTACAGAAGAAGTTCTCTTCACTTCTAACCACTCCACCAACGCTTACAGACAACCTCCACCGATGGCTCTCTAACAGCACCAACACACTGGCACCCCTCAAGAACATACAGGCAAACAACACTCCAAGAAGACCAACTGGTTTACTTCCGCCTTTCACTAGCCAAGATGCACCTGCAGTGGTCTCGAGATCAATCATCAATCAACTCTGCGACACAGTCACCCTTGCACCATGGTGCAAGGGTGCCTGCAATGGCACCTGGCAGCAATTGTGCACCAACGTAGGGGAAAAAGACGAGGGGGCTTATTCATGAGAGCCTTCTGACAGTTTAACCCCGACGGTGCGTCATTTTCCTGACGTACTTACAGCGTGAATCTGACGTACTTACAGCGTGAATCTTGTACCACATTGCGCTGTATTCATAAAACGTTTGCGCTGTATTCATAAGGCATTTGCATGACCTTATAAAGACCTGTTTACAGCAATCAGAATACTGAAACACTGAAACACACCCAGTTTGTGTGTTTTACTAATTGATTCCTTTTGACTTTAATCCAGTTTAGCGTGCATCACCCGTTGCGTGCTCCGTTCCGTTGTCACGCATTACACATAATCTTGAAAATCGATGTCCCGCACCTTGCAGTTCATTTAGAGTTGCACAGCTGTATGTACTTAGTGTCAATAATGATTCACTTTCACCTAAGTTTTTCAACATTTATCCATATTTTATTTTCATGATTTATCCAAGTTTCATTGTCACGCCAGGGCCAAGAAATTCATATGAACTTATGTGTATAATTACTTACTTCATGATTGCCCATCCAGGCCTAAACATGCGCAATGCTCTGAATCTCGAGTCCTCCACATTACACAAGAATTACGTCACACCCAATGCATTTCGGAAAAACCTTCGCCAGTGGTATCTATAATGTTAAAATATACATGTATGAATCACTTCTTTTTAAAAAATCAAACATCATAATTCAAAAATGCAATGAATTAATATGCCCAATACGACTTTGTGACTTAATGTGACGTTATTGGGGTCATAAATCATGGAAATAAAATATGGATAAATGTTGAAAAACTTTGGTGAAAGTGAATCATTAGTGACACTAAGTACATACAGCTGCGCAACTCTAAATCTTATTTTTGTACCGACCAGTAAATCAAAATACGAGATGAAATCTGACTGATTGAACTAATAACCCAACACTCACTGCTGCACTGTGGAAACGCCATCGCCCAAAATAACCCAGGCCAAGAGAAATAACAACACCACTGTAGCAAAAAAGGCCACCTTTATTAAATAAGATCAGGCAATTATATCTCAATTTCCATAACTCGTATCACATGCATAAATTTCCGAAACCATAGAATTTTGAACTTTTGCCGAAACCATAAATTTCATTTTGAACATATTTCTTTATAACTGTTTATATCAAAAACCCTTCATATATTTCATTTTATTAATTCACCCAATATTTCAAAAACATTTCACTTTCTTTCTTTTTCCTTTTCTTTTTCCCCCATTCTGATCTTCCCCACCCTCTCTCATGAAGGATGATCAATGTCCGCTCTATTCATTGACCTCCCCCTTTTTCGCCTCAAAGCCTTGGAGTAATCACAATTGCCTGTCCTATCGTGGCAATCTAACTGAAAATTTTGCTCTGTCTTTAGTATATATATAGATATATATATATTTTTTTAATATTTTTTTTTAATCTTGTATATAACATTTTTTTTTTAATTAGGGTGTGTGGGTGGGCCTCACAAAAAGCTTCTCGACTCTCCTCACCGTCACGCTAAAATGGCGCTTCAACCCTTTCCTTTATGACGTCACCACCCGCCTCACGCTGCTACCCAACCCGCCAATCTGCGCCCCCGGCCTGTCTCACACGGGTGAAAATCCCCGGGGGGAGAAACGGTTATCGCTCTGCTCCCCCGAGGACCCCATCGCCCAATATAACCCAGGCCAAGAGAAAGAACAACACCACTGCAGCAAAAAAGGCCACCTTTATTAAATAACATCAGGCAATTATATCTCAATTTCCATAACTCGTATCACATGTATACATTTCCGAAACCATAGAATTTTGAACTTATGCCGAAACCATAAATTTCATTTTGAACATATTTCTTTATAACTGTTTATATCAAAAACCCTTCATATATTTCTTTTTTATTAATTCACCCAATATTTCAAAACATTTTGGGCCATATTATCAAGGAAGCTGCGGTAGTTAATCGCCGCTTTACCGGCAGGAAACGGCCGATAAAGCGGCGATAACGGGCTTGATAATATGCGATTCGAATTTCAATCGAAGCCCAGGTTAGATGTGTGAATATTTAACCTGGGCTTCGATTGAAATTCGAATCGCATATTATCAAGCCCGTTATCGCCGCTTTATCGGCCGTTTCCTGCCGGTAAAGCGGCGATAAACTACCGCAGCTTCCTTGATAATATGGCCCTTCATTTTCTTTCTTTTTCCTTTTCTTTTCCCACCATTCTGATCTTCCCCCACCCTCTCTCAAGAAGGACGATCAATGTCCGCTCTAGACATTGACCTCCCCCTTTTTCGCCACTCAGGAAAAACGCCAGATTTTTCCTGACCCCACCCCACTGCAAATATCATAAGTTTATGTCAAAGGTACCTTTTTAATCATGACCAACTCCTGGTGAAACCCACAAATCAACGTTCAATTCATTAGACAACATATCACGTATCTCACGTATGTAGTAAGCCATTCCGAGTTAGGTGAACTCCATCTTCTTTGAACAAATGACCTTCTTTGCCAGTGATGTTATCATGCGCAATTGTCAAAATTCCCATACTTACGCAAAATATTTTCATTGCCCTATTCAGTTTTTTCCGTGCTTTCTCCATGGCACTGTGGTTCCGAGCATTCCTCCATTGCTTCCTGAAAATAAATTCAGTCCATACCAATCTAGTACCTAGCCAATTACCTTTAATTATTGCTAAATCTAATTGCATTTTCTTTATTAAACTGAGACCAGACAAAGAAACTAAGTTGTTTTCTCCTAAATGGAGTATCAACATTTCTGGTCCACCTCTGTCGTATCGAATTCGAGTGAGCAATGGAAACAGATTATCCCATCTCATCCCTCCTTTACCGCACCAGTGAAGTTCATATCGATCATTGGGTATGCCCAGGTTCCTTCCATAAATCTGGTTGTCTGCAAAGATCGCAGCCCACTTGACGAATGAATGACCTACGATCATATTTGCTTTTTATTTGAACACTAGCAGCTCGTCCCGATGTTGTCCGGGTATGAATTGCTGCTGGCCAGTAGTATATTGTTTTGTAGGATTTCATTTTGATAGCATTTCTTATCTGTGACAGGCCTGTGAAACGCTCCGATTCACAGTGCACTGCTGATGCACTTAAGAGTGCGCATTCAGTAGTGTGTGAACTCAAGTTTCCTTACTTTATTTTTCCTTGCAATATTATATAGCGCGAACTCGACAACATGGCATGAGCAAAATTTACATTACAGAAGAACACATTAATTTGTGGTAGGCACGGAGAGACAAAGCAATTTGCCTGAAATCACAGGATGTTGACCTGATGCCGAGATTCGAACGTAGCTCCCCAGCTCTAAAGTTCGCAATTTTAGAACTTGTGGCGGGAGGTGTGTCTAAAAGTGTATGTCGGTGCTGGCCATCAATGAGAGAGACCTGTGCATTTTTCAAATCGGTGGTGAAAAAATATGAGTATGTTGCTGGAGATGTGGGCCGCCGTGCCACCAATGTACTTGCCGGGGGAGGGTAAACATCCATTATTCCGCAACTTTCTTTCCGCAGACCATCACTCCGCATACTTTCATTATGAAAGTACCATGACTCCGCAATGCCATTATAACGCATGGCATTACATTTTATATGCTTTTACCACGCATACATTTACAACGAAATTTGTTGTAAATGCATGAATGGTAAAAGCATGTTTTTTTTAATGTTCGGATAAGGTAAGTATAGGTATAGGGGGTATATGTTTTGGGGTACTGAGGTATATGTTTTGGGTGTTTGGGTATTTTAAGGGTTCAGATAGTTTTGGATTATGGGGTACAAGGGTAGTTTTAGCGTTTAGGGATAGGTATGGGTTTTGGGGTACAGGCGTATTTTTAGGGTTCAGGGCTAGGTTTGGGTTTTGGGGTATAGGGGTAGTTTTAGGGTTATGGGGTAGTTTTGAGTTTTGGGGTACAGGGGTTATTTAAGGGTTCAGGGCTAGGTTTGGGTTTTGGGGTACAGGGGTATTTTTAGGGTTCAGTGCTAGGTTTGGGTTTTGGGGTACAGGGGTATTTTAGGGTTCAGGGGTAGGTTTGGGTTTTGGGGTACAGGGTTATTTTTATGGTGCAGGGCTAGGTTTGGGTTTTGGGGTGCAGGGGTATTTTTAGGGTTCAGGGTAGGTTTGGGTTTTGGGGTACAGGGGTATTTTAAGGGTTCGGGCTAGGTTTGGGTTTTGGGGTACAGGGGTATTTTAGGGTTCAGGGGTAGGTTTGGTTTTTGGGGTACAGGGGTATTTTTAGGATTTAGGTATAGGTTTGGGTTTTGGGGTACAGGATATATTTATAGGGTTAAGATGGGTTAGTGTTTAAGGGTGTTGGGGTATTTTAAGGAGTACGGGTGAGTTTTGATTATGGGGTGCAGGGGTACTTAAAGGGAGCAGGGTGAACACCCGGAGCTGGAATGTACAGAACCTGGGAAGAAAAAACCCGCCCACACCCCCAGCACATGATATGAAACTTGGCACGGAATACAACAGGTGATGAACAGAATGCAGAACAACGTCATACGTTCACCCCAATACAGAGATCTGGGCCTATATCCATCATTTTTTTTGCACTCTACACCACCTCAGCCATGACCCTGTGCCTCATGGGAACATACCAAGCCGAACTGCCAGCCCATGTTTTTCCTGGACCAGACTCAAGCATCCTAGGCCCAATTTCTGGCTATCAGTCATCTTCAGCCAGGATAGCTTGACTCCAGTGGTGTGGAGAGCATGGGACTCAGGTCTGAGCATACCCATCCCACTCGGGGTGACAAATGCAAAAACAACAGTTGATGGACAGAATGCAGAACAATGTCATACATTCACCCCAGTACAGAGATCTGGGCCTAAATCCATCTTTTTTTTGCACTCCACAGCACCCCAGTTCAGACATGGCCATATGCAAATCAGCCTTGACCCTGTGCCTCATAGGAACAGTCCAGCCCGAAGGGTGGAACGTACCACATGCCCCCAGCATTTGTCACGCCCCCCCAGCACAAGCTCACAGCACAACGCAGACACGCCCACAAAGGACTACTTTGCTGGCACGGTTCTTTTACTTTTTAAATGTATATGGTGGGCATCTGCATAGCCTATGTCCTTCTGCTGCAACTGCCCTTTCCAACGCTGTATTGGGTGTTGTGATTGGTGCTGTGGTTCCTGAGATTACCCGCCTCAAAGGTTTTTGGCTCTCTCTTTATTATATTAGTATGGATAAACCACGAATATCAAATGTATATCAGCAAAACAAAACAAGAACCATGAAAAACTTCTGTCATGTTTGTATTGTTTTTTATTTTTTTTAATTTTTTTTTATTTCTTTACGTATCTCTCACAACAAGCAGATCTCCATCTACCTATTCTCCTGATTGTCCCCCAACCTAGACCTAATCTTGCTGCTTCTGACGCTGCTCCTATTCTAAAAAAATGTGTTGCAAAATTTGACGGGTCCTCGCCCAGCAATAATAAAGCTTTTCTCATTACCACCAACAGTTGATGACTAGTTATCTGACCTTCGTTTTATGAACAAAACTTGGGCCTACTGAAAATTCTTTTGAAAACCTGAAAACTCTCCATTCACTCACTGGACAACATCCCTGTATATTAATGGCACTCAGGTGAATCCACACTCCACGCCCCTTCTGATCAGTTTTAGACTTCTTTAACCAAATGCGTAACCTGTCCCCCTCTAAAAAGACCTCCTTGCTATCTAGACCCATTTCTTCCCTTAAACTCAACAATTCTGAGACTCGAAATGCCCCAAAAAATAACCAAATCATACATACACGGAACATTCTAACTTCATGTGTATCGTAACAGGCCTCTGGCAGCTTCAACAACAAACGCTGCAATAACTCAAATGAAATGGGAGCTCTCCCTTTCGTTATCAAGAGCTGTTCCTTTTGCAAGCCTTTTAACATTTTTTTTTAATAATATAATATTGTCAATGGGGTCAAAACCCCAGTACAACTGTCCATAAAAAGAGACCCCAGCCAATTTGCCTGCTATCGTGGAATGGCAAAGACCTTTTGAAATTAACATTAGGACAAAATCTAGCACAAAAGTTACGGACTCCTGATCACTCGGTAGATTAGGAACATCTTTCCCATAACTTAGAAAATCTTGCCACGCCATCCTGTAAGTCCGTTGAGTAGCCGGCGCAATAGACTGTTCCACCAGCTGCACGATTCTCAGTCCCCTAGGGCACAGACGCTATGAGGAATTGGAGTTTTCGAGCTTGCCGCTCCATGGGCCAGGGACCGAAATCTTTCCCACTGGGAACGAGAAAGCGCATCGGCAATCATGTTATTCACTCCCGGAATATGCTTTGCCTTGAAAACAATGTTCAGTCTGAGAATCAACAACTTAAAAGCCTTAAATAAGCGCAACACCCTCAGATCTTTTACCTTTTCCCTATTGACCAGGTTGACAACTGATATATTGTCCACGTGAAACAAAATCGATCGTTCTATTGCTCAGCTCAGGACCCCACACCATCAGTGCCACTAATAAGGGGAACAATTCAAGGAACGCAATGCTGCGGCCTTGTGTCTTCCAAGACTCTGGCCATTCCTCCGCGCACCAGCGCCCACCCCAAAATATTCAGAAACCATGCGCACCTGAAGCATCTGAGTAAAGTTGTACCTGCCACATCATGTCTTTGTCAATGAAATATAATGAAACGCCATTAAAAGCCTCAAGAAAAAGTAGCCAAATCCTCAAATCTTCCTTGACGCTCTTTGTCAACCTAATCCTGTGATGCGGCATGGTAGCTCCTGACATTGCCATACCTAGCTGTCTACAGAAAGTTCTGCCTGCTCTAACTACTCTGCACGCAAAGTTTAAATACCCTAACAAGCGCTGAACCTGCCTCAACTGTAATTTGTCTACCTTTAGAGCCTCCATTGCACACCTCTTAATTTCTTCTAGCTTGTCCTGTGGAAGTCTAGCCAACATAACTGACGTATCAATTTCTATGCCCAAAAAAGTGATCTTAGTATCTGGGCCTTCTGTTTTATCTGCCGCTAAAGGTACTCCAAAATCCGCTGCCATATTCTGAAATGACGTCATTGCTGCTTTACAATCTCCAGACTGTGCCCGGCCCATGAACAAAAAATCGTCCAAATAAAGCCAAACCTGTCCTGATGTATAATCCTGCTGAAACACCCATTGCAAAAACAAACTGCATAATTCAAAAAGGGCACACGAAACTGCACAGCCAATTGGGAGCACTTTATCAAAAAAAAAAATAACCATCAAATTGCATCCCCATCAACTCAAAGTCTTCCGGGTGGATTGGAATCAACCTGAATGCAGCTTGTATGTCGCATTTTGCAAGTTCTGCTAGGTTTCCCAGCCCCTCGACCATTTTCAATGCCTCATCCACTGCGGTATATGACACAGACGTGTCTTCTTCAGCAATGAAATCATTGATGGACATGCCCTCTGGCCATGAAAGATGTTGAATCATCCTATATTCCCCAGGTCTTTTTTTGGGAATAACTCCTAATGGTGAAATGATCAAGTTTTCAAAAGGAATTTGGCAAAAGGGGCCTGCCACACTGCCTAGCACCTCCTCCCATAACTGCCGCACCACTTCTGAGAAATCTTTCGCAGACCGCAGATTATCTGCCCAACATTTGACTCTCAGGCCCTGGTAACTAATTCTGAAGCCTTCTTTAAACCCCCAATACAATTTTGCTGCCGCTGATCTGTCTGGATAACTATTCAGCCACGGAACCAACAATTCCCATTTAATTGGGGTAAAAGCTTTTTGGTAAAGGAGGGAGTGGAGCCCCTCTTCCCCTCGCTGGTTGACCTTGCTCTAGAAATCTATGTCCCATCCCCCCTAACGCAGCTGTAAAACATTGGGGGAGCGCATGCCTACCCCCACATTGAGAGCATTCGTGTTTGAAACTGCAGTATGGTCTGTTACAGTAGCCCCGGTTATAATTCCAACATGCCCCAGTTCCGCTGGTCTGTCCTCTAGCCACTGTCCCCGCCCCTCCCTGGGAGGCGTGCCCAGGAAAGGGCCGGTACGCCACTGGCAGACCACTAGCTGTGTGTGTAGTGGCTGGAGGGTGGGAGGAGGACATCCACTGAAGCCATAGTTCAGCATCAATGTCCCCCTATGGCCTATCTACAGAAATACTCATCCTGGCCCTGAACTCCTCGTCATTTCCTTTGCCTGAAGGTCGCGGTGTAAAAAGCGAAACACATCTACATACTCATGCTGCCATATTTTATTTTCTGCTTGGCTTTTATACTCAAATGGGAGCCCAACGGCATCGCCAACCCCGTAGTAGGCAGTCTCTTTGGCACACTTAACACTTCTTTACCTACTTCCTGTGGTGTATTTTGACCCTCACCCCCAAGCTTCTCACCTGTTGTGGAACCTACCACCTTGTTTTGCACCACCGACTTTTGTACATTGTCCCCTGCTAAAGTGTCTTTCCCTTTGGGTGGGACTACATTCCATGCCCCCCACCAGCACTGCTTACCCTTTGTTAACTGCTCTTCTCTCCTCTGGAATTCGGTTTGAGAAATCTGCTTGTGATTCTCCCGTAACAAGGGTGCTGCATCTTCTCTTGAAACCTGAAATAATTTAGCAGATGTTGTTGCCCCACTCCCCCACCCCTTATTTCATTTTTTGTGTGGCAAGTCCTCCGACTCACCCCAAACGTCTTCCCCACCATTCTTCTCCAGATCTCCTATCCCTGGTTATTCTCTTATTTGATCCCTCTGGGGATGAAACACTTGCTGACTTCCTCCTGGACGTTCCCCATCCCCGACCCCACCATCATAAGTATTCCAATCCAAAGCAGACCCTCGCTCTAAAAGCCTGCCCGCCCTCGAAGAATCCGCTGAAAATCCAACCTTAAAACCACTGCGATCAGCGGCCCCCAGACTTAACTCCTCTGCTCCATGAGATCATCCTTCCCTGCCGGTCTTCTTATCTTTACCACAGTTAGATACATTGCTCCGAAGGACTTCTTCCCGTCTCCCCTTAATGAAAGCACTGTCTTTATTGTAGGACTTGCTGGCTGTGCCTCGGTGGCTGTCCACTGCCCTGTCATGTCCCACCCGAACGTGGGTAGCGTCACCAAATGCACTCAATGAATGGAATTTTAGAAACGTTGTTATCATTTAATATCAATAAAAATGTATTCAGGAAAGTTTTTTTGGTCTTGATGTTATATTCACATCATAAATTCATGAAAAAATCTTAATTCAATTCTTATAATTCATTTGTGGTTTCCCAATGCATTTCGGGCCGGAGGCCCTTCATCAGGGGGTTAACAGTACTGTTGGTAAAGGATAATACACAAAAATGAATACACAACATTTTGTATAAGCAGTCATTCATTCTTAAAGACTGTCATAATTAGCTATTTCATTATGATCTATGCATTTCTTGACATCATTGCACAAGGAAAGTAAACGTTTGAACTCAAAATGATAACCCACAAGGTGGAACATTTTTCAAAACATTTCACACATTTAGCGATGCTCGATGGGAGGGTTTGGGGACTAGAAAACGTCTCAATGGTGTAGATTGGGAAGATGCCCAGAGTGGTAATGTAGGTGGGGGTAGCACAAATCCTAAATACAACGTGTAACGAAATTCGAGAAAGTACCCATACTTAAAGTGAAGTGAAGTGTGTCCTACCTTTAAAACGGTTGTGGGTAAGTTAAGAATTGCCCTTTTCAAATGATCGGGTCCTGCGGAACGAAAGTGTGAAATTAATCTAAAGCGTGATGCGGCGCAGAGCGTGATCGGGGTATCAAGCCCCTGTTGCTTAAATGGTAGTTGACAAAAACGTACCTTATTAACGTAGATCACACTCGATTCCACGATGTGAACTGCTTTTGTGGGGGACAAAAAGTATGAATGTAACCGTCAGCGCTTTAAAAGCGTGTGGCCTGGCTGGTCTGATTGCTAACCATAGGGGTGCTTCGGAGTTACTCACCGCTTTCATTGCAAGTGCTCGGCTCGAAAAACGTTCCGGGTGTGGTGGCCGGATGGAATGCGGAAGTCCCGGCTGTGTGTATAAAGTAAAGGTAACTTGACGGGAATGGTCACGTGACTTGGAAAGAGAAGGAAAATCTACACACGACTAGCGTGGGATGAAAGACAGACGCGAGTCGGTCTAAACATTCAAGGAATGTTACATCGCTGTGAGTGTGTTTTTAAAAAAGTCAACAAATGTACAAGTAAGAACAAACGTGGATCAAAGGCATTTTTATGGTCAAACGTATATGGGTCGAAAAAAAGGGAAATCGAGGCACTAAGCACTACCGAACAAGTCCAAGCGGTGTGTGTCTGTGTGAGCTGCTGGTATGTACATGCAAATCTATTAGGGTAGAACGGCCAGAGTTATAAAGGAACAATGGTACCATAAACACATCAAATACATAATCACGAATGCATTGTATGAGTAATAATACACATCAACACGTCCATGGGTGATATGATCTGGTTGTCTAGCTACAAAAAACAATGAAAGTCCATACGATCATTGAGTCCTTTTGGATTGTTTGTGGTTAAGCGATTGATCCAAAATATTTCACGACTCAGCAAATGTTGGCTATTGTCTCTTCCTGGTAAAATTCCAGGTTGTTCCAAAACAAGAAACCTGAGTTGACTGGGGGTATGATTGTGGACATTGAAATGTGTTGCCAAAGGAGATTTTGAACTCTTGGTACGAATGTTTTGTGTTCCGTCAGTCTTGTTTTTATTTTTCGTTCAGTTTTGCCCACATAGGCCAAGCCACAAGGGCATTTAAGCATGTAAATTACATTACGGCTGTCACAAGTTGTAGACACTTTCAATTTGATAGTTGTTCCTTGGCAAGGATGTCGGACTTCATTCCCTTTGATGATGGCATTGCAGTTCCCGCAGTTATGGCATGGCATGGTACCTTTGTATGCAACAGATTTTACTTCACTTTTTGAATAAAGTATTTCTTTCATGTTTCTTGTTCGCTGGTATGCAAACCTGGGTGGAGTTGTAAAAATACCATTGAAGTCTTCTTCGAGTGCCAATAATGGCCAATGTTTCAGTATTATTTTTTTGATGCGATGACTCTCCGTTGAGTACTTGGATGTGAATACTGTTCTTTCTTGTTGTTTGTACTCTCTTTGGCTTTCAATAAAGATGATCCAGGTATGATGGATGCCTTGGCCGTTGCTTCGTTGAGAATAGCAGTTGGGTAGCCTCGCTCCCGAAATCTGTCAATGATGTTTTGCATGTTCTCAGTGTAAATTTGATCAGAAGACGATATTCTCTTGACTCGTAATAACTGAGAATACGGAAGATGTTGTTTGAGTGAGGGTTGATGAAAACTTTGAAAGTGTAATAAATTGTTTCTGTCTGTGGATTTAGTGAATACGGTAGTTTCAAGTCTGCCTTGTTTGTTTTCAATCATAACATCCAAGAAGGATATTTGTTGAGTCTGTATATTGTGGGTGAATTGGATTCTGTCATTGACCTTGTTTAATTCCGCAATTGCGCGGTGAGAGTTTGTTTTGATCCTTTTCAAAAAATAAATATGTTGTCTATGTACCTTTTGAATAAGATCAAGTTGTCTGTCCATGTGTTGTTATTCAGTATATGATCCAGTTCATATCTGTGCATGAAAAGGTTCGCGTACGCCGGCGCGGCGTAATTTCCCATGGCAGTACCTGAAGATTGAATAAGGTACTCCTGTTCCACTGAAAATAACTGTGGTACAGCGTGAAGTTCAACAGTTCCATAAGGAATATCATGAAATTTTCATCCATTTCAGTTAACATGAGAAATGATGCAACTGCTTCCATCCCTAAATTGTGGGGAATTGAGGTGTACAAAGATTGTACATTGATGGTGCAAAGTAGCATCTCCTTGGTGTATATGGTAGCGTGTTCTTCCAAAATGTTAAGAAAATCTTTGGTATCCTTGATATATGTGGACATTTTTTGCACAATGGGTTGCAAGTGTATGTCACCGTATCTTCCTACGGGTTTGTGAAAGGAATTCAAGGTAGAGACGATAGGCCTGCATGGAGGATGGGTAGGATGTTTATGAACTTTGGGGATCATGTATATATAAGGAACTGACGGATTTTCTTTGGTAAGGTAATTCCTCTATTTTGTACCAATGGTGCCAGAGCTGATGGCTTTATCGATGATGTTTGTTAGTACAATGGTGAATTCCTTAGTTGGGTCATGTAGAATCTTGTGGTATGTATTAGTATCTGTAACATGTTCATTGACTTGCTGATTATAGTATTCCGTATCCAAAATGACAAGGGCACCCCCTTGTCTGCCTGACGAATGGTGATGTCCGTATTGTCAGCCAATTTCCTTAAAATGTGATATTCCTTTTTTGACATGTTTGAAGATTTAGACAGTGGTTGTTTGTACATGGATTCTATCTCTTTAGAAATCACCTTCCCATAGGCATCAAGTACTTTGTGACTGGTTGGGGGCATGTACTTGCTTTTGTTACGTAGACCCATGAGTGTATCCTTAGTGGGTTCTGTGGGTGTAGGAATAACGTTGGTAAAGCAGTGCCTGAGCCATAGTAGTCTCATGAATTTGTATACACAGATTTGTGTGTCCAACGAATTTGAATGATAGGTGGAAACGTACGTGGTTCCCTTTTGTAAAACTTTTTTCTTCATATTGGTGATTTTGTGTTTGGACGGATTTATGACCAGGGTTTTTGACTCCTCGTGTTTTTTGCAACTGGGTCTCATTGTGTTCCTCCGAAAAACAAAAAATGAAAAATAAAAACAAGACTGACGGAACACAAAAGTAACATTTGTACCAAGAGTTCAAAATCTCCTTTGGCAACCCATTTCAATACCCACAATCATACCCCCAGTCAACTCAGGTTTCTTGTTTTGGAACAACCTGGAATTTTACCAGGAAGAGACAATAGCCAACATTTGCAGGGACGTGAAATATTTTGGATCAATCGCTTAACCGCGAACCATCCAAAAGGACTCAATGATCGTATGGACTTTCATTGTTTTTTGTAGATAGACAACAAGATCATATCACCCATGGACGTGTTGATGTACATTATTACTCATACAATGCATTCGTGATTATGTATTTGATGTGTTTATGATACCATTGTTCCTTTATAACTCTGGCCGTTCTAACCCAATAGATTTGGATGTACATACCAGCAGCTCACACAGACACACACCGCTTGGACTTGTTCGGTAGTGCTTAGTGCCTCGATTTCACTTTTTTTCGACCCATATACATTTGACCATAAAAATGCCTTTGATCCACGTTTGTTCTTACTTGAACATTTGTTGACTTTTTTAAAAACACACTCACAGCGATGTAACATTCCTTGAATGTTTAGACCAACTCGCGTCTGTCTTTCATCCCACGCTAGTCGCGTGTAGATTTTTCTTCTCTTTCCAAGTCATGTGACCATTCCCGTCAAGTTACCTTTACTTTATACACATAGCCGGGACTTCCGCATTCCAGCCCGCCACCACACCCGGAACGTTTTTCGAGCCAAGCACTTGCAATGAAAGCGGTGAGTAACTCCGAAGCACCCCTATGGTTAGCAATCAGACCAGCCAGGCCACAAGCTTTTAAAGCGCTGACGGTTACATTCATACTTTTTGTCCCCCACAGAAGCAGTTCACATCGTGGAATCGAGTGTGATCCACGTTAATAAGGTACGTTTTTGTCAACTACCATTTAAGCAACAGGGGCTTGATACCCCGATCACGCTCTGCGCCGCATCACGCTTTAGATTAATTTCACACTTTCGTTCCGCAGGACCCGATCATTTGAAAAGGGCAATTCTTAACTTACCCACAACCGTTTTAAAGGTAGGACGCACTTCACTTCACTTTAAGTATGGGTACTTTCTCGAATTTCTTTATACGTTGTTTTTAGGATTTGTGCTACCCCCAACTACATTACCACTCTGGCCATCTTCCCAATCTTCACCATTGAGACGTTTTCTAGTCCCCAAATCCTCCCATCGAGCATCCCTAAATGTGTTGAAAAATGTTTTACCTTGTGGGTTATCATTTTGAGTTCAAACGTTTACTTTCCTTGTGCAATGATGTCAAGAAATGCATAGATCATGATGAAATAGCTAATTATGACAGTCTTTAAGAACGAATGACTGCTTATACCAAATGTTGTGTATTAATTTTTGTGTATTATCCTTTACCAACAGTACTGCTAATCCCCTGATGAAGGGCCTCCGGCCCGAAATGCATTGGGAAACCACAAATGTATTATAAGAATTAAACTAAGACTTTTTTCATGAATTTATGATGTGAATATAAGATCAAGACCAAAAAAACTTTCCTGAATAAATCTTTATTGATATTAAACGCATAACAACGTTTCTGAAATTCCATTCATTGAGTGCATTTGGTGACGCTACCCACGTTTGGGATAGCGCAACACAACGCATCAATTGTTCCTTTAGCCCTCAAAGGATTACCAAATAGCACCTACCGAACCTAAGCAAAATCTCATCCTCCAATCTAATCAGTAGTGCGATTTTTCTACCACCTAACTAGCATCATGTCCCACCCGAACCCATTGCCCATCCAACAGTTCTCCCAGCTCTTCTTCCTCCTCTCCAAAACCTGTAGGCGCCTGTCGAGCTACTGGAAATAAATACTCCCTGTTGAAACGTGTATTTTCCAATCCATTGTCATACATAAATTCCAGAAACCCCTCCTGATCTCCTTCCTGCTGCAAACTTGCATCCTCTTGCTGGCTAATGTCCACCTCCCAGTCCCCTGCTGACTCTTGTTCAGCCACTTGTCTGTCTTGTGAGGTGAATTTAAGATTCTGTACAATGTCAAATTGGCCAGCTGGTGTCATGCTCCCTGACTAATTTGGGTCTTTTCGATGGAAAAAAGGCGGTAAATTACACTGCCTCCCCTCCACTACCTCAGTTTGTGTTTCTCCCTCAAAAGGCTATTCGTCGCTAGCACTTGAGTAATCTATAAGCACCGTGGCAGGAGTATCAATTGCCTCTGACAGAACTGCCCCTTCTCGTTCTTCTCTGCCATGTTCTTGTACACACACTACATTCTGTGGTACACTAAATACAGCAACCGGTTTAGGCCTGGTTACATTAAAAGATAATGCTCCAGCACACCCCCCCTTCCTCTCACAGTTCCTAGCACATTATTGTCCCCACCCCTCGCCTGGACAGCCTCCTTATCGAGGTGCTCAGCTGACTCACCCATCTGTCCTGCACGTCTTCCGGACCCTCTCAAACCAGCTGGAGAAAGGGAAAGCGTTTTCTTCTGTCTCTGTATCAATTGATCGCCTCTCACTGACGGCACTCGACGAGTTCCAGCTGAGCGCGCCCTCCGCACACACCTCCATATCGTGGACGACGACCTGCAGGCTTCAACAGCGCGGCGAACCCCTCTTGACGCACTTCTCATGGGCGGCCTGGCAGGAATTAGCAGCACGTCACCCGCACCGTCAGCGAGCAAATCACTTCTTCCCGCTGCCGCAATTACTCGTAGAGCTTCTCGAAGTGCTTCGTGAGAAACCATGGCTCTCCAAAATTGTTGACCACAAGAATTTGGACACCTCACAAAAAGCTTCTCGATTCTCTCCTCACCGTCACGCTAAAATGGCGCTCCTACCCTTTCCTTTATGACGTCACCACCCGCCTCGCGCCGTTACCCAACCCGCCAATCTGCGCCCCCGGCCTGTCTCACTCGGGCAAAAATCCCCGAGGGAGAAACGCTTATCGCTCTGCCCTCCCCCCCCCCCCCCAGGACCCCATTCATTTAGGAAGAAAGTGCAGACTAAGCAGATCTCGCGATACTTCTGGTGCAGTCCCTCAGTACAGGGCCAGCGAAACCCCGATTGGATAGCATCCTTACAATATACCAGGGTGCAGGAACTTTAGTGGAGAAGTGTGGCTCAGGGGTTAGAGGCGGCAGACCTGGAGCTTGAGTTTCGGCAGTGGCGGTTTTTCTATTAGGGCGTCGGGGCTCCGCCCCCGTTACATTTTTAGATGTGTAGTTCATAGTTATTTTTATTTATAATAAATGCCCATTTATCAGCTGCCGAAAATTGCATCAACTGAATGGCATTAACAACACCAGTCTCGAACTCGGGGCTGCAGGGAACACAGGAAGCCTAGCCTTCGTGTTTTTGCCGGCTGAGAACCTCACAGCCCTGAAGGCTGTGATGTCATCAGCTCGGCAAACCACTAGCTGTGAGGCGCAGTCTCCACCCCCTGATGGCGTGGAGGTTAAGTTAGCCCCGGGCGTTTTGAAAACAAGCCCGGGATCGCAACCCCCCTACGTCAATCAGAGAGTGGAGAGCTTGTCACCACACCCTTTCCCAACTCCTTACAGGGCATGGGTGGGAACCCTCCCTGTGACGTGTTGGGAAAGGGTGTGGCAGGTGGGAAGCAGGAATCGAGTCTGCGCAGACTCGACCACCTCAGACTGCTTCCCGCGTATGAGTCTGCACTCTGCATGGCCCCTGGCAGTCGGAATGGATTTTTTACTGCGTCAGGATGGATTACTCACTATTTGCTGGGGCTTACAGCATTGGTATTTGTTCGGACTGCCTGCCGTCTGATTCTGAGCTAACTCTGTCAGTTGAGCTCACCAGCCGAGGTAAAGCACAGGAGTTTATTTCTTACTTCTAGTAAAGGCCTGTTCAGGGTCTTGTTGTCACGTCGGGGCCGGGGCATGGCCTATTTCGGACCTCAGGTCACCCGTCCACTTTTAATTTGAAAATGGTATTTAGATAGGACTAGGAGATCTATTTTATATGACGTTTTGTGTCTGCTTGAAGAGTCATGGCAGCGTGGATACGAGAGGTCTCGTTTGTTAAAAGGCCAGTTCAGGAAATGTTAGTGATTATAATTTTCTCTATAAGTATTTATTCTCATGGCATTGTTAACCAACAATATATTTTACATTTAAATATGTAATTGATTTAGCAAAAAAGAATGAAAGTATAGTTTGAAAAGCTGGTAAAGTTAGCCTCCTAAATGGTTAATGTAAATGATAACAAGATGGTTGAAACGGATTCTTTTGGAACTGTTCAATATTCATAAACATGCATTTTACGTTCACAATGTAGATTTATCTGAAGCCTTCTCTTCTATAAACGTTTTCCTCCTGACAAGCATCAACAAAACCTATCTCAAACACGTATTTGGAAGTATGCACAAAAACAAAGCACTAATCCTAATTTACATATCTACACTACCTAGCTATAAAAGTAAACCAGGTAGAAATGTTAATTATCCCTGAGTAATCGGAGTAATTTCGGTATTTTGCTTTACTCTTGTGATGGGAAATTACCAAAAATTACGCAAGTATGCCCGTTCGTGGTCGTGTAATTTGGGGCAAAAATGTCTACCCAAGAGCACAGGGACAGAGTTCGAGTTGCTGCTGGCTACTGCTCTTTCTGTTCTGTTGCATTTAACACTATCATGTCAGCACAACATTCATTTGTAGGTTCGTTTTGAAAGAAAGGGTGTATTTTGCTGCAAGAAAATAGTGCTAAATGCAAAGGTATTATAATGTTCTCTAAAAAGTGCTTGTCTAAGAAGAAATTTGACTACATGCTCTTTAAAAAAATGTTTTTAACAAATAGCTTTCTGTGCAAGTGATGTTCACTGCGCTTTCCTTTATTGGGGACTGTTCATTGAAGGCTTGTTTATTATATTTTTCTTTACAGGCCCGGTTGTATGACATTTTCATCTATTACTTTTCTGAAATGAAATGGCGGCAAAGTAATATGCTAAACACTTTACAAACCTGTAAATAAATGAATACATTTTGCTTTGGTTTAAGGGGTCAGTACACCATGCAGTGCTCTGGTATAAGCGCCCTTTAAAAGTGCCTGCTTTTTCACGTTTGGTTGAAGCCTGGTCTATCCAGTGTTCATTCAGTTTTTCTTCAATGGTTCTGTTGATGGAGGGGTCACTGACTGCTTGTTTCGTGAAAGTTTTTATCCAATAACGAGTGGGTCATTCCGAGCAGGGAGAATGTTTGTGTGTGCGCAACGGATGCATAGCTATCTCCAAGTTACTGCCTGTGCTCCAGGTTTCTCTGTGTCATGTACCGTGCTGTGTGCATGTGTGGGGGCAAGACGCAATTTAAACCGAGCAGTGCTCCGTGCATGCACTGTAGATGTGCTGGGTTTGTGAAAGTGACCCATTGCTGTACTGCACTGATGTTAAGATGTGTTGAACTGTGGCGACAGGTTGCTGTGTATCAGTGTTAAGCTCTGCAAAGGTGCTAGATGAAAAAAGTGTTGTTAATTTACATTGTTAGCTCTACCGTTACTCTTGTGCTGAAGTGCTGGTAGTTGTATTCATTCCGAGTATGGACAGCAACATTATTTGAGTAACAGACGTACTCCGATTAGAAGCAGAAGTACGGCTGCAGCAGAAATACGTCCGTACACTCACACACAGACTGCTAGCCCAACTCTCGTTTAGCTTGAGCACGTCAGCAGCAGAGTGAAAAGGTCCTGCATGCACGTGGAGAGAGGTTGTGCATTTGGAAGACATGCGTTTTTCTTTATTTTAATTTCTATCAGTTTAACAGTTGCGTTTACAGCTACTCCCGGCTCGGGGCATTTATCCACTCTTTTTAAAAAAATGTCTCCGGGGGAACCCCCAGACCCCCCATAGGTTGTTCGGTCTCGCTCTCTACGCTTGCTCGCCGAAGGTGTAGTACGGCAAAATGTTACGCCCGCCACGTTCAAATGTCACCAGCCGCCACTGAGTTTCGGCCCTGGACCAGGGTTCAATTCCCCGTCTCGGCGGGTCTTGGGCTCAATAATCCCATGGACTCGATAATTCTCGCTCCGGTGCCTTCTCGACTCACGGGTTCACACTCTGCGCCTCTGGGCAATAGCTTGCTTAATCTCCACATTGGCCCTTCGCGGCGGGATGCCTGGCTTTCACCTTGTGGATACCCTTCCAGGGCTATCTCACAGGGGAATACCAGGACGGGTTCCCTAAGCAAGCGCGGAGATGCCCCAGGGTAAGTCCTGCGCTATATAAGTTTCATACATTTACATTTACATTTACCTCATTGACACGAGGGGTGCAATACCAGGGGTCGTCACTAGGGGTCCCTAATCAAGAAGACTGCCCGGCTCCTCGATAGCCACTAGGGGTGCAATATCACGGATCGTCACTAGGGGTCCCTAATCAAGACAGCCAGGCTCCTGATAAATATACACTAGGGGTGAAAAACCATGGATCGTCACTAGGGGTCCCTAATCAAGACAGCCAGGCACCTGATAAATAGACACTAGGGGTGAAAAACCATGGATCGTCACTAGGGGTCCATAAGCACATCATCCAGGCACCATACTGTAACATACATGGGCTGGGGTTGCAGGGTCGAGGCTACTACAGGTCCTGGTCCAGTCAGACTCCACGCTGTATGTGGACAGCATATGACTGCAGCAAGATAAAGATTAGCGAAAAGGTCCTGCGGATTTATTTATTGTTTTGCCTTAAGCGACGCTCTTCCGACAGGGCTTACCAGCAATCAGGGTGAAAGAATCTGAAGGAACATCCGCCTGCCCACAATGCATTGCAAATATATACCCGACCCAAACACAAAACAAAATGCATTTCTTGTTGACTAGAGTTTATTCTAGTAATTTTATGCACAATATGCTCGTGCTTTTCTCTCCAAATTTTAGTGTCAACACCGGACAGTTCGCCGCGCTCATATTTATAGTAGTCTTAATTATTAAAGACAACCCTTCGCTGCTGAGAATTATGAAACCTGAAAAGATTCGCAACGTATGTTATGTTCGTCGTACTGCGTGTCGTGGCTGATAACATAAATGAATTTATGGGAGATCTGTGCCAATGCGAAGCTTGTGACGGTCAGTGTTTACGGATCAGATTTCTCTTGCACATGTGTCACCCGTTCTAGTGCGCCTTTCAGAAGTGGCTGAGTAAAATGTACAAGATTGCATTCAGTCATCAGAAAGTGTCAAATACAGGAGACTAAAATGCAACGGGTACGACTTCATTATACAGTTGGAGCAAAAGATAGCATTTCATAAATTTAACTGAAATTCTAGTGGCAAAGCCAACATAAAATGAGAGAAAATGCAATGCGCAAAATACAAAAATAATACACAATCCAAAATACCCTTTAAAATACTGTCACTAGTTAATAACAATTGATTTCCTAGTATTGATGGCCTTTAATAAAAAAGATGCTAGGTGGAAACACAGTCCCGGATCCTCCATTCCAATGAGCAGGTTCATGGCTCCTGCGCGGATCTAATATTGTACTTTAAAAAGATAGGTTTAAAATAAAAAGTCCTAAAATTAAAATATAATTAACAAAAGAGTAAAATATGGAAGTAACTTTGCTGGGAAGCTTAATCACATGAGCAAGGAGTGGTGGTACTCTGTTTCATATTAGGAAAAGCTACCAAATAATGGGCTATTTCTAGTCTTAGGCGTGTCAATACATATCTATGGGAAGCAATAGTTACGAAAGCTAAATACGGTTGGAAAACCTTTCCAAGTTCCAGTTGCCGATAAAATATCACTGTTGGTTGTTTCTCAGTTACACAGGAGCGAGATACCTTTTTCGCCTCCAGAAAAGCAGTTTTAATCTCTGATTTTGTTAAAGTATCTGTGAGGCATGGGTCCAAACGTATACCAAAATTAAATAAGCAGGTAAACCAGTAACAAACATACTTAATCAATGGCATTTTGTTGCAGCTATCTAACCTTAAGCAGTCTCGAATTAAGGTATGTGTGAACGCAGTCTCTTCCTTACTCCATATGGATTTCCAGAGGAGGAGGGGGCGCATAGCCGCTAGATCTGAGATATATTCTAGACCCACCTCATTGTGTATTAATTCTGTAGAGGCAGAGGACGGGGCACATAATTAATGTTTAAGGTGCAGGTTCTCTTCAATTAGTAGGTATTTTTTTTCTACAATAGCCCCAGAGACCTGCCCCATATAAGGCTGCTGTCACACACCTGGCCTTGTAAATATCCACCATATCCTTTGGTCTACAAGTTCCTAATTTAGCTGCGAATCTAAATATGCCATTGGTATTCCTCGACATTTTTGTCCTGACATTGGCATGTTCGTGAACCCAATTTCCGTTCCCTGAAAAGGGCACTTTCAAATAACAGAACGAGTTGATCACCTGCACCCTAGAGTCATCAATGTAAAAAGGCCTGGACAGTTTGGGGTGCTTACCACATGCCATGATAAATGTTTTTTGTTTTATTAATAAGGAGCTTCCTTTTATCAATAAACTAGCAGCCCGTCCCGACGTTGTCCGGGTATGAATTGCTGCCGGCCAGTAGTATATTGTTTCGTAGGATTTCATTTTGATAGCATTTCTTATCTCTGACAGGCCTGTGAAACGCTCCGATTCACAGTGCACTGCTGATGCACTTAAGAGTGCGCGTTCAGTAGTGTGTGAACTCGAGTTTCCCTACTTTATTTTCCTTGCAATATTATATAGTGCGAACTCGGCAACATTGCATGAGCACAATTTACATTACAGAAGAACACATTGATTTGTGGTAGGCACGAGGACACAACGCGATTTGCCTGGAATCACAGGATGTTGAGCTGATGCCGAGATTCTAACGTAGCTCCCCATCTCTAAAGTTCACAATTCTAGAACTTGTGGTGGGAGGTGTGTCTAAAAGTGTATGTCGGTGCTGGGCATCAATGAGAGAGACCTGTGCATTTTTCCAATTGGTGGTGAAAAAATATGAGTATGTTGCTGTAGATGTGGGCCGCCGCTTCTTTCCGCATACCCTCACTCTGCATATTTTCATTACGAAAGTACCATGACTCCGCAATGCCATTATAGCGCATGGCATTACATTTTATATGCTTTTACCACGCATACATCTACAACGAAATTCGTTGTAAATGCATGAATGGTAAAAGCATGTTTTTTAAAAATGTTTGGATAAGGCAAGTATGGGTATAGGGGTATATGTTTTGGGGTACTGAGGTATATGTTTGGGGGTGTTTGGGTATTTTAATGGTTCAGATATAGTTTTGGGTTATGGGGTACAGGGGTATTTTTAGGGTTCAGGGCTAGGTTTGGGTTTTGGGGTATAGGGGTATTTTTAGGGTTCAGAGGTAGGTTTGGGCTTTGGGGTACAGGCGTATTTTAAGGGTTCAGGGCTAGGTTTGGGTTTTGGGGTACAGGGGTATTTTTAGGGTTCAGGGCTAGGTTTGGGTTTTGGGATACAGGGGTATTTTAGGGTTCTGGGCTAGGTTTGTGTTTTGGGGTACAAGGGTATGTTTTAGGGTTCAGGGGTAGGTTTGGGTTTTGGGGTACAGGGGTATTTTAAGGGTTATGGGCTAGGTTTGGGTTTTGGGGTTTTGGGGTATTTTAGGGTTCAGGAGTAGGTTTGGCTTTTGGGGTACAGGGGTATTTTTAAGGTTCAGGGGTATGTTTTGGTTTTGAGGTACAGGGGTATTTATAGGGTTCAGGGCTAGGTTTTTGGTTTTGGGGTACAGGGGTGATTTTTAGGGTTTAGGGATAGGTTTGGGTTTTGGGGTACAGGGTATATTTATAGGGTTAAGATGGGTTAGTGTTTAAGGGTGTTGGGGTATTTTATAGAGTAAGTGTGGGTTATGATTATGGGGTGCAGGGGTATTGAAACTAGGGGTGGGCGGAATTGGCGCGAACTTGGTACAATAAATCCGCAATATTTCGTTCTGTCAGATTTCTAATTATTAAAACAGAAACCTCATATATTCAAGGTAAAATAACAAGTATTTCTACATGCTAAAATGCATATAGTCATTTCACAAAAGTGAAATTAGCTTCCAGCAAGCAGTGAGAGAGGTGATGATTTTGAGATCAAGCCCCTGCAAACCATTATGGGACGAGATTAGCAGTGGGAAGTGAATATTATAGTATCCAAATAATTCTACAAAGAGCTTCAGTTCAGCTCGTTCTCCCCAGTTGTCCCCAAGAGGCAAATGCAATAGCATTTAAAATATTATACATCAAGCTGCAGTTCACCTCATGGTCCCTAGATGTCCCTGATGAGGCAAATGCAATAGAATTAAAATATTACACATCAAGCTGCAGTTCACCTCATGTCCCTAGATGTCCCTGATGATGCAAATGCAATAGCATTTAAAATATTATATATCAAGCTGCAGTTCACCTTGCCGTCCCTAGATATCCCTGATGAGGCAAATGCAATAGCATTTAAAATATTATACATCAAGCTGCAGTTCACCTCGTCGTCCCAAGATGCCCCTGATGAGTAAAATTCCAAAACATTGAAACCCTTTCATGAATGCTAAAAATTATGCTAAGCTTATCCCATAATGCTTTGCAGGGCATTTTAGTTGTATTTTTGCCCATAACTGTTCTTGGGGTGGTTCTAAGAGAATGGGACCTCCACTGAATCACTATTTAAAGGGAGCAGGAATGTATAGAACCTGGGAAGAAAAAACAACACTTGTGACGGAATGCCCCCAGCAATTGTCACGCCCCCAGCACACCCCCACAGCACAATGCAGACACGCCCACAAGGGACTACTTTGCTGGCACGGTTCTTTTACATTTTAAATGTATATGGTGGGCGTCTGCATTGCCTATGTCCTTCTGCTGCAACTGCCCTTTCCACCGCTGTATTGGGTGTTTTGTAATTGGTGCTGTGGTTCCAGAGTTTACCTGGCCAAAAGGTGCAAGTTCTCTCTTTATAATAGTAGTATAGATAATTTAAAATTGTTAATAAGGCGCTGTAAACCAATAGGAGTACGGGAGAGTAAAACCGCATCATTGGCATATAATAGAATTGGTACGGTTTTCTCAATAATCATAGGCAAATCTGCCGGGATTAACCTCAGTGCTGAGTCTATGCTATTAATAAATAGTGAAAATAATAATGGGGCCAGCACACATACCTGACAGATGCCGCGTTTGACATTAAAAGGTGGGGTGCATTATCCTGATAGTCCATACTGTACTTTACTGAGTCAAGTCAAGTCAAGTCAGAGAATTTATATAGCGCACTACATACCCAGAGGGTCTCAAGGCGCTTAAGGAGGGGTGGGGAATTACTTGTCAAATATCCACGTTTTAAGTTGCTTTTTGAATGCTAGGTAGTTCTGGGTAAGGCGAAGGTAAGTGGGAAGTGAGTTCCAGGTTTTAGCTGCCAGGTAGGAGAAGGATCTACCTCCCATGGTGGTTTTGTTGATGCGAGGTACAGTGGCAAGAGCTTGGTTGGAAGATCGTAGCTGGCGGGAGGGGGTGTAGAAGGACAGTTGTGTGTTGAGGCATTCTGGTCCGATTTCGTAGAGTGCTTTGTGTGCGTGGGTTAGGAGCCGGAAAGTGATCCTCTTATTGACGGGAAGCCAGTGGAGGTTTTTCAGGTGACCAGAGATATGTTCTTTACGCGGGATGTCTAATATGAGCCTGGCTGAGGCGTTTTGGATTCGTTGGAGTTTTTTCTGGAGTTTAGCGGTAGTACCGGCGTAGAGGGTGTTTTCATAGTCCAGTCGGCTCGTGACCAGAGCGTGGGTGACCGTTTTCCTAGTTTCGGTGGGGATCCAACGAAATGTTTTTTTGAGCATGCGAAGAATGTTGAAGCAGGATGAGGAGACGGCGTTGACTTGTCTGTTCATTTAAAGTGAGGAATCCAGGATGACGCCCAGGTTCCGTGCGTGGTCTGTCGGGATGGGTGCTTTTCCAAGGGCTTCTGGCCACCAAGAGTTGTCCCATGCGGAGGGGGAGGTACCTAAGATGAGGACTTCTGTTTTATCTGAGTTCAGTTTCAGACGGCTGTGTTTCATCCATTCGGCTATTTCTTTCATTCCTTCGTGTAGGTTAGTTTTGGCGGTGCTAGGGTCATTGGTGAGTGATAGGATCAGTTGAGTGTCGTCCGCGTAGGAGATGATGTTGAGGTTGTGTTGGCGGGCGATGGCCGCAAGGGGGCTCATGTATACGTTGAAAAGGGTGGGGCTGAGTGAAGATCCTTGTGGTACGCCGCAGATGACTTCAGTGGCCTCTGACTTGAATGGTGGAAGGCGGACTCTCTGGGTTCTTCCGGTGAGGAACGAGGTGATCCATTCTAGTTCTTTTCCTTGGATTCCGATGTTTCTGAGGCGCTGTAGAAGGGTGCTATGGCAGACTGTGTCGAAGGCTGCGGAGAGGTCGAGGAGGATGAGGGCGACTGTGTCTCCATTGTCCAGTAGAGTTCGAATGTCGTCTGTTGCTGCGATGAGGGCGGTCTCAGTGCTGTGTTTTGCTCAGAAGCCGGACTGTGAGGAGTCGAGGGATTTGTTGGCTTCGAGGAAGGCGGCGAGCTGGTTGTTGACAGCTTTCTCGGTGACTTTGGCCGGGAATGGAAGGAGCGAGATGGGGCGGTAATTTTTGAGTTCGGTGGGGTCCGCTGTGGGTTTTTTCAGAAGGGCGCTGAGTTCAGCGTGTTTCCAGCTTTCCGGGAAGGTGGCGAAGTTGAAGGAGCAGTTGATGACGTCTCGGAGGTGCGGTGCTATGATGGAGTCTGCTTTGTTGAAGATGTGGTGAGAGCATGGGTCTGTGGGGGATCCTGAGGGGATGGAGTTCATCAGGCGGATGGTGTCCTCAGTGGAGATTGGGTTCCAGTCATTAAGGATGTTCAAGGGGGGTGAAGGTTTCGGCAGAAGGTTGGGTGGGTTGGTCTTCGGGTTGGTTGTTGAAGCTGTTGTGGATGTCTGCGATTTTGTTGTGGAAGAACGAACCTAAGGAGTCGCAAAGGGTTTGAGAGGGAGTGATGTCGTTGGAGTTGGCAGTGGGGTTGGTAAACTCTTTGACGATGTTGAATAGTTCCTTGCTGTTGTGGGCATTGTTGTCTAGTCTGTCTTTGAATGCAGCTATCTTGGCTGTCCGGATCAGTTGGTGGTGTATGCGGGTGGCGTTTTTGAAGGCGTCCCTGGTGCTGGTGTTTGGGTCCTTTTTCCAGGCCTTCTCGAGGGAGCGACAGAGTTTCTTGTATTTCTTAAGGTCATCGTTGAACCAGGGGGCGTTTTTGCTGCCTGGTTTGATTTGACGTTTTTTCAGTGGTGCTAGGATGTCGGCGCTGTTGGATAACCATAGGGTGAGGTTGGTGGCGGCTTGGTCGGGGTTTGAGGAGTGGGCTGGGGGATTTAGAAGAAGCGATGAGGAGATCTGGTCGATGGTGATTTTGTTCCAGTTTCTTTGCAGAGTTGGTTGGGGGTGGTTGTTGTGTTTGGGCTTGTTGTAGGTAAAGTGAACGCAGCTGTGGTCAGTCCAGAGGAGAGCCGTAGTGTGGCTGAAGGAGACATGATTGCTGGAGGTGAAGATAGGGTCGAGAGTGTGACCTGCGATGTGGGTGGGGGAAGTGACCAGTTGTTTAAGTCCGAGGTTGGCGAGGTTGTCCAAAAGGGTGGTGGAGTTGCGGTCGTTGTTCTTTTCAAGGTGAAAATTGAGGTCTCCCAGAAGGATCTAATCTTTGGAGGGGAGCGCGTGTGGAGTGATGAAGTCCGTGATGTCCTCACTAAATTGTGCGCGGGGTCCTGGTGGCCTGTAAAGGAGGGTGCCTCTGAGTGTGGTCTTGGGGTCGATGTGGATCTGGAAGTGAAGGTGTTCAGAGTTGGCGAGATTGACGTCAGAGCTGGTTGAGATGTGGATGGATTTCTTATGGACGATAGCGATTCCTCCTCCTGTGTGGCCGGTACGGTCCTTGCGTATGATCTTATAATCTTCTGGGATGGCAATGGTGATGTCTGGGGCGGAGGAGGCGTTCATCCATGTTTCTGTTAGGAAGGCAACGTCCGGAGAGATGGTGTCTAGTAGATTCCATAGGTCAATGGCGTGCCTGTGGACCGAACGGGTGTTGAGCAAGATGCATTGTAGGTGGTTGGGGTCGGGAATCTGAGGTGTGATCGTAGCAGGGTTGTTGACAGTGCCGATGAATTTGCAGGAGTAGCATGAGAAAGGTCCATGGGTGTGTCCAGGAGCGGCTTGGACGCAGTTGGGGGAGCGGCCGGGGTTAAGGGCTAGGAGGGTGGTGGCATCATAGGTAATGCGGGAGGGCTGGGCAATGCGAGGGCCAGGGGAACTGGCGCTGGGCGCGGTCCAGGTGCGGACGGGCGTAGACGGGCTTACCTTTGGCGCACCTTCGGCGCGGATTGGGCGCGGTCGCTGCGCGTAAATGCTGCGCGTAGGGACGTCGGTCATATATGGATAGCGGAGGGGGAGGGGCGAGGGAGGGAGGAATTTCTCACATAATCTTGGTAAAAAGAAAACAATCTCCTTAGGGGCGACCATTTCTATTAAAGAGGCCACAAGATGGAATGGTCGACCAAATCAAAAACGCTGCTGAGGTCCGCGAAACAAAGGTATAAATTGCCTTCTTTTGCTAGGGTATATTTACTAATCAATAGGTCTAGGTTTACACATTGTTCCAGAGAGCCTAGGCCTTTTCTCAAGCCATATTGGACTTCTGAGAGGATCATGTTTTAATTCGCCCAACTTTCAAGTCGTTTAAGAAAAATCCTACTCATTATCCTAATAGTAGAGTCCAAAAGGGATATAGGGCGATAGTTACTCGGTTCAGACTTGGACCCTTTCCTGTGTATAGGTATAATTATTGAGTAACCCCAAGACATCGGAATAGAATCCTCAACAGGTACATTGAAAACTCTGGTTAAAATTGGGAACACAACTCCATTTCATTCTTATAAGGTCAATTGGCACCCCATCAGGGCCCAGGGCCTTGCCCGCTTGCTATTTATTATACCTTCATGGACTTCCTCAATATCAATCAACAGGGGTAATACAGGCCAGTTGGCGTCATTTTGAATTGATGGATTTAAATTGGATGCACTCGTATTGGAATTATTAAAAATGCTAGAAAAGTGTTCCAACCAAGCATCACAATTAACTAAGGAATTCAGGGGCATATTATCAAGGGGGGTGCTAGGCAATTTTCGCCGCTTTAGCGGCCCTTTTCGGCCGCTAAACGGCAATAATTCTATCGCCCTATTAGCAAGCTGTCGCTAACAGCAGTTAGCGACAGCTTGTAGGCGATAGCGAGAGGTTAGCGGCCCGTTTTGCATGTCAGCGATATTTATCGCTAATGACATGCAAAATGGGCGTACCCAACCTGTTAGCGACTGAAAGCAGTCGCTTACATCGCTTTTGCCTATTACCAACACAGGCGTAGTGTTGGAAATATTCGTGCTAACCGCGAATATCTCCAAAAACTAACGCATGCTCAAACCAGTTCTTAGCCATTATATCCAATGGGAGGTGGATATAATGGCTAAGACCCTGTTAGTGATAATGCATAAATATCTCTGTATTCTCAGCGAAATTCACAGATTTTGCCGCTATCGCAGGGGATTTTATCGCTTTTGAGATAAACGTTGCTAATAGCACGTTATCTCTGTGATAAAATCCCGTGATGCGCTGCGATAAAAAAAATGCCGCTAACCCTACTTAGCTATAAATATCGCTATTTGTTGATAATATGCCCCTCAGTTCCGGAATGCGATCGTCCTTCAGGAAGGGACTATTCACAATATCCCAAAAAAGTTTACTATCATTCGTGTCCACTGCTAAACTCAATTTATCCCATGCTACTGTTTGAAGCTCAGCCTTTCTGTCCTTAATTGCTAACTTATAAGTAAGTCGTAACTGTTTAATACTATCTAACTGTCTAGGTTTAATATTCAAAGCCTTCTTCAAATCCCGTAATGCTCTAGAACAGTTCTGGTCAAACCAACTCATGTTGAAATTTTTGTTAGTTCTAAACGGTCGGCTTAAGGAACTATCCACCACCTTAGAGAAGTTAATCAGTATCATTTTAGCATTGATATCATCTTCAAGATACATATTAATTTCTTCCCTACAGTCATTGATTACCTTACGTTGGAAATCAATGGGGATTATCCTGGCCCACTTAATCCGTACCCCATTAGGTCTACACAGGGTTACATGTGGACCATGGGTGTCATTCGATATGTTTTTTGGTCCCCAGAAGAATAAAGACATAGAGATACTATTATGATCACTTGTAACCTGCACTTGGATCCTGGGTGTAGAATGCAGGCCTCTTGCATTACAGGAAATTACCATATCAATATTCGTTACTGCATTCCTTCGCGTAAAAGTTGGCTATTTCACATTGTTCCTGTCCGTCGCACAGATTAACAATTCCAAATTAAATTTAGCAATATCTGCATTAAGGGCCAGTCCATATTCACAGTGGGGGAAATGCATACAATCTTCTTGGTCAGAAACAGAATCCATCCCCCTCCTAAAACCACAGACATTAGCCAACGACAGGGGGCACATCTGAACATTAAAATCACCCACCCAAATGATGACAACTGGATTTCTGATGATACTGGTCAAACTGTCAAGTTCTTTTTCCAGGGCATGAACCACCGTCCCACAGGTAGGGCCAAATACAGTGTTATAAAAATTAACTACAATTACATCACTGCCCTCAATGGATTGAAGCCACATTATCTGGCTGTGTGGGCCAACCGAGACACACCGTTTAACTTTACATATTCTCATCTTAACGGACATTAAAATCAACAGACCCCCTTTAGCTCTTCCGAATGTAGAAGCTACAGCAGGTAACCAATAAGAGGTGAATCCTTCGACATAAATCGGGTCTAGACTCCATGGGGCATATTATCAACAAATAGCGATTTTTATCACTATGTAGCCTTAGCGGCAATTTTTTCATCGCCACGCATCACCGGATTTTATCGCTGAGATAATGTGCTATTAGCAAAGTTTATCTCAAAAGCGATATAATTCCCGGAGATAGCAGCAAAATCCGTGAATATTGCTGAGAATACAGCAATATTCACGCATTATTATAAAATGGCGCTCCTACCCTTTCCTTTATGACGTCACCACCCGCCTCGCGGCGCTACCCAACCCGTCAATCTGCGCCGACGGCCTGTCTCACTCGGGCGAAAATCCCCGGGGGGAGAAACGCTTATCGCTCTGCTCCCCCCCGAGGACCCCATTCAGTCAGGAAGAAAGTGCAGACTAGGCAGATCTCGAGATACTTCTGGTGCAGTCCCTCAGTACAGGGCCAGCGAAACCCCAATTGGATAGCATTGTTACAATATACCAAGGTGCAGTACCACGGGTCGTCACTAGAGGGCCCTCTCAAGACTGCCAGGAACCTCATTGACACGAGGGGTGCAATACCAGGGGTCGTCACTAGGGGTCCCTAATCAAGAAGACTGCCCGGCTCCTCTATAGCCACTAGGGGTGCAATATCACGGATCGCCACTAGGGGACCCTAATCAAGACAGCCAGGCACCTGATAAATAGACACTAGGGGGCTCATTTATGAAAGCCTTGCGCCAGCGGTGCGTCACTTTTTCCCATGTTAAAAGTGACGCACCGGTGGCGCAAGGCCTTCATAAATAAGGCCCTAGGGGTGCAAAACCACGGATCGTCTCTAGGGTCCCTAATCAAGACAGCCAGGCACCTGGCTGTCTTGATTAGGGTGCAGTACCGCGGGTCGTTACTAGGGGTCTATAACCATATCATCCAGGCACCATACTGTAACATACATGGGCTGGGGTTGCAGGGTCGAGGCTACTACAGGTCCTGGTCCAGTCAGACTCCATGCTGTATGTGGACAGCGTATGACAGCAGTAAGATAAAGATTAGTGAAAAGGGCCTGCCGGATTTATTTATTGTTTTGCCTTAAGCGACGTCTGCTTGCTCGATTACGTGAACTGTGATTTCTCCTCTTTCCTTGGCCTGATTAGCATATTGCATTTAGGAACGCTCTGCATTGCTTTCATTCTATTTAATTTGATATTGTGCCCGTGTCCCACCGCCAGCTCGCATTACTCGGTCCTGTTGTTGTCTCCTCGTCCATTTTGTTGTGCCTGCAGCCCGTCCCTCCCCCTACTTTCCCGCCTCCCAGCTCCCCCTCCCACCCACTAGACACCAGGAACGTCCCGGCTGAGGAACCTCCGTGACCTGCCTGACTCCGTGTGAAGCGGTCGCTCCACCATTCCTCCTGGATCCATAGCGCTGCTACTGGTATCGTAGCGCTGCTCCCCCACCACTGCCATAATTGAAATTATACTACTTGGATCTGCACCCGCTCTGTTGCGTAGCGCTCAGCATTACTCTGCTTGCTCGATTACGTGAACTGTGATTTCTCCGCTTTGCTTGGCCTGATTAGCATATTGCAATTAGGAACGCCCCGCATTGCTTTCATTCTATTTAATTTGATATTGTGCCGTGTCCCACCGCCAGCTCGCATTACTCGGTCCTGTTGTTGTCTCCTCACCCATTTTGTTGTGCCTGCAGCCCTCCCTCCCCCTATGCTCCCACCTCCCAGCTCTCCCTCCCACCCACTAGACACCAGGAATGTCCCGGCTGAGGAACCTCCTTGACCTGCCTGACTCCGTGTGAAGCGGTTGCTCCACCCTACCTCCTGGATCCATAGCGCTGCTACTGGTATCGTAGCGCTGCTCCCCCACCACTGCCATAATTGAAATTATACTATTTGGATCTGCACCCGCTCTGTTGCATAGCGCTCAGCATTACTCTGCTTGCTCGATTACGTGAACCGTGATTTCTCCGCTTTGCTTGGCCTGATTAGCATATTGGATTTAGGAACGCTCCGCATTGCTTTCATTCTATTTAAATTGATATTGTGCCCGTGTCCCACCGCCAGCTCGCATTACTCGGTCCTGTTGTTGTCTCCTCATCCATTTTGTTGTGCCTGCAGCCCGTCCCTCCCCCTATGCTCCCGCCTCCCAGCTCCCCCTCCCACGCTCCGCCCCCCTCCACGTCCCCATTTATGTCAGTAGGACCTACACGCAGCGTCCACGCGCAGCGATCGCGCCCCATGCGCGCCGAAGGTGCGCCAAAGGTAAGCCCATCTACGCCCGTCCGCACCAAGACCGCTCCCAGCGCCAGACGCCCTGGTTCCCGTACCACCCACCCCCCGCATTACATACGATGCCTCCACTCTCTTAGCACTAAACCCCGGCCGACTCCCCAACTGCCCCCAAGCCGCACCTGGACACACCCATGGACCCTTCACTTGCAACTCCTGCAAGTATGACGGCACCAAGACCAACTCCACATCCACAAACACCAAACAGAGATCTGACACCAACCACCTTAAATGCATCCTGTTCAACACCCGCTCGGTCCACAAACACGCCATCGACCTTTGGAATCTACTAGACACCATTTCTCCGGACGTCGCCTTCCTAACAGAAACTTGGATGAACGCCTCCTCAGCTCTAGACATCACCATAGCCATCCCGGAAGACTACAAGATCATCCGAAAGGACCGCACCAAGCAAACAGAAGGAGGCATCGCCATCGTCCATAAGAATTCCATCCGCATCTCTACCAGCTCAGACATAAACCTCGCTAGCGCCGAACACCTTCACTTCCAGATCCATACCGACCCCAAGACCACACTCAGAGGCACACTCCTCTACAGACCACCAGGACCACGTGCACAATTTTGTGAAGACATCACTGACTTCATCACCCCTCACGCCATCTCCTCCGAGGACTACATTCTACTGGGAGACCTCAATTTTCACCTGGAAAAGAACAACAACAGCAACACCACCACTCTTCTGGACAATCTCGCCAACCTCGGACTCAAACAACTAGTTAACACCCCCACCCACTGCGCAGGACACACACTCGACCCTATCTTCACCTCCAGCAAGCACATCTCCTTCAGTCTCACCACAGCTCTCCATTGGACGGACCACAGCTGCGTTCACCTCACCTACAAAAAGACCACAATCCACACCCACCCTCAACCCATTCTGCGAAGAAACTGGAACAAAATCACCATCGAACAGATCTCCACATCGCTTCTTCAAAACCCCCCAGCCTATTCGTCGAACCCTAACCAAGCAGCCATCAACCTCACACAATGGCTAACTCACAGCGCCGACAACCTAGCACCCTTGAAAAAACGTCAAGTCAAACCAGGCAGCAAAAACGCCCCCTGGTTCAACGATGACCTTAAGAAATCCAAGAAACTCTGTCGCTCCCTCGAGAAGGCCTGGAAAAAAGACCCAAACACCAGCACCAGGGACGCCTTCAAAAACGCCACCCGCATACACCACCAACTGATCCGGACAGCCAAGATAGCTGCATTCAAAGACAGACTAGACAACAACGCCCACAACAGCAAGGAACTATTCAACATCGTCAAAGAGTTTACCAACCCCACTGCCAACTCCAACGACATCACTCCCTCTCAAACCCTTAGCGACTCCTTAGGTTCGTTCTTCCACAACAAAATCGCAGACATCCACAACAGCTTCAACAACCAACCCGAAGACCAACCCACCCAACCTTCTGCCGAAACCTTCACCCCCCTTGAACATCCTTATTGACTGGAACCCAATCTCCACTGAGGACACCATCCGCCTGATGAACTCCATCCCCTCAGGATCCCCCACAGACCCATACCCTCACCACATCTTCAACAAAGCGGACTCCATCATAGCACCACACCTCCGAGACGTAATCAACTGCTCCCTCAACTCCGCTACCTTCCTGGAAAGTTGGAAACACGCCGAACTCAGCGCCCTTCTAAAAAAAACCACAGCTGACCCCACCGAACTCAAAAACTACTGCCCCATCTCGCTCCTTCCACTACCGGCCAAAGTCATCGAGAAAGCAATCAACAACCAGCTCGCCGCCTTCCTCGAAAACCAACAATTCCCTCGACTCCTCACAGTCCGGCTTCCCAGCCAAACACAGCACTGAGACCGCACTTATCGCAGCAACAGACGACATTCGAACACTACTGGACAATGGAGACACAGTCGCCCTCATCCTCCTCGACCTCTCCGCAGCCTTCGACACAGTCTGTCATAATACCCTGTTACATCGCCTTAGAAACATCGGAATCCAAGGAAAAGCACTGGAATGGATCACCTCATTCCTTGCCGGAAGAACTCAGAGAGTCCGCCTCCCACCGTTCAAGTCAGAGGCCTCTGAAGTCATCTGTGGCGTGCCACAAGGATCCTCACTCAGCCCCACCCTCTTCAACGTATACATGAGCCCCCTCGCGACCATCGCACGCCAACACAACCTCAACATCATCTCCTACGCTGATGACACTCAACTGATTCTCTCACTCACCAATGACCCTAACACCGCCAAAACCAACCTACATCAAGGAATGAAAGAAGTAGCAGAGTGGATTAAGCTCAGCCGTCTGAAACTGAATTCAGACAAAACAGAAGTCCTTATCTTAGGTACCTCCCCCTCCGCATGGGACGACTCTTGGTGGCCAGCGGCCCTTGGAAAAGCACCCATCCCGACGGACCACGCACGGAACCTGGGCGTCATCCTGGACTCCTCACTCTCGATGACCAGACAAGTCAACGCCGTGTCATCATCTTGCTTCAACATTCTTCGCATGCTCAAAAAAACATTTCGCTGGATCCCCACCGAAACTAGAAAAACGGTCACCCACGCACTGGTTACAAGCCGCCTGGACTACGGAAACACCCTATACGCCGGTACCACCGCAAAACTTCAGAAAAAACTCCAAAGCATCCAGAACGCATCAGCCAGACTCATACTAGACATCCCGCGTAAAGATCACATTTCTAATCACCTGAAAGAACTCCATTGGCTCCCTGTCAATAAGAGGATAACATTCCGCCTCCTCACCCACGCACACAAAGCACTTTATGAACTTGGACCCGAATGCCTCAATACGCGAGTTTCCTTCTACACCCCCTCCCGCCAGCTACGCTCTTCCAACCAAGCCCTTGCTGCTGTTCCACGCATCAACAAAACCACCATGGGAGGAAGATCCTTCTCCTACCTGGCGGCTAAAACATGGAATTCACTCCCCATTCACCTCCGCCTCACTCAAAACCACCTAGCATTCAGAAAGCAACTTAAAACCTGGATATTCGACAAGTAATTCCCCTCCCTCCTCAAGCGCCTTGAGACCCTCTGGGTATGTAGCGCGCTATACAAATTACTTGACTTGACTTGACTTGACTTACCAGCAATCAGGGTGAAGAAATCTGAAGGAACATCCGCCTGCCTACAATGCATTGCAAATATATACCGACCCAAACCCAAAACAAAATGCATTTCTTGTTGACTAGAGTTTATTCTAGTAATTTTATGCACAATATGCTCGTGCTTTTCTCTCCAATTTTATTGTCAACACCGGACAGTTCGCCGCGCTAATATTTATAGTAGTCTTAATTAGAAAAGACAGCACTTCGTTGCTGAGAATTATGTAAGCTATACAGAATCGCAACTTCTGTCTGTGTGTTCCGTTGCACTTCGTGTGGTGGTGGCTGATAACATAGATATGAAATTTTTGGAAGATCTTTGCCAATGCGAAGGTCTAACGCTGTGGTACAAAGAAAGCTTGTGACAGTTCAGTGTTTAAGGGTCAGATTTCTATTGTACTTGGGTCACCCGCCTTTCAAAAGTGGGTGAGTGAAATGTACAAGATTGCACTCAGTCATCAGAAAGTGCAAAATACAGGAGACTAAAAGGCAACGGGTACGACTTCATTATACAGTTGGAGCAAAAGATAGCATTTCATAAATTTAACTGAAATTCTAGTGGCAAAGCCGACATAAAATGAGAGAAAATGCAATGCGCAAAATACAAAAATAATACACAATCCAAAATACCCTTTATAATACTGTCACTAGTTAATAACGATTGATTACCTAGTATTGATGGCCTTTAATAAAAAAGATGCTAGGTGGAAACACAGTCCTGGATCCTCCATTCCAATGAGCAGGTTCATGGCTCCTGCGCGGATCTAATATTGTACTTTAAAAAGATAGGTTTAAAATAAAAAGTCCTAAAATTCAAATATAATTTACAAAAGAGTAAAATATGGAAGCAACTTTGCTGGGAAGCTTAATCACATGAGCAAGGAGTGGTGGTACTCTGTTTCATATTAGGAAAAGCTACCAAATGATGGGCTATTCCTAGTCTTAGGCGTGTCAATACATATCTATGGGAAGCAATAGTTACGAAAGCTAAATACGGTTGGAAAACCTTTACAAGTTCCAGTTGCCGATAAAATATCACTGTTGGTTGTTTCTCAGTTACACAGGAGCGAGATACCTTTTTCGCCTCCAGAAAAGCAGTTTTAATCTCTGATTTTGTTAAAGTATCCGTGAGGCATGGGTCCAAACGTATCCCAAAATTAAATAAGCAGGTAAACCAGTAACAAACATACTTAATCAATGGTATTTTGTTGCAGCTATCTAACCTTAGGCAGTCTAGAATTAAGGTATGTGTGAACGCAGTCTCTTCCTTACTCCATATGAATTTCCAGAGGAGGAGGGGGCGCATAGCCGCTAGATCTGAGATATATTCTAGACCCACCTCATTGTGTATTAATTCTGTAGAGGCAGAGGACGGGGCACATAATTAATGTTTAAGGTGCAGGTTCTCTTCAATTAGTAGGTATTTTTTTGTACAATAGCCCCAGAGACCTGCCCCATGTAAGGCTGCTGTCACACACCTGGCCTTGTAAATATCCACCATATCCTTTGGTCTACAAGTTCCTAATTTAGCTGCGAATCTAAATATGCCATTGGTATTCCTCGACATTTTCGTCCTGACATTGACATGTTCGTGAACCCAATTTCCGTTCCCTGAAAAGGGCACTTTCAAATAACAGAACGAGTTGATCACCTGCACCCTAGAGTCATCAATGTAAAAAGGCCTGGACAGTTTGGGGTGCTTACCACATGCCATGATAATTGTTTTTTGTTTTATTTATAAGGAGCTTCCTTTTATCAATAAACTAGCAGCCCGTCCCGACGTTGTCCGGGTATGAATTGCTGCCAGCCAGTAGTATATTGTTTCGTAGGATTTCATTTTGATAGCATTTCTTATCTGTGACAGGCCTGTGAAACGCTCCGATTCACAGTGCACTGCTGATGCACGTAAGAGTGCGCGTTCAGTAGTGTGTGAACTCGAGTTTCCCTACTTTATTTTCCTTGCAATATTATATAGCGCGAACTCGACAACATTGCATGAGCACAATTTACATTATTGTTAATTGTTATTGTTATTGTTAATGAGATTTTATATCGCGCCTAATCACCTGCAGGCCTCTAAGCGCCAGGAAAGATGGTAGTAAACAATAACTTAGCAAGATGGAAGCTGGATTATACTGTGCTCATGCTTTTGCTGAACAGGAATGTTTTTAGGCTCTTCCTGAATCGTAGTAGATTCCCTTCCCGACGCAGTGCCTCCGGCAACCTGTTCCATAACTGAGGGACTAGCACTGAGAAGGCTCTCCCTCCCTTGGTCACTAGCCTGTTGCAAGGACAGACCAGTAATTGGGAGTCTGAGGATCGAAGTGTTCTCATAGGGCAATAAAGTTGCAGACGGTCTTTGATGTAAGTTGGGGCTTTGCCATAGATTGCCCTATGGGCCGTGCATAAGTTCTTAAATTCCACTCTTTCTTTAATGGGGAGCCAGTGCAAACTTTGTAGTAGGGGAGTGGCTTTAGATCTCCTCGGTAATCTGAAGATCAACCGGGCAGCGTCATTCATTATGACCTGAAGTCTACTGGTCAGAGTTTTCGGTAAGCCAAGGTAAAGGGCATTACCGTAATCAATTCTGGAGATGATGGTGGCCGCTACTATTGATCGCATCATGGATTGTGAGAGGACAGGAGTTAACTTCCGCAGTTGCCTAATGATGTTTGTGCAACTTCCCACAACCGCAGAGATCTGAGGGGCCATTGACAGATCATCATCCAGTTTGATCCCCAGGCTCTTTACAGATGAACTTGGTTTTGGAGCCGGGCCCAACTCTGTGGGCCAATAGAGATCACACCAAAGTGAGGCAGTGGATGGAATCACTAGTACCTCAGTCTTGTCAGGGTTGATTTTTAGCAGGTTATCCGTCATCCATTGCACTGTGAACCGCAAGATGTTCTGAGCTTGGAGTTGTCATCGACACTTAGCAGCAGTTGCGTGTCGTCTGCGTAGTTATAGACTTTACAGCCCATAGTGGCCAGAGAAGCAATCAATGGTTGCAGGTAGAGATTAAATAGAAGCGGGGACAGGGCGGACCCCTGTGGCACCCCGCACTCTAAAATCCCCATCTCAGATGTTTCGTCCCCCAGTTCTATCTTTTGGGTCCTTCCTGTAAGGAATGATTGCAACCATTGAAAGGCCTGGCCCTTAATCCCAAAGTCCTTCAGTCTATCCAAAAGCAAGGCATGGCTGACAGTATCGAACGCCGGTGATAAGTCCAGCAGAATCAGGGTGCTCGGTTTCTTGCAGTCAGCCATGCCTCTTAGTTCATCCAACACCGATAGCATCACCAATTCGGTGCTGTGATGAGCACGGAAACCTGCCCGTCGCTCGTGGAGTAGATGATGAGTTTCCAGATAGAGGGACAGGGACTTTAGTACTTGCTGCTCAAGAACTTTTGAGAGGAAGGGCAACTGGGAAATGGGTCTGTAATTCTTTAACACCGCAGGATCTGATCCAGACTTTTTCAGTAGAGGTCTTACACGCGCCTCCTTAAGCTCAGCCGGTAAGTACCCCGTATCTAGAGATCTGTTGAGGAGGAAGATGATACGTTCCTCCAGCAAGGGGCGCGCAACACGGAAGATCTCAGGTGGGCACGGGTCAGCTGGGGAGCCAGATTTGATTTTACTCATCAGCTGTTCTAGGATCAATACATCCATCTCTGGAAATATTTCAAGGGAGCTGTCGGTCACGATCTCAGATGCTGATGTTATAGCAGTCCCCAATCCCACCCCAATCTTTATCTCCTGGATGATGATCTTCACCTTCTCTAAAAAGTAGGCCTGAAAGGTGTTACAGTCAATAGGAGCCCTAGAGTTATCTGTTTTTTTGCTCAACTCTGCCAGTATTTTAAAGGTCTCTTTCTGAATATTCGCTGCCTTACTTAGGCGGGACTCGAAGTGGTCCGCTTTGGCTTGGGTCATAAAGTTTTTATATTGTTGAAGGGAAGCTTTATAGCGTTTCCTGTCAGTGTCCTGTTTGGTTTTCCTCCATACTCTTTCCAGAGCTCTAAGCTTTCTTTTTGTTTCCCTTAAGGCTGGCGTAAACCAAGGAGCCCCTTTACCGGATCGCTTTATTTGCTGTAATCTCACCGGCGCTATTTGATCAATGGCCCGGGTCATGCTCCTGGTTAGATCAGAGTATTCACGGTCCAGGCTGCGTTCCAGATCAGCGGCCTGGGATGTTACCGGGAGCACCTTAGTCAGGGATGCTAGATCAACCTCGGCCCATTTCCGGGTTTTCCTGATGCCAGGCGGATAGCTGGTGATACAGCCTTTAATGCGGGCCTCACAGGATATCAGGTGGTGGTCAGACCAGATGCAAGGGGCTACGTCTTTAAGGGTTAGACTGGCATTTGTGGTCCACACGAGGTCAAGAGTGTGACCTTTTTCGTGTGTGGGAACATCCACAATTTGTTTAAAACCCACCGCAGACATTAAAGTGTCCAGCTGGCGCGTGGGTAGGTCCCAGTTGGGTTTATCCCAATGTAAATTAAAATCTCCAGTTACCAGGATTTTCATATATCTGGAACATAAGTCGGATATAATAGGGCAGAATAGGTCATTGAAGAGTGGAGTTGAATTGGGCGGACGGTAGACTGACAAGATCACCCAGCACACATCGTGCACAGTGACCTTTACCCCAAGCACATCAGTCAGGTCAATTGTCTCAGATAGTAACTTTTCAACTAACAGGGTCTTCCTATAGAAGATAGCTACCCCGCCTCCCCGTGCGCCACCTGGGCGGTTGTGCCACATCACATCATATCCGCTTGGGAGAGTGGCGATGATATCCGGCATCGAATTCTCACCCGTCCAGGTCTCTGAAAGAGTCCGGATATCGATGTCATTATCCTGAAGCATGCTGTAGACCTCCAAATTATGGCAATGGAGCGAGCGAGTGTTAAGGCTAACTATCTTTAATGTAGGATACAGAACCGGCCGGGGCGTAGCCTTATCGGGATGTAATATAGCGTGTTTCTTAAGCATCAGCAGGACTGCCTGATCTGCAAGCGGCTCACCTCTATTCAGGGTGTATAGTTCCTCCCTGGAGTAGAGACGCCGTTGGCCAGGAGTCCCCGCCCCCGGGCCTGTCCGTGCACGGACGGGCGCAGACGGGCTGGACTCTGGCGTGACTCCGGCGGTGCTCCGGCGAGCCCACCGCGCGTGCCCGCTGCGCGTCAGCATGGCTGCGTTATATACCGGTCTAGCGTCCTTGTGACGACTAGACCGCTCCAATCCCCAGCCCCCACCCAAGATGTCCGCTGCTCTGGTGATACACTATAGCCCCGGAGGGGAAAGGGATCCGCTCCAAACGCAGTGTTTCAACAACATTACAGAAGAACACATTGATTTGTGGTAGGCACGGGGAGACAACACGATTTGCCTGGAATCACAGGATGGTGAGCTGATGCCGAGATTCTAACGTAGCTCCCCATCTCTAAAGTTCGCAATTCTAGAACTTGTGGTGGGAGGTATGTCTAAAAGTGTATGTCGGTGCTGGGCATCAATGAGAGAGACCTGTGCATTTTTCCAATTGGTGGTGAAAAAATATGAGTATGTTGCTGGAGATGTGGGCTGCCGTTTCTTTCCGCATACCATCACTCTGCATACTTTCATTACGAAAGTACCATGACTCCGCAATGCCATTATAGCGCATGGCATTACATTTTATATGCTTTTACCACGCATACATCTACAACGAAATTCGTTGTAAATGCATGAATGGTAAAAGCATGATTTTTAAAAATGTTTGGATAAGGCAAGTATGGGTGTAGGGGTATATGTTTTGGGGTACTGAGGTATATGTTTTGGGGTGTTTGGGTATTTTAATGGTTCAGATATAGTTTTGGGTTATGGGGCACAGGGGTATTTTTAGGGTTCAGGGCTAGGTTTGGGTTTTGGGGTATAGGGGAATTTTAAGGTTTAGGGGTAGGTTTGGGTTTTGGGGTACAGGGGTATTTTAAGGGTTCAGGGCTAGGTTTGGGTTTTGGGGTACAGGGGTATTTTTGGGTTTCAGGGCTAGGTTTGGGTTTTGGGATACAGGGGTATTTTAGGGTTGTGGGCGAAGTTTGGGTTTTGGGGTACAGGGGTGTTTTTTAGGGTTCAGGGGTAGGTTTGGGTTTTAGGGTACAGGGGTATTTTAAGGTTTATGGGCTAGGTTTGGGTTTTGGGGAAAAGGGGTATTTTAGGGTTCAGGGGTAGGTTTAGATTTTGGGGTTAAAGGGTATTTTTAGGGTTCAGGGGTATGTTTGGGATTTGAGGTACAGGGGTATTTATAGGGTTCAGGGCTAGGTTTTGGTTTTGGGGTACAGGGGTATTTTTAGGGTTTAGGGATAGGTTTGGGTTTAGGGGTACAGGGTATATTTATAGGGTTAAGATGGGTTAGTGTTTAAGGGTGTTGGGGTATTTTATAGAGTAAGGGTGGGTTATGATTATGGGGTACAGGGGTATTGAAAGTAGGGGTGGGTGGAATTGGCGCGAACTTGGTACAATAAATCCGCAATATTTCGTTCCATTAGATTTCTAATTATTAAAACAGAAACCTCATATATTCAAGGTAAAATATCAAGTATTTCTACATGCTAAAATGCATATAGTCATTTCACAAAAGTGAAATTAGCTTCCAGCACGCAGTGAGAGAGGTGATGATTTTGAGATCAAGCCCCTGCAAACCATTATGGGACGAGATTAGCAGTGGGAAGTGAATATTATAGTATCCAAATAATTTTACAAAGAGCTACAGTTCACCTCGTTCTCCCCAGTTGTCCCCAAGAGGCAAATGCAATAGCATTTAAAATATTATACATCAAGCTGCAGTTCACCTCATGGTCCCTAGATGTCCCTGATGAGGCAAATGCAATAGCATTTAAAATAATATACATCAAGCTGCAGTTCACCTCGTCGTCCCAAGATGTCCCTGATGAGTAAAATTCCAAAACATTGAAACCCTTTCATGAATGCTAAAAATTATGCTAAGCTTATCCCATAATGCTTTGCAGGGCCTTTTAGTTGTATTTTTGCCCATAACTGTGCTTGGGGTGGTTCTAAGAGAATGGGACCTCCACTGAATCACTATTTAAAGGGAGCAGGAATGTATAGAACCTGGGAAGAAAAAACAACACTCGTGACGGAATGCCCCCAGCGATTGTCACGCCCCCAGCACACACCCACAGCACAATGCAGACACGCCCACAAGGGACTACTTTGCTGGCACGGTTCTTTTACATTTTAAATGTATATGGTGGGCGTCTGCATAGCCTATGTCCTTCTGCTGCAACTGCCCTTTCCACCGCTATATTGGGTGTTTTGTAATTGGTGCTGTGGTTCCCGAGTTTACCTGGCCAAAAGGTGCAAGTTCTCTCTTTATAATAGTAGTATAGATAATTTAAAATTGTTAATAAGGCGCTGTAAACCAATAGGAGTACGGGAGAGTAAAACTGCATCATTGGCATATAATAGAATTGGTACGGTTTTCTCAATAATCATAGGCAAATCTGCCGGGATTAACCTCAGTGCTGAGTCTATGCTATTAATAAATAGTGAAAATAATAATGGGGCCAGCACACATACCTGACAGATGCCGCGTTTGACATTAAAAGGTGGGGTGCATTCTCCTGATAGTCCATACCGTACTTTACTGAAGAATTTCTCACATAATCTTGGTAAAAAGAAAACAATCTCCTTAGGGGCGACCATTTCTATTAAAGAGGCCACAAGATGGAATGGTCGACCAAATCAAAAACGCTGCTGAGGTCCGCGAAACAAAGGTATAAATTGCCTTCTTTTGCTAGGGTATATTTACTAATCAATAGGTCTAGGTTTACACATTGTTCCAGAGAGCCTAGGCCTTTTCTCAAGCCATATTGGACTTCTGAGAGGATCATGTTTTAATTCGCCCAACTTTCAAGTCGTTTAAGAAAAATCCTACTCATTATCTTAATAGTAGAGTCCAAAAGGGATATAGGGCGATAGTTACTCGGTTCAGACTTGGACCTTTTCCTGTGTATAGGTATAATTATTGAGTGACCCCAAGACATCGGAATAGAATCCTCAACAGGTACATTGAAAACTCTGGTTAAAATTGGGAACACAACTCCATTTCATTCTTATATAGGTCAATTGGCACCCCATCAGGGCCCAGGGCCTTGCCCGCTTGCTATTTATTATACCTTCATGGACTTCCTCAATATCAATCAACAGGGGTAATACAGGCCAGTAGGCGTCATTTTGAATTGATGGATTTAAATTGGATGCACTCCTATTGGAATTATTAAAAATGCTAAAAAAGTTTTCCACCCAAGCATCACAATTAACTAAGGAATTCAGGGGCATATTATCAAGGGGGGTGCTAGGCAATTTTCGCCGCTTTAGCGGCCCTTTTCGGCCGCTAAGCGGCAATAATTCTATTGCCCTATTAGCAAGCTGTCGCTAACAGCAGTTAGCGACAGCTTGTAGGCGATAGCGAGAGGTTAGCGGCCCGTTTTGCATGTCAGCGATATTTATCGCTAATGACATGCAAAATGGGCGTACCCAACCTGTTAGCGACTGAAAGCAGTCGCTTACATCGCTTTTGCCTATTACCAACACAGGCGTAGTGTTGGAAATATTCGTGCTAACCGCGAATATCTCCAAAAACTAACGCATGCTCAAACCAGTTCTTAGCCATTATATCCAATGGGAGGTGGATATAATGGCTAAGACCCTGTTAGTGATAATGCATAAATATCTCTGTATTCTCAGCGATATTCACAGATTTTGCTGCTATCGCAGGGGATTTTATCGCTTTTGAGATAAACGTTGCTAATAGCACGTTATCTCTGTGATAAAATCCCGTGATGCGCGGCGATAAAAAAAATGCCGCTAACCCTACTTAGCTATAAATATCGCTATTTGTTGATAATATGCCCCTCAGTTCCGGAATGCGATCGTCCTTCAGGAAGGGACTATTCACAATATCCCAAAAAAGTTTACTATCATTCGTGTCCGCTGCTAAACTCAATTTATCCCAGGCTACTGTTTGAAGCTCAGCCTTTCTGCCCTTAATTGCTAACTTATAAGTAAGTTGTAACTGTTTAATACTATCTAACTGTCTAGGTTTAATATTCAAAGCCTTCTTCAAATCCCGTAATGCTCTAGAACAGTTCTGTTCAAACCAACTCATGTTAAAATTTTTGTTAGTTCTAAACGGTCGGCTTAAGGACCTATCCACCACCTTATATATCTTAGAGAAGTTAATCAGTATCATTTTAGCATTGATATCATCTTCAAGATACATATTAATTTCTTCCCTACAGTCATTGATTGCCTTACGTTGGAAATCAATGGGGATTATCCTGGCCCACTTAATCCGTACCCCATTAGGTCTACACGGGGTTACATGCGGACCATGTGTGTCATTCGATTTGTTTTTTGGTCCCCAGAAGAATAAAGATATAGAGATACTATTATGATCACTTGTAACCTGCACTTGGATCCTGGGTGTAGAATGCAGGCCTCTTGCATTACTGGAAATTACCATATGATCAATATTCGTTACTGCATTCCTTCGCGTAAAAGTTGGCCATTTCACATTGTTCCTGTCCGTCGCACAGATTAACAATTCCAAATTAAATTTAGCAATAACTGCATTAAGGGCCAGTCCATATTCACAGTGGGGGAAATGCATACAATCTTCTTAGTCAGAAACAGAATCCATCCCCCCTCCTAAAACCACAGACATTAGCCAACGACAGGGGGCATATCTGAACATTAAAATCACCCACCCAAATGATGACAACTGGATTTCTGTTGATACTGGTCAAACTGTCAAGTTCTTTTTCCAGGGCATGAACCACCTTCCCACAGGTAGGGCCAAATACATTGTTATAAAAATTAACTACAATTACATCACTGCCCTCAATGGATTGAAGCCACATTATCTGGCTGTGTGGGCCAACCGAGACACAGTGTTTAACTTTACATATTCTCATCTTAACGGACATTAAAGTCAACAGACCCCCTTTAGCTCTTCCGAATGTAGAAGCTACAGCAGGTAACCAATAAGAGGTGAATCCTTCGACATAAATCGGGTCTAGACTCCATGGGGCATAATATCAACAAATAGCGATATTTATCACTATGTAGCCTTAGCGGCAATTTTTTCATCGCCACGCATCACCGGATTTTATCGCTGAGATAACGTGCTATTAGCAAAGTTTATCTCAAAAGCGATATAATTCCCGGCGATAGCAGCAAAATCCGTGAATATTGCTGAGAATACAGCGATATTCACGCATTATTATAAAATGGTGCTCCTACCCTTTCCTTTATGACGTCACCACCCGCCTCGCACCGCTACCCAACCCGTCAATCTGCGCCCCGGCCTGTCTCACTCGGGCGAAAATCCCCGGGGGGAGAAACGCTTATCGCTCTGATCCCCCCGAGGACCCCATTCAGTCAGAAAGAAAGTGCAGACTAGGCAGATCTCGCGATACTTCTGGTGCAGTCCCTCAGTACAGGGCCAGCGAAACCCCAATTGGATAGCATCGGTACAATATACCAGGGTGTAGTACCACGGGTCGTCACTAGAGGACCCTCTCAAGACTGCCAGGAACGTCATTGACACCAGGGGTGCAATACCAGGGGTCGTCACTAGGGGTCCCTAATCAAGAAGACTGCCCGGCTCCTCGATAGCCACTAGGGGTGCAATATCACGAATCGTCACTAGGGTCCCTAATCAAGACAGCCAGGTACCTGATAGACACCAAGGGTGCAGTACCGCAGGTCGTTACTAGGGGTCCATAACCACATCATCCTGGCACCACACTGTAACATACATGGGCTAGGGTTGCAGGGTCGAGGCTACTACAGGTCCTGGTCCAGTCAGACTCCATGGTGTATGTGGACAGCGTATGACAGCAGTAAGATAAAGATTAGTGAAAAGGGCCTGCCGGATTTATTTATTGTTTTGCCTTAAGCAACGTCTGCTTGCTCGATTACGTGAACTGCGATTTCTCCGCTTTGCTTGGCCTGATTAGCATATTGCATTTAGGAACGCTCCGCATTGCTTTCATTCTATTTAATTTGATATTGTGCCCGTGTCCCACCGCCAGCTCGCATTACTCGGTCCTGTTGTTGTCTCCTCGTCCATTTTGTTGTGCCTGCAGCCCGTCCCTCTCCCTACACTCCCACCTCCCAGCTCCCCCTCCCACCCACTAGACACCAGGGGCCTTATTTATGAAGGACTTGCGCCGCCGGTGCATCACTTTTTACCATGTTAAAAGTGACGCACCGGCGGCGCAAGTCCTTCATAAATAAGGCCCCAGGAACGTCCCGGCTGAGGAACCTCCGTGACCTGCCTGACTCCGTGTGAAGCGGTCGCTCCACCCTTCCTCCTGGATCCATAGCGCTGCTACTGGTATCGTAGCACTGCTCCCCCACCACTGCCATAATTAAAATTATACTATTTGGATTTGCACCCACTCTGTTGCGTAGCGTTCAGCATTACTCTGCTTGCTCAATTACGTGAACTGTGATTTCTTCGCTTTGCTTGGCCTGATTAGCATATTGCATTTAGGAACGCTCCGCATTGTTTTCATTCTATTTAATTTGATATTGTGCCGTGTCCCACCGCCAGCTCGCATTACTCGGTCCTGTTGTTGTCTCCTCGTCCATTTTGTTGTGCCTGCAGCCCGTCCCTCCCCCTACGCTCCCGCCTCCCAGCTCCCCCTCCCACCCACTAGACACCAGGAACGTCCCGGCTGAGGAACCTCCGTGACCTGCCTGACTCCGTGTGAAGCGGTCGCTCCACCCTTCCTCCTGGATCCATAGCGCTGCTACTGGTATCGTAGCGCTGCTCCCCCACCGCTGCCATAATTGAAATTATACTATTTGGATCTGCACCCCCTCTGTTGCGTAGCGCTCAGCATTACTCTGCTTGCTCGATTACGTGAACTGTGATTTCTCCGCTTTGCTTGGCCAGATTAGCATATTGCATTTAGGAACGCTCAGCATTGCTTTCATTCAATTTAATTTGATATTGTGCCCGTGTCCCACCGCTAGCTCGCATTACTCGGTCCTGTTGTTGTCTCCTCATCCATTTTGTTGTACCTGCAGCCCGTCCCTCCCCCTACGCTCCCGCCTCCCAGCTCCCCCTCCCACGCTCCGCCCCCCTCCACTTCCCCATTGATGTCAGTAGGACCTACGCGCAGCGTCCACGCGCAGCGATCGCGCCCCATGCGCGCCGAAGGTGCGCCAAAGGTAAGCCCGTCTATGCCCGTCCGCGCCAAGACCGCGCCCAGCGCCAGACCCCCTGGTTCCCGTACCACCCACCCCCCGCATTACATACGACGCCTCCACCCTCTTAGCACTAAACCCCGGCCGACTCCCCAACTGCGCCCAAGCCGCACCTGGACACACCCAAGGACCCTTCACTTGCAACTTCTGCAAGTATGACGGCACCAAGACCAACTCCACATCCACAAACACCAAACAGAGATCTGACACCAACCACCTTAAATGCATCCTGCTCAACACCCGCTTGTTCCACAAACACGCCATCGACCTTTAGAATCTACTAGACACCATTTCTCCGGACGTCGCCTTCGTAACAGAAACTTGGATGAACGCCTCCTCAGCTCCAGACATCACCATAGCCATCCCGGAAGACTACAAGATCATCCGAAAGGACCGCACCAAGCAAACAGAAGGAGGCATCGCCATCGTCCATAAGAATTCCATTCGCATCTCTACCAGCTCAGACGTCAACCTCGCTAGCGCCGAACACCTTCACTTCCAGATCCACACCGACCCCAAGACCACACTCAGAGGCACACTCCTCTACAGACCACCAGGACCACGTGCACAATTCTGTGAAGACATCACTGACTTCATCACCCCTCACGCCCTCCCCTCCGACGACTACATTCTACTGGGAGACCTCAATTTTCACCTGGAAAAGAACAACGACAGCAACACCACCACTCTTCTGGACAATCTCGCCAACCTCGGACTCAAACAACTAGTTAACACCCCCACCCACTGCGCAGGACACACACTCAACCCTATCTTCACCTCCAGCAAGCACATCTCCTTCAGTCTCACCACAGCTCTCCATTGGACGGACCACAGCTGCGTTCACTTCACCTACAAAAAGAACACAATCCACAACCACCCTCAACCCATTCTGCGAAGAAACTGTAACAAAATCACCATCGAACAGATCTCCACATCGCTTCTTCAAAACCCCCCAGCCTATTCGTCGAACCCTAACCAAGCAGCCATCAACCTCACACAATGGCTAACTCACAGCGCCGATAACCTAGCACCCTTGAAAAAACGTCAAATCAAACCAGGCAGCAAAAACGCCCCCTGGTTCAACGATGACCTTAAGAAATCCAAGAAACTCTGTCGCTCCCTCGAGAAGGCCTGGAAAAAAGACCCAAACACCAGCACCAGGGACGCCTTTAAAAACGCCACCCGCATACACCACCAACTGATCCGGACAGCCAAGAAAGCCGCATTCAAAGACAGACTAGACAACAACGCCCACAACAGCAAGGAACTATTCAACATCGTCAAAGAGTTTACCAACCCAACTGCCAACTCCAACGACATCACTCCCTCTCAAACCCTTTGCGACTCCTTAGCTTCGTTCTTCCTCGACAAAATCGCAGACATCCACAACAGCTTCAACAACCAACCCGAAGACCAACCCACCCAACCTTCTGCCGAACCTTCACCCCCCTTGAACATCCTTAATGACTGGAACCCAATCTCCACTGAGGACACCATCCGCCTGATGAACTCCATCCACTCAGGATCCCCCACAGACCCATGCCCTCACCACATCTTCAACAAAGCGGACTCCATCATAGCACCACACCTCCGAGACGTCATCAACTGCTCCCTCAACTCAACCACCTTCCCGAAAAGTTGGAAACACGCCGAACTCAGCGCCCTTCTAAAAAAAACCACAGCTGACCCCACCGAACTCAAAAACTACCGCCCCATCTCGCTCCTTCCATTCCCGGTCAAAGTCATCGAGAAAGCAATCAACAACCAGCTCGCCGCCTTCCTCGAAAACCAACAATTCCCTCGACTCCTCACAGTCTGGCTTCCGAGCCAAACACAGCACTGAGACCGCACTCATCGCAGCAACAGACGACATTCAAACACTACTGGACAATGGAGACACAGTCGCCCTCATCCTCCTCGACCTCTCCGCAGCCTTCGACACAGTCTGTCATAATACCCTGTTACATCGCCTTAGAAACATCGGAATCCAAGGAAAAGCACTGGAATGGATCACCTAGTTCCTTGCCGGAAGAACTCAGAGAGTCCGCCTCCCACCGGTCAAGTCAGAGGCCTCTGAAGTCATCTGTGGCGTGCCACAAGGATCCTCACTCAGCCCCACCCTCTTCAACGTGTACATGAGCCCCCTCGCGACCATCGCACGCCAACACAACCTCAACATCATCTCCTACGCTGATGACACTCAACTGATCCTCTCACTCACCAATGACCCTAACACCGCCAAAACCAACCTACATCAAGGAATGAAAGAAGTAGCAGAGTGGATGAAGCTCAGCCGTCTGAAACTGAATTCCGACAAAACAGAAGTCCTTATCTTAGGTACTTCCCCCTCCGCATGGGACGACTCTTGGTGGCCAGCGGCCCTTGGAAAAGCACCCATCCCGACGGACCACGCACGGAACCTGGGCGTCATCCTGGACTCCTCACTCTCGATGACCAGACATGTCAACGCCGTTTCATCATCTTGCTTCAACATTCTTCGCATGCTCAAAAAAACATTTCGCTGGATCCCCACCGAAACTAGAAAAACGGTCACCCACGCACAGGTTACAAGCCGCCTGGACTACGGAAATACCCTATACGCCGGTACCACCGCAAAACTTCAGAAAAAACTCCAACGCATCCAGAACGCATCAGCCAGACTCATACTAGACATCCCGCGTAAAGATGACATTTCTAATCACCTGAAAGACCTCCATTGGCTCCCTGTCAATAAGAGGATAACATTCCGCCTCCTCACCCACGCACACAAAGCACTTTATGAACTTGGACCCGAATGCCTCAATACGCGAGTTTCCTTCTACACCCCCTCCCGCCAGCTACGCTCTTCCAACCAAGCCCTTGCTGCTGTTCCACGCATCAACAAAACCACCATGGGAGGAAGATCCTTCTCCTACCTGGCGGCTAAAACCTGGAATTCACTCCCCATTCACCTCCGCCTCACTCAAAACCACTTAGCATTCAGAAAGCAACTTAAAACCTGGATATTCGACAAGTAATTCCCCTCCCTCCTCAAGCGCCTTGAGACCCTCTGGGTATTTAGCGCGCTTTACAAATTACTTGACTTGACTTAACTTGATTTACCAGCAATCAGGGTGAAGAAATCTGAAGGAACATCCGCCTGCCCACAATGCATTGCAAATATATTTCGACCCAAACCCAAAACAAAATGCATTTCTTGTTGACTAGAGTTTATTCTAGTAATTTTATGCACAATATGCTCGTGCTTTTCTCTCCAAATTTTATTGTCAACACCGGACAGTTCGCCGCGCTAATATTTATAGTAGTCTTAATTATAAAAGACGCACTTCATTGCTGAGAATTATGTAAGCTATAAAGATTTGCAACATCTGTCTGCGTGTTCCGTTGCACTTCGTGTGGAGGATGATAACATAGATATGACATTTTTGGAAGATCTTTGCCAATGCGAAGGTCTAAAGCTGTGGTACAAAGAAAACTTGTGACAGGTCAGTGTTTAATGGTCAGATTACTCTTGTACTTGGGTCACCCGCCTTTCAAAAGTGGCTGAGTGAAATGTACAAGATTGCACTCAGTCATCAGAAAGTGCAAAATGCAAGAGACTAAAATGCAACGGGTACGACTTCATTATACAGTTGGAGCAAAAGATAGCATTTCATAAATTTAACTGAAATTCTAGTGGCAAAGCCAACATAAAATGAGAGAAAATGCAATGCACAAAATACAAAAATAATACACAATCCAAAATACCCTTTATAATACTGTCACTAGTTAATAACAATTGATTTCCTAGTATTGATGGCCTTTAATAAAAAAGATGCTAGGTGGAAACACAGTCCTGGATCCTCCATTCCAATGAGCAGGTTCATGGCTCCTGCGCGGATCTAATATTGTACTTTAAAAAGATAGGTTTAAAATAAAAAGTCCTAAAATTCAAATATAATTTACAAAAGAGTAAAATATGGAAGCAACTTTGCTGGGAAGCCTAATCACATGAGCAAGGAGTGGTGGTACTCTGTTTCATATTAGGAAAAGCTACCAAATGATGGGCTATTCCTAGTCTTAGGCGTGTCAATACATATCTATGGGAAGCAATAGTTACGAAAGCTAAATACGGTTGGAAAACCTTTACAAGTTCCAGTTGCCGATAAAATATCACTGTTGGTTGTTTCTCAGTTACACAGGAGCGAGATACCTTTTTCGCCTCCAGAAAAGCAGTTTTAATCTCTGATTTTGTTAAAGTATCCGTGAGGCATGGGTCCGAACGTATCCCAAAATTAAATAAGCAGGTAAACCAGTAACAAACATACTTAATCAATGGTATTTTGTTGCAGCTATCTAACCTTAAGCAGTCTTGAATTAAGGTATGTGTGAACGCAGTCTCTTCCTTACTCCATATGGATTTCCAGAGGAGGAAGGGGCGCATAGCCGCTAGATCTGAGATATATTCTAGACCCACCTCATTGTGTATTAATTCTGTAGAGGCAGAGGACGGGGCACATAATTAATGTTTAAGGTGCAGGTTCTCTTCAATTAGTAGTTATTTTTTTTGTACAATAGCCCCAGAGACCTGCCCCATGTAAGGCTGCTGTCACACACCTGGCCTTGTAAATATCCACCATATCCTTTGGTCTACAAGTTCCTAATTTAGCTCCGAATCTAAATATGCCATTGGTATTCCTCGACATTTTCGTCCTGACATTGGCATGTTCGTGAACCCAATTTCCGTTCCCTGAAAAGGGCACTTTCAAATAACAGAACGAGTTGATCACCTGCACCCTAGAGTCATCAATGTAAAAAGGCCTGGACAGTTTGGGGTGCTTACCACATGCCATGATAAATGTTTTTTGTTTTATTTATAAGGAGCTTCCTTTTATCAATAAACTAGCAGCCCGTCCCGACGTTGTCCGGGTATGAATTGCTGCCGGCCAGTAGTATATTGTTTCGTAGGATTTCATTTTGATAGCATTTCTTATCTCTGACAGGCCTGTGAAACGCTCCGATTCACAGTGCACTGCTGATGCACTTAAGAGTGCGCGTTCAGTAGTGTGTGAACTCGAGTTTCCCTACTTTATTTTCCTTGCAATATTAATTAGTGCGAACTCGGCAACATTGCATGAGCACAATTTACATTACAGAAGAACACATTGATTTGTGGTAGGCACGAGGAGACAACGCGATTTGCCTGGAATCACAGGATGTTGAGCTGATGCCGAGATTCTAACGTAGCTCACCATCTCTAAAGTTCGCAATTCTAGAACTTGTGGTGGGAGGTGTGTCTAAAAGTGTATGTCGGTGCTGGGCATCAATGAGAGAGACCTGTGCATTTTTCCAATTGGTGGTGAAAAAATATGAGTATGTTGCTGTAGATGTGGGCCGCCGTTTCTTTCCGCATACCATCACTCTGCATACTTTCATTACGAAAGTACCATGACTCCGCAATGCCATTATAGCGCATGGCATTACATTTTATATGCTTTTACCACGCATACATCTACAACGAAATTCGTTGTAAATGCATGAATGGTAAAAGCATGTTTTTTAAAAATGTTTGGATAAGGCAAGTATGGGTATAGGGGTATATGTTTTGGGGTACTGAGGTATATGTTTGGGGGTGTTTGGGTATTTTAATGGTTCAGATATAGTTTTGGGTTATGGGGTACAGGGGTATTTTTAGGGTTCAGGGCTAGGTTTGGGTTTTGGGGTATAGGGGTATTTTTAGGGTTCAGGGGAAGGTTTGGGTTTTGGGGTACAGGGGTATTTTAAGGGTTCAGGGGTATGTTCGGGTTTTGAGGTACAGGGGTATTTATAGGGTTCAGGGGTATTTTTGGGGTTTGGGGTACAGGGGTATTTTAAGGGTTATGGGCTAGGTTTGGGTTTTGGGATACAAGGGTATTTTAGGGTTCAGGAGTAGGTTTGGGTTTTGGGGTACAGGGGTATTTATAGGGTTCAGGGCTAGGTTTTTTGTTTTGGGGTACAGGGGTACAGGGGTGATTTTTAGGGTTTAGGGATAGGTTTGGGTTTTGGGGTACAGGGTATATTTATAGGGTTAAGATGGGTTAGTGTTTAAGGGTGTTGGGGTATTTTATAGAGTAAGTGTGGGTTATGATTATGGGGTGCAGGGGTATTGAAACTAGGGGTGGGTGGAATTGGCGCGAACTTGGTACAATAAATCCGCAATATTTCGTTCTGTCAGATTTCTAATTATTAAAACAGAAACCTCATATATTCAAGGTAAAATAACAAGTATTTCTACATGCTAAAATGCATATAGTCATTTCACAAAAGTGAAATTAGCTTCCAGCAAGCAGTGAGAGAGGTGATGATTTTGAGATCAAGCCCCTGCAAACCATTATTGGACGAGATTAGCAGTGGGAAGTAAATATTATAGTATCCAAATAATTCTACAAAGAGCTTCAGTTCAGCTCGTTCTCCCCAGTTGTCCCCAAGAGGCAAATGCAATAGCATTTAAAAATATTATACATCAAGCTGCAGTTCACCTCATGGTCCCTAGATGTCCCTGATGAGGCAAATGCAATAGAATTAAAATATTACACATCAAGCTGCAGTTCACCTCATGTCCCTAGATGTCCCTGATGATGCAAATGCAATAGCATTTAAAATATTATATACCAGCAGCCCGTCCCGACGTTGTCCGGGCATGAATTGCTGCCGGCCAGTAGTATATTGTTTAGTAGGATTTCATTTTGATAGCATTTATTATCTGTGACAGGCCTGTGAAATGCTCCGATTCACAGTGCACTGCTGATGCACTTAAGAGTGCGCGTTCAGTAGTGTGTGAACTCGAGTTTCCTTACTTTATTTTTCCTTGCAATATTATATAGCGCGAACTCGACAATGTGGCATGAGCACAATTTACATTACAGAAGAACACATTAATTTGTGGTAGGCACGGCGAGACAAAGCAATTTGCCTGGAATCACAGGATGTTGACCTGATGCCGAGATTTAAACATAGCTCCCCAGCTCTAAAGTTCGCAATTTTAGAACTTGTGGCGGGAGGTGTGTCTAAAAGTGTATGTCGGTGCTGGCCATCAATGAGAGAGACCTGTGCATTTTTCAAATCGGTGTTGAAAAAATATGAGTATGTTGCTGGAGATGTGGGCCGCCGTGCCACCAATGCACTTACCGGGGGAGGGTAAACACCCATTATTCTGCAACTTTCTTTCCGCAGACCATCACTCCGCATACTTTCATTATGAAAGTACCATGACTCCGCAAGGCCATTATAACGCATGGCATTACATGTTATATGCTTTTACCACGCATACATTTACAATGAAATTCGTTGTAAATGCATGATAGGTAAAAGCATGTTTTTTTTAAATGTTCGGATAAGGTAAGTATAGGTATAGGGGTATATGTTTTGGGGTACTGAGGTATATGTTTTGGGGTGTTTGGGTATTTTAAGGGTTCAGATATAGTTTTGGGTTATGGGGTACAGGGGTAGTTTTAGCGTTTAGGGATAGGTATGGGTTTTGGGGTACAGGCGTATTTTTAGGGTTCAGGGCTAGGTTTGGGTTTTGGGGTATAGGGGTATTTTTAAGGTTCAGGGGTAGTTTTGGGCTTTGGGGTACAGGGGTATTTTAAGGGTCCAGGGCTAGGTTTGAGTTTTGGGGTACAGGGGTATTTTTAGGGTTCAGGGCTAGGTTTGGGTTTTGGGGTACCGAGGTATTTTAAGGGTTCAGGGCTAGGTTTGGGTTTTGGGGTGCAGGGGTATTTTTAGGGTTCAGGGGTAGGTTTGGGTTTTGGGGTACAGGGGTATTTTAAGGGTTCGGGCTAGGTTTGGGTTTTGGGGTACAGAGGTATTTTTGGGTTCAGGGGTAGGTTTGGTTTTTGGGGTACAGGGTATATTTATAGGGTTAAGATGGGTTAGTGTTTAAGGGTGTTGGGGTATTTAAAGGAGTAAGGGTGGGTTTTGATTATGGGGTGCAGAGGTATTTAAAGGGAGCAGGGTGAACACCCGGAGCTGGAATGTGCAGAACCTGGGAAGAAAAAACAATGAAATATTTGACACGACGCGCGCCCCGCAGCCTCCCACACCCCCAGCACGGTATATGAGACATGGCATGAAGTGCAGATTGTATAAACAACAGATGATGGACAGAATGCAGAACAATCTCATACGTTTACCCCAATACAGAGATCTGGGCCAAAATCCATCATTTCTTTTGCACTCCACACATCCTCAGCCATGACCCTGTGCCTAAGAAAAACATTCCAGGCCCTTTGAACTGCTAAGCCATGTCTTTCCTGGATCTGACTCACACATGCTAGGACCAATTTCTGGCTATCAACCGTTTTCAATCAGGATAGCTTGACTCTAGTGGCGTGGAGAGCATGGCACTCACGTCTGAGCATACCCATCACACTCGGGGTGACAAATGCAAAAACAACAGTTGATGGACAGAATGCAGAACAATGTCATACATTCACCCCAGTACAGAGATCTGGCCCTAAATCCATCGTTGTTTTGCACTCCACACCACCCTAGTTCAGACATGGCCATATGCAAATCAGCCTTGACCCTGTGCCTCATGGGAACAGACCAGCCCAAAGGGTGGAACATACCACATGCCCCCAGCATTTGTCATGCCCCCACAGCACAACACAGACACGCCCACAAGGGACTACTTTGCTGTCACGGTTCTTTAACTTTTTAAATGTATATGGTGGGCGTCTGCATAGCCTATGTCCTTCTGCTGCAACTGCCCTTTCCAACGCTGTATTGGGTGTTGTGATTGGTGCTGTGGTTCCTGAGATTACCCGCCTCAAAGGTTTGGGCTCTCTCTTTATTATATTAGTATGGATGGATATGGATCAAGCTGCAGTTCACCTTGCCGTCCCTAGATATCCCTGATGAGGCAAATGCAATAGCATTTAAAATATTATACATCAAGCTGCAGTTCACCTCGTCGTCCCAAGATGTCCCTGATGAGTAAAATTCCAAAACATTGAAACCCTTTCATGAATGCTAAAAATTATGCTAAGCTTATCCCATAATGCTTTGCAGGGCCTTTTAGTTGTATTTTTGCCCATAACTGTGCTTGGGGTGGTTCTAAGAGAATGGGACCTCCACTGAATTACTATTTAAAGGGAGCAGGAATGTATAGAACCTGGGAAGAAAAAACAACACTCGTGACGGAATGCCCCCAGCAATTGTCACGCCCCCAGCACACCCCCACAGCACAATGCAGACACTCCCACAAGGGACTACTTTGCTGGCACGGTTCTTTTACATTTTAAATGTATATGGTGGGCGTCTGCATAGCCTATGTCCTTCTACTGCAACTGCCCTTTCCACCGCTGTATTGGGTGTTTTGTAATTGGTGCTGTGGTTCCCGAGTTTACCTGGCCAAAAGGTGCAAGTTCTCTTTTTATAATAGTAGTATAGATAATTTAAAATTGTTAATAAGGCGCTTTAAACCAATAGGAGTACGGGAGAGTAAAACCGCATCATTGGCATATAATAGAATTGGTACGGTTTTCTCAATAATCATAGGCAAATCTGCCGGGATTAACCTCAGTGCTGAGTCTATGCTATTAATAAATAGTGAAAATAATAATGGGGCCAGCACAAATACCTGACAGATGCCGCGTTTGACATTAAAAGGTGGGGTGCATTCTCCTGATAGTCCATACCGTACTTTACTGAAGAATATCTCACATAATCTTGGTAAAAAGAAAACAATCTCCTTAGGGGCGACCATTTCTATTAAAGAGGCCACAAGATGGAATGGTCGACCAAATCAAAAACGCTGCTGAGGTCCGCGAAACAAAGGTATAAATTGCCTTCTTTTGCTAGGGTATATTTACTAATCAATAGGTCTAGGTTTACACATTGTTCCAGAGAGCCTAGGCCTTTTCTCAAGCCATATTGGACTTCTGTGAGGATCATGTTTTAATTCGCCCAACTTTCAAGTCGTTTAAGAAAAATCCTACTCATTATCTTAATAGTAGAGTCCAAAAGGGATATAGGGCGATAGTTACTCGGTTCAGACTTGGACCCTTTCCTGTGTATAGGTATAATTATTGAGTGACCCCAAGACATCGGAATAGAATCCTCAACAGGTACATTGAAAACTCTGGTTAAAATTGGGATCACAACTCCATTTCATTCTTATATAGGTCAATTGGCACCCCATCAGGGCCCAGGGCCTTGCCCGCTTGCTATTTATTATACCTTCATGGACTTCCTCAATATCAATCAACAGGGGTAATACAGGCCAGTTGGCGTCATTTTGAATTGATGGATTTAAATTGGATGCACTCCTATTGGAATTATTAAAAATGCTAGAAAAGTGTTCCACCCAAGCATCACAATTAACTAAGGAATTCAGGGGCATATTATCAAGGGGGGTGTTAGGCAATTTTCGCCGCTTTAGCGGCCCTTTTCGGCCGCTAAGCGGCAATAATTCTATCGCCCTATTAGCAAGCTGTCGCTAACAGCAGTTAGCGACAGCTTGTAGGCGATAGCGAGAGGTTAGCGGCCCATTTTGCATGTCAGCAATATTTATCGCTAATGACATGCAAAATGGGCGTACCCAACCTGTTAGCGACTGAAAGCAGTCGCTTACATCGCTTTTGCCTATTACCAACACAGGCGTAGTGTTGGAAATATTTGTGCTAAGCGCGAATATCTCCAAAAACTAACGCATGCTCAAACCAGTTCTTAGCCATTATATCCAATGGGAGGTGGATATAATGGCTAAGACCCTGTTAGTGATAATGCGTAAATATCTCTGTATTCTCAGCGATATTCACAGATTTTGCCGCTATCGCAGGGGATTTTATCGCTTTTGAGATAAACGTTGCTAATAGCACGTTATCTCTGTGATAAAATCCCGTGATGCGCGGCGATAAAAAAAATGCCGCTAACCCTACTTAGCTATAAATATCGCTATTTGCTGATAATATGCCCCTCAGTTCCGGAATGCGATCGTCCTTCAGGAAGGGACTATTCACAATATCCCAAAAAAGTTTACTATTATTCGTGTCCGCTGCTAAACTCAATTTATCCCATGCTACTGTTTGAAGCTCAGCCTTTCTGCCCTTAATTGCTAACTTATAAGTAAGTCGTAACTGTTTAATACTATCTAACTGTCTAGGTTTAATATTCAAAGCCTTCTTCAAATCCCGTAATGCTCTAGAACAGTTCTGGTCAAACCAACTCATGTTGAAATTTTTGTTAGTTCTAAACGGTCGGCTTAAGGAACTATCCACCACATTATATATCTTAGAGAAGTTAATCAGTATCATTTTAGCATTGATATCATCTTCAAGATACATATTAATTTCTTCCCTACAGTCATTGATTACCTTACGTTGGAAATCAATGGGGATTATCCTGGCCCACTTAATCCGTACCCCATTAGGTCTACACGGGGTTACATGTGGACCATGTGTGTCATTCGATATGTTTTTTGGTCCCCAGAAGAATAAAGACATAGAGATACTATTATGATCACTTGTAACCTGCACTTGGATCCTGGGTGTAGAATGCAGGCCTCTTGCATTACAGGAAATTACCATATGATCAATATTCGTTACTGCATTCCTTCGCGTAAAAGTTGGCCATTTCACATTGTTCCTGTCCGTCGCACAGATTAACAATTCCAAATTAAATTTAGCAATATCTGCATTAAGGGCCAGTCCATATTCACAGTGGGGGAAATGCATACAATCTTCTTGGTCAGAAACAGAATCCATCCCCCCTCCTAAAACCACAGACATTAGCCAACGACAGGGGGCACATCTGAACATTAAAATCACCCACCCAAATGATGACAACTGGATTTCTGATGATACTGGTCAAACTGTCAAGTTCTTTTTCCAGGGCATGAACCACCGTCCCACAGGTAGGGCCAAATACAGTGTTATAAAAATTAACTACAATTACATCACTGCCCTCAATGGATTGAAGCCACATTATCTGGCTGTGTGGGCCAACCGAGACACAGCGTTTAACTTTACATATTCTCATCTTAACAGACATTAAAATCAACAGACCCCCTTTAGCTCTTCCGAAAGTAGAAGCTACAGCAGGTAACCAATAAGAGGTGAATCCTTCGACATAAATCGGGTCTAGACTCCATGGGGCATATTATCAACAAATAGCGATATTTATCACTATGTAGCCTTAGCGTCAATTTTTTCATCGCCACGCATCACCTAATTTTATCGCTGAGATAATGTGCTATTAGCAAAGTTTATCTCAAAAGCGATATAATTCCCGGCGATAGCAGCAAAATCCGTGATTATTGCTGAGAATACAGCAATATTCACGCAATATTATAAAATGGCGCTCCTACCCTTTCCTTTATGACGTCACCACCCGCCTCGCGCCGCTACCCAACCCGTTAATCTGCGCCGACGGCCTGTCTCACTCGAGCGAAAATCCCCGGGGGGAGAAACGCTTATCGCTCTGCTCCCCCCGAGGACCCCATTCAGTCAGGAAGAAAGTGCAGACTAGGCAGATCTCGAAATACTTCTGGTGCAGTCCCTCAGTACAGGGCCAGCGAAACCCCAATTGGATAGCATCGTTACAATATACCAGGGTGCAGTACCACGGGTCGTCACTAGAGGACCCTCTCAAGACTGCCAGGAACCTCATTGACACCAGGGGTGCAATACCAGGGGTCGTCACTAGGGGTCCCTAATCAAGAAGACTGCCCGGCTCCTCGATAGCCACTAGGGGTGCAATATCACAGATCGCCCCTAGGGGTCCCTAATCAAGACAGCCAGGCACCTGATAAATAGACACTAGCCGCCTGATTCATCATGCTCCCGTTTTGCGAGGCCCTAATAGCGATTCATAACGAATCGCTATTAAGGACTCGCAAAACGGGATTCATGTAGGAATATGCAATAAAAATGCGATTCCTTACAATTCCTTATTTGCGATTAGCTAATTGCTAATCGCAAATAAGGAATAACTCGCCATTCATTCCTATGAGCCAAAAGGCCCATAGTAATGAATGGGGAGTATTCCTTATTTGCGATTAGCAATTAGCTAATCGCAAATAAGATTGCGATTTGAAGGGTGCCAGGGGTGTCCACAGGACACCCTGTAGCACCCCTCAAATGAAATTTCACACAGGTGTTCCCACACACATGTTCAAAGGACATGTGTGTGTGCAACATGCAACTTAGAAAAATGCTTTTAAAAGCATTTTTCTAAGTTTTTGCTATTTACCGAGAGGTCTGACCTCTCGGTAAATAGCGGCCCGAAATTGCGAATTAGCAATTTAAAAATGGTTGATGAATTGCATTTAAGGAATCTCAAATAGAGATTCCTTAAATGTAATTCCTCGCAATTTAGCGAATTAGCAATTACCGATTTTTGCATTTGGGATGATGAATCCCAAATGCAAAAATAGCGCTCGCAAAGGGCCAGATTCTCAGAATCTGACCCTTTGCGAGCCGATTTCAGCTTGATGAATCAGGCTGTAGGGGTGCAAAACCACGGATCGTCACTAGGGTCCCTAATCAAGACAGCCAGGCACCTGATAAATAGACACCAAGGGTGCAGTACCGCGGGTCGTTACTAGGGGTCTATAACCATATCATCCAGGCACCATACTGTAACATACATGGGCTGGGGTTGCAGGGTCGAGGCTACTACAGGTCCTGGTCCAGTCAGACTCCATGCTGTATGTGGACAGCGTATGACAGCAGTAAGATAAAGATTAGTGAAAAGGGCCTGCCGGATTTATTTATTGTTTTGCCTTAAGTGACGTCTGCTTGCTCGATTAAGTGAACTGTGATTTCTCCTCTTTCCTTGGCCTGATTAGCATATTGCATTTAGGAACGCTCCGCATTGCTTTCATTCTATTTAATTTGATATTGTGCCCGTGTCCCACCGCCAGCTCGCATTACTCGGTCCTGTTGTTGTCTCCTCGTCCATTTTGTTGTGCCTACAGCCCGTCCCTCCCCCTACTTTCCCGCCTCCCAGCTCCCCCTCCCACCCACTAGACACCAGGAACGTCCCGGCTGAGGAACCTCCGTGACCTGCCTGACTCCATGTGAAGCGGTCGCTCCACCCTTCCTCCTGGATCCATAGCGCTGCTACTGGTATCGTAGCGCTGCTCCCCCACCACTGCCATAATTGAAATTATACTACTTGGATCTGCACCCGCTCTGTTGCGTAGCGCTCAGCATTACTCTGCTTGCTCGATTACGTGAACTGTGATTTCTCCGCTTTGCTTGGCCTGATTAGCATATTGCAATTAGGAACGCTCCGCATTGCTTTCATTCTATTTAATTTGATATTGTGCCCGTGTCCCACCGCCAGCTCGCATTACTCGGTCCTGTTGTTGTCTCCTCGTCCATTTTGTTGTGCCTGCAGCCCGTCCCTCCCCCTACGCTCCCGCCTCCCAGCTCTCCCTCCCACCCACTAGACACCAGGAACGTCCCGGCTGAGGAACCTCCTTGACCTGCCTGACTCCGTGTGAATCGGTCGCTCCACCCTACCTCCTGGATCCATAGCGCTGCTACTGGTATCGTAGCGCTGCTCCCCCACCACTGCCATAATTGAAATTATACTATTTGGATCTGCACCCGCTCTGTTGCATAGCGCTCAGCATTACTCTGCTTGCTCGATTACGTGAACTGTGATTTCTCCGCTTTGCTTGGCCTGATTAGCATATTGCATTTAGGAACGCTCCGCATTGCTTTCATTCTATTTAAATTGATATTGTGCCCGTGTCCCACCGCCAGCTCGCATTACTCGGTCCTGTTGTTGTCTCCTCGTCCATTTTGTTGTGCCTGCAGCCCGTCCCTCCCCCTATTCTCCTGCCTCCCAGCTCCCCCTCCCACGCTCTGCCCCCCTCCACGTCCCCATTTATGTCAGTAGGACCTACTGGCAGCGTCCACGCGCAGCGATCGCGCCCCATGCGCGCCGAAGGTGCGCCAAAGGTAAGCCCATCTACGCCCGTCCGTGCCAAGACCGCGCCCAGAGCCAGACCCCCTGGTTCCCGTACCACCCACCCCCCGCATTACATACGATGCCTCCACTCTCTTAGCACTAAACCCCGGCCGACTCCCCAACTGCCCCCAAGCCGCACCTGGACACACCCATGGACCCTTCACTTGCAACTCCTGCAAGTATGACGGCACCAAGACCAACTCCACATCCACAAACACCAAACAGAGATCTGACACCAACCACCTTAAATGCATCCTGTTCAACACCCGCTCGGTCCACAAACACGCCATCGACCTTTGGAATCTACTAGACACCATTTCTCCGGACGTCGCCTTCCTAACAGAAACTTGGATGAACGCCTCCTCAGCTCCAGACATCACCATAGCCATCCCGGAAGACTACAAGATCATCCGAAAGGACCGCACCAAGCAAACAGAAGGAGGCATCGCCATCGTCCATAAGAATTCCATCCGCATCTCTACCAGCTCAGACATCAACCTCGCTAGCGCCGAACACCTTCACTTCCAGATCCATACCGACCCCAAGACCACACTCAGAGGCACACTCCTCTACAGACCACCAGGACCACGTGCACAATTCTGTGAAGACATCACTGACTTCATCACCCCTCACGCCCTCCCCTCCGAGGACTACATTCTACTGGGAGACCTCAATTTTCACCTGGAAAAGAACAACGACAGCAACACCACCACTCTTCTGGACAATCTCGCCAACCTCGGACTCAACAACTAGTTAACACCCCCACCCACTGCGCAGGACACACACTCGACCCTATCTTCACCTCCAGCAAGCACATCTCCTTCAGTCTCACCACAGCTCTCCATTGGACGGACCACAGCTGCGTTCACCTCACCTACAAAAAGACCACAATCCACAACCACCCTCAACCCATTCTGCGAAGAAACTGTAACAAAATCACCATCGAACAGATCTCCACATCGCTTCTTCAAAACCTCCCAGCCTATTCGTCGAACCCTAACCAAGCAGCCATCAACCTCACACAATGGCTAACTCACAGCGCCGACAACCTAGCACCCTTGAAAAAACGTCAAATCAAACCAGGCAGCAAAAACGCCCCCTGGTTCAACGATGACCTTAAGAAATCCAAGAAACTCTGTCGCTCCCTCGAGAAGGCCTGGAAAAAAGACCCAAACACCAGCACCAGGGACGCCTTCAAAAACGCCACCCGCATACACCACCAACTGATCCGGACAGCCAAGATAGCTGCATTCAAAGACAGACTAGACAACAACGCCCACAACAGCAAGGAACTATTCAACATCGTGAAAGAGTTTACCAACCCCACTGCCAACTCCAACGACATCACTCCCTCTCAAACCCTTTGCGACTCCTTAGGTTCGTTCTTCCACAACAAAATCGCAGACATCCACAACAGCTTCAACAACCAACCCGAAGACCAACCCACCCAACCTTCTGCCGAAACCTTCACCCCCCTTGAACATCCTTAATGACTGGAACCCAATCTCCACTGAGGACACCATCCGCCTGATGAACTCCATCCCCTCAGGATCCCCCACAGACCCATGCCCTCACCACATCTTCAACAAAGCGGACTCCATCATAGCACCACACGTCCGAGACGTCATCAACTGCTCCCTCAACTCCGCCACCTTCCTGGAAAGTTGGAAACACGCCGAACTCAGCGCCCTTCTAAAAAAAACCACAGCTGACCCCACCGAACTCAAAAACTACTGCCCCATCTCGCTCCTTCCACTACCGGCCAAAATCATCGAGAAAGCAATCAACAACCAGCTCGCCACCTTCCTCGAAAACCAACAATTCCCTCGACTCCTCACAGTCCGGCTTTCGAGCCAAACACAGCACTGAGACCGCACTTATCGCAGCAACAGACGACATTCGAACACTACTGGACAATGGAGACACAGTCGCCCTCATCCTCCTCGACCTCTCCGCAGCCTTCGTCACAGTCTGTCATAATACCCTGTTACATCGCCTTAGAAACATCGGAATCCAAGGAAAAGCACTGGAATGGATCACCTCATTCCTTGCCGGAAGAACTCAGAGAGTCCGCCTCCCACTGTTCAAGTCAGAGGCCTCTGAAGTCCTCTGTGGCGTGCCACAAGGATCCTCACTCAGCCCCACCCTCTTCAACGTATACATGAGCCCCCTCGCGACCATCGCACGCCAACACAACCTCAACATCATCTCCTACGCTGACGACACTCAACTGATCCTCTCACTCACCAATGACCCTAACACCGCCAAAACCAACCTACATCAAGGAATGAAAGAAGTAGCAGAGTGGATGAAGCTCAGCCGTCTGAAACTGAATTCAGACAAAACAGAAGTCCTTATCTTAGGTACCTCCCCCTCCGCATGGGACGACTCTTGGTGGCCAGCGGCCCTTGGAAAAGCACCCATCCCGACGGACCACGCACGGAACCTGGGCGTCATCCTGGACTCTCGATGACCAGACAAGTCAACGCCGTTTCATCATATTGCTTCAACATTCTTCGCATGCTCAAAAAAACATTTCGCTGCCTCCCCACCAAAACTAGAAAACCGGTCCCCCACGCACTGGTTACAAGCCGCCTGGACTACGGAACACCCTATACGCCGGTACCACCGCAAAACTTCAGAAAAAACTCCAAAGCATCCAGAACGCATCAGCCAGACTCATACTAGACATCCCGCGTAAAGATCACATTTCTAATCACCTGAAAGAACTCCATTGGCTCCCTGTCAATAAGAGGATAACATTCCGCCTCCTCACCCACGCACACAAAGCACTTTACGAACTTGGACCCGAATGCCTCAACACGCGAGTTTCCTTCTACACCCCCTCCCGCCAGCTACGCTCTTCCAACCAAGCCCTTGCTGCTGTTCCACGCATCAACAAAACCACCATGGGAGGAAGATCCTTCTCCTACCTGGCGGCTAAAACATGGAATTCACTCCCCATTCACCTCTGCCTCACTCAAAACCACCTAGCATTCAGAAAGCAACTTAAAACCTGGATATTCGACAAGTAATTCCCCTCCCTCCTCAAGCGCCTTGAGACCCTCTGGGTATGTAGTGCGCTATACAAATTACTTGACTTGACTTGACTTACCAGCAATCAGGGTGAAGAAATCTGAAGGAACATCCGCCTGCCCACAATGCATTGCAAATATATACCGACCCAAACCCAAAACAAAATGCATTTCTTGTTGACTAGAGTTTATTCTAGTAATTTTATGCACAATATGCTTGTGCTTTTCTCTCCAATTTTATTGTCAACACCGGACAGTGCGCCGCGCTAATATTTATAGTAGTCTTAATTATAAAAGAAAGCACTTCGTTGCTGAGAATTATGTAAGCTATACAGAATCGCAACTTCTGTCTGTTCCGTCGCACTTCGTGTGGTGGCTGATAACATAGATGTGACATTTTTTGGAAGATCTTTGCCAATGTGAAGGTCTAACGCTGTGGTACAAAGAAAGCTTGTGACAGGTCAGTGTTTAAGGGTCAGATTACTCTTGTACTTGGGTCACCCGCCTTTCAAAAGTGGGTGAGTGAAATGTACAAGATTGCACTCAGTCATCAGAAAGTGCAAAATACAGGAGACTAAAATGCAACGGGTACGACTTCATTATACAGTTGGAGCAAAAGATAGCATTTCATAAATTTAACTGAAATTCTAGTGGCAAAGCCAACATAAAATGAGAGAAAATGCAATGCGCAAAATACAAAAATAATACACAATCCAAAATACCCTTTATAATACTGTCACTAGTTAATAACGATTGATTACCTAGTATTGATGGCCTTTAATAAAAAAGATGCTAGGTGGAAACACAGTCCTGGATCCTCCATTCCAATGAGCAGGTTCATGGCTCCTGCGCGGATCTAATATTGTACTTTAAAAAGATAGGTTTAAAATAAAAAGTCCTAAAATTCAAATATAATTTACAAAAGAGTAAAATATGGAAGCAACTTTGCTGGGAAGCCTAATCACATGAGCAAGGAGTGGTGGTACTCTGTTTCATATTAGGAAAAGCTACCAAATGATGGGCTATTCCTAGTCTTAGGCATGTCAATACATATCTATGGTAAGCAATAGTTCCGAAAGCTAAATACGGTTGGAAAACCTTTACAAGTTCCAGTTGCCGATAAAATATCACTGTTGGTTGTTTCTCAGTTACACAGGAGCGAGATACTTTTTTCGCCTCCAGAAAAGCAGTTTTAATCTCTGATTTTGTTAAAGTATCCGTGAGGCATGGGTCCAAACGTATCCCAAAATTAAATAAGCAGGTAAACCAGTAACAAACATACTTAATCAATGGTATTTTGTTGCAGCTATCTAACCTTAGGCAGTCTCGAATTAAGGTATGTGTGAACGCAGTCTCTTCCTTACTCCATATGAATTTCCAGAGGAGGAGGGGGCGCATAGCCGCTAGTTCTGAGATATATTCTAGACCCACCTCATTGTGTATTAATTCTGTAGAGGCAGAGGACGGGGCACATAATTAATGTTTAAGGTGCAGGTTCTCTTCAATTAGTAGGTATTTTTTTTGTACAATAGCCCCAGAGACCTGCCCCATGTAAGGCTGCTGTCACACACCTGGCCTTGTAAATATCCACCATATCCTTTGGTCTACAAGTTCCTAATTTAGCTGCGAATCAAAATATGCCATTGGTATTCCTCGACATTTTCGTCCTGACATTGACATGTTCGTGAACCCAATTTCCGTTCCCTGAAAAGGGCGCTTTCAAATAACAGAACGAGTTGATCACCTGCACCCTAGAGTCATCAATGTAAAAAGGCCTGGACAGTTTGGGGTGCTTACCACATGCCATGATAATTCTTTTTTGTTTTATTTATAAGGAGCTTCCTTTTATCAATAAACTAGCAGCCCGTCCCGACGTTGTCCGGGTATGAATTGCTGCCGGCCAGTATTATATTGTTTCGTAGGATTTCATTTTGATAGCATTTCTTATCTGTGACAGGCCTGTGAAACGCTCCGATTCACAGTGCACTGCTGATGCACGTAAGAGTGCGCGTTCAGTAGTGTGTGAACTCGAGTTTCCCTACTTTATTTTCCTTGCAATATTATATAGCGCGAACTCGACAACATTGCATGAGCACAATTTACATTACAGAAGAACACATTGATTTGTGGTAGGCACGAGGAGACAACGCGATTTGCCTGGAATCACAGGATGTTGAGCTGATGCCGAGATTCTAACGTAGCTCCTCATCTCTAAAGTTCGCAATTCTAGAACTTGTGGTGGAAGGTGTGTCTAAAAGTGTATGTCGGTGCTGGGCATCAATGAGAGAGACCTGTGCATTTTTCCAATTGGTGGTGAAAAAATATGAGTATGTTGCTGTAGATGTGGGCCGCCGTTTCTTTCCGCATACCATCACTCTGCATACTTTCATTACGAAAGTACCATGACTCTGCAATGCCATTATAGCGAATGGCATTACATTTTATATGCTTTTACCACGCATACATCTACAACGAAATTCGTTGTAAATGCATGAATGGTAAAAGCATGTTTTTTAAAAATGTTTGGATAAGGCAAGTATGGGTATAGGGGTATATGTTTTGGGGTACTGAGGTATATGTTTGGGGGTGTTTGGGTATTTTAATGGTTCAGATATAGTTTTGGGTTATGGGGTACAGGGGTATTTTTAGGGTTCAGGGCTAGGTTTGGGTTTTGGGGTATAGGGGTATTTTTAGGGTTCAGGGGTAGGTTTGGGTTTTGGGGTACTGGGGTATTTTAAGGGTTCAGGGCTAGGTTTGGGTTTTGGGGTACAGGGGTATTTTTAGGGTTCAGGGCTAGGTTTGGGTTTTGGGATACAGGGGTATTTTAGGGTTCTGGGCTAGGTTTGTGTTTTGGGGTACAAGGGTATGTTTTAGGGTTCAGGGGTAGGTTTGGGTTTTGGGGTACAGGGGTATTTTAAGGGTTATGGGCTAGGTTTGGGTTTTGGGGTACAGGGGTATTTTAGGGTTCAGGGGCAGGTTTGGGTTTTGGGGTACAGGGGTATTTTTAGGGTTCAGGGGTATGTTTGGGTTTTGAGGTACAGGGGTAATTATAGGGTTCAGGGCTAGGTTTTTGGTTTTGGGGTACAGGGGTGATTTTTAGGGTTTAGGGATAGGTTTGGGTTTTGGGGTACAGGGTATATTTATAGGGTTAAGATGGGTTAGTGTTTAAGGGTGTTGGGGTATTTTATAGAGTAAGTGTGGGTTATGATTATGGGGTGCAGCTGTATTGAAACTAGGGGTGGGCGGAATTGGCGCAAACTTGGTACAATAAATCCGCAATATTTCGTTCTGTCAGATTTCTAATTATTAAAACAGAAACCTCATATATTCAAGGTAAAATAACAAGTATTTCTACATGCTAAAATGCATATAGTCATTTCACAAAAGTGAAATTAGCTTCCAGCAAGCAGTGAGAGAGGTGATGATTTTGAGATCAAGCCCCTGCAAACCATTATGGGACGAGATTAGCAGTGGGAAGTGAATATTATAGTATCCAAATAATTCTACAAAGAGCTTCAGTTCAGCTCGTTCTCCCCAGTTGTCCCCAAGAGGCAAATGCAATAGCATTTAAAATATTATACATCAAGCTGCAGTTCACCTCATGGTCCCTAGATGTCCCTGATGAGGCAAATGCAATAGAATTAGAATATTACACATCAAGCTGCACTTCACCTCATGTCCCTAGATGTCCCTGATGATGCAAATGCAATAGCATTTAAAATATTATATATCAAGCTGCAGTTCACCTTGCCGTCCCTAGATATCCCTGATGAGGCAAATGCAATAGCATTTAAAATATTATACATCAAGCTGCAGTTCACCTCATCGTCCCAAGATGTCCCTGATGAGTAAAATTCCAAAACATTGAAACCCTTTCATGAATGCTAAAAATTATGCTAAGCTTATCCCATAATGCTTTGCAGGGCCTTTTAGTTGTATTTTTGCCCATAACTGTGCTTGGGGTGGTTCTAAGAGAATGGGACCTCCACTGAATCACTATTTAAAGGGAGCAGGAATGTATAGAACCTGGGAAGAAAAAAAAACTCGTGACGGAATGCCCCCAGCAATTGTCACGCCCCCAGCACACCCCCACAGCACAATGCAGACACGCCCACAAGGGACTACTTTGCTGGCACGGTTCTTTTACATTTTAAATGTATATGGTGGGCGTCTGCATAGCCTATGTCCTTCTGCTGCAACTGCCCTTTCCACCGCTGTATTGGGTGTTTTGTAATTGGTGCTGTGGTTCCCGAGTTTACCTGGCCAAAAGGTGCAAGTTCTCTCTTTATAATAGTAGTATAGATAATTTAAAATTGTTAATAAGGCGCTGTAAACCAATAGGAGTACGGGAGAGTAAAACCGCATCATTGGCATATAATAGAATTGGTACGGTTTTCTCAATAATCATAGGCAAATCTGCCGGGATTAACCTCAATGCTGAGTCTATGCTATTAATAAATAGTGAAAATAATAATGGGGCCAGCACACATACCTGACAGATGCCGTGTTTGACATTAAAAGGTGGGGTGCATTCTCCTGATAGTCCATACCGTACTTTACTGAAGAATTTCTCACATAATCTTGGTAAAAAGAAAACAATCTCCTTAGGGGCGACCATTTCTATTAAAGAGGCCACAAGATGGAATGGTCGACCAAATCAAAAACGCTGCTGAGGTCCGCGAAACAAAGGTATAAATTGCCTTCTTTTGCTAGGGTATATTTACTAATCAATAGGTCTAGGTTTACACATTGTTCCAGAGAGCCTAGGCCTTTTCTCAAGCCATATTGGACTTCTGAGAGGATCATGTTTTAATTCGCCCAACTTTCAAGTCGTTTAAGAAAAATCCTACTCATTATCTTAATAGTAGAGGCCAAAAGGGATATAGGGCGATAGTTACTCGGTTCAGACTTGGACCCTTTCCTGTGTATAGGTATAATTATTGAGTGACCCCAAGACATCGGAATAGAATCCTCAACAGGTACATTGAAAACTCTGGTTAAAATTGGGAACACAACTCCATTTCATTCTTATATAGGTCAATTGGCACCCCATCAGGGCCCAGGGCCTTGCCCGCTTGCTATTTATTATACCTTCATGGACTTCCTCAATATCAATCAACAGGGGTAATACAGGCCAGTTGGCGTCATATTGAATTGATGGATTTAAATTGGATGCACTCCTATTGGAATTATTAAAAATGCTAGAAAAGTGTTCCACCCAAGCATCACAATTAACTAAGGAATTCAGGGGCATATTATCAAGGGGGGTGCTAGGCAATTTTTGCCGCTTTAGCGGCCCTTTTCGGCCGCTAAGCGGCAATAATTCTATCGCCCTATTAGCAAGCTGTCGTTAGCGACAGCTTGTAGGCGATAGCGAGAGGTTAGCGGCCCGTTTTGCATGTCAGCGATATTTATCGCTAATGACATGCAAAATGGGTGTACCCAACCTGTTAGCGACTGAAAGCAGTCGCTTACATCGCTTTTGCATATTACCAACACAGGCGTAGTGTTGGAAATATTCGTGCTAACCGCGAATATCTCCAAAAACTAACGCATGCTCAAACCAGTTCTTAGCCATTATATCCAATGGGAGGTGGATATAATGGCTAAGACCCTGTTAGTGATAATGCGTAAATATCTCTGTATTCTCAGCGATATTCACAGATTTTGCCGCTATCGCAGGGGATTTTATCGCTTTTGAGATAAACGTTGCTAATAGCACGTTATCTCTGTGATAAAATCCCGTGATGCGCGCGATAAAAAAAATGCCGCTAACCCTACTTAGCTATAAATATCGCTATTTGTTGATAATATGCCCCTCAGTTCCAGAATGCGATCGTCCTTCAGGAAGGGACTATTCACAATATCCCAAAAAAGTTTACTATCATTCGTGTCCGCTGCTAAACTCAATTTATCCCATGCTACTGTTTGAAGCTCAGCCTTTCTGCCCTTAATTGCTAACTTATAAGTAGGTCGCAACTGTTTAATACTATCTAACTGTCTAGGTTTAATATTCAAAGCCTTCTTCAAATCCCGTAATGCTCTAGAACAGTTCTGGTCAAACCAACTCATGTTGAAATTTTTGTTAGTTCTAAACGGTCGGCTTAAGGAACTATCCACCACCTTATATATCTTAGAGAAGTTAATCAGTATCATTTTAGCATTGATATCATCTTCAAGATACATATTAATTTCTTCCCTACAGTCATTGATTACCTTACGTTGGAAATCAATGGGGATTATCCTGGCCCACTTAATCCGTACCCCATTAGGTCTACATGGGGTTACATGTGGACCATGTGTGTCATTCGATATGTTTTTTGGTCCCCAGAAGAATAAAGACATAGAGATACTATTATGATCACTTGTAACCTGCACTTGGATCCTGGGTGTAGAATGCAGGCCTCTTGCATTACAGGAAATTACCATATGATCAATATTCGTTACTGCATTCCTTCGCGTAAAAGTTGGCCATTTCACATTGTTCCTGTCCGTCGCACAGATTAACAATTCCAAATTAAATTTAGCAATATCTGCATTAAGGGCCAGTCCATATTCACAGTGGGGGAAAATGCATACAATCTTCTTGGTCAGAAACAGAATCCATCCCCCCTCCTAAAACCACAGACATTAGCCAACGACAGGGGGCACATCTGAACATTAAAATCACCCACCCAAATGATGACAACTGGATTTCTGATGATACTGGTCAAACTGTCAAGTTCTTTTTCCAGGGCATGAATCACCGTCCCACAGGTAGGGCCAAATACAGTGTTATAAAAATTAACTACAATTACATCACTGCCCTCAATGGATTGAAGCCACATTATCTGGCTGTGTGGGCCAACCGAGACACAGCGTTTAACTTTACATATTCTCATCTTAACGGACATTAAAATCAACAGACCCCCTTTAGCTCTTCCGAATGTAGAAGCTACAGCAGGTAACCAATAAGAGGTGAATCCTTCGACATAAATCGGGTCTAGACTCCATGGGGCATATTATCAACAAATAGCGATATTTATCACTATGTAGCCTTAGCGGCAATTTTTTCATCGCCACGCATCACCGGATTTTATCGCTGAGATAATGTGCTATTAGCAAAGTTTATCTCAAAAGCGATATAATTCCCGGCGATAGCAGCAAAATCCGTGAATATTGTTGAGAATACAGCAATATTCACGCATTATTATAAAATGGCGCTCCTACCCTTTCCTTTATGACGTCACCACACGCCTCGCGCCGCTACCCAACCCGTCAATCTGCGCCGATGGCCTGTCTCACTCGGGCGAAAATCCCCGGGGGAGAAACGCTTATCGCTCTGCTCCCCCCGAGGACCCCATTCAGTCAGGAAGAACCTACCTCCTGGATCCATAGCGCTGCTACTGGTATCGTAGCGCTGCTCCCCCACCACTGCCATGATTGAAATTATACTATTTGTTGCATAGCGCTCAGCATTACTCTGCTTGCTCGATTACGTGAACTGTGATTTCTCCGCTTTGCTTGGCCTGATTAGCATATTGCATTTAGGAACGCTCCGCATTGCTTTCATTCTATTTAAATTGATATTGTGCCCGTGTCCCACCGCCAGCTCGCATTACTCGGTCCTGTTGTTGTCTCCTCATCCATTTTGTTGTGCCTGCAGCCCGTCCCTCCCCCTACGCTCCCGCCCCCCTCCACGTCCCCATTTATGTCAGTAGGACCTACGCGCAGCGTCCACGCGCAGCGATCGCGCCCCATGCGCGCCGAAGGTGCGCCAAAGGTAAGCCCATCTACGCCCGTCCGTGCCAAGACCGCGCCCAGCGCCAGACCCCCTGGTTCCCGTACCACCCACCCCCCGCATTACATACGATGCCTCCACTCTCTTAGCACTAAACCCCGGCCGACTCCCCACCTGCCCCCAAGCCGCACCTGGACACACCCATGGACCCTTCACTTGCAACTCCTGCAAGTATGACGGCACCAAGACCAACTCCACATCCACAAACACCAAACAGAGATCTGACACCAACCACCTTAAATGCATCCTGCTCAACACCCGCTCGGTCCACAAACACGCCATCGACCTTTGGAATCTACTAGACACCATTTCTCCGGACGTCGCCTTCCTAACAGAAACTTGGATGAACGCCTCCTCAGCTCCAGACATCACCATAGCCATCCCGGAAGACTACAAGATCATCCGAAAGGACCGCACCAAGCAAACAGAAGGAGGCATCGCCATCGTCCATAAGAATTCCATCCGCATCTCTACCAGCTCAGACATCAACCTCGCTAGCGCCGAACACCTTCACTTCCAGATCCATACCGACCCCAAGACCACACTCAGAGGCACACTCCTCTACAGACCACCAGGACCCCGTGCACAATTCTGTGAAGACATCACTGACTTCATCACCCCTCACGCCCTCCCCTCCGAGGACTACATTCTACTGGGAGACCTCAATTTTCACCTGGAAAAGAACAACGACAGCAACACCACCACTCTTCTGGACAATCTCGCCAACCTCGGACTCAAACAACTAGTTAACACCCCCACCCACTGCGCAGGACACACACTCGACCCTATCTTCACCTCCAGCAAGCACATCTCCTTCAGTCTCACCACAGCTCTCCATTGGACGGACCACAGCTGCGTTCACCTCACCTACAAAAAGACCACAATCCACAACCACCCTCAACCCATTCTGCGAAGAAACTGGAACAAAATCACAATCGAACAGATCTCCACATCGCTTCTTAAAAACCCCCCAGCCTATTCGTCGAACCCTAACCAAGCAGCCATCAACCTCACACAATGGCTAACTCACAGCGCCGACAACCTAGCACCCTTGAAAAAACGTCAAATCAAACCAGGCAGCAAAAACGCCCCCTGGTTCAACGATGACCTTAAGAAATCCAAGAAACTCTGTCGCTCCCTCGAGAAGGCCTGGAAAAAAGACCCAAACACCAGCACCAGGGACGCCTTCAAAAACGCCTCCCGCATACACCACCAACTGATCCGGACAGCCAAGATAGCTGCATTCAAAGACAGACTAGACAACAACGCCCACAACAGCAAGGAACTATTCAACATCGTCAAAGAGTTTACCAACCCAACTGCCAACTCCAACGACATCACTCCCTCTCAAACCCTTTGCGACTCCTTAGGTTCGTTCTTCCACAACAAAATCGCAGACATCCACAACAGCTTCAACAACCAACCCGAAGGCCAACCCACCCAACCTTCTGCCGAAACCTTCACCCCCCTTGAACATCCTTAATGACTGGAACCCAATCTCCACTGAGGACACCATCCGCCTGATGAACTCCATCCCCTCAGGATCCCCCACAGACCCATGCCCTCACCACATCTTCAACAAAGCGGACTCCATCATAGCACCACACCTCTGAGACGTCATCAACTGCTCCCTCAACTCCGCCACCTTCCTGGAAAGTTGGAAACACGCCGAACTCAGCGCCCTTCTAAAAAAAAACACAGCTGACCCCACATAACTCAAAAACTACTGCCCCATCTCGCTCCTTCCACTACCGGCCAAAGTCATCGAGAAAGCAATCAACAACCAGCTCGCCGCCTTCCTCGAAAACCAACAATTCCCTCGACTCCTCACAGTCCGGCTTCCGAGCCAAACACAGCAGTGAGACCGCACTTATCGCAGCAACAGACGACATTCGAACACTACTGGACAATGGAGACACAGTCGCCCTCATCCTCCTCGACCTCTCCGCAGCCTTCGACACAGTCTGTCATAATACCCTGTTACATCGCCTTAGAAACATCGGAATCCAAGGAAAAGCACTGGAATGGATCACCTCATTCCTTGCCGGAAGAACTCAGAGAGTCCGCCTCCCACCGTTCAAGTCAGAGGCCTCTGAAGTCATCTGTGGCGTGCCACAAGGATCCTCACTCAGCCCCACCCTCTTCAACGTATACATGAGCCCCCTCGCGACCATCGCACGCCAACACAACCTCAACATCATCTCCTACGCTGACGACACTCAACTGATCCTCTCACTCACCAATGACCCTAACACCGCCAAAACCAACCTACATCAAGGAATGAAAGAAGTAGCCGAGTGGATGAAGCTCAGCCGTCTGAAACTGAATTCAGACAAAACAGAAGTCTTTATCTTAGGTACCTCCCCCTCCGCATGGGACGACTCTTGGTGGCCAGCGGCCCTTGGAAAAGCACCCATCCCGACGGACCACGCACAGAACCTGGGCGTCATCCTGGACTCCTCACTCTCGATGACCAGACAAGTCAACGCCGTTTCATCATCTTGCTTCAACATTCTTCGCATGCTCAAAAAAACATTCCGCTGTATCCCCACCAAAACTAGAAAAACGGTCACCCACGCACTGGTTACAAGCCGCCTGGACTACGGAAACACCATATACGCCGGTACCACTGCAAAACTTCAGAAAAAACTCCAAAGCATCCAGAACGCATCAGCCAGACTCATACTAGACATCCCACGTAAAGATCACATTTCTAATCACCTGAAAGAACTCCATTGGCTCCCTGTCAATAAGAGGATAACATTCCGCCTCCTCACCCACGCACACAAAGCACTTTATGAACTTGGACCCGAATGCCTCAATACGCGAGTTTCCTTCTACACCCCCTCCCGCCAGCTACGCTCTTCCAACCAAGCCCTTGCTGCTGTTCCACGCATCAACAAAACCACCATGGGAGGAAGATCCTTCTCCTACCTGGCGGCTAAAACATGGAATTCACTCCCATTCACCTCTGCCTCACTCAAAACCACCTAGCATTCAGAAAGCAACTTAAAACCTGGATATTCGACAAGTAATTCCCCTCCCCCCTCAAGCGCCTTGAGACCCTCTGGGTATGTAGCGCGCTATACAAACTACTTGACTTGACTTGACTTGACTTACCAGCAATCAGGGTGAAGAAATCTGAAGGAACATCCGCCTGCCAACAATGCATTGCAAATATATACCGACCCAAACCCAAAACAAAATGCATTTCTTGTTGACTAGAGTTTATTCTAGTAATTTTATGCACAATATGCTCGTGCTTTTCTCTCCAATTTTATTGTCAACACCGGACAGTTCGCCGCGCTAATATTTATAGTAGTCTTAATTATAAAAGACAGCACTTCGTTGCTGAGAATTATGTAAGCTATACAGAATTGCAACTTCTGTCTGTGTGTTCCGTCGCACTTCGTGTGGTGGCTGATAACATAGATATGAAATTTTTGGAAGATCTTTGCCAATGCGAAGGTCTAACGCTGTGGTACAAAGAAAGCTTGTGACAGGTCAGTGTTTAATGGTCAGATTACTCTTGTACTTGGGTCACCCGCCTTTCAAAAGTGGGTGAGTGAAATGTACAAGATTGCACTTAGTCATCAGAAAGTGAAAAATACAGGGGACTAAAATGCAACGGGTACGACTTCATTTTACAGTTGGAGCAAAAGATAGCATTTCATAAATTTAACTGAAATTCTAGTGGCAAAGCCAACATAAAATGAGAGAAAATGCAATGCGCAAAATACAAAAATAATACACAATCCAAAATACCCTTTATAATACTGTCACTAGTTAATAACGATTGATTACCTAGTATTGATGGCCTTTAATAAAAAAGATGCTAGGTGGAAACACAGTCCTGGATCCTCCATTCCAATGAGCAGGTTCATGGCTCCTGCGCGGATCTAACATTGTACTTTAAAAAGATAGGTTTAAAATAAAAAGTCCTAAAATTCAAATATAATTTACAAAAGAGTAAAATATGGAAGCAACTTTGCTGGGAAGCTTAATCACATGAGCAAGGAGTGGTGGTACTCTGTTTCATATTAGGAAAAGCTACCAAATGATGGGCTATTCCTAGTCTTAGGCGTGTCAATACATATCTATGGGAAGCAATAGTTACGAAAGCTAAATACGGTTGGAAAACCTTTACAAGTTCCAGTTGCCGATAAAATATCACTGTTGGTTGTTTCTCAGTTACACAGGAGCGAGATACCTTTTTCGCCTCCAGAAAAGCAGTTTTAATCTCTGATTTTGTTAATGTATCCGTGAGGCATGGGTCCAAACGTATCCCAAAATTAAATAAGCAGGTAAACCAGTAACAAACATACTTAATCAATGGTATTTTGTTGCAGCTATCTAACCTTAGGCAGTCTCGAATTAAGGTATGTGTGAACGCAGTCCCTTCCTGACTCCATATGAATTTCCAGAGGAGGAGGGGGCGCATAGCCGCTAGATCTGAGATATATTCTAGACCCACCTCATTGTGTATTAATTCTGTAGAGGCAGAGGACGGGGCACATAATTAATATTTAAGGTGCAGGTTCTCTTCAATTAGTAGGTATTTTTTTTGTACAATAGCCCCAGAGACCTGCCCCATGTAAGGCTGCTGTCACACACCTGGCCTTGTAAATATCCACCATATCCTTTGGTCTACAAGTTCCTAATTTAGCTGCGAATCTAAATATGCCATTGGTATTCCTCGACATTTTCGTCCTGACATTGATATGTTCGTGAACCCAATTTCCGTTCCCTGAAAAGGGCACTTTCAAATAACAGAACGAGTTGATCACCTGCACCCTAGAGTCATCAATGCAAAAAGGCCTGGACAGTTTGGGGTGCTTACCACATGCCATGTTAATTGTTTTTCGTTTTATTTATAAGGATCTTCCTTTTATCAAAAAACTAGCAGCCCGTCCCGACGTTGTCCGGGTATGAATTGCTGCCGGCCAGTAGTATATTGTTTCGTAGGATTTCATTTTGATAGCATTTCTTATCTGTGACAGGCCTGTGAAACGCTCTGATTCACAGTGCACTGCTGATGCACGTAAGAGTGCGCGTTCAGTAGTCTGTTAACTCGAGTTTCCCTACTTTATTTTCCTTGCAATATTATATAGCGCGAACTCGACAACATTGCATGAGCACAATTTACATTATTGTTAATTGTTATTGTTATTGTTATGAGATTTTATATCGCGCCTAATCACCTGCAGGCCTCTAAGCGCCAGGAAAGATGGTAGTAAACAATAACTTAGCAAGATGGAAGCTGGATTATACTGTGCTCATGCTTTTGCTGAACAGGAATGTTTTTAGGCTCTTCCTGAATCGTAGTAGATTCCCTTCCCGACGCAGTGCCTCAGGCAACCTGTTCCATAACTGAGGGACTAGCACTGAGAAGGCTCTCCCTCCCTTGGTCACTGGCCTGTAGCGAGGACAGACCAGTAATTGGGAGTCTGAGGATCGAAGTGTTCTCATAGGGCAATAAAGTTGCAGACGGTCTTTGATGTAAGTTGCGGCTTTGCCATAGATTGCCCTATGGGCCGTGCATAAGTTCTTAAATTCCACTCTTTCTTTAATGGGGAGCCAGTGCAAACTTTGTAGTAGGGGAGTGGCTTTAGATCTCCTCGGTAATCTGAAGATCAACCGGGCAGCGTCATTCATTATGACCTGAAGTCTACTGGTCAGAGTTTTCGGTAAGCCAAGGTAAAGGGCATTACCGTAATCAATTCTGGAGATGATGGTGGCCGCTACTATTGATCGCATCATGGATTGTGAGAGGACAGGAGTTAACTTCCGCAGTTGCCTAATGATGTTTGTGCAACTTCCCACAACCGCAGAGATCTGAGGGGCCATTGACAGATCATCATCCAGTTTGATCCCCAGGCTCTTTACAGATGAACTTGGTTTTGGAGCCGGGCCCAACTCTGTGGGCCAATAGAGATCACACCAAGGTGAGGCAGTGGATGGAATCACTAGTACCTCAGTCTTGTCTGGGTTGATTTTTAGCAGGTTATCCGTCATCCATTGCACTGTGAACCGCAAGATGTTCTGAGCTTGAAGTTGTGCGGCCGTGGTGTCATCGACACTTAGCAGCAGTTGCGTGTCGTCCGCGTAGTTATAGACTTTACAGCCCATAGTGGCCAGAGAAGCAATCAATGGTTGCAGGTAGAGATTAAATAGAAGCGGGGACAGGGCGGACCCCTGTGGCACCCCGCACTCTAAAGTCCCCATCTCAGATGTTTCGCCCCCCAGTTGTATCTTTTGGGTCCTTCCTGTAAGGAATGATTGCAACCATTGAAAGGCCTGGCCCTTAATCCCAAAGTCCTTCAGTCTATCCAAAAGCAAGGCATGGCTGACAGTATCGAACGCCGCTGATAAGTCCAGCAGAATCAGGGCGCTCGGTTTCTTGCAGTCAGCCATGCCTCTTAGTTCATCCAACACCGATAGCATCACCAACTCGGTGCTGTGATGAGCACGGAAACTTGCCTGTCGCTCGTGGAGTAGATGATGAGTTTCCAGATAGAGGGACAGGGACTTTAGTACTTGCTGCTCAAGAACTTTTGAGAGGAAGGGCAACTGGGAAATGGGTCTGTAATTCTTTAACACCGCAGGATCTGATCCAAACTTTTTCAGTAGAGGTCTTACACGCGCCTCCTTAAGCTCAGCCGGTAAGTACCCCGTATCTAGAGATCTGTTGAGGAGGAAGATGATACGTTCCTCCAGCAAGGGGCGCGCAACACGGAAGATCTCAGGTGGGCACGGGTCAGCTGGGGAGCCAGATTTGATTTTACTCATCAGCTGTTCTAGGATCAATACATCCATCTCTGGAAATATTTCAAGGGAGCAGTCGGTCACAATCTCAGATGCTGATGTTATAGCAGTCCCCAATCCCACCCCAATCTTTATCTCCTGGATGATGATCTTCACCTTCTCTAAAAAGTAGGCCTGAAAGGTGTTACAGTCAATAGGAGCCCTAGAGTTATCTGTTTTTTTGCTCAACTCTGCCAGTATTTTAAAGGTCTCTTTCTGAATATTCGCTGCCTTACTTAGGCGGGACTCGAAGTGGTCCGCTTTGGCTTGGGTCATAAAGTTTTTATATTGTTGATGGGAAGCTTTATAGCGTTTCCTGTCAGTGTCCTGTTTGGTTTTCCTCCATACTCTTTCCAGAGCTCTAAGCTTTCTTTTTGTTTCCCTTAAGGCTGGCGTAAACCAAGGAGCCCCTTTACCGGATCGCTTTATTTGCTGTAATCTCACCGGCGCTATTTGATCAATGGCCCGGGTCATGCTCCTGGTTAGATCAGAGTATTCACGGTCCAGGCTGCGTTCCAGATCAGCGGCCTGGGATGTTACCGGGAGCACCTTAGTCAGGGATGCTAGATCAACCTCGGCCCATTTCCGGGTTTTCCTGATGCCAGGCGGACAGCTGGTGATACAGCCTTTAATGCGGGCCTCACAGGATATCAGGTGGTGGTCAGACCAGATGCAAGGGGCTACGTCTTTAAGGGTTAGACTGGCATCGGTGGTCCACACGAGGTCAAGAGTGTGACCTTTTTCGTGTGTGGGAACATCCACAATTTGTTTAAAACCCACTGCAGACATTAAAGTGTCCAGCTGGCGCGTGGGTAGGTCCCAGTTGGGTTTATCCCAATGTAAATTAAAATCTCCAGTTACCAGGATTTTCATATATCTGGAACATAAGTCGGATATAATAGGGCAGAATAGGTCATTGAAGAGTGGAGTTGAATTGGGCGGACGGTAGACTGACAAGATCACCCAGCACACATCGTGCACAGTGACCTTTACCCCAAGCACATCAGTCAGGTCAATTGTCTCAGATAGTAACTATTCAACTAACAGGGTCTTCCTATAGAAGATAGCTACCCCGCCTCCCCGTGCGCCACCTGGGCGGTTGTGCCACATCACATAATATCCGCTTGGGAGAGCAGCAATGATATCCGGCATCGAATTCTCACCCGTCCAGGTCTCTGAAAGAGTCAGGATATCGATGTCATTATCCTGAAGCATGCTGTAGACCTCCAAATGATGGCAATGGAGCGAGCGAGTGTTAAGGCTAACTATCTTTAATGTAGGATACAGAACCGGCCGGGGCGTAGCCTTATCGGGATGTAATATAGCGTGTTTCTTAAGCGTCAGCAGGACTGCCTGATCTGCAAGCGGCTCACCTCTATTCAGGGTGTATAGTTCCTCCCTGGAGTAGAGACGCCGTTGGCCAGGAGTCCCCGCCCCCGGGCTGGACTCTGGCGTGACTCCGGCGGTGCTCCGGCGAGCCCGCCACGTGTCAGCATGGCTGCGTTATATACCGGTCTAGCGTCCTTGTGACGACTAGACCGCTCCAATCCCCAGCCCCCACCCAAGATGTCCGCTGCTCTGGTGATACACTATAGCCCCGGAGGGGAAAGGGATCCGCTCCAAACGCGGTGTTTCAACAACATTACAGAAGAACACATTGATTTGTGGTAGGCACGGGGAGACAACACTATTTGCCTGGAATCACAGGATGGTGAGCTGATGCCGAGATTCTAACGTAGCTCCCCATCTCTAAAGTTCGCAATTCTAGAACTTGTGGTGGGAGGTATGTCTAAAAGTTTATGTCGGTGCTGGGCATCAATGAGAGAGACCTGTGCATTTTTCCAATTGGTGGTGAAAAAATATGAGTATGTTGCTCGAGATGTGGGCCGCCGTTTCTTTCCGCATACCATCACTCTGCATACTTTCATTACGAAAGTACCATGACTCCGCAATGCCATTATAGCGCATGGCATTACATTTTATATGCTTTTACCACGCATACATCTACAACAAAATTCGTTGTAAATGCATGAATGGTAAAAGCATGTTTTTTAAAAATGTTTGGATAAGGCAAGTATGGGTATAGGGGTATATGTTTTGGGGTACTGAGGTATATGTTTTGGGTTTTTTGGGTATTTTAATGGTTCAGATATAGTTTTGGGTTATGGGGCACAGGGGTATTTTTAGGGTTCAGGGCAAGGTTTGGGTTTTGGGGTATAGGGGGATTTTTAGGGTTTAGGGGTAGGTTTGGGTTTTGGGGTACGGGGTATTTTAAGGGTTCAGGGCTAGGTTTGGGTTTTGGGGTACAGGGGTATTTTTAGGGTTCAGGGCTAGGTTTGGGTTTTGGGATACAGGGGTATTTTAGGGTTGTGGGCTAGGTTTGGGTTTTGGGGTACAGGGGTGTTTTTTAGGGTTCAGGGGTAGGTTTGGGTTTTAGGGTACAGGGGTATTTTAAGGGTTATGGGCTAGGTTTGGGTTTTGGGGAAAAGGGGTATTTTAGGGTTCAGGGGTAGGTTTGGATTTTGGGGTAAAGGGGTATTTTTAGGGTTCAGGGGTATGTTTGGGGTTTGAGGTACAGGGGTATTTATAGGGTTCAGGGCTAGGTTTTGGTTTTGGGGTACAGGGGAATTTTTAGGGTTTAGGGATAGGTTTGGGTTTTGGGGTACAGGGTATATTTATAGGGTTAAGATGGGTTAGTGTTTAAGGGTGTTGGGGTATTTTATAGAGTAAGGGTGGGTTATGATTATGGGGTACAGGGGTATTGAAAGTAGGGGTGGGCGGAATTGGCGCGAACTTGGTACAATAAATCCGCAATATTTCGTTCCATCAGATTTCCAATTATTAAAACAGAAACCTCATATATTCAAGGTAAAATAACAAGTATTTCTACATGCTAAAATGCATATAGTCATTTCACAAAAGTGTAATTAGCTTCCAGCAAGCAGTGAGAGAGGTGATGATTTTGAGATCAAGCCCCTGCAAACCATTATGGGACGAGATTAGCAGTGGGAAGTGAATATTATAGTATCCAAATAATTCTACAAAGAGCTACAGTTCACCTCGTTCTCCCCAGTTGTCCCCAAGAGGCAAATGCAATAGCATTTAAAATATTATACATCAAGCTGCAGTTCACCTCATGGTCCCTAGATGTCCCTGATGAGGCAAATGCAATAGCATTTAAAATTTTATACATCAAGCTGCAGTTCACCTCGTCGTCCCAAGATGTCCCTGATGAGTAAAATTCCAAAACATTGAAACCCTTTCATGAATGCTAAAAATTATGCTAAGCTTATCCCATAATGCTTTGCAGGGCCTTTTAGTTGTATTTTTGCCCATAACTGTGCTTGGGGTGGTTCTAAGAGAATGGGACCTCCACTGAATTGAGGTAATAGAAATTTTAGGTAGCAAATGTGTCCCCCACTCACACCCTATCCATGCACCTATGTTCCTTGTATGTCGTGTAACTTCTGTTCTGTTCATGCTAGAAAGACGCATATGGATTTGCGTCGATCCTCAACATTTTAGCTATCCAGTCATGCATGAATATCCAGTTAGTTAGGTTTCTAAACCTATGGTGCCAACGTCTTTACATGGTGCACTTTTGAATCTCGCCCACGTTTTCTCCATGTTTCCTGGCCCAGTCGAGCTAGGCCCTTAAACGAGGCCCTGAGCCTCATCTCTCCTGTCTTTGAAAAATGTATGCATCCCTGACCTCTACCTTACATCCTGCACAGACGAGCGGTGCCCGGCTCGGCCTGCTTGCCTGCCAAAACGTTATTTTGCCTACAGTTATCTGTTCAGCCTCCGCGAAAACACATTCCAGTCTAGTGAAATAGGTAAACATATTCCGGGCTGCAAAGCAAAGGGCCCTGCCTTCCTGTCTCCATGCAAGTAATTTACTGCTCCCGTTACCATGGTAGGCCCATGGCCCCCGCACTCTACATGAAGATCCCTTTGCACGCACTAGCATTCAGTGATGAACGGCCTCTGCCCGAGAGACCTTTTACTTCAGACACTACATCCTCCAAACATGAGATACCAGATACGCTATAGGTGCAGGTCGTTCTGACACCCCAGACACCAGTCTCCTCTACTCGTGCAAAAGTCAAAGCCCCCAGTTCTCCCCAGTTACACGTCATGCTCAGCTGCGCGCGCATATAGGTTAGAAGTTTCTGCCGACTCTGCAAAACTTTCACTAAGCATCCACCCACTTGTGACGTTTCATGTTACGTTTCTCTGACATATCAAGTGCACGCCCATGTGTACGCCTTCTTACACGCCTCCTGTTACGTACATGTGTTCTTATCTCTCTCTTTTCACCTGTTACGCCTACTGTATTGAATTCAATTGTAACATTCTACTATATATAATGTGTACTGTTAATAAAAGGTTGAATGTCCCTTCCTGAACCTTAGTAGTGATGGAACATGATGTCCCATCCTCAAGGATTTTCCATTAAAGCCCGTATGACTCAGATCCCACGGACTCTGCCTCTCATTTGAATGAGCTGTCTTGTATTGATAATTATATGGAAAAATGCATCGGTAAAATTATTTACCACATAATTTGGCGCCCGAATAGGGTCCCCCCCTTCCCCACTCGCATCTAGACAGGTTCATTAATTTGTGCCCGGTCAAGACAGGTCTGGGTACACAGACCTGGTCCGGACGTGTTTATTTAGGTAAATACGACAACACGTGTTTCTTTATGGGACCGGTCTGTACTGTTTTAGCAGTGCATCTAGAAATCCAGTGCATCTAGTATTCTAGAGTTTCAAGAATAATCCAGTATTGTGTTTTCACGTAACTGTTCGAAAATGTTTTAATGTGTTTCATGTCGTGGTATGAATGATTGTTTGCAATTCATTACTGTGTTTATTGTGTTCACGCCCGAATCAGTCTCATTATGCCGCTGTTCTCTAAGTTACGTCAGATAGGAACTAGGGATATTTGAAGAAGCAGTTCCCGTCCCGCCCAGGGATACTCCTGGAATTTTTATGTATAATAAGCATGGCTTAGATGCCATACTGTACCTAGATTTGTGGGTGGACTACACCAAGGGTCTGGAAGAAAAGTATAGATGGCCTGTCTCAGGGACATGGGATGCTGATTGCATCATGAGAGTAGAAGAAGTGGGGTGGAAAAAGAAAGCCAGACAATCCCAGAAAGATGCCATAGAATTATGGTGTAAAGAAGCGCATAGACGAAATAAAAAGGAAATCAGGAAAGCAGAAAGAAGTAGAGAAGAATCCGAAAAAGCTAGAGAAAAATAATTACTGGAAGAAGGAGAACGAGTCAGAATAGAACAACAAGACCGACAGAGAAATGCCCTTATTACAGGACTGTATCCAGTTCTAGCCGAGGGCCTGCCCAAGGCGACCCCGGAAGTACCACGTAACTTGCCACCACCATTGGTCCCAACTAAACTCCGTCATAAACAAACCGCAGCAGACATTTTCCTTTCTAGCTATTTAGATGATGTTGCTCCAGCATATACTAATATACCCGTACCACCCGTTAACAATGCACAGCAGCCTGCTCCGACTGGTCAACCTGCTGTTCAAGCCACGACCCCTCCACGTTCCCAAGTCACGCTTCCCGCATCTGTTACCTCCCCTATTGCTATTGCTTCTGTTACTGTCCCACCTACTATTGGTCCCCTTAATCCTTTCGCGACAGATGTGGCACAGAGTGCACATCCGTTACAATTGCCACCTATACCCGCTATGACGTCAGCAGCAACTGCCCAGTCAGGTCATGCCCACGCTTCCGCTTCAGGAGGTGCCGAAGGTTACCTTCGCACCCCGCCTCAAATTAAACGAATGACAGCCAGAGAATTCGCAATGCAACGTACGCCGAAAGCGGCTACACTCGAAACCCTTAGACAAAACCTGACAGATTGTAGGTATGACCCAGTACCCGGCCAGGAAGGAGACATGATGTTAGTCTCTTTACGACTACGACGTGCTACAGGATATTTGATGCTTTTACCAGAAATGACTAACCATCTAGATAGAATATATCATTTCATTAGAACAGGGGAGGGACCAGAAAGTATTCGCGAGGCCATGGCATACCAGAAAGTTGAGACACAAAGTATGATTTTACGGTTTTTGATTAATTGTTTGATAAGGGAACGAGATCGGCCAGGTGCTGTCAAAGAAGAGATGGACATGTTGATGAAATGGAGTAATAATATTGCAGATTGTAAACATGACAAACAAAATTGCATAGATGCCATGTACAGAAAGATTCGCAAAGACATAATAATAATGCACGAGAGAGACAAAGAAGCTAGGGGAGCCGAGAAAGAGAGTGGAACCGAGGAAGAAGAGGATGAGTTAGAAGAGTCAGACCCCCCCCGAGACGATGGCGTACGTAGGTAGAGTGAAACTCCCTAAACAGTATCCTTTTGACAGACCTATACGCCTAGAAAACAAAAGACGTTTTCTTTCTCCCATACCAGAAAAATGTTCTCTGGAACATTTATTCCAAGCCACTGATAAAATACTGAAAGATAGAATAGGTTACAACGAACTTAGTACAATGCGTGAACAAGAACTAGCACGGTCCGCAGTACAGTGGGCTGATAATAACAGCTTATATAAAGATGATTCAGTAGCACAAACATTTTTGAGTCTTACTCCAACTGAACAACGTTTAGCTGGTATGTAGATGATCCAGCATCTCATTATGCTATATGAGAGTCAGCATTCTGATCCAGGTCCCCTATACAATATATTGGATGAATTACTTCTGAATAGATGGAGAGGCCTAGGTACCGATTTGATTAATGTGATTCTTGAACAACGCCATAAATACAGAACATTTTTGACTCCACATTTTGTTCCCGATCCACCCCCGGTAAGCCATCCTTTTCACGTAGACAGACAGAATCCCCTACGAGAAGTTCATCCCGTCCAGGCTCCAGGGGGTACGCTTCAACGCGTATTCGTATATACGCCCTTAAGTAAAATGGAATTATTGGAAATGAAGAAAAAAGTGCCTTGTCATGATAAAGATCCAGCAGGGTTTCACCGTGAATTAAAAGACATGTTACTAATGGGAGATTACACATACCCCGATATTATGAAAATGTTAAAAGTACTGTTGCCTGCAGGTATTTACGAGAAACTCAAAGAAAAGGAATGGGAGGTGGGAGATAAAAAGATTAATTGGACTGAATTAGAAGACGAGGAAAATGGACGTACCCCAGGTTTGGGTCTTGGGGACAAAACTAAAGCATTACCGGGATTATTAGTACAGGTTTTGCTGAGGTTATTGACAACTAAAAAGGAAGACTGGGATGCAATCTCAGCCTGCAAACAGAAACAGGACGAAGACACTAGTGATTTTTATTCCAGATTTGAGAAATGTTTTGTTATTAATAGTGGCCTGAAAACAAGTAGTGAATCATATCCACATCTTTTTGTGACAAAATTAGTTGAGAATTCCTTACCCCAAGTCAAGAATAGAGTCCTGAAAGTCAAGAGCACATGGCAAGCAAATACACCTTCCCAAATGTTGCAAATGTTACAGTACCACCAGAACCGAATTAGAGAGGAACATGATCATGAACAGAGACGTATAAAAGACACGAAAATGAAAGTACTAGTAGCCCAGACTGTTCCAGTAGATGGTCAAAGAAAGGGTACAGCACCTCCAGGTCAATCTGCAGCTCCCGTTAAAGGGAATTGCAATTACTGCAAACAGCCAGGTCACTACATTAGTGAATGTGCCGTTTTGAAACACAATATTGCTACCGGTAGGACGAAAGAAAGGCCGCGTCCTCCTAGACAGGAACACGTTCCACAGCATGTCCCACAGAATACACAACAGCCACCACAGCATGCACAACAGACAGTAGCTGTACCCCAACCCCAACCTCAACCACAGCCTATCGCTGCCACTCAACATGTCACGCAACAAATGTACCAGTATGCACAGTCAGATTACCCCGATTACCAGCAGTACACATGAAACAGCCTAGAGAGGGAGGTTGGCTTGCCTCTTATTGAGGTTCCTGTAGATCAAGAGGGTCCCTATGTACATAGTCAGGTATTAGGGAAAGACAGAAAATTTTTGATTGACACAGGGGCAAGTAGAACGACCATCAGTCATGACGAGGTTCCAGGGGCACCCCTCTCAGGCTCACAGAATGTTTCCCTGGGTTTTTCAGGAAAGCCTATTGTTAATGAAGTATCGAAGCCAGTTTCCCTAGAAGTTGGTCCATTGTCACGCACTACTGACCTGTTACTTACGAAAGCATGTCCTGAAAATCTGCTTGGTATTAAAATGTTGAAAGCTTTAGGAGCAGTGATATGTTGTTCTCCGGAAGTAGTGCGATTGTTCTTACGTGACTTCAAGGGTCACTATGTGTTACGAGATTTTGATCAGAGATTGAAAAATGTACCAGCACATTTATGGGCAAAAGGTCCAACTGATGTAGGTTGTATGCACATTACACCTTATCGTGTCACTCTCAAGCAAGGTGTTGTACTGCCCCGAATCGGACAATACAAATTGCCCCCTGAGGCTATAGTGGCCTTATTGAAAATCATTGATGAATTGATTGCCCAAGGAGTAGTTATAGAAACTGACTCCAATGTATGTAATTCTCCAATCATTCAGATTCTTAAACGAACTGACCCAAATGCACCTCCAGTCTACCGACTGGTGATTGATCTTCGCGAGCTAAATAAATGCATCGTTCCCCAGTACCCAGTAGTGCCAGACATATCTTCTTTGTTGACTGCCTTTGATTCCAAAGCTGCGTTCTTTACTGTAATTGATCTTAAGAACGCCTTCTTTAGTGTCCCCATACACCCGGAAAGTCAATTTTTATTCGGATTCTCATTAAATGAGCCGAAGTTTTAAATTCGCACGTTCACCTCAAGGGTTAACGGAGAGTCCCAGTATTTACAGTCAAGCCCTGAAAAGACAACTAGACAGTATTCACATGCCTGCTGACACTTCTCTGCTCCAATATGTAGATGACTTGTTGATAACTGCACGGACCGAACGTTACTGCGAGCACGCGTCACTGATTGTCCTTTGTTTCTTGGCCGAAAAGGGGCATAAAGTGTCCCCTTCGAAGCTACAACTCTGTGCCCAGCAAGTGGTATACCTTGGGCACTTGCTGTCCAAATGGGGGAGACAACTGACACCAGAACGTATCCAGTTAATTGCACATCTGCCACAACCCAAGACACAAAAGGAGGTACGGGCCTTCATTGGCCTCACCTCGTACTGCAGACAATGGATCCCTCAGTATGCATATCTAGCCAAACCACTCATACAGTTGACAACACAGGAGGCAGCGACTTCGACTGTCCTCCCTTGGACTCAGGAACACACACAAGCTTTTGACGAGTTAAAGAAAGCCTTATGTCAAGCACCTGTCTTAGCGACACCATGTTACAGCAAGCCTTTTACACTTTTCGTTACTGAACGCGACGGCACAGCATTGTCTGTGCTCACACAAGATCAAGCAGGACACCACAAGCCTTGTGCTTATTTTTCGAGTACATTGGATCCAGTGGCTCAGGCTCTGCCTGCGTGCCTCAAATCAGTTGCAGCAACAGCTCTAGCGATCAGACAAAGCGATTCAATAGTGTTAGGACATGCCCTGACAGTACAGGTTCCACACTCTGTGGAAGTTCTTTTGAACCGAACCCAGACTCAACACCTGACCATAGCAAGACTGACTGGATATGAATTGACATTGTTTCAGCCACACATAGAAATCAGACGCTGCAACATACTAAATCCTGCCACGTTGTTACCCTCGAGCACCATTGACCCGACACCACATGACTGTGTAGAAGTCATCAATACTGTAACGAAACCCAGACAAGACTTGACAGACATTGCATTACCCGATCCAGACCTGATACTTTACGTGGATGGTTCATGTATGAGATCAAGCACAGGAGAGTGAGTGGCCGCCTATGCAGTGACCACTGAAACAGAAGTCTTAGAAACACATCGTATTGACACACTGTCTGCCCAAGCAGCAGAGCTCATCGCTCTGACCCAAGCCTGTATACTAGCCAAGAACAAGAAAGTAAACATATACACAGATTCACAGTATGCATTCGGAGGCGTTCACGATATCGGTGTTCTTTGGGAAGAAAGAGGTTTTTTAACTTCTCACGGTACCAAGATCCAGCATGGTCCCCTTATTCAAGCTCTGTTAGAAGCAATACACTTACCTGCATCCATTGCTATCATGAAGTGCAAAGCACATACGAAAGTTACTGATACTATTTCCCAGGGTAACGACCTGGCAGATCAAACAGCTAAACTTACAGCTCAGACTCAGACAAACCCGACAAAAACCATAGTACCAACACAGACACATTGTATGACAGTGAAGGATCCCATACTAGAAGTACTCGACATTCAGACACATGCCACACCAGACGAAATCAAGAAATGGACTGAACAAGGAGGGATCCAAACAGATCAGGGATGGATGACGAAGGGAAAAGCCACATTGTTCCTCCCCGACTCTATGGTTCAAGTTATCATTAACACTGCACATAGTCCAGCACACTTAGGAGAAAAAGCTATGTTAGACAGCATCCAGAATCTATGGTTCAACAAGCAATTATGAGCAGCAGCAAAACAGAAAGTGCGTACCTGCATGATCTGTTGTCAGTTCAATCCAGGCAAAGGTGTTCCCGTGGAACAAGGTGGTTTCCACCCTCCCGATCATCCTTTTGAAGTCCTACAGATGGATTATATCCAGATGGACTGATGTAGAGGATTCAAATATGTCCTTGTAGTTGTATGTGCCCTTTCCAGATGGACAGAAGCATATCCAGTCCCAGATTACACTGCCGCGACCACTGCCAAGCAACTGGTTTGTGAATTTTTCCCGCGATACGGCTTGCCCCGTGTCGTGTACTCAGATAATGGACAGCCATTCTCGTCCGAGCTCATGAAACAGGTTTCGCTCCTGTTAGGTTACCAGTGGAAGTTCCACTGTGTACGACATCCCGAAGCAGCTGGTTTGGTCGAAAGACACAACCAGACCCTGAAAACCCGGTTAGCTAAAATATGTGCAGAAAAGGGTGTAGATTGGATCGTAGCACTGCCAGTTGCACTCTTCTATATGCGTATGGTAGCTCACCCCAGAACAGGATTGTCACCGTATGAAGTAGTTTTTGGGCGGCCTCCCAATATGTGGGGTACGCCAATGCCGAAAAAAATCACAGATGTTGACAGTGTTATGCTGACAGATTACTTGGCCTCCTTGATGTCTGCACTACAATCTTGTCGTTCACAGGTTGCGGCTGCCTTTCCAGACAACACCCAAGTGAAACCGCATGACGTTGTCCCCGGCGAGCATGTCTTCGTGAGGAATTTCGATAGGAAAAGTCCGCTGGAGCCCAGATGGAGACAGCCTAAGTTGGTGTTGATGACGACGAGGACCGCTGTAAAGCTGGAAGGAAGGAAGGGGTGGCTGCATTCCAGCCACATAAAGAAGATTCATGGACTGTGCCCAGATACTCTGAATAAAGACTGCCCCCTCTCGGACATTGACTCTAAACTTCCCCTGATCGAGAAAACTCCCCAAGAGGAGTACCGTTTAAAGCTAAGGTCTAGTAAGTCAGACAGCGTTTAATTGTTTAAGTCCCCCTCGGGTGAAGCGGTTAGACAGGTTTCTGACATGAATAAGATAGACCCCAGTAGTCAGAGAGATAGGCGTATCAAAAAGAGAGAACAGTCGCTGTGTGTCCGCCTGGGGATGGAGATTGCTATCCTTCCTAGGAATGATATTGCTCATTGTATTCAGTTGTTGCCTCTGTCTGCAATGTGGGCCAGCGATTTGCGGCTTGTGCGCCACAGCTTGTATTCCCCATCCAACAGTTCACGTTCCCGTTCCCGAATAAGAAAAGAAGAGCAAATGATGTTATATGAACAGATAGATTGTCTCATGAATATAGATATATCCTAAAGGGTAGAGTAGGGGCCAAGGAGGGAATGAGGTAATAGAAATTTTAGGTAGCCAATGTGTCCCCCACTCACACCCTATCCATGCACCTATGTTCCTTGTATGTCGTGTAACTTCTGTTCTGTTCATGCTAGAAAGACGCATATGGATTTGCGTCGATCCTCAACATGTTAGCTATCCAGTCATGCATGAATATCCAGTTAATTAGGTTTCTAAACCTATGGTGCCAACGTCTTTACATGGTGCACTTTTGAATCTCGCCCACGTTTTCTCCATGTTTCCTGGCCCAGTCGAGCTAGGCCCTTAAACGAGGCCCTGAGCCTCATCTCTCCTGTCTTTGAAAACTGTATGCATCCCTGACCTCTACCTTACATCCTGCTTGCCTGCCAAAACGTTATTTTGCCTACAGTTATCTGTTCAGCCTCCGCGAAAACACATTCCAGTCTAGTGAAATAGGTAAACATATTCCCGGCTGCAGAGCAAAGGGCCCTGCCTTCCTGTCTCCATGCAAGTAATTTACTGCTCCCGTTACCTTGGTAGGCCCATGGCCCCCGCACTCTACATGAAGATCCCTTTGCACGCACTAGCATTCAGTGATGAACGGCCTCTGCCCGAGAGACCTTTTACTTCAGACACTACATCCTCCAAACATGAGATACCAGATACGCTATAGGTGCAGGTCGTTCTGACACCCCAGACACCAGTCTCCTCTACTCGTGCAAAAGTCAAAGCCCCCAGTTCTCCCCAGTTACACGTCATGCTCAGCTGCGCGCGCATATAGGTTAGAAGTTTCTGCCGACTCTGCAAAACTTTCACTAAGCATCCACCCACTTGTGACGTTTCATGTTACGTTTCTCTGACATATCAAGTGCACGCCCATGTGTACGCCTTCTTACACGCCTCCTGTTACGTACATGTGTTCTTATCTCTCTCTTTTCACCTGTTACGCCTACTGTATTGAATTCAATTGTAACAATCTACTATATATAATTTGTACTGTTAATAAAAGGTTGAATGTCCCTTCCTGAACCTTAGTGGTGATGGAACATGATGTCCCATCCTCGAGGATTTTCCATTAAAGCCCGTATGACTCAGATCCCACGGACTCTGCCTCTCATTTGAATGAGCTGTCTTGTATTGATAATTATATGGAAAAATGCATCGGTAAAATTATTTACCACAGAATCACTATTTAAAGGGAGCAGGAATGTATAGAACCTGGGAAGAAAAAACAACACTCGTGACGGAATGCCCCCAGCGATTGTCACGCCCCCAGCACACACCCACAGCACAATGCAGACACGCCCACAAGGGACTACTTTGCTGGCACGGTTCTTTTACATTTTAAATGTATATGGTGGGCGTCGGCATAGCCTTTGTCCTTCTGCTGCAACTGCCCTTTCCACCGCTATATTGGGTGTTTTGTAATTGGTGCTGTGGTTCCCGAGTTTACCTGGCCAAAAGGTGCAAGTTCTCTCTTTATAATAGTAGTATAGATAATTTAAAATTGTTAATACGGCGCTGTAAACCAATAGGAGTATGGGAGAGTAAAACCGCATCATTGGCATATAATAGAATTGGTACGGTTTTCTCAAAAATCATAGGCGAATCTGCCGGGATTAACCTCAGTGCTGAGTCTATGCTATTAATAAATAGTGAAAATAATAATGGGGCCAGCACACATACCTGACAGATGCCGCGTTTGACATTAAAAAGTGGGGTGCATTCTCCTGATAGTCCATACCGTACTTTACTGAAGAATTTCTCACATAATCTTGGTAAAAAGAAAACAATCTCCTTAGGGGCGCCCATTTCTATTAAAAGAGGCCACAAGATGGAATGGTCGACCAAATCAAAAACGCTGCTGAGGTCCGCGAAACAAAGGTATAAATTGCCTTCTTTTGCTAGGGTGTATTTACTAATCAATAGGTCTAGGTTTACACATTGTTCCAGAGAGCCTAGGCCTTTTCTCAAGCCATATTGGACTTCTGAGAGGATCATGTTTTAATTCGCCCAACTTTCAAGTCGTTTAAGAAAAATCCTACTCATTATCTTAATAGTAGAGTCCAAAAGGGATATAGGGCGATAGTTACTCGGTTCAGACTTGGACCCTTTCTTGTGTATAGGTATAATTATTGAGTGACTCCAAGACATCGGAATAGAATCCTCAACAGGTACATTGAAAACTCTGGTTAAAATTGGGAACACAACTCCATTTCATTCTTATATAGGTCAATTGGCACCCCATCAGGGCCCAGGGCCTTGCCCGCTTGCTATTTATTATACCTTCATGGACTTCCTCAATCTCAATATCAATCAACAGGGGTAATACAGGCCAGTTGGCGTCATTTTGAATTGATGGATTTAAATTGGATGCACTCCTATTGGAATTATTAAAAATGCTAGAAAAGTGTTCCACCCAAGCATCACAATTAACTAAGGAATTCAGGGGCATATTATCAAGGGGGGTGCTAGGCAATTTTCGCCACTTTAGCGGCCCTTTTCGGCCGCTAAGCGGCAATCATTCTATCGCCCTATTAGCAAGCTCTCGCTAACAGCAGTTAGCGACAGCTTGTAGGCGATAGCGAGCGGTTAGGGGCCCGCTTTGCATGTCAGCGATATTTATCGCTAATGACATGCCAGTCGCTTACATCGCTATTGCCTATTACCAACACAGGCGTAGTGTTGGAAATATTCGTGCTAAGCGCGAATATCTCCAAAAACTAACGCATGCTCAAACCAGTTCTTAGCCATTATATCCAATGGGAGGTGGATATAATGGCTAAGACCCTGTTAGTGATAATGCGTGAATATCTCTGTATTCTCAGCGATATTCACAGATTTTGCCGCTATCGCAGGGGATTTTATCGCTTTTGAGATAAACGTTGCTAATAGCACGTTATCTCTGTGATAAAATCCCGTGATGCGCGGCGCTAAAAAAAAATGCCGCTAACCCTACTTAGCTATAAATATCGCTATTTGTTGATAATATGCCCCTCAGTTCCGGAATGTGATCGTCCTTCAGGAAGGGACTATTCACAATAGCCCAAAAAAGTTTACTATCATTCGTGTCCGCTGCTAAACTCAATTTATCCCATGCTACTGTTTGAAGCTCAGCCTTTCTGCCCTTAATTGCTAACTTATAAGTAAGTCGTAACTGTTTAATACTATCTAACTGTCTAGGTTTAATATTCAAAGCCTTTTTCAAATCCCGTAATGCTCTAGAACAGTTCTGGTCAAACCAACTCATGTTGAAATTTTTGTTAGTTCTAAACGGTCGGCTGAAGGAACTATCCACCACCTTATATATCTTAGAGGAGTTAATCAGTATCATTTTAGCATTGATATCATCTTCAAGATACATATTAATTTCTTCCCTACAGTCTTTGATTGCCTTACGTTGGAAATCAATGGGGATTATCCTGGCCCACTTAATCCGTACCCCATTAGGTCTACACGGGGTTACATGCGGACCATGTGTGTCATTCGATATGTTTTTTGGTCCCCAGAAGAATAAAGATATAGAGATACTATTATGATCACTTGTAACCTGCACTTGGATCCTGGGTGTAGAATGCAGGCCTCTTGCATTACAGGAAATTATCATATGATCAATATTCGTTACTGCATTCCTTCGCGTAAAAGTTGGCCATTTCACATTGTTCCTGTCCGTCGCACAGATTAACAATTCCAAATTAAATTTAGCAATAACTGCATTAAGGGCCAGTCCATATTTACAGTGGGGGAAATGCATACAATCTTCTTGGTCAGAAACAGAATCCATCCCCCCTCCTAAAACCACAGACATCAGCCAACGACAGGGGGCACATCTGAACATTAAAATCACCCACCCAAATGATGACAACTGGATTTCTGTTGATACTGGTCAAACTGTCAAGTTCTTTTTCCAGGGCATGAACCACCATCCCACAGGTAGGGCCAAATACATTCTTATAAAAATTAACTACAATTACATCACTGCCCTCAATGGATTGAAGCCACATTATCTGGCTGTGTGGGCCAACCGAGACACAGTGTTTAACTTTACATATTCTCATCTTAACGGACATTAAAATCAACAGACCCCCTTTAGCTCTTCCGAATGTAGAAGCTACAGCAGGTAACCAAGAAGAGGTGAATCCTTCGACATAAATCGGGTCTAAACTCCATGGGGCATATTATCAACAAATAGCGATATTTATCACTATGTAGCCTTAGCGGCAATTTTTTCATCGCCACGCATCACCGGATTTTATCGCTGAGATAACGTGCTATTAGCAAAGTTTATCTCGAAAGCGATATAATTCCCGGCGATAGCAGCAAAATCCGTGAATATTGCTGAGAATACAGCGATATTCACGCATTATTATAAAATGGTGCTCCTACCCTTTCCTTTATGACGTCACCACCCGCCTCGCGCCGCTACCCAACCCGTCAATCTGGGGTTGCAGGGTCGAGGCTACTACAGGTCCTGGTCCAGTCAGACTCCATGCTGTATGTGGACAGCGTATGACAGCAGTAAGATAAAGATTAGTGAAAAGGGCCTGCCGGATTTATTTATTGTTTTGCCTTAAGCGACGTCTGCTTGCTCGATTACGTGAACTGTGATTTCTCCTCTTTCCTTGGCCTGATTAGCATATTGCATTTAGGAACGCTCCGCATTGCTTTCATTCTATTTAATTTGATATTGTGCCCGTGTCCCACCGCCAGCTTGCATTACTCGGTCCTGTTGTTGTCTCCTCGTCCATTTTGTTGTGCCTGCAGCCCGTCCCTTCCCCTACTTTCCCGCCTCCCAGCTCCCCCTCCCACCCACTAGACAACAGGAACGTCCCAGCTGAGGAACCTCCGTGACCTGCCTGACTCCGTGTGAAGCGGTCGCTCCACCCTTCCTCCTGGATCCATAGCGCTGCTACTGGTATCGTAGCGCTGCTCCCCCACCACTGCCATAATTGAAATTATACTACTTGGATCTGCACCCGCTCTGTTGCGTAGCGCTCAGCATTACTCTGCTTGCTCGATTACGTGAACTGTGATTTCTCCGCTTTGCTTGGCCTGATTAGCATATTGCAATTAGGAACGCTCCGCATTGCTTTCATTCTATTTAATTTGATATTGTGCCCGTGTCCCACCGCCAGCTCGCATTACTCGGTCCTGTTGTTGTCTCCTCGTCCATTTTGTTGTGCCTGCAGCCCGTCCCTCCCCCTACGCTCCCGCCTCCCAGCTCTCCCTCCCACCCACTAGACACCAGGAACGTCCCGGCTGAGGAACCTCCTTGACCTGCCTGACTTCGTGAGAAGCGGTCGTTCCACCCTACCTCCTGGATCCATAGCGCTGCTACTGGTATCGTAGCGCTGCTCCCCCACCACTGCCATAATTGAAATTATACTATTTGGATCTGCACCCACTCTGTTGCATAGCGCTCAGCATTACTCTGCTTGCTCGATCACGTGAACTGTGATTTCTCCGCTTTGCTTGGCCTGATTAGCATATTGCATTTAGGAACGCTCCGCATTGCTTTCATTCTATTTAAATTGATATTGTGCCCGTGTCCCACCGCCAGCTCGCATTACTCGGTCCTGTTGTTGTCTCCTCGTCCATTTTGTTGTGCCTGCAGCCCGTCCCTCCCCCTACGCTCCCGCCTCCCAGCTCCCCCTCCCACGCTCCGCCCCCCTCCACGTCCCCATTTATGTCAGTAGGACCTACGCGCAGCGATTGCGCCCCATGCGCGCCGAAGGTGCGCCAAAGGTAAGCCCATCTACGCCCGTCCGCGCCAAGACCGCGCCCAGCGCCAGACCCCCTGGTTCCCGTACCACCCACCCCCCGCATTACATACGATGCCTCCACTCTCTTAGCACTAAACCCCGGCCGACTCCCCAACTGCCCCCAAGCCGCACCTGGACACACCCATGGACACTTCACTTGCAACTCCTGCAAGTATGACGGCACCAAGAACAACTCCACATCCACAAACACCAAACAGAGATCTGACACCAACCACCTTAAATGCATCCTGCTCAACACCCGCTTGGTCCACAAACACGCCATCAACCTTTGGAATCTACTAGACACCATTTCTCCGGACGTCGCCTTCCTAACAGAAACTTGGATAAACGCCTCCTCAGCTCCAGACATCACCATAGCCATCCCGGAAGACTACAAGATCATCCGAAAGGACCGCACCAAGCAAACAGAAGAAGGCATCGCCATCGTCCATAAGAATTCCATCCGCATCTCTACCAGCTCAGACATCAACCTCGCTAGCGCCGAACACCTTCCCTTCCAGATCTATACCGACCCCAAGACCACACTCAGAGGCACACTCCTCTACAGACCACCAGGACCACGTGCACAATTCTGTGAAGATATCACTGACTTCATCACCCCTCACGCCCTCCCCTCCGAGGACTACATTCTACTGGGAGACCTCAATTTTCACCTGGAAAAGAACAACGACAGCAACACCACCACTCTTCTGGACAATCTCGCCAACCTCGGACTCAAACAACTAGTTAATACCCCCACCCACTGCGCAGGACACACACTCGACCCTATCTTCACCTCCAGCAAGCACATCTCCTTCAGTCTCACCACAGCTCTCCATTGGACGGACCACAGCTGCGTTCACCTCACCTACTAAAAGACCACAATCTACAACCACCCTCAACCCATTCTGCGAAGAAACTGGAACAAAATCACCATCGAACAGATCTCCACATCGCTTCTTCAAAACCCCCCAGCCTATTCGTCGAACCCTAACCAAGCAGCCATCAACGTCACACAATGGCTAACTCACAGCGCCGACAACCTAGCACCCTTGAAAAAACGTCAAATCAAACCAGGCAGCAAAAACGCCCCCTGGTTCAACGATGACCTTAAGAAATACAAGAAACTCTGTCGCTCCCTCGAGAAGGCCTGGAAAAAAGACCCAAACACCAGCACCAGGGACGCCTTCAAAAACGCCACCCGCATACACCACCAACTGATCCGGACAGCCAAGATAGCTGCATTCAAAGACAGACTAGACAACAACGCCCACAACAGCAAGGAACTATTCAACATCGTCAAAGAGTTTACCAACCCCACTGCCAACTCCAACGACATCACTCCCTCTCAAACCCTTTGCGACTCCTTAGGTTCGTTCTTCCACAACAAAATCGCAGACATCCACAACAGCTTCAACAACCAACCCGAAGACCAACCCACCCAACCTTCTGCCGAAACCTTCACCCCCCTTGAACATCCTTAATGACTGGAACCCAATCTCCACTGAGGACACCATCCGCCTGATGAACTCCATCCCCTCAGGATCCCCCACAGACCCATGCCCTCACCACATCTTCAACAAAGCGGACTCCATCATAGCACCACACCTCCGAGACGTCATCAACTACTCCCTCAACTCCGCCACCTTCCTGAAAAGTTGGAAACACGCCGAACTGAGCGCCCTTCTAAAAAAAACCACAGCTGACCCCACCGAACTCAAAAACTACTGCCCCATCTCGCTCCTTCCACTACCGGCCAAAGTCATCGAGAAAGCAATCAACAACCAGCTCGCCGCCTTCCTCGAAAACCAACAATTCCCTCGACTCCTCACAGTCCGGCATCCGAGCCAAACACAGCACTGAGACCGCACTTATCGCAGCAACAGACGACATTCGAACACTACTGGACAATGGAGACACAGTCGCCCTCCTCCTCCTCGACCTCTCCGCAGCCTTCGACACAGTCTGTCATAATACCCTGTTACATCGCCTTAGAAACATCGGAATCCAAGGAAAAGCACTGGAATGGATCACCTCATTCCTTGCCGGAAGAACTCAGAGAGTCCGCCTCCCACCGTTCAAGTCAGAGGCCTCTAAAGTCATCTGTGGCGTGCCACAAGGATCCTCACCCTCTTCAACGTATACATGAGCCCCCTCGCGACCATCGCACGCCAACACAACCTCAACATCATCTCCTACGCTGATGACACTCAACTGATCCTCTCACTCACCAATGACCCTAACACCGCCAAAACCAACCTACATCAAGGAATGAAAGAAGTAGCAGAGTGGATGAAGCTCAGCCGTCTGAAACTGAATTCCGACAAAACAGAAGTCCTTATCTTAGGTACCTTCCCCTCCGCATGGGACGACTCTTGGTGGCCAGCGGCCCTTGGAAAAGCACCCATCCCGACGGACCACGCACGGAACCTGGGCGTCATCCTGGACTCCTCACTCTCGATGACCAGACAAGTCAACGCATTTTCATCATCTTGCTTCAACATTCTTCGCATGCTCAAAAAAACATTTCGCTGGATCCCCACCGAAACTAGAAAAACGGTCACCCACGCACTGGTTACAAGCCGCCTGGACTACGGAAACACCCTATACGCCGGTACCACCGCAAAACTTCAGAAAAAACTCCAAAGCATCCAGAACGCATAAGCCAGACTCATACTAGACATCCCGCGTAAAGATCATATTTCGAATCACCTGAAAGAACTCCATTGGCTCCCTGTCAATAGGAGGATAACATTCCGCCTCCTCACCCACGCACACAAAGCACTTTATGAACTTGGACCCGAATGCCTCAATACGCGAGTTTCCTTCTACACCCCTCCCGCCAGCTACGCTCTTCCAACCAAGCCCTTGCTGCTGTTCCACGCATCAACAAAGCCACCATGGGAGGAAGATCCTTCTCCTACCTGGCGGCTAAAACATGGAATTCACTCCCCATTCACCTCCGCCTCACTCAAAACCACCTAGCATTCAGAAAGCAACTTAAAACCTGGATATTCAACAAGTAATTCCCCTCCCTCCTCAAGCGCCTTGAGACCCTCTGGGTATGTAGCGCGCTATACAAATTACTTGACTTGACTTGACTTGACTTACCAGCAATCAGGGCGAAGAAATCTGAAGGAACATCCGCCTGCCCACAATGCATTGCAAATATATACCGACCCAAACCCAAAACAAAATGCATTTCTTGTTGACTAGAGTTTATTCTAGTAATTTTATGCACAATATGCTCGTGCTTTTCTCTCTAATTTTATTGTCAACACCGGACAGTTCGCCGCGCTAATATTTATAGTAGTCTTAATTATAAAAGACAGCACTTCGTTGCTGAGAATTATGTAAGCTATACAGAATCGCAACTTCTGTCTGTTCCGTTGCACTTCGTGTGGTGGCTGATAACATAGATATGAAATTTTTGGAAGATCTTTGCTAATGCGAAGGTCTAACGGTGTGGTACAAAGAAAGCTTGTGACAGGTCAGTGTTTAAGGGTCAGATTTCTCTTGTACTTGGGTCACCTGCCTTTCAAAAGTGGGTGAGTGAAATGTACAAGATTGCACTCAGTCATCAGAAAGTGCAAAATACAGGAGACTAAAATGCAACGGGTACGACTTCATTATACAGTTGGAGCAAAAGATAGCATTTCATAAATTTAACTGAAATTCCAGTGGCAAAGCCAACATAAAATGAGAGAAAATGCAATGCGCAAAGTACATAAATAATACACAATCCAAAATACCCTTTAAAATACTGTCACTAGTTAATAACGATTGATTACCTAGTATTGATGGCCTTTAATAAAAAAGATGCTAGGTGGAAACACAGTCCTGGATCCTCCATTCCAATGAGCAGGTTCATGGCTCCTGCGCGGATCTAATATTGTACTTTAAAAAGATAGGTTTAAAATAAAAAGTCCTAAAATTCAAATATAATTTACAAAAGAGTAAAATATGGAAGCAACTTTCCTGGGAAGCTTAATCACATGAGCAAGGAGTGGTGGTACTCTGTTTCATATTAGGAAAAGCTACCAAATGATGGGCTATTCCTAGTCTTAGGCGTGTCAATACATATCTATGGGAAGCAATAGTTACGAAAGCTAAATACGGTTGGAAAACCTTTACAAGTTCCAGTTGCCAATAAAATATCACTGTTGGTTGTTTCTCAGTTACACAGGAGCGAGATACCTTTTTCGCCTCCAGAAAAGCAGTTTTAATCTCTGATTTTGTTAAAGTATCCGTGAGGCATGGGTCCAAACGTATCCCAAAATTAAATAAGCAGGTAAACCAGTAACAAACATACTTAATCAATGGTATTTTGTTGCAGCTATCTAACCTTAGGCCGTCTCGAATTAAGGTATGTGTGAACGCAGTCTCTTCCTTACTCCATATGAATTTCCAGAGGAGGAGGGGGCTCATAGCCGCTAGATCTGAGATATATTCTAGACCCACCTCATTGTGTATTAATTCTGTAGAGGCAGAGGACGGGGCACATAATTAATGTTTAAGGTGCAGGTTCTCTTCAATTAGTAGGTATTTTTTTTGTACAATAGCCCCAGAGACCTGCCCCATGTAAGGCTGCTGTCACACACCTGGCCTTGTAAATATCCACCATATCCTTTGGTCTACAAGTTCCTAATTTAGCTGCGAATCTAAATATGCCATTGGTATTCCTCGACATTTTCGTCCTGACATTGACATGTTCGTGAACACAATTTCCGTTCCCTGAAAAGGGCACTTTCAAATAACAGAACAAGTTGATCACCTGCACCCTAGAATCATCAATGTAAAAAGGCCTGGACAGTTTGGGGTGCTTACCACATGCCATGATAATTGTTTTTTGTTTTATTTATAAGGAGCTTCCTTTTATCAATAAACTAGCAGCCCGTCCCGACGTTGTCCGGGTAAGAATTGCTGCCGGCCAGTAGTATATTGTTTCGTAGGATTTCATTTTGATAGCATTTCTTATCTGTGACAGGCCTGTGAAACGCTCCGATTCACAGTGCACTGCTGATGCACGTAAGAGTGCGCGTTCAGTAGTGTGTGAACTCGAGTTTCCCTACTTTATTTTCCTTGCAATATTATATAGCGCGAACTCGACAACATTGCATGAGCACAATTTACATTATTGTTAATTGTTATTGTTATTGTTAATGAGATTTTATATCGCGCCTAATCACCTGCAGGCCTCTAAGCGCCAGGAAAGATGGTAGTAAACAATAACTTAGCAAGATGGAAGCTGGATTATACTGTGCTCATGCTTTTGCTGAACAGGAATGTTTTTAGGCTCTTCCTGAATCATAGTAGATTCCCTTCCCGACTCAGTGCCTCCGGCAACCTGTTCCATAACTGAGGGACTAGCACTGAGAAGGCTCTCCCTCCCTTGGTCACTAGCCTGTAGCGAGGACAGACCAGTAATTGGGAGTCTGAGGATCGAAGTGTTCTCATAGGGCAATAAAGTTGCAGACGGTCTTTGATGTAAGTTGCGGCTTTGCCATAGATTGCCCTATGGGCCGTGCATAAGTTCTTAAATTCCACTCTTTCTTTAATGGGGAGCCAGTGCAAACTTTGTAGTAGGGGAGTGGCTTTAGATCTTCTCGGTAATCTGAAGATCAACCGGGCAGCGTCATTCATTATGACCTGAAGTCTACTGGTCAGAGTTTTCGGTAAGCCAAGGTAAAGGGCATTACCGTAATCAATTCTGGAGATGATGGTGGCCGCTACTATTGATCGCATCATGGCTTGTGAGAGGACAGGAGTTAACTTCCGCAGTTGCCTAATGATGTTTGTGCAACTTCCCACAACCGCAGAGATCTGAGGGGCCATTGACAGATCATCATCCAGTTTGATCCCCAGGCTCTTTACAGATGAACTTGGTTTTGGAGCCGGGCCCAACTCTGTGGGCCAATAGAGATCACACCAAGGTGAGGCAGTGGATGGAATCACTAGTACCTCAGTCTTGTCAGGGTTGATTTTTAGCAGGTTATCCGTCATCCATTGCACTGTGAACCGCAAGATGTTCTGAGCTTGAAGTTGTGCGGCCGTGGTGTCATCGACACTTAGCAGCAGTTGCGTGCCGTCCGCGTAGTTATAGACTTTACAGCCCATAGTCAGACCCCCCAGGATATAGCGGCATGGATTCGCAAATTTAGCGGCACAAAAATGGAAATTTAGCGGCACAAATATGGAAATTTAGCGGCAATTTTGCGGCATTTTATTTGTCCATTTTTCCTACAACAAACACAGATATCTTATCTTTTTTAGTTGTTTAACAACATGAAGCTATGTATATTTGGTTTAATTACAATGTAGACACTTTGTTTCCCTCGAAAAGCATTCTCTCCCTTCTTTCTGTGAGTTGTGCCTTGTTCCTTGCAGGCGTTTGCACGGCATTTGCACGGATCGGCCGATTTCGCGATTTCTTTGCAAATCGTGAAATCGCGATAAGCTGGAGGGTCTGGCTAACAAACGTACTCGCGGCTGGGAGCAGCCCCCGCCCCCTCCCCCCCGGAACTGCAGACAAGGGATCATAAATAGTCTCGAGCCGCTATGTCCATTTTTGGTAGCAAGCAAGGACAGTGCTCCTCCCTGGCGTAGCTTGGGAAAAACACTGATAACGTTAAAGAAAGATTCGACTTTTATAACACTTTACACTGCCGTTGGAGAAAACGGCATGGGTAACCGACAAAAAAAACTGACACTATCTTACACTATCAGTGGTCACAAGTCTAGGTTCCTGTGCAGGAGTAGACCTCTCAAAGCCTGGGTATCAAAGCTGTAACGTGCATGAAAAAGCAATGGTTAGTGGACTTAAGAAATACCAGCATGAAGCTGCGCAATCTCTCAGGTGTAAGGTGTGGCAAGTGACCGAGTGCTGCTGTAGAGTGAAGTAGGTCTAAAGTGACAACTCACAGGGCAGAAGAGACAGCTGGCAGCTTAGCGTTCAAAAATGAAAGCTGAAGAAGAATTTGTAGAGCTGTTTGCAGAGAAAACAATATCTTAATGGTTTCTAATATCGATTAACTTGATCTGAAAAAATTATTGTGGTGTTAACGTGCACTCGGTTATTCCTCCAGCTCCTCTCCCTTTCTTTCCTCCTGCAGACCCCCCTCCCCCTTTCGCTCTCTCACTCTCCCTCTCTCTTCCTCCCTCCTCCCTCTCTCTCTCTCTCCCTTTCCCTGTCTCTCTTCCTCCCTCCCTGTCTCTCTTTCTTTCTCTTCTCTCTCTCTCCGTTCCCCATTCAGATGTTCCTTCCTCTAGTTTCTATTCTCTCTCTTCCCCCCTCCTCCCTCTCTCTCTCTCCCTGTCTCTTCCTCCCTCCCTGTCTGTCTTTCTTTATTTTCTCTCTCTCTCCGTTCCCCCCTTCAGATGTTCCTTCCTCTAGTTTCTATTCTCTCTGTTGCTCCTCTCCATACTCCCTTTCTGTCCTCCTGCAGCCCTCCCTCCCCCCCCTTCTCCCTCTCTCTCTCTCTCTTCCTCCCTCTCGCCCTCTCCCTGTCTCTCTTCCTCCCTCCTTCTCTTTCTTTCTTTTCTCTCTCTCCGTTCCCCCTTCAGATGTTCCTTCCTCAAGTTTCATTTCTCTCTGTTACTCCTCTAGCTGCCCCCTCTCTCTCCGTCCCCTACTTCAGACGCTCCTTCCTCCATCTTCCAGCAGTCACCGGGCTGGAGCAGTCTCTAATCCACGAGGACAGATTCCTGCCAGGGTGAGGTGCGCCTCCTGCCGAGAGAGCCCCGTAGCCCCTCTCGGAGAAGGGCCATCAACATTTCATTGTCACGGTGGATTACGGGAGCCGTAATGAGGGGATTAGCGGGCCCTCGAGTTTTCAGGCCGAGGGCCTCTCCTCCTGTGACCTCACCCTGATGATAGCCGTAGAGTGCGCGCGGCCTAAACTGGAAAAAAACCTCACCGGATTCAACACATCAAACGCCCATTTCATGCATCCGGTTTGTACGAGTGCCCAAGGATGCGTTAAACAATCAAAGGCTACACGTTCTAAAGATAACTGCACTCTGGACAACAGATGCGAGATGGAAAGGAGACGTTGCTGCTGACTGGCTACAAAAACGGCGGATTTCGCGGCCGTTTTTGTAAATATCGCGGCATTTGCACAGATCGGCCGATTTCGCGATTTTTTTGCAAATCGCGAAATCGCGATAAGCTGGAGGGTCTGCATAGTGGCCAGAGAAGCAATCAATGATTGCAGGTAGAGATTAAATAGAAGCGGGGACAGGGCGGACCCCTGTGGCACCCCGCACTCTAAAATCCCCATCTCAGATGTTTCGTCCCCCAGTTGTATCTTTTGGGTCCTTTCTGTAAGGAATGATTGCAACCATTGAAAGGCCTGGCCCTTAATCCCAAAGTCCTTCAGTCTATCCAAAAGCAAGGCATGGCTGACAGTATCGAACGCCGCTGATAAGTCCAGCAGAATCAGGGCGCTCGGTTTCTTGCAGTCAGCCATGCCTCTTAGTTCATCCAACACCGATAGCATCACCAATTCGGTGCTGTGATGAGCACGGAAACCTGCCTGTCGCTCGTGGAGTAGATGATGAGTTTCCAGATAGAGGGACAGGGACTTTAGTACTTGCTGCTCAAGAACTTTTGAGAGGAAGGGCAACTGGGAAATGGGTCTGTAATTCTTTAACACCGCAGGATCTGATCCAGACTTTTTCAGTAGAGGTCTTACACGCGCCTCTTTAAGCTCAGCCGGTAAGTACCCCGTATCTAGAGATCTGTTGAGGAGGAAGATGATACGTTCCTCCAGCAAGGGGCGCGCAACACGGAAGATCTCAGGTGGGCACGGGTCAGCTGGGGAGCCAGATTTGATTTTACTCATCAGCTGTTCTAGGATCAATACATCCATCTCTGGAAATATTTCAAGGGAGCTGTCGGTCACGATCTCAGATGCTGATGTTATAGCAGTCCCCAATCCCACCCCAATCTTTATCTCCTGGATGATGATCTTCACCTTCTCTAAAAAGTAGGCCTGAAAGGTGTTACAGTCAATAGGAGCCCTAGAGTTATCTGTTTTTTTGCTCAACTCTGCCAGTATTTTAAAGGTCTCTTTCTGAATATTCGCTGCCTTACTTAGGCGGGACTCGAAGTGGTCCGCTTTGGCTTGGGTCATAAAGTTTTTATATTGTTGAAGGGAAGCTTTATAGCCTTTCCTGTCAGTGTCCTGTTTGGTTTTCCTCCATACTCTTTCCAGAGCTCTAAGCTTTCTTTTTGTTTCCCTTAAGGCTGGCGTAAACCAAGGAGCCCCTTTACCGGATCGCTTTATTTGCTGTAATCTCACCGGCGCTATTTGATCAATGGCCCGGGTCATGCTCCTGGTTAGATCAGAGTATTCACGGTCCAGGCTGCGTTCCAGATCAGCGGCCTGGGATATTACTGGGAGCACCTTAGTCAGGGATGCTAGATCAACCTCGGCCCATTTCCGGGTTTTCCTGATGCCAGCGGACAGCTGGTGATACAGCCTTTAATGCGGGCCTCACAGGATATCAGGTGGTGGTCAGACCAGATGCAAGGGGCTACATCTTTAAGGGTTAGACTGGCATCTGTGGTCCACACGAGGTCAAGAGTGTGACCTTTGTCGTGTGTGGGAACATCCACAATTTGTTTAAAACCCACCGGAGACATTAAAGTGTCCAGCTGGCGCGTGGGTAGGTCCCAGTTGGGTTTATCCCAATGTAAATTAAAATCTCCAGTTACCAGGATTTTCATATATCTGGAACATAAGTCGGATATAATAGGGTAGAATAGGTCATTGAAGAGTGGAGTTGAATTGGGCGGACGGTAGACTGACAAGATCACCCAGCACACATCGTGCACAGTGACCTTTACCCCAAGCACATCAGTCAGGTCATTTGTCTCAGATAGTAACTTTTCAACTAACAGGGTCTTCCTATAGAAGATAGCTACCCCGCCTCCCCGTGCGCCACCTGGGCGGTTGTGCCACATCACATCATATCCGCTTGGGAGAGCGGCGATGATATCCGGCATCGAATTCTCACCCGTCCAGGTCTCTGAAAGAGTCAGGATATCGATGTCATTATCCTGAAGCATGCTGTAGACCTCCAAATGATGGCAATGGAGCGAGCAAGTGTTAAGGCTAACTATCTTTAATGTAGGATACAGAACCGGCCGGGGCGTAGCCTTATCGGGATGTAATATAGCGTGTTTCTTAAGCGTCAGCAGGACTGCCTGATCTGCAAGCGGCTCACTTCTATTCAGGGTATATAGTTCCTCCCTGGAGTAGAGACGCCGTTGGCCAGGAGTCCCCGCCCCCGGGCCCGTCCGTGCACGGACGGGCGCAGACGGGCTGGACTCTGGCGTGACTCCGGCGGTGCTCCGGCGAGCCCGCCGCGCGTGCCCGCTGCGCGTCAGCATGGCTGCGTTATATACCGGTCTAGCGACCTTGTGACGACTAGACCGCTCCAATCCCCAGCCCCCACCCAAGATGTCCGCTGCTCTGGTGATACACTATAGCCCCGGAGGGGAAAGGGATCCGCTCCAAACGCGATGTTTCAACAACATTACAGAAGAACACATTGATTTGTGGTAGGCACGGGGAGACAACACGATTTGCCTGGAATCACAGGATGGTGAGCTGATGCCGAGATTCTAACGTAGCTCCCCATCTCTAAAGTTCGCAATTCTAGAACTTGTGGTGGGAGGTATGTCTAAAAGTGTATGTCGGTGCTGGGTATCAATGAGAGAGACCTGTGCATTTTTCCAATTGGTGGTGAAAAAATATGAGTATGTTGCTGGAGATGTGGGCCTCCGTTTCTTTCCGCATACCATCACTCTGCATACTTTCATTACGAAAGTACCATGACTCCGCAATGTCATTATAGCGCATGGCATTACATTTTATATGCTTTTACCACGCATACATCTACAACGAAATTCGTTGTAAATGCATGAATGGTAAAAGCATGTTTTTTAAAAATGTTTGGATAAGGCAAGTATGGGTATAGGGGTATTTGTTTTGGGGTACTGAGGTATATGTTTTGGGGTTTTTGGGTATTTTAATGGTTCAGATATAGTTTTGGGTTATGGGGCACAGGGGTATTTTTAGGGGGATATATGATGTTACAACGCGGACTTTTACTCCGCATACTGTTACAACGCGGTTTTTACAACGCGGGTCATGTAACAACGCATGTATTTACAACGCATTTTTTTACAACGCAGGTACCTTTACAACGCAGACCATTACAACGTAAGTATTGGTAAGTATATATTAATAAGAATAATATAATAGTAACTTAATTTTAAAAGTATAATTTAATGTAATTTTAAATAATTTAATTTCCGTAAATTAATTTAAATATAAATTAATGTTACTTTATTTTTACCCTGTACCCCTGTACCCCAAAAACTCAAAACTGACCCTCAACCCCAAAAATAATGCAAAGTAATTTAATTTAATTTATTTGCTATTAAATAATTTAAAATAAAATTAAATTTAATTTATTTTTACCCTGTACCCCATAAACTTAAAACTGACCCTGAACCCTAAAAATACCCCTTTACCCAAAAACTAAAAACTGACCCTGAACCCTAAAAAAACCCCTTTTCCCTAAAACCCAAAACTGACCCTGAACCCTAAAAATACCCCTTTACCCAAAACCCCAAAACTGACCCTGAACCCTAAAAATACCCCTTTACCCTAAAACCCAAAACTGACCCTGAACCCTAAAAATACCCCTTTACCCTAAAACCCAAAACTGACCCTGAACCCTAAAAATACCCCTTTACCCTAAAACCCAAAACTGACCCTGAACCCTAAAAATACCCCTTTACCCTAAAACCCAAAACTGACCCTGAACCCTAAAAATACCCCTTTACCCTAAAACCCAAAACTGACCCTGAACCCTAAAAATACCCCTTTACCCTAAAACCCAAAACTGACCCTGAACCCTAAAAATACCCCTTTACCCTAAAACCCAAAACTGACCCTAACCCCTAAAAATACCCCTTAACCCCAAACATATAACATTTAAAATATAACTATATACTTACCAATACTTACGTTGTAATGGTATGCGTTGTAAAGGTACCTGCGTTGTAAAAAAATGCGTTGTAAAAACATGAGTTGTAACAGTATCCGCGTTGTAATGGATGCGTTGTAACAGTAGTGCGTTGTAAAAAATGCGTTGTAACAAGTAAACACCTTTTTAGGATTCAGGGCTAGGTTTGGGTTTTGGGGTATAGGGGGATTTTTAGGGTTTAGGGGTAGGTTTGGGTTTTGGGGTACAGGGGTATTTTAAGGGTTCAGGGCTAGGTTTGAGTTTTGGGGTACAGGGGTATTTTTAGGGTTCAGGGCTAGGTTTGGGTTTTGGGATACAGGGGTATTTTAGGGTTGTGGGCTAGGTTTGGGTTTTGGGGTACAGGGGTGTTTTTTATGGTTCAGGGGTAGGTTTGGGTTTTAGGGTACAGGGGTATTTTAAGGGTTATGGGCTAGGTTTGGGTTTTGGGGAAAAGGGGTATTTTAAGGTTCAGGGGTAGGTTTGGATTTTGGGGTAAAGGGGTATTTTTAGGGTTCAGGGGTATGTTTGGGATTTGAGGTACAGGGGTATTTATAGGGTTCAGGGCTAGGTTTTGGTTTTGGGGTACAGGGGTATTTTTAGGGTTTAGGGATAAGTTTGGGTTTTGGGGTACAGGGTATATTTATAGGGTTAATATGGGTTAGTGTTTAAGGGTGTTGGGGTATTTTATAGAGTAAGGGTGGGTTATGATTATGGGGTACAGGGGTATTGAAAGTAGGGGTGGGCGGAATTGGCGCGAACTTGGTACAATAAATCTGCAATATTTCGTTCCATCAGATTTCCAATTATTAAAACAGAAACCTCATATATTCAAGGTAAAATAACAAGTATTTCTACATGCTAAAATGCATATAGTCATTTCACAAAAGTGAAATTAGCTTCCAGCAAGCAGTGAGAGAGGTGATGATTTTGAGATCAAGCCCCTGCAAACCATTATGGGACGAGATTACATTTTATATGCTTTTACCACGCATACATCTACAACGAAATTCGTTGTAAATGCATGAATGGTAAAAGCATGTTTTTTAAAAATGTTTGGATAAGGCAAGTATGGGTATAGGGGTATATGTTTTGGGGTACTGAGGTATATGTTTTGGGGCTTTTGGGTATTTTAATGGTTCAGATATAGTTTCGGGTTATGGGGCACAGGGGTATTTTTAGGGTTCAGGGCTAGGTTTGGGTTTTGGGTTATAGGGGGATTTTTAGGGTTTAGGGGTAGGTTTGGGTTTTGGGGTACAGGGGTATTTTAAGGGTTCAGGGCTAGGTTTGGGTTTTGGGGTACAGGGGTATTTTTAGGGTTCAGGGCTAGGTTTGTGTTTTGGGATACAGGGGTATTTTAGGGTTCTGGGCTAGGTTTGTGTTTTGGGGTACAAGGGTATGTTTTAGGGTTCAGGGGTAGGTTTGGGTTTTGGGGTACAGGGGTATTTTAAGGGTTATGGGCTAGGTTTGGGTTTTGGGGTACAGGGGTATTTTAGGGTTCAGGGGTAGGTTTGGGTTTTGGGGTACAGGGGTATTTTAGGGTTCAGGGGTAGGTTTGGGTTTTGGGGTACAGGGGTATTTATAGGGTTCAAGGCTAGGTTTTTGGTTTTGGGGTACAGGGGTGATTTTTAGGGTTTAGGGTTAGGTTTGGGTTTTGGGGTACAGGGTATATTTATAGGGTTAGGATGGGTTAGTGTTTAAGGGTGTTGGGGTATTTTATAGAGTAAGTGTGGGTTATGATTATGGGGTGCAGGGGTATTGAAACTAGGGGTGGGCGGAATTGACGCGAACTTGGTACAATAAATCCGCAATATTTCGTTCTGTCAGATTTCTAATTATTAAAACAGAAACCTCATATATTCAAGGTAAAATAACAAGTATTTCTACATGCTAAAATGCATATAGTCATTTCACAAAAGTGGAATTAGCTTCCAGCAAGCAGTGAGAGAGGTGATGATTTTGAGATCAAGCCCCTGCAAACCATTATGGGACGAGATTAGCAGTGGGAAGTGAATATTATAGTATCCAAATAATTCTACAAAGAGCTTCAGTTCAGCTCGTTCTCCCCAGTTGTCCCCAAGAGGCAAATGCAATAGCATTTAAAATATTATACATCAAGCTGCAGTTCACCTCATGGTCCCTAGATGTCCCTGATGAGGCAAATACAATAGAATTAAAATATTTCACATCAAGCTGCAGTTCACCTCATGTCCCTAGATGTCCCTGATGATGCAAATGCAATAGCATTTAAAATATTATATATCAAGCTGCAGTTCACCTTGCCGTCCCTAGATATCCCTGATGAGGCAAATGCAATAGCATTTAAAATATTATACATCAAGCTGCAGTTCACCTCGTCGTCCCAAGATGTCCCTGATGAGTAAAATTCCAAAACATTGAAACCCTTTCATGAATGCTAAAAATTATGCTAAGCTTATCCCATAATGCTTTGCAGGGCCTTTTAGTTGTATTTTTGCCCATAACTGTGCTTGGGGTGGTTCTAAGAGAATGGGACCTCCACTGAATCACTATTTAAAGGGAGCAGGAATGTATAGAACCTGGGAAGAAAAAACAACACTCGTGACGGAATGCCCCCAGCAATTGTCACGCCCCCAGCACACCCCCACAGCACAATGCAGACACGCCCACAAGGGACTACTTTGCTGGCATGGTTCTTTTACATTTTAAATGTATATGGTGGGCGTCTGCATAGCCTATTTCCTCCTGCTGCAACTGCCCTTTCCACCGCTGTATTGGGCGTTTTGTAATTGGTGCTGTGGTTCCCGAGTTTTCCTGGCCAAAAGGTGCAAGTTCTCTCTTTATAAGAGTAGTATAGATATTTTAAAATTGTTAATAAGGCGCTGTAAACCAATAGGAGTACGGGAGAGTAAAACCGCATCATTAGCATATAATAGAATTGGTACGGTTTTCTCAATAATCATAGGCGAATCTGCCGGGATTAACCTCAGTGCTGAGTCTATGCTATTAATAAATAGTGAAAATAATAATGGGCCCAGCACACATACCTGACAGATGCCACGTTTGACATTAAAAGGTGGGGTGCATTCTCCTGATAGTCCATACCGTACTTTACTGAAGAATTTCTCACATAATCTTGGTAAAAAGAAAACAATCTCCTTAGGGGCGACCATTTCTATTAAAGAGGCCACAAGATGGAATGGTCGACCAAATCAAAAACGCTGCTGAGGTCTGCGAAACAAAGGTATAAATTGCCTTCTTTTGCTAGGGTATATTTACTAATCAATAGGTCTAGGTTTACACATTGTTCCAGAGAGCCTAGGCCTTTTCTCAAGCCATATTGGACTTCTGAGAGGATCATGTTTTAATTCGCCCAACTTTCAAGTCGTTTAGAAAAATCCTACTCATTATCTTAATAGTAGAGTCCAAAAGGGATATAGGGCGATAGTTACTCGGTTCAGATTTGGACCCTTTCCTGTGTATAGGTATAATTATTGAGTGACCCCAAGACATCGGAATAGAATCCTCAACAGGTACATTGAAAACTCTGGTTAAAATTGGGAACACAACTCCATTTCATTCTTATATAGGTCAATTGGCACCCCATCAGGGCCCAGGGCCTTGCCCGCTTGCTATTTATTATACCTTCATGGACTTCCTCAATATCAATCAACAGGGGTAATACAGGCCAGTTGGCGTCATTTTGAATTGATGGATTTAAATTGGATGCACTCCTATTGGAATTATTAAAAATGCTAGAAAAGTGTTCCACCCAAGCATCACAATTAACTAAGGTATTCAGGGGCATATTATCAAGGGGGGTGCTAGGCAATTTTCGCCGCTTTAGCTAAGCGGCAATAATTCTATCGCCCTATTAGCAAGCTGTCGCTAACAGCAGTTAGCGACAGCTTGTAGGCGATAGCGAGAGGCTAGGGGCCCGTTTTGCATGTCAGCGATATTTATCGCTAATGACATGCAAAATGGGCGTACCCAACCTGTTAGCGACTGAAAGCAGTCGCTTACATCGCTTTTCCCTATTACCAACACAGGCGTAGTGTTGGAAATATTCGTGCTAACCGCGAATATCTCCAAAAACTAACGCATGCTCAAACCAGTTCTTAGCCATTATATCCAATGGGAGGTGGATATAATGGCTAAGACCCTGTTAGTGATAATGCGTAAATATCTCTGTATTCTCAGCGATATTCACAGATTTTGCCGCTATCGCAGGGGATTTTATCGCTTTTGAGATAAACGTTGCAAATAGCACGTTATCTCTGTGATAAAATCCCGTGATGCGCGGCGATAAAAAAAATGCCGCTAACCCTACTTAGCTATAAATATCGCTATTTGTTGATAATATGCCCCTCAGTTCCGGAATGCGATCGTCCTTCAGGAAGGGACTATTCACAATATCCCAAAAAAGTTTACTATCATTCGTGTCCGCTGCTAAACTCAATTTATCCCATGCTACTGTTTGTAGCTCAGCCTTTCTGCCCTTAATTGCTAACTTATAAGTAAGTCGTAACTGTTTAATACTATCTAACTGTCTAGGTTTAATATTCAAAGCCTTCTTCAAATCCCGTAATGCTCTAGAACAGTTCTGGTCAAACCAACTCATGTTGAAATTTTTGTTAGTTCTAAACGGTCGGCTTAAGGAACTATCCACCACCTTATATATCTCAGAGAAGTTAATCAGTATCATTTTAGCATTGATATCATCTTCAAGATACATAATAATTTCTTCCCTACAGTCATTGATTACCTTACGTTGGAAATCAATGGGGATTATCCTGGCCCACTTAATCCGTACCCCATTAGGTCTACACGGGGTTACATGTGGACCATGTGTGTCATTCGATATGTTTTTTGGTCCCCAGAAGAATAAAGACATAGAGATACTATTATGATCACTTGTAACCTGCACTTGGATCCTGGGTGTAGAATGCAGACCTCTTGCATTACAGGAAATTACCATATGATCAATATTCGTTCCTGCATTCATTCGCGTAAAAGTTGGCCATTTCACATTGTTCCTGTCCGTCGCACAGATTAACAATTCCAAATTAAATTTAGCAATATCTGCATTAAGGGCCAGTCCATATTCACTGTGGGGGAAATGCATACAATCTTCTTGGTCAGAAATAGAATCCATCCCCCCTCCTAAAACCACAGACATTAGCCAACGACAGGGGGCACATCTGAACATTAAAATCACCCACCCAAATGATGACAACTGGATTTCTGATGATACTGGTCAAACTGTCAAGTTCTTTTTCCAGGGCATGAACCACCGTCCCACAGGTAGGGCCAAATACAGTGTTATAAAAATTAACTACAATTACATCACTGCCCTCAATGGATTGAAGCCACATTATCTGGCTGTGTGGGCCAACCGAGACACAGCGTTTAACTTTACATATTCTCATTTTAACGGACATTAAAATCAACAGACCCCCTTTAGCTCTTCCGAATGTAGAAGCTACAGCAGGTAACCAATAAGAGGTGAATCCTTCGACATAAATCGGGTCTAGACTCCATGGGGCATATTATCAACAAATAGCGATATTTATCACTATGTAGCCTTAGCGGCAATTTTTTCATCGCCACGCATCACCGGATTTTATCGCTGAGATAATGTGCTATTAGCAAAGTTTATCTCAAAAGCGATATAATTCCCGGCGATAGCAGCAAAATCCGTGAATATTGCTGAGAATACAGCGATATTCATGCATTATTATAAAATGGCGCTCCTACCCTTTCCTTTATGACGTCACCACCCACCTCGCGCCGCTACCCTACCCGTCAATCTGCGCCGACGGCCTGTCTCACTCGGGCGAAAATCCCCGGGGGGAGAAACGCTTATCGCTCTGTTCCCCCCGAGGACCCCATTCAGTCAGGAAGAAAGTGCAGACTAGGCAGATCTCGAGATACTTCTGGTGCAGTCCCTCAGTACAGGGCCAGCAAAACCCCAATTGGATAGCATCGTTACAATATACCAGGGTGCAGTACCACGGGTCGTCACTAGAGGGCCCTCTCAAGACTGCCAGGAACCTCATTGACACCAGGGGTGCAATACCAGGGGTCGTCACTAGGGGTCCCTAATCAAGAAGACTGCCCGGCTCCTCGATAGCCACTAGGGGTGCAATATCACGGATCGCCACTAGGGGTCCCTAATCAAGACAGCCAGGCACCTGATAAATAGACACTAGGGGTGCAAAACCACGGATCGTCACTAGGGTCCCTAATCAAGACAGCCAGGCACCTGATAAATAGACACCAAAGGTGCAGTACCGCGGGTCGTTACTAGGGGTCCATAACCATATCATCCAGGCACCATACTGTAACATACATGGGCTGGGGTTGCAGGGTCGAGGCTACTACAGGTCCTGGTCCAGTCAGACTCCATGCTGTATGTGGACAGCGTATGACAGCAGTAAGATAAAGATTAGTGAAAAGGGCCTGCCGGATTTATTTATTGTTTTGCCTTAAGCGACGTCTGCTTGCTCGATTACGTGAACTGTGATTTCTCCTCTTTCCTTGGCCTGATTAGCATATTGCATTTAGGAACGCTCCGCATTGCTTTCATTCTATTTAATTTGATATTGTGCCCGTGTCCCACCGCCAGCTCGCATTACTCGGTCCTGTTGTTGTCTCCTCGTCCATTTTGTTGAGCCTGCAGCCCGTCCCTCCCCCTACTTTCCCGCCTCCCAGCTCCCCCTCCCACCCACTAGACACCAGGAACGTCCCGGCTGAGGAACCTCCGTGACCTGCCTGACTCCGTATGAAGCGGTCACTCCACCCTTCCTCCTGGATCCATAGCGCTGCTACTGGTATCGTAGCACTGCTCCCCCACCACTGCCATAATTGAAATTATACTACTTGGATCTGCACCCGCTCTGTTGCGTAGCGCTCAGCATTACTCTGCTTGCTCGATTACGTGAACTGTGATTTCTCCTCTTTGCTTGGCCTGATTAGCATATTGCAATTAGGAACGCTCCGCATTGCTTTCATTCTATTTAATTTGATATTGTGCCCGCGTCCCACCGCCAGCTCGCATTACTCGTTCCTGTTGTTGTCTCCTCGTCCATTTTGTTGTGCCTGCAGCCCGTCCCTCCCCCTACGCTCCCGCCTCCCAGCTCTCCCTCCCACTCTCTAGACACCAGGAACGCCCGGCTGAGGAACCTCCTTGACCTGCCTGACTCCGTGTGAAGCGGTCGCTCAACCCTACCTCCTGAATCCATAGCGCTGCTACTGGTATCGTAGCGCTGCTCCCCCACCACTGCCATAATTGAAATTATACTATTTGGATCTGCACCCGCTCTGTTGAGTAGCGCTCAGCATTACTCTGCTTGCTCGATTACGTGAACTGTGATTTCTCCGCTTTGCTTGGCCTGATTAGCATATTGCATTTAGGAACGCTCCGCATTGCTATCATTCTATTTAAATTGATATTGTGCCCGTGTCCCACCGCCAGCTCGCATTACTCGGTCCTGTTGTTGTCTCCTCGTCCATTTTGTTGTGCCTGCAGGCCGTCCCTCCACCTACGCTCCCGCCTCCCAGCTCCCCCTCCCACGCTCTGCCCCCCTCCACGTCCCCATTTATGTCAGTAGGACCTACGCGCAGCGTCCACGCGCAGCGATCGCGCCCCATGCGCGCCGAAGGTGCGCCAAAGGTAAGCCCATCTACGCCCGTCCGCGCCAAGACCGCGCCCAGCGCCAGACCCCCTGGTTCCCGTACCACCCACCCCCCGCATTACATACGATGCCTCCACTCTCTTAGCACTAAACCCCGGCCGACTCCCCAACTGCCCCCAAGCCGCACCTGGACACACCCATGGACCCTTCACTTGCAACTCCTGCAAGTATGACGGCACCAAGACCAACTCCACATCCACAAACACCAAACAGAGATCTGACACCAACCACCTTAAATGCATCCTGCTCAACACCCGCTCGGTCCACAAACACGCCATCGACCTTTGGAATCTACTAGACACCATTTCTCCGGACGTCGCCTTCCTAACAGAAACTTGGATGAACGCCTCCTCAGCTCCAGACATCACCATAGCCATCCCGGAAGACTACAAGATCATCCGAAAGGACCGCACCAAGCAAACAGAGGGAGGCATCGCCATCGTCCATAAGAATTCCATCCGCATCTCTACCAGCTCAGACATCAACCTCGCTAGCGCCGAACACCTTCACTTCCAGATCCATACCGACCCCAAGACCACACTCAGAGGCACACTCCTCTACAGACCACCAGGACCACGTGCACAATTCTGTGAAGACATCACTGACTTCATCACCCCTCACGCCCTCCCCTCCGAGGACTACATTCTACTGGGAGACCTCAATTTTCACCTGGAAAAGAACAACGACAGCAACACCACCACTCTTCTGGACAATCTCGCCAACCTCAGACTCAAACAACTAGTTAACACCCTCACCCACTGCGCAGGACACACACCCGACCCTATCTTCACCTCCAGCAAGCACATCTCCTTCAGTCTCACCACAGCTCTCCATTGGACGGACCACAAAACCCCCCAGCCTATTCGTCGAACCCTAACCAAGCAGCCATCAACCTCACACAATGGCTAACTCACAGCGCCGACAACCTAGCACCCTTGAAAAAACGTCAAATCAAACCAGGCAGCAAAAACGCCCCCTGGTTCAACGATGACCTTAAGAAATCCAAGAAACTCTGTCGCTCCCTCGAGAAGGCCTGGAAAAAGGACCCAAACACCAGCACCAGGGACGCTTTCAAAAACGCCACCCGCATACACCACCAACTGATCCGGACAGCCAAGATAGCTGCATTCAAAGACAGACTAGACAACAACGCCCACAACAGCAAGGAACTATTCAACATCGTCAAAGAGTTTACCAACCCCACTGCCAACTCCAACGACATCACTCCCTCTCAAACCCTTTGCGACTCCTTAGGTTCGTTCTTCCACAACAAAATCGCAGACATCCACAACAGCTTCAACAACCAACCCGAAGAGCAACCCACCCAACCTTCTGCCGAAACCTTCACCCCCCTTGAACATCCTTAATGACTGGAACCCAATCTCCACTGAGGACACCATCCGCCTGATGAACTCCATCCCCTCAGGATCCCCCACAGACCCATGCCCTCACCACATCTTCAACAAAGCGGACTCCATCATAGCACCACACCTCCGAGACGTCATCAACTGCTCCCTCAACTCCGCCACCTTCCTGGAAAGTTGGAAACACGCCGAACTCAGCGCCCTTCTAAAAAAAAACACAGCTGACCCCACCGAACTCAAAAACTACTGCCCCATCTCGCTCCTTCCACTACCGGCCAAAGTCATCGAGAAATCAATCAACAACCAGCTCGCCGCCTTCCTCGAAAACCAACAATTCCCTTGACTCCTCACAGTCCGGCTTCCGAGCCAAACACAGCACTGAGACCGCACTTATCGCAGGAACAGACGACATTCGAACACTACTGGACAATGGAGACACAGTCGCCCTCATCCTCCTCGACCTCTCCGCAGCCTTCGACACAGTCTGTCATAATACCCTGTTACATCGCCTTAGAAACATCGGAATCCAAGAAAAAGCACTGGAATGGATCACCTCATTCCTTGCCGGAAGAACTCAGAGAGTCCGCCTCCCACCGTTTAAGTCAGAGGCCTCTGAAGTCATCTGTGGCGTGCCACAAGGATCCTCACTCAGCCCCACCCTCTTCAACGTATACATGAGCCCCCTCGCGACCATCGCACGCCAACACAACCTCAACATCATCTCCTACGCTGATGACACTCAACTGATCCTCTCACTCACCAATGACCCTAACACCGCCAATACCAACCTACATCAAGGAATGAAAGAAGTAGCAGAGTGGATGAAGCTCAGCCGTCTGAAACTGAATTCAGACAAAACAGAAGTCCTTATCTTAGGTACCTCCCCCTCCGCATGGGACGACTTTTGGTGGCCAGCGGCCCTTGGAAAAGCACCCATCCCGACGGACCACGCACGGAACCTGGGCGTCATCCTGGACTCCTCACTCTCGATGACCAGACAAGTCAACGCCGTTTCATCATCTTGCTTCAACATTCTTCACATGCTCAAAAAAACATTTCGATGGATCCCCACCGAAACTAGAAAAACGGTCACCCACGCTCTGGTTACAAGCCGCCTGGACTACGGAAACACCCTATACGCCGGTACCACCGCAAAACTTCAGAAAAAACTCCAAAGCATCCAGAACGCATCAGCCAGACTCATACTAGACATCCCGCATAAAGATCACATTTCTAATCACCTGAAAGAACTCCATTGGCTCCCTGTCAATAAGAGGATAACATTCCGCCTCCTCACCCACGCACACAAAGCACTTTACGAACTTGGACCCGAATGCCTCAATACGCGAGTTTCCTTCTACACCCCCTACCGCCAGCTACGCTCTTCCAACTAAGCCCTTGCTGCTGTTCCACGCATCAACAAAACCACCACGGGAGGAAGATCCTTCTACTACCTGGCGGCTAAAACATAGAATTCACTCCCCATTCACCTCCGCCTCACTCAAAACCACCTAGCATTCAGAAAGCAACTTAAAACCTGGATATTCGACAAGTAATTCCCCTCCCTCTTCAAGCGCCTTGAGACCCTCTGGGTATGTAGCGCGCTATACAAATTACTTGACTTGACTTGACTTGACTTACCAGCAATCAGGGTGAAGAAATCTGAAGGAACATCCGCCTGCCCACAATGCATTGCAAATATATACCGACCCAAACCCAAAACAAAATGCATTTCTTGTTGACTAGAGTTTATTCTAGTAATTTTATGCACAATATGCTCGTGCTTTTCTATCCAATTTTATTGTCAACACCGGACAGTTCGCCGCGCTAATATTTATAGTAGTCTTAATTATAAAAGACAGCACTTCGTTGCTGAGATTTATGTAAGCTATACAGAATCGCAACTTCTGTCTGTGTGTTCCGTTGCACTTCGTGTGGTGGCTGATAACATAGATATGAAATTTTTGGAAGATCTTTGCCAATGCGAAGGTCTAAAGCTGTGGTACAAAGAAAGCTTGTGACAGGTCAGTGTTTAAGGGTCAGATTACTCTTGTACTTGGGTCACCAGCCTTTCAAAAGTGGCTGAGTGAAATGTACAAGATTGCACTCAGTCATCAGAAAGTGCAAAATACAGGAGACTAAAATGCAACGGGTACGACTTCATTATACAGTTGGAGCAAAAGATAGCATTTCATAAATTTAACTGAAATTCTAGTGGCAAAGCCAACATAAAATGAGAGAAAATGCAATGCGCAAAATACAAAAATAATACACAATCCAAAATACCCTTTAAAATACAGTCACTAGTTAATAACGATTGATTACCTAGTATTGATGGCCTTTAATAAAAAAGATGCTAGGTGGAAACACAGTCCTGGATCCTCCATTCCAATGAGCAGGTTCACGGCTCCTGCGCGGATCTAATATTGTACTTTAAAAAGATAGGTTTAAAATAAAAAGTCCTAAAATTCAAATATAATTTACAAAAGAGTAAAATATGGAAGCAACTTTGCTGGGAAGCTTAATCACATGGGCAAGGAGTGGTGGTACTCTGTTTCATATTAGGAAAAGCTACCAAATGATGGGCTATTCCTAGTCTTAGGCGTGTCAATACATATCTATGGGAAGCAATAGTTACGAAAGCTAAATACGGTTGGAAAACCTTTACAAGTTCCAGTTTCTCAGTTACACAGGAGCGAGATACCTTTTTCGCCTCCAGAAAAGCAGTTTTAATCTCTGATTTTGTTAAAGTATCCGTGAGGCATGGGTCCGAACGTATCCCAAAATTAAATAAGCAGGTAAACCAGTAACAAACATACTTAATCAATGGTATTTTGGTGCAGCTATCTAACCTTAGGCAGTCTCGAATTAAGGTATGTGTGAACGCAGTCTCTTCCTTACTCCATATGGATTTCCAGAGGAGGAGGGGGCGCATAGCCGCTAGATCTGAGATATATTCTAGACCCACCTCATTGTGTATTAATTCTGTAGAGGCAGAGGACGGGGCACATAATTAATCTTTAAGGTGCAGGTTCTCTTCAATTAGTAGGTATTTGTTTTGTACAATTGCCCCAGAGACCTGCCCCATATAAGGCTGCTGTAACACACCTGGCCTTGTAAATATCCACCATATCCTTTGGTCTACAAGTTCCTAATTTAGCTGCAAATCTAAATATGCCATTGGTATTCCTCGACATTTTCGTCCTGACATTGACATGTTCGTGAACCCAATTTCCGTTCCCTGAAAAGGGCACTTTCAAATAACAGAACGAGTTGATCACCTGCACCCTAGAATCATCAATGTAAAAAGGCCTGGACAGTTTGGGGTGCTTACCACATGCCATGATAATTGTTTTTTGTTTTATTTATAAGGAGCTTCCTTTTATCAATAAACTAGCAGCCCGTCCCGACGTTGTCCGGGTATGAATTGCTGCCGGCCAGTAGTATATTGTTTCGTAGGATTTCATTTTGAGAGCATTTCTTATCTGTGACAGGACTGTGAAACGCTCCGATTCACAGTGCACTGCTGATGCACTTAAGAGTGCGCGTTCAGTAGTGTGTGAACTCGAGTTTCCCTACTTTATTTTCCTTGCAATATTAAATAGCGCGAACTCGACAACAATGCATGAGCACAATTTACATTACAGAAGAACACATTGATTTGTGGTAGGCACGGGGAGACAACGCGATTTGCCTGGAATCACAGGATGTTGAGCTGATGCCGAGATTCTAACGTAGCTCCCCATCTCTAAAGTTCGCAATTCTAGAGCTTGTGGTGGGAGGTGTGTCTAAAAGTGTATGTCGGTGCTGGGCATCAATGAGAGAGACCTGTGCATTTTTCCAATTGGTGGTGAAAAAATATGAGTATGTTGCTGGAGATGTGGGCCGCCGTTTCTTTCCGCATACCATCACTCTGCATACTTTCATTACGAAAGTACCATGAATCCGCATTGCCATTATAGCGCATGGCATTACATTTTATATGCTTTTACCACGCATACATCTACAACGAAATTCGTTGTAAAAGCATGAATGGTAAAAGCATGTTTTTTAAAAATGTTTGGATAAGGCAAGTATGGGTATAGGGGTATATGTTTTGGGGTACTGAGGTATATGTTTTGGGGTGTTTGGGTATTTTAATGGTTCAGATATAGTTTTGGGTTATGGGGTACAGGGGTATTTTTAGGGTTCAGGGCTAGGTTTGGGTTTTGGGGTACAGGGGTATTTTAAGGGTTCAGGGCTAGGTTTGGGTTTTGGGGCACAGGGGTATTTTTAGGGTTCAGGGCTAGGTTTGGGTTTTGGGATACAGGGGTATTTTAGGGTTCTGGGCTAGGTTTGGGTTTTGGGGTACAGGGGTGTTTTTTAGGTTTCAGGGGTAGGTTTGGGTTTTGGGGTACAGGGGTATTTTAAGGGTTATGGGCTAGTTTTGGGTTTTGGGGAAAAGGGGTATTTTAGGGTTCAGCGGTAGGTTTGGATTTTGGGGTACAGGGGTATTTTTAGGGTTCAGGGGTATGTTTGAGTTTTGAGGTACAGGGGTATTTATAGGGTTCAGGGCTAGGTTTTGGTTTTGGGGTACAGGGGTATTTTTTGGGGTTTAGGGATAGGTTTGGGTTTTGGGGTACAGGGTATATTTATAGGGTTAAGACGGGTTAGCATTTAAGGGTGCTGGGGTATTTTATAGAGTAAGGGCGGGTTATGATTATGGGGTGCAGGGGTATTGAGAGTAGGGGCGGGCAGAATTGGCGCGAACTTGGTACAATAAATCCGCAATATTTCGTTCCGTCAGATTTCCAATTATTATAACAGAAACCTCATATATTCAAGGTAAAATAACAAGTATTTCTACATGCTAAAATGCATATAGTCATTTCACAAAAGTGAAATTAGCTTCCAGCAAGCAGTGAGAGAGGTAATGATTTTGAGATCAAGCCCCTGCAAACCATTATGGGACGAGATTAGCAGTGGGAAGTAAATATTATAGTATCCAAATAATTCTACAAAGAGCTGCAGTTCACCTCGTTCTCCCCAGTTGTCTCCAAGAGGCAAATGCAATAGCATTTAAAATATTATACATCAAGCTGCAGTTCACCTCATGGTCCCTAGATGTCTCTGATGAGGCAAATGCAATAGCATTAAAATATTACACATCAAGCTGCAGTTCACCTCAAGTCCCTAGATGTCCCTGATGATGCAAATGCAATAGCATTTAAAATATTATATATCAAGCTGCAGTTCACCTCGCCGTCCCTAGATGCCCCTGATGAGGCAAATGCAATAGCATTTAAAATATTATACATCAAGCTGCAGTTCACCTCGTCGTCCCAAGATGTCCCTGATGAGTGAAATTCCAAAACATTGAAACCCTTTCATGAATGCAATAAATTATGCTAAGCTTATCCCATAATGCTTTGCAGGGCCTTTTAGTTGTATTTTTGCCCATAACTGTGCTTGGGGTGGTTCTAAGAGAATGGGACCTCCACTGAATTACTATTTAAAGGGAGCAGGAATGTATAGAACCTGGGAAGAAAAAACAACACTCGTGACGGAATGCCCCCAGCAATTGTCACGCCCCAAGCACACCCCCACAGCACAATGCAGACACGCCCACAAGGGACTACTTTGCTGGCATGGTTCTTTTACATTTTAAATGTATATGGTGGGCGTCTGCATAGCCTATTTCCTTCTGCTGCAACTGCCCTTTCCACCGCTGTATTGGGCGTTTTGTAATTGGTGCTGTGGTTCCCGAGTTTTCCTGGCCAAAAGGTGCAAGTTCTCTCTTTATAATAGTAGTATAGATAATTTAAAATGTTAATAAGGCGCTGTAAACCAATAGGAGTACGGGAGAGTAAAACCGCATCATTGGCATATAATAGAATTGGTACGGTTTTCTCAATAATCATAGGCGAATCTGCCGGGATTAACCTCAGTGCTGAGTCTATGCTATTAATAAATAGTGAAAATAATAATGGGCCCAGCACACATACCTGACAGATGCCACGTTTGACATTAAAAGGTGGGGTGCATTCTCCTGATAGTCCATACCGTACTTTACTGAAGAATTTCTCACATAATCTTGGTAAAAAGAAAACAATCTCCTTAGGGGCGACCATTTCTATTAAAGAGGCCACAAGATGGAATGGTCGACCAAATCAAAAACGCTGCTGAGGTCTGCGAAACAAAGGTATAAATTGCCTTCTTTTGCTAGGGTATATTTACTAATCAATAGGTCTAGGTTTACACATTGTTCCAGAGAGCCTAGGCCTTTTCTCAAGCCATATTGGACTTCTGAGAGGATCATGTTTTAATTCGCCCAACTTTCAAGTCGTTTAGAAAAATCCTACTCATTATCTTAATAGTAGAGTCCAAAAGGGATATAGGGCGATAGTTACTCGGTTCAGACTTGGACCCTTTCCTGTGTATAGGTATAATTATTGAGTGACCCCAAGACATCGGAATAGAATCCTCAACAGGTACATTGAAAACTCTGGTTAAAATTGGGAACACAACTCCATTTCATTCTTATATAGGTCAATTGGCACCCCATCAGGGCCCAGGGCCTTGCCCGCTTGCTATTTATTATACCTTCATGGACTTCCTCAATATCAATCAACAGGGGTAATACAGGCCAGTTGGCGTCATTTTGAATTGATGGATTTAAATTGGATGCACTCCTATTGGAATTATTAAAAATGCTAGAAAAGTGTTCCACCCAAGCATCACAATTAACTAAGGAATTCAGGGGCATATTATCAAGGGGGGTGCTAGGCAATTTTCGCCGCTTTAGCTAAGCGGCAATAATTCTATCGCCCTATTAGCAAGCTGTCGCTAACAGCAGTTAGCGACAGCTTGTAGGCGATAGCGAGAGGCTAGGGGCCCGTTTTGCATGTCAGCGATATTTATCGCTAATGACATGCAAAATGGGCGTACCCAACCTGTTAGCGACTGAAAGCAGTCGCTTACATCGCTTTTCCCTATTACCAACACAGGCGTAGTGTTGGAAATATTCGTGCTAACCGCGAATATCTCCAAAAACTAACGCATGCTCAAACCAGTTCTTAGCCATTATATCCAATGGGAGGTGGATATAATGGCTAAGACCCTGTTAGTGATAATGCGTAAATATCTCTGTATTCTCAGCGATATTCACAGATTTTGCCGCTATCGCAGGGGATTTTATCGCTTTTGAGATAAACGTTGCAAATAGCACGTTATCTCTGTGATAAAATCCCGTGATGCGCGGCGATAAAAAAAATGCCGCTAACCCTACTTAGCTATAAATATCGCTATTTGTTGATAATATGCCCCTCAGTTCCGGAATGCGATCGTCCTTTAGGAAAGGACTATTCACAATATCCCAAAAAAGTTTACTATCATTCGTGTCCGCTGCTAAACTCAATTTATCCCATGCTCCTGTTTGTAGCTCAGCCTTTCTGCCCTTAATTGCTAACTTATAAGTAAGTCGTAACTGTTTAATACTATCTAACTGTCTAGGTTTAATATTGAAAGCCTTCTTCAAATCCCGTAATGCTCTAGAACAGTTCTGGTCAAACCAACTCATGTTGAAATTTTTGTTAGTTCTAAACGGTCGGCTTAAGGAACTATCCACCACCTTATATATCTCAGAGAAGTTAATCAGTATCATTTTAGCATTGATATCATCTTCAAGATACATATTAATTTCTTCCCTACAGTCATTGATTACCTTACGTTGGAAATCAATGGGGATTATCCTGGCCCACTTAATCCGTACCCCATTAGGTCTACACGGGGTTACATGTGGACCATGTGTGTCATTCGATATGTTTTTTGGTCCCCAGAAGAATAAAGACATAGAGATACTATTATGATCACTTGTAACCTGCACTTGGATCCTGGGTGTAGAATGCAGGCCTCTTGCATTACAGGAAATTACCATATGATCAATATTCGTTACTGCATTCATTCGCGTAAAAGTTGGCCATTTCACATTGTTCCTGTCCGTCGCACAGATTAACAATTCCAAATTAAATTTAGCAATATCTGCATTAAGGGCCAGTCCATATTCACTGTGGGGGAAATGCATACAATCTTCTTGGTCAGAAACAGAATCCATCCCCCCTCCTAAAACCACAGACATTAGCCAACGACAGGGGGCACATCTGAACATTAAAATCACCCACCCAAATGATGACAACTGGATTTCTGATGATACTGGTCAAACTGTCAAGTTCTTTTTCCAGGGCATGAACCACCGTCCCACAGGTAGGGCCAAATACAGTGTTATAAAAATTAACTACAATTACATCACTGCCCTCAATGGATTGAAGCCACATTATCTGGCTGTGTGGGCCAACCGAGACACAGCGTTTAACTTTACATATTCTCATCTTAACGGACATTAAAATCAACAGACCCCCTTTAGCTCTTCCGAATGTAGAAGCTACAGCAGGTAACCAATAAGAGGTGAATCCTTCGACATAAATCGGGTCTAGACTCCATGGGGCATATTATCAACAAATAGCGATATTTATCACTATGTAGCCTTAGCGGCAATTTTTTCATCGCCACGCATCACCGGATTTTATCGCTGAGATAATGTGCTATTAGCAAAGTTTATCTCAAAAGCGATATAATTCCCGGCGATAGCAGCAAAATCCGTGAATATTGCTGAGAATACAGCGATATTCACGCATTATTATAAAATGGCACTCCTACCCTTTCCTTTATGACGTCACCACCCGCCTCGCGCCGCTACCCTACCCGTCAATCTGCGCCGACGGCCTGTCTCACTCGGGCGAAAATCCCCGGGGGGAGAAACGCTTATCGCTCTGCTCCCCCCGAGGACCCCATTCAGTCAGGAAGAAAGTGCAGACTAGGCAGATCTCGAGATACTTCTGGTGCAGTCCCTCAGTACAGGGCCAGCGAAACCCCAATTGGATAGCATCGTTACAATATACCAGGGTGCAGTACCACGGGTCGTCACTAGAGGACCCTCTCAAGACTGCCAGGAACCTCATTGACACCAGGGGTGCAATACCAGGGGTCATCACTAGGGGTCCCTAATCAAGAAGACTGCCCGGCTCCTCGATAGCCACTAGGGGTGCAATATCACGGATCGCCACTAGGGGTCCCTAATCAAGACAGCCAGGCACCTGATAAATAGACACTAGGGGTGCAAAACCACGGATCGTCACTAGGGTCCCTAATCAAGACAGCCAGGCACCTGATAAATAGACACCAAAGGTGCAGTACCGCGGGTCGTTACTAGGGGTCCATAACCATATCATCCAGGCACCATACTGTAACATACATGGGCTGGGGTTGCAGGGTCGAGGCTACTACAGGTCCTGGTCCAGTCAGACTCCATGCTGTATGTGGACAGCGTATGACAGCAGTAAGATAAAGATTAGTGAAAAGGGCCTGCCGGATTTATTTATTGTTTTGCCTTAAGCGACGTCTGCTTGCTCGATTACGTGAACTGTGATTTCTCCGCTTTCCTTGGCCTGATTAGCATATTGCATTTAGGAACGCTCCGCATTGCTTTCATTCTATTTAATTTGATATTGTGCCCGTGTCCCACCGCCAGCTCGCATTACTCGGTCCTGTTGTTGTCTCCTCGTCCATTTTGTTGTGCCTGCAGCCCGTCCCTCCCCCTACTTTCCCGCCTCCCAGCTCCCCCTCCCACCCACTAGACACCAGGAACGTCCCGGCTGAGGAACCTCCGTGACCTGCCTGACTCCGTGTGAAGCGGTCGCTCCACCCTTCCTCCTGGATCCATAGCGCTGCTACTGGTATCGTAGCACTGCTCCCCCACCACTGCCATAATTGAAATTATACTACTTGGATCTGCACCCGCTCTGTTGCGTAGCGCTCAGCATTACTCTGCTTGCTCGATTACGTGAACTGTGATTTCTCCGCTTTGCTTGGCCTGATTAGCATATTGCAATTAGGAACGCTCCGCATTGCTTTCATTCTATTTAATTTGATATTGTGCCCGTGTCCCACCGCCAGCTCGCATTACTCGTTCCTGTTGTTGTCTCCTCGTCCATTTTGTTGTGCCTGCAGCCCGTCCCTCCCCCTACGCTCCCGCCTCCCAGCTCTCCCTCCCACTCTCTAGACACCAGGAACGCCCGGCTGAGGAACCTCCTTGACCTGCCTGACTCCGTGTGAAGCGGTCGCTCAACCCTACCTCCTGAATCCATAGCGCTGCTACTGGTATCGTAGCGCTGCTCCCCCACCACTGCCATAATTGAAATTATACTATTTGGATCTGCACCCGCTCTGTTGAGTAGCGCTCAGCATTACTCTGCTTGCTCGATTACGTGAACTGTGATTTCTCCGCTTTGCTTGGCCTGATTAGCATATTGCATTTAGGAACGCTCCGCATTGCTATCATTCTATTTAAATTGATATTGTGCCCGTGTCCCACCGCCAGCTCCCATTACTCGGTCCTGTTGTTGTCTCCTCGTCCATTTTGTTGTGCCTGCAGGCCGTCCCTCCACCTACGCTCCCGCCTCCCAGCTCCCCCTCCCACACTCTTCCCCCCTCCACGTCCCCATTTATGTCAGTAGGACCTACGCGCAGCGTCCACGCGCAGCGATCGCGCCCCATGCGCGCTGAAGGTGCGCCAAAGGTAAGCCCATCTACGCCCGTCCGCGCCAAGACCGCGCCCAGCGCCAGACCCCCTGGTTCCCGTACCACCCACCCCCGCATTACATACGATGCCTCCACTCTCTTAGCACTAAACCCCGGCCGACTCCCCAACTGCCCCCAAGCCGCACCTGGACACACCCATGGACCTTTCACTTGCAACTCCTGCAAGTATGACGGCACCAAGACCAACTCCACATCCACAAACACCAAACAGAGATCTGACACCAACCACCTTAAATGCATCCTGCTCAACACCCGCTCGGTCCACAAACACGCCATCGACCTTTGGAATCTACTAGACACCATTTCTCCGGACGTCGCCTTCCTAACAGAAACTTGGATGAACGCCTCCTCAGCTCCAGACATCACCATAGCCATCCCGGAAGACTACAAGATCATCCGAAAGGACTGCACCAAGCAAACAGAGGGAGGCATAGCCATCGTCCATAAGAATTCCATCCGCATCTCTACCAGCTCAGACATCAACCTCGCTAGCGCCGAACACCTTCACTTCCAGATCCATACCGACCCCAAGACCACACTCAGAGGCACACTCCTCTACAGACCACCAGGACCACGTGCACAATTCTGTGAAGACATCACTGACTTCATCACCCCTCACGCCCTCCCCTCCGAGGACTACATTCTACTGGGAGACCTCAATTTTCACCTGGAAAAGAACAACGACAGCAACACCACCACTCTTCTGGACAATCTCGCCAACCTCGGACTCAAACAACTAGTTAACACCCCCACCCACTGCGCAGGACACACACCCGACCCTATCTTCACCTCCAGCAAGCACATCTCCTTCAGTCTCACCACAGCTCTCCATTGGACGGACCACAAAACCCCCCAGCCTATTCGTCGAACCCTAACCAAGCAGCCATCAACCTCACACAATGGCTAACTCACAGCGCCGACAACCTAGCACCCTTGAAAAAACGTCAAATCAAACCAGGCAGCAAAAACCCCCCCTGGTTCAACGATGACCTTAAGAAACTCTGTCGCTCCCTCGAGAAGGCCTGGAAAAAGGACCCAAACACCAGCACCAGGGACGCCTTCAAAAACGCCACCCGCATACACCACCAACTGATCCGGACAGCCAAGATAGCTGCATTCAAAGACAGACTAGACAACAACGCCCACAACAGCAAGGAACTATTCAACATCGTCAAAGAGTTTACCAACCCCACTGCCAACTCCAACGACATCACTCCCTCTCAAACCCTTTGCGACTCCTTAGGTTTGTTCTTCCACAACAAAATCGCAGACATCCACAACAGCTTCAACAACCAACCCGAAGACCAACCCACCCAACCTTCTGCCGAAACCTTCACCCCCCTTGAACATCCTTAATGACTGGAACCCAATCTCCACTGAGGACACCATCCGCCTGATGAACTCCATCCCCTCAGGATCCCCCACAGACCCATGCCCTCACCACATCTTCAACAAAGCGGACTCCATCATAGCACCACACCTCCGAGACGTCATCAACTGCTCCCTCAACTCCGCCACCTTCCTGGAAAGTTGGAAACACGCCGAACTCAGCGCCCTTCTAAAAAAAAACACAGCTGACCCTACCGAACTCAAAAACTACTGCCCCATCTCGCGCCTTCCACTACCGGCCAAAGTCATCGAGAAATCAATCAACAACCAGCTCGCCGCCTTCCTCGAAAACCAACAATTCCCTTGACTCCTCACAGTCCGGCTTCCGAGCCAAACACAGCACTGAGACCGCACTTATCGCAGGAACAGACGACATTCGAACACTACTGGACAATGGAGACACAGTCGCCCTCATCCTCCTCGACCTCTCCGCAGCCTTCGACACAGTCTGTCATAATACCCTGTTACATCGCCTTAGAAACATCGGAATCCAAGAAAAAGCACTGGAATGGATCACCTCATTCCTTGCCGGAAGAACTCAGAGAGTCCGCCTCCCACCGTTCAAGTCAGAGGCCTCTGAAGTCATCTGTGGCGTGCCACAAGGATCCTCACTCAGCCCCACCCTCTTCAACATATACATGAGCCCCCTCGCGACCATCGCACGCCAACACAACCTCAACATCATCTCCTACGCTGATGACACTCAACTGATCCTCTCACTCACCAATGACCCTAACACCGCCAATACCAACCTACATCAAGGAATGAAAGAAGTAGCAGAGTGGATGAAGCTCAGCCGTCTGAAACTGAATTCAGACAAAACAGAAGTCCTTATCTTAGGTACCTCCCCCTCCGCATGGGACGACTTTTGGTGGCCAGCGGCCCTTGGAAAAGCACCCATCCCGACGGACCACGCACGGAACCTGGGCGTCATCCTGGACTCCTCACTCTCGATGACCAGACAAGTCAACGCCATTTCATCATCTTGCTTCAACATTCTTCACATGCTCAAAAAAACATTTCGATGGATCCCCACCGAAACTAGAAAAACGGTCACCCACGCTCTGGTTACAAGCCGCCTGGACTACGGAAACACCCTATACGCCGGTACCACCGCAAAACTTCAGAAAAAACTCCAAAGCATCCAGAACGCATCAGCCAGACTCATACTAGACATCCCGCATAAAGATCACATTTCTAATCACCTGAAAGAACTCCATTGGCTCCCTGTCAATAAGAGGATAACATTCCGCCTCCTCACCCACGCACACAAAGCACTTTACGAACTTGGACCCGAATGCCTCAATACGCGAGTTTCCTTCTACACCCCCTCCCGCCAGCTACGCTCTTCCAACTAAGCCCTTGCTGCTGTTCCACGCATCAACAAAACCACCATGGGAGGAAGATCCTTCTACTACCTGGCAGCTAAAACATAGAATTCACTCCCCATTCACCTCCGCCTCACTCAAAACCACCTAGCATTCAGAAAGCAACTTAAAACCTGGATATTCGACAAGTAATTCCCCTCCCTCTTCAAGCGCCTTGAGACCCTCTGGGTATGTAGCGCGCTATACAAATTACTTGACTTGACTTGACTTACCAGCAATCAGGGTGAAGAAATCTGAAGGAACATCCGCCTGCCCACAATGCATTGCAAATATATACCGACCCAAACCCAAAACAAAATGCATTTCTTGTTGACTAGAGTTTATTCTAGTAATTTTATGCACAATATGCTCGTGCTTTTCTATCCAATTTTATTGTCAACACCGGACAGTTCGCCGCGCTAATATTTATAGTAGTCTTAATTATAAAAGACAGCACTTCGTTGCTGAGATTTATGTAAGCTATACAGAACCGCAACTTCTGTCTGTTCCGTTGCACTTCGTGTGGTGGCTGATAACATAGATATGAAATTTTTGGAAGATCTTTGCCAATGCGAAGGTCTAACGCTGTGGTACAAAGAAAGCTTGTGACAGGTCAGTGTTTAAGGGTCAGATTACTCTTGTACTTGGGTCACCCGCCTTTCAAAAGTGGCTGAGTGAAATGTACAAGATTGCACTCAGTCATCAGAAAGTGCAAAATCCAGGAGACTAAAATGCAAAGGGTACGACTTCATTATACAGTTGGAGCAAAAGATAGCATTTCATAAATTTAACTGAAATTCTAGTGGCAAAGCCAACATAAAATGAGAGAAAATGCAATGCGCAAAATACAAAAATAATACACAATCCAAAATACCCTTTAAAATACAGTCACTAGTTAATAACGATTGATTACCTAGTATTGATGGCCTTTAATAAAAAAGATGCTAGGTGGAAACACAGTCCTGGATCCTCCATTCCAATGAGCAGGTTCATGGCTCCTGCGCGGATCTAATATTGTACTTTAAAAAGATAGGTTTAAAATAAAAAGTCCTAAAATTCAAATATAATTTACAAAAGAGTAAAATATGGAAGCAACTTTGCTGGGAAGCTTAATCACATGGGCAAGGAGTGGTGGTACTCTGTTTCATATTAGGAAAAGCTACCAAATGATGGGCTATTCCTAGTCCTAGGAGTGTCAATACATATCTATGGGAAGCAATAGTTACGAAAGCTAAATACGGTTGGAAAACCTTTACAAGTTCCAGTTGCCGATAAAATATCACTGTTGGTTGTTTCTCAGTTACACAGGAGCGAGATACCTTTTTCGCCTCCAGAAAAGCAGTTTTAATCTCTGATTTTGTTAAAGTATCCGTGAGGCATGGGTCCGAACGTATCCCAAAATTAAATAAGCAGGTAAACCAGTAACAAACATACTTAATCAATGGTATTTTGGTGCAGCTATCTAACCTTAGGCAGTCTCGAATTAAGGTATGTGTGAACGCAGTCTCTTCCTTACTCCATATGGATTTCCAGAGGAGGAGGGGGCGCATAGCCGCTAGATCTGAGATATATTCTAGACCCACCTCATTGTGTATTAATTCTGTAGAGGCAGAGGACGGGGCACATAATTAATGTTTAAGGTGCAGGTTCTCTTCAATTAGTAGGTATTTTTTTTGTACAATAGCCCCAGAGACCTGCCCCATATAAGGCTGCTGTCACACACCTGGCCTTGTAAATATCCACCATATCCTTTGGTCTACAAGTTCCTAATTTAGCTGCAAATCTAAATATGCCATTGGTATTCCTCGACATTTTCGTCCTGACATTGACATGTTCGTGAACCCAATTTCAGTTCCCTGAAAAGGGCACTTTCAAATAACAGAACGAGTTGATCACCTGCACCCTAGAATCATCAATGTAAAAAGGCCTGGACAGTTTGGGGTGCTTACCACATGCCATGATAATTGTTTTTTGTTTTATTTATAAGGAGCTTCCTTTTATCAATAAACTAGCAGCCCGTCCCGACGTTGTCCGGGTATGAATTGCTGCCGGCCAGTAGTATATTGTTTCGTAGGATTTCATTTTGAGAGCATTTCTTATCTGTGACAGGACTGTGAAACGCTCCGATTCACAGTGCACTGCTGATGCACTTAAGAGTGCGCGTTCAGTAGTGTGTGAACTCGAGTTTCCCTACTTTATTTTCCTTGCAATATTAAATAGCGCGAACTCGACAACAATGCATGAGCACAATTTACATTACAGAAGAACACATTGATTTGTGGTAGGCAAGGGGAGACAACGCGATTTGCCTGGAATCACAGGATGTTGAGCTGATGCCGAGATTCTAACGTAGCTCCCCATCTCTAAAGTTCGCAATTCTAGAGCTTGTGGTGGGAGGTGTGTCTAAAAGTGTATGTCGGTGCTGGGCATCAATGAGAGAGACCTGTGCATTTTTCCAATTGGTGGTGAAAAAATATGAGTATGTTGCTGGAGATGTGGGCCGCCGTTTCTTTCCGCATACCATCACTCTGCATACTTTCATTACGAAAGTACCATGAATCCGCATTGCCATTATAGTGCATGGCATTACATTTTATATGCTTTTACCACGCATACATCTACAACGAAATTCGTTGTAAAAGCATGAATGGTAAAAGCATGTTTTTTAAAAATGTTTGGATAAGGCAAGTATGGGTATAGGGGTATATGTTTTGGGGTACTGAGGTATATGTTTTGGGGTGTTTGGGTATTTTAATGGTTCAGATATAGTTTTGGGTTATGGGGTACAGGGGTATTTTTAGGGTTCAGGGCTAGGTTTGGGTTTTGGGGTACAGGGGTATTTTAAGGGTTCAGGGCTAGGTTTGGGTTTTGGGGCACAGGCGTATTTTTAGGGTTCAAGGCTAGGTTTGGGTTTTGGGATACAGGGGTATTTTAGGGTTCTGGGCTAGGTTTGGGTTTTGGGGTACAGGGGTGTTTTTTAGGTTTCAGGGGTAGGTTTGGGTTTTGGGGTACAGGGGTATTTTAAGGGTTATGGGCTAGTTTTGGGTTTTGGGGAAAAGGGGTATTTTAGGGTTCAGCGGTAGGTTTGGATTTTGGGGTACAGGGGTATTTTTAGGGTTCAGGGGTATGTTTGGGTTTTGAGGTACAGGGGTATTTATAGGGTTCAGGGCTAGGTTTTGGTTTTGGGGTACAGGGGTATTTTTTGGGGTTTAGGGATAGGTTTGGGTTTTGGGGTACAGGGTATATTTATAGGGTTAAGACGGGTTAGCATTTAAGGGTGCTGGGGTATTTTATAGAGTAAGGGCGGGTTATGATTATGGGGTGCAGGGGTATTGAGAGTAGGGGTGGGCAGAATTGGCGCGAACTTGGTACAATAAATCCGCAATATTTCGTTCCGTCAGATTTCCAATTATTAAAACAGAAACCTCATATATTCAAGGTAAAATAACAAGTATGTCTACATGCTACAATGCATATAGTCATTTCACAAAAGTGAAATTAGCTTCCAGCAAGCAGTGAGAGAGGTGATGATTTTGAGATCAAGCCCCTGCAAACCATTATGGGACGAGATTAGCAGTGGGAAGTGAATATTATAGTATCCAAATAATTCTACAAAGAGCTGCAGTTCACCTCGTTCTCCCCAGTTGTCTCCAAGAGGCAAATGCAATAGCATTTAGAATATTATACATCAAGCTGCAGTTCACCTCATGGTCCCTAGATGTCTCTGATGAGGCAAATGCAATAGCATTAAAATATTACACATCAAGCTGCAGTTCACCTCAAGTCCCTAGATGTCCCTGATGATGCCAATGCAAAAGCATTTAAAATATTATATATCAAGCTGCAGTTCACCTCGCCGTCCCTAGATGCCCCTGATGAGGCAAATGCAATAGCATTTAAAATATTATACATCAAGCTGCAGTTCACCTCGTCGTCCCAAGATGTCCCTGATGAGTGAAATTCCAAAACATTGAAACCCTTTCATGAATGCAATAAATTATGCTAAGCTTATCCCATAATGCTTTGCAGGGCCTTTTAGTTGTATTTTTGCCCATAACTGTGCTTGGGGTGGTTCTGAGAGAATGGGACCTCCACTGAATCACTATTTAAAGGGAGCAGCAATGTATAGAACCTGGGAAGAAAAAACAACACTCGTGAGGAAATGCCCCCAGCAATTGTCACGCCCCCAGCACTCACCTACAGCACAATTCAGACACGCCCACAAGTGACTACTTTGCTGGCACGGTTCTTTTACATTTTAAATGTATATGGTGGGCGTCTGCATAGCCTATGTCCTTCTGCTGCAACTGCCCTTTCCAACGCTGTATTGGGTGTTTTGTAATTGGTGCTGTGGTTCCTGAGTTTACCTGGCCAAAAGGTGCAAGTTCTCTCTTTATAATAGTAGTATAGAGACCTGCCCCATATAAGGCTGCTGTCGCACACCTGGCCTTTTAAATATCCACTATATCATTTGGTCTACAAGTTCCTAATTTAGCTGCGAATCTAAATATGCCATTGGTATTCCTCGACATTTTCGACCTGACATTGGCATGTTCGTGAACCCAAGTTCCGTTCCCTGAAAAAGGCACTTTCAAATAACAGAACGAGTTGATCACCTGCACCCTAGGGTCATCAATGTAAAAAGGCCTGGACAGTTTGGGGTGCTTACCACATGCCATGATAAATGTTTTTTGTTTTATTTATAAGGAGCTTTCTTTTATCAATAAATAATTTAAAATTGTTAATAAGGCGCTGTAAACCAATAGGAGTACGGGAGAGTAAAACCGCATCATCAGCATATAATAGAATTGGTACGGTTTTCTCAAAAATCATTGGCGAATCTGCCGGGATTAACCTCAGTGCTGAGTCTATGCTATTAATTAATAGTGAAAATAATAATGGGGCCAACACACATCCCTGACGGATGCCGCGCTTGACATTAAAAAGTGAGGTGCATTCTCCTGATAATCCATACCGTACTTTACTGAAGAGTTTCTCACATAATCTTGGTAAAAAGAAAACAATCTCCTTATGGGCGCCCATTTCTATTAAAAGAGGCCACAAGATGGAATGGTCGACCAAATCAAAAGCGCTGCTGAGGTCCGCGAAACAAAGGTATAAATTGCCTTCTTTTGCTAGGGTATATTTACTAATCAATAGGTCTAGGTTTACACATTGTTCCAGAGTGCCTAGGCCTTTCCTCAAGCCATATTGGACTTCTGAGAGGATCATGTTTTAATTCGCCCAACTTTCAAGTCGTTTAAGAAAAATCCTACTCATTATCTTAATAGTAGAGTCGAAAAGGGATATAGGGCGATAGTTACTCGGTTCAGACTTGGACCCTTTCTTGTGTATAGGTATAATTATCGAGTGACCCGAAGACATCGGAATAGAGTCCTCAACAGCTACATTGAAAACTCTGGTTAAAATTGGGAACACAACTCCATTTCATTCTTATATAGGTCAATTGACACCCCATCAAGGCCCAGGGCCTTGCCCCCTTGCTATTTATTATACCTTCATGGACTTCCTCAAAATCAATCAACAGGGGTAATGCAGGCCAGTTGGTGTCATTTTAAATTGATGGATTTAAATTGGATGCACTCCTATTGGAATTATTAAAAATGCTAGAAAAGTGTTCCACCCAAGCATCACAATTAACTAAGGAATTCAGGAGCATATTATCAAGGGGGGTGCTAGGCAATTTTTGCCGCTTTAGCGGCCCTTTTCGGCCGCTAAGCGGCAATAATTCTATTGCCCTATTAGCAAGCTGTCGCTAACAGTAGTTAGCGACAGCTTGTAGGCGATAGCGAGCGGTTAGGGGCCCGCTTTGCATGTCAGCGATATTTATCGCTAATGACATGCAAAGTGGGCGTACCCAACCTGTTAGCGACTGAAAGCAGTCGCATACATCGCTATTGCTTATTACCAACACAGGCGTAGTGTTGGAAATATTCGTGCTAAGCGCGAATATCTCCAAAAACTAACGCATGCTCAAACCAGTTCTTAGCCATTATATCCAATGGGAGGTGGATATAATGGCTAAGACCCTGTTAGTGATAATGCGTCAATATCTCTGTATTCTCAGCGATATTCACAGATTTTGCCGCTATCGCAGGGGATTTTATCGCTTTTGAGATAAACGTTGCTAATAGCTCATTATCTCAGCGATAAAATCCGGTGATGCGTGGCGATGAAAAAATTGCCGCTAAGCCTACATAGTGATAAATATCGCTATTTGTTGATAATATGCCCCATGCAAAATCCGTGAATATCGCTGAGAATACAGCGATATTCATGCATTATCACTAACAGGGTCTTAGCCATTATATCCACCTCCCATTAGATATAATAGCTAAGAACTGGTCTGAGCAGGCGTTAGTTTTGGAGATATTCGCGCTTAGCGCGAATATTTCCAATGCTACGCATGTGTTGGTAATAGGCGATAGCGAAGTTAGCGACTGCTTTCAGTCGCTAACAGGTTGGGAATGCCCACTTTGCATGTCATTAGGGATAAATATCGCTGACATGCAAAGCGGGCCCCAAACCGCTCACTATCACCTACAAGCTGTCGCTAACTGCTGTTAGCGACAGCTTGCTAATAGGGCGAAAGAATTATCGCCGCTTAGCAGCTGAAAACGGCCGCCAAAGCGGCGATAATTTCCTATCGCCACCCTTGATAGTATGACCCATGTCTCTTGGAGACAAATAATATCATGCAATTCTGGAGAAATTAATTCAGACCGAGACCGGGTCTCTAATGTATTTCTTATGCCTGATACGTTCCAAGTAGTGATTGTATATCCACAACAGATGGGCTCTTCCCCTGATATAGACAAACTAGCTTCCTGTTCACAGCAGTGTTTGTTAATATAGGACTTTCTATAGTACCACAGAGATTGCTACTTGGTAAAATGGCCTCCGGAATTTCTCGAGGAGATGTCCTTGGTTGTATATCCTTACACTTTGACATATCTGACCCATCGCTACTACATAACTCGGTACCCTTCTCTTTAATCAGGAATCCCTGGTCCAGCTGATCATTAAGGTCCTTTCTCACCCGTATAGTTTTCTGTACTCGGTCTTTGGTTTGGACAACCTTGCGTCAGTCATTACTATCCAGGGTACTCAGCCCCTGGAATCTATTAACTACAGGGATACTGAATCCAATTTTTTTACTGAGTGGAGGTATACCCGGATACTGATTAGGTTCAAACTGGTTGTCTCTAGTCATGTTGGACCTCAGGTGTCTATAATAAAATCCCAATGGGAGGAGGGTAATATTCTGGTTACATAACCTGGTCAATGGTGCATCCCCTATAGTATTTCTTGCCCACCTCGGTGAATGGAAGTTAATGAGTATGCAATCCCCATCTAAACATTTATTAAGCGGACCTATCCATCCAACTCTCTGGGTAGTCATTATCTGATAGGAAGCCTCCATAGGGTACCCACAATTTTTAGATAGCCAGTGGATGGTTTTATTTTTCAACATATCATGATTTTCCACCTGGATAGAACAGCAACATAAGGTTCGCATTCCGGGGGTAAATCTATTCGATTGGGGGGCTGAAGTATCTTGGTCCAACTTAATAACATTGGGCCCGATTCACAGAACTCAAGACTCAATCCTAAACTTACTACTATTTTGGTATTCACAGAATGCACTTATTATTATAAGACAAACTTAAGACAGACTTAAGGTAGGATTCTGTCTTAAGTCTGTCATAGAAAAATGTCTAAGCCCTAATGAAATAGTTTTCTTCAATTTCGATAAAGTTGTTCGTTATACAGCTCGTTAAATAACAACAAGATTAAAACATATGATACCCTTTTTGAACGTAAGAATGGGCAAACTATCCTATTTTACCGTTATTGGCTTTTTTTGTCCTGTTGAAGATGTCAATTCTTGTAAGGATTATTTGAAGTTGTTTGCAAGAACGGTACAAGGGAAGTGAAGATCAAAGCCAGTCAAGTGAATAAGGGTAAGAACGATATGTTACTTTAAAGTGCTTACAGATATTACTGACCATATGTGATCTATCTAATGGTCTTAATTTACCTTGAGAAATAAGTGTGCCTTGCTGAGCAATTATTATACGGAGTGGATAACTCAGCACTTTATGGTCATCAAGTCTTATCCAGATACTTTCAATAAAGGCTTTGCGGATTCGGTCTAAAAAGGAACAAACACGATTGATTAAAAATCCGGTATATTACATTTTTATATACGTCAAAGGCTAAATTCTGACCAATGCATTGTAGCCATACCTTTTCCTTTTTGTTTAAGTGAGGTATGGAGCCATCCGGTTTCTTTTAATCCATACTAATATAATAAAGAGAGAGCCAAAAATCTTTGAGGCGGGTAATCTCAGGAACCACAGCACCAATCACAACACCCAATACAGCGTTCGAAAGGGCCGTTGCAGCAGAAGGACATAGGCTATGCAGACGCCCACCATATACATTTAAAAAGTAAAAGAACCATGCCAGCAAAGTAGTCCCTTGTGGGCGTGTCTGCGTTGTGCTGTGGGCTTGTGCTCGGGGGGCGTGACAAATGCTGGGGGCGTGTGGTACGTTCCGCCCTTCAGGCTGGACTGTTCCCATGAGGCACAGGGTCAAGGCTGATTTGCATATGGCCATGTCTGAACTGGGGTGGTGTGGAGTGCAAAAAAACGATGGATTTAGGCCCAGATCTCTGTACTGGGGTGAATGTATGACATTGTTCTGCATTCTGTCCATCAACTGTTTTTTTTTGCATTTGTCACCCCGAGTGCGATGGGTATGCTCAGACGTGAGTCCCATGCTCTCCACACCACTGGAGTCAAGCTATCCTGGCGGAAGACAGCTGATAGCCAGAAATTGGTCCTAGGATGCTTGCGGCCGGTCCAGGCAAGACATGGCGTTTGCAGTTCATCCTGGAATGTTCCCACGAGGCAAAGGGACAAAGCTGAGGTGGTGTGGAGTGCAAAAAAAATGATGTATTTAGGCCCAGATCTCTGTATGGGGTGAATGTATGACATTGTTGTGCAATCTCTCCATCAACTGTTATTTATACATTCTGCCCTTCATGCCATGTCTCATATCGTGTGCTGGGGGTGTGGGCGTTTCTTCCCAGGTTCTGTACATTACAGCTCTGGTTGTTCACCCTGCTCCCTTTAAATGCCCCTGCACCTCACAATCAAAACCCACCCTTACTCCTTAAAATACCCCAACACCCTTAAACACTAACCCATCTTAACCCTATCAATATACCCTGTACCCCAAAACCCAAACCTATACCTAAATCCTAAAAATACCCCTGTACCCCAACAACCAAACCTACCCCTGAACCCTAAAATACCCCTGTACCCCAAAACCCAAACCTAGCCCTGAACCCTTAAAATACCCCTGTACCCCAAAACCCAAACCTACTCCTGAACCCTAAAAATACCCCTGCACCCCAAAACCCAAACCTAGCCCTGAACCTTAAAAATAACCCTGTACCCCAAAACCCAAACCTACCCCTGAACCCTAAACTACCCCTGTACCCCAAAACCCAAACCTAGCCCTGAACCCTAAAAATACCCCTGTACCCCAAAACCCAAACCTAGCCCTGAACCTTTAAAACACCCCTGTGCACCAAAACCCCAAAATACCCCTGAAAACTAAAAATACCCCTATACCCCAAAACCCAGATCTAGCCCTGAACCCGAAAAATGCGCCTGTACCCCAAACCCCATACCTATCCCTAAACGCTAAAACTACCCCTTTACCCCATAACCCAAAACTATATCTGAACCTTAAAATACCCAAACACCCCAAAACATATACCTCAGTACCCCAAAACATATACCCCTATACCTATACTTACCTTATCCGAACATTAAAAAAAGAAGCATGCTTTTACCATTCATGCATTTACAACGAATTTCGTTGTAAATGTATGCATGGTAAAAACATATAAAATGTAATGCCATGCGTTAAAATGGCATTGCGGAGTCATGGTACTTTCATAATGAAAGTATGCGGAGTGATGGTCTGCGGAAAGAAAGTTGCGGAATAATGGGTGTTTACCCTCCCCCGGTAAGTACATTGGTGGCACGGCGGCCCACATCTCCAGCAACATACTCATATTTTTTCACCACCGATTTGAAAAATGCACAGGTCTCTCTCATTGATGGCCAGCACCGACATACACTTTTAGACACACCTCCCGCCACAAGTTCTAGAATTGCGAACTTTAGAGCTGGGGAGCTACGTTCGAATCTCGGCATCAGGTCAACATCCTGTGATTCCAGGCAAATTGCTTTGTCTCCCCGTGCCTACCACAAATCAATGTGTTCTTCTGTGATGTAAATTGTGCTCATGCCATGTTGTCGAGTTTGCGCTATATAATATTGCAAGGAAAGATAAAGTAAGGAAACTCGAGTTCACACACTACTGAATGCGCACTCTTAAGTGCATCAGCAGTGCACTGTGAATCGGAGCGTTTCACAGGCCTGTCACAGATAAGAAATGCTATCAAAACGAAATCCTACAGAACAATATACTACTGGCCGGCAGCTATTCATACACGGACAACGTCGGGACGGGCTGCTAGTTAGATACAAAGGTTAGAATCTAGACGGTGCAAACCAACAACGTTAGTATAGTATTACTGTTTATCCATAGTTGTCACAAAACTAGATAATGTATTAGGAAAGCGTGGAGAAAATCGTTGTACACATTAATAATAATATGTCCTATCTTGATCTCGGCATCAGCTTTGTCTCCCCGTGCCTACCACAAATCAATGTGTTCTTCTGTAATGTAAATTGTGCTCATGCCATGTTGTCGAGTTTGCGCTATATAATATTGCAAGGAAAGATAAAGTAAGGAAACTCGAGTTCACACACTACTGAATGCGCACTCTTAAGTGCATCAGCAGTGCACTGTGAATCGGAGCGTTTCACAGGCCTGTCACAGATAAGAAATGCTATCAAAACGAAATCCTACAGAACAATATACTACTGGCCGGCAGCAATTTATACCCGGACAACGTCGGGACAGGCTGCTAGTTCATCTATCTATACTTACTATTATAAAGAGAGAACTTGCACCTTTTGGCCAGGTAAATTCGGGAACCACAGCACCAATCACAACACCCAATACAGCGTTAGAAAGGGCAGTTACAGCAGAAGGACATAGGCTATGCAGACGCCCACCATATACATTTAAAATGTAAAAGAACCGTGCCAGCCAAGTAGTCCCTTGTGGGCGTGTCTGCATTGTGCTGGGGGCGTGACAATCGCTGGGGGCATTCTGGGGGCATTCCGTCACGAGTGTTTTTTCTTCCCTGGTTCTATACATTCCTGCTCCCGTTAAATAGTAATTCAGTTAGTGGTCCCATTCTCTTAGAACCACCCCAAGCACAGTTATGGGCAAAAATACAACTAAAAGTCCCTGCAAAGCATTATGGGATAAGCTTAGCAAAATTTTTAGCATTCATGAAAGGGTTTCAATGTTTTTGAATTTTACTCATCAGGGACATCTTGGGACGATGAGGTGAACCAATTATGTGGATACTATATTATTCACTTCCCACTGCTAATCTCGTCCCATAATGGTTTGCAGGGGCTTGATCTCAAAATCATCACCTCTCTCACTGCTTGCTGGAAGCTAATTTCACTTTTGTGAAATGACTATATGCATTTTAGCATGTAGAAATACTTGTTATTTTACCTTGAATATATGAGGTTTCTGTCTTAATAATTGGAAATCTGACGGAACGAAATATTGCGGATTTATTGTACCAAGTTCGCGCCAATTCCGCCCACCCCCACTTTAAATACCCCTGCACCCCATAATCATAACCCACCCTTACTCTATAAAATACCCCAACACCCTTAAACACTAACCCATCTTAACCCTACAAACATACCCTGTACCCCAAAACCCAAACCTATCCCTAAACCCTAAAAATACCCCTGTACCCCAAAACCAAAACCTAGCCCTGAACCCTATAAATACCCCTGTACCTCAAAACCCAAACATACCCCTGAACTCTAAAAATACCTCTGTACCGCAAAACCCAAACCTACCCCTGAACCCTAAAATACCCCTGTACCCCAAAACCCAAACCTAGCCCATAACCCCTAAAATACCCCAAACCCCAAAACCCAAACCTTCCCCTGAACCCTAAAAATACCCCTGTATCCCAAAACCCAAACCTAGCCCAGAACCTTAAAATACCCCTGTATCCCAAAACCCAAACCTAGCCCTGAACCCTAAAAATACCCCTGTACCCCAAAACCCAAACCTAGCCCTGAACCCTAAAAATACCCCTGTACCCCATAACCCAAAACTATATCTGAACCATTAAAATACTCAAACACCCCAAAACATATACCTCAGTACCCCAAAACATATACCCCTATACCCATACTTGCCTTATCCAAACATTTTGAAAAAACATGCTTTTACCATTCATGCATTTACAACGAATTTCGTTGTAAATGTATGCGTGGTAAAAGCATATAAAATGTAATGCCATGCGTTATAATGGCATTACAGAGTCATGGTACTTTCGTAATGAAAGTATGCAGACTGATGGTATGCGGAACGAAATTTGCGGAATAATGGGTGTTTACCCTCCCCCGTAAGTACATTGGTGGCACGGCGGCCCACATCTCCAGCAACATACTCATATTTTTTCACCACCAATTGGAAAAATGTACAGGTCTCTCTCATTGATGCCCAGCACCGACATACACTTTTAGACACACCTCCCACCACAAGTTCTAGAGCTGCGAACTTTAGAGATGGGGAGCTACGTTAGAATCTCGGCATCAGCTCAACATCCTGTGATACCAGGCAAATTGCTTTGTCTCCCCGTGCCTACCACAAATCAATGTGTTCTTCTTTAATGTAAATTGTGCTCATGCCATGTTGTCGAGTTTGCGCTATATAATATTGCAAGGAAAATAAAGTAGGGAAACTCGAGTTCACACACTACTGAACGCTCACTCTTAAGTGCATCAGCAGTGCACTGTGAATCGGAGCGTTTCACAGGCCTGTCACAGATAAGAAATGCTATCAAAACGAAATCCTACAGAACAATATACTACTGGCCGGCAGCTATTCATACACGGACAACGTCGGGACGGGCTGCTAGTTAGATACAAAGGTTAGAATCTAGACGGTGCAAACCAACAACGTTAGTATAGTGTTACTGTTTATCCATAGTTGTCACAAAACTAGATAATGTATTGGGAAAGCGTGGAGAAAATCGTTGTACACATTAATAATAATATGTCCTATCATAGCTTCATATCTTTACATTACCATAGGATGAATAGGCTATATAATAGCTTGTTCCCACGGAATTTCCTGATTCAATCCTGATTTTACAGTATCTAAAGTAAAAATCCAGTAAACCTCATGTTTTTGCCTGATTTTATCAACACATAGACCTTCTTTTGGGGTAATTTTCTCCAAAATAACCCACTGGATCTCTTCTGGCTTATGCTCATATTCAACATAATGGGCCTCTAGGGGGGCATTCATTTTTCTAGTATGGATCGCAGACTTATGCTCAGTTACTCTTGTATATATATAGAACGAGAGGATTCTCCAACATATCCCATTTTGCAGGGACATATTAGCAAATATACAATGTTTTTAGTTTTACAGTACGTCATATAATTCAATTGTATTGTAATCCCATTGTGTTGAAACTCCTTTGTTTCGAAAGCTTGTGGACAAATTTTGCAAGTTCCACACTTATAATTCCCGATCACCGTATCCCCGGTAATGACATCGCTTTGTATGCTTTGTTTCACTGCTGGCATACGTGATCTAACAACCAGATCTTTTAGATTTTTGTTTTTACGAAAAGCAAAAAGTGGCTTAGGTATCACTTCCTGTGCTGTTTTATTGACATTTAGCACGTGCCAATTAGAGTATATAATTTGGCGTATTTGATTATTTAAAAGAGAATGTCTTGTTACAAATACCAAACTAGCATCTTGTTTAGTTTTGGTATTTTGTAAGAGATGTTGACGATCGTAATACCTGGCTCTTTTGCAAGATTCGCGTATTAATCTGTGGGGGTATCCTCGCTCTTTGAATTTTTCCTTCATTACAGTGGCTCTTTCATCATAGTCTGCCAATCTTGTGCAATTTCTCCGTAATCTGAGAAATTGGCTAAATGGTATGCTGTTTTTCTGTGTTATAGGATGAAAACTACTGTAATGGAGGAGAGTATTGCGGGCGGTCGGTTTAACAAAAAGGTCCATAACCAGTTGACCCTGATCGTGCTTAATCATTAGGTCCAGAAATTCAATATTTGTATTGCTTATTTTTTCAGAGAATGTTAAATTAGAGTCACAAGCATTAAGCCAAGATATGAATTCTTGTAAAATATCTTCGTTGTCATCCCAGATGAATATAATATCGTTGATATATCTCGACCAATAAAAGATCGATTCAAAAAAAGAAGCTACCTCGTTAAAAATATGACGTTCTTCGAAGTATGCTACATAAATATTAGCAATAGTTGGGGCCCAGGATGCGCCCATGCTTACTCCCTTTACTTGCCTATAGAGGCTACCTCTGAATTCGAAAATGTTGTCTTCTAGGATAATTTTGAGACAATCTAACATGAAGTTTATATTACAGTCAATGTCAAATGACTCAATGAACCATTTTGTTGCAGCAATAGCCCCTGCACAAGGAATATTAGAGTAAAGGCTTTCAACATCCAATGTTACGATCCACTGTCTATGCGTATTGAATGGTGTGCCCTCTAATTGATTGATGATATGTCTGGTGTCCTCAATGTACCCAGGTATTTTCACAATGTGTGGACGCAATATTGCGTCCAAGTATTTGGATATTGGTTCAGTGACACTTCCAATAGTTGTAACGATGGGACGAAAGGGAGGATCCCATCGTTTTTGTGCACTTTAGGGATGTCATATAAACTGGCCATTTTCGGATTATCCACATTCATAAATGCATGCTCTTTAGAACAAATATCTTCATTATTTAATGCCTTGGCAGTTAATCTGGATATTTTACTTTTAATCTTAGTAGTTGGATCTCTGGAGATTTTAGCGTAGAAGGTAGTATCGCTTAACATTTCTTCTATTTTATCGACGTATTTATCTGTATCTAAAATGGCAATCCTGCCCCCTTTGTCACAGCTTTTAACTGTTATTTTACTGGAATCTTTAAGTTCAATCAAAGCCTGATGTTCATGCATTGAAATGTTATGGGGGGTATGAGGTATATTTTTAGTAATATTTTTCAATTTGTTGATGACAAGTTTTTCAAAAATTCTGATTTCTGGAGCTACCTGTTCTAGTGTTGGGGTAAACACTGATTTTGGGGCCAGGCCTGATTTGTTATATTCCAATGTATTATTTTCAGTGTTGAAAAATAAACTTTTTAACCGTTTTTTTCAGAAAAAACTCATCATGTCATTAAATAATTCAAATTTATTCAACCCAGAGTGGGGAACAAATGAGAGTGCCTTTGAGAGTATAGTATAAGTAGATGCATTGGCTACATGGCTACTCAAATTAAATATGGGGATAGTTTTTACTCCCTCCAATAACAGGCATTTCTTGTTTCCAGGTATCTGCCCGAGTTCTGTTGATGGTCCTGGAAATGAGGTACATACTGTCCCTGAGGTTGGAAGGATGGATTCTGTTGATATTGTCCCTGAGGTGGGAAAGATTGATTTTGTTGGTACTGGTATTGTGCCCGGTATTGGGGACGATAGTTTGGTCTGCAATTCCCTCGGTTTTGAGGGCGCCTTCCTAAAAAAGGTCTGTAACCCTGATTAGATCTAAATCTGTTACCTCTCGGTTGGTATGGAGACATGCTGGAATTGCTGCCAGAGTCAGAGAAGGTAGTACATTTATTTGATTTGACCTAGGGTGATGTGGCACATTATCTTGATGCATAATTTCTGATTGAGCATAGAAATTTGTTGCTAGATAAGGGTAGATTTTTTCATTACTAAAAAAGCGAAGATCTTTTTGGAATTTATCAAGTTTTCGTTTATATAGATAATCGCTATAGGAGTTGAGGTCCATTTCTATGTCTTCTAGTTTCTTTTTGATATCTAGTATGACAGTGGACGATTTAATTTTATCCTCAAGTTCTATCTTGGACCAACTGAGTTATTACTTCCTTGGCGGTTTCCACAATCAACATCATTAGGTCCCTCGAACATTGATTAGCGATGAGGGACCAACGTTCTAAAAAATGTTTTAGTTGTACAAAAAGACCTGGAATGTTTTTTATTTGGAGACCTTGAGGAATTGGTCCAGCTTTTAGGTAATCTAATATAAATTTGCTATGAAGTTCAATTCTTTTTTACTTCTTTTTTAAAGCTAGCAATTTGATTAAATCTTCATTATGTTCTGTATTAGTTGTATTTCTTGAGTCAAAACCAACAGAGGATACTACCATGGAGACAAAATCTTCGTCACTATATCCAAATGATTTTATTGTGGCCATTGTTTAATAGATGAATTAATGCTGTAGCTGATTTTGATCACTATAATTTGGGTCTAGAGAAGATGTTATAATTAAAGATTTACCATGGAGATGAAGAGTGAACAGAGCCAGAAAGCTATAACAAAAAGATGGAAAGATGAGAAAGTGGCAGGAGAGAGTAGCGCACAACGAACGATATAGATAATAGATAAGAGGCTGCACTAAACTTACTAATAGACTGATCTGTCACTAAACATGAATTCCCCTCATGGACAGGCCATGAGTGTACAGTTTTTGGAAAACGGGGGACCCCTACATAGACTAAGTTTGCTAGTTGTAGGGAACAATAGACAATATAGAAAAAGAGAGAACACTCTCACTAGCAAACAAAAGATTAGTAACTGCCCATTTTGGTTATTTAGTATCACAGCGACTTCCTTCAATTAATAAACAATTCAAAACCATGTATAAAATTTCAAAATCTTTGTTTTTGTTTTTATTTTATATATTCTTTTTCATATAAATATTTTAGTTCTTTTTTCATTTCATTTGATATACTTTATGCAGTGCCTTGCTGAGCAATTATTATACGGAATGGATAACTCAGCACTTTATGGTCATCAAGTCTTATCCAGATACTTTCAATAAAGCCTTTGCGGATTCGGTCTATAAAGGAACAAACACGATTGATTAAAAATCCGGTATATTGCATTTTTATGTACGTCAAAGGCTAAATTCTGACCAATGCATTGTAGTCATACCTTTTCCTTTTTGTTTAAGTGAGGTATGGAGCCATCATGTTTCTTTAAATAACTTTATAAATACATCTGAAAAAAGGATGAACAAAAAACGCTATAAGCCCTAGAATAGCTGTTGGTGATCTAAAACTAAAATCTATCTATGAATTCCTAACATATTGTCTTCAGTTTACGTACCTTTGCTCCGATATGGCCTTTCATACACAGCGATATTCTTCTGTTTCACGCCGAGTATCCGCAGCGATATAAACACGGAGACTAACTAGTTTCGGGTCTAAATATATAGGTTGAGAAGACCCGCGTTTTTTAATGTATTAACTTCAGGTGCTGGAATTCGGAAGGCGCAAACGGATGACGTCGGTGATGCATCATTCTTGTTCCTTAATGGTCACAAAAATAGAAGACGGACTAGAAAAGCATAGTGAGAATCACCTATTCTGCTGATAATATGCCTCACTGTGGTCTCATATCTTTGTATAGCCGTGGGTCAATAATTAATGTGCTATATAATTGCTTATTCTCAGATTAGAAAAATCTGGATGTTTGCATAATTCTTAGATACAGAATTTGAAATTTGGACGACACAACCCGATGATATTGGTTTAGCGCAGCCCACTATTGGCAATCTCCTGCATGTACCCCCGTGCAGTAGTGGCATGTGTTATGCAAAGCAGACCTTCCTACATCAGTGCGCAGGAGCACCTCTATCGATCACAACTCCAAGGGGCTCCAGGCGGTCTTCTCACACAGGTAAGCAACGTGTCTCCATGCTACCTGCCAGACTTCACCACCAAGTAAGGGTGATCGCGTAAACCTCCATTTCTACTGCCACAGCCCAAAGCCTCGGTCCCGATGCTGCCCGCCTCCTCCATCAGGCCGCTGCAACTTCACAGCACCCCTGCCTCCAACTCTGTGTCTCAGACACGGCTCAGCGAGGGCTACGGGCCCCGGGGACGCTTCAAGGCTTCGGCTGCCATGGAGTCGCAATGGAAGCACAATGAAAAGTGATGCATTGTCCATGATTCTGCATTTCATCTTCCCCTGGTACTTGGGCTGGACATCCTGGCTGTTGGGGGGTTTGGGGTGGCTTACCTGTACTGAACTTGGCCCTGGCTGCTCCATTCTGCATTCCAATATTTTTATTTTCTTTTTATCAAAGGTGGTGGACTTATAGGCTATTTTGGCCTCTAGAGGCAGAAAAGTGACGTTAGGCTGACTAACGTGAGTTTTTTTGTCTCTAATTTGCCTTTTGTAACTTTTCTCTCATTAGCTGCAACATTTTAAACGCCTTGACACTAGTGTTAGTGTCAGTTTTGACCACGACTAGCAGACACTGAAGAAGCCATTTGTTTTATGATACCAAATGCAGTGAATCTTCTAGGCCCTGCCGAGTTGACATAATAAACATTGCACAGGATGCCTGCACCTTTTCTAGCTTCAGAGAAACAGCTTCAGTAACGCAAGGCTTGCTAGAAGACAAGATAGGTGGCACAAGGGAAGATGCTTGCTTAGGCACGTACACTTGCATTTCAGCATATCTCATTTCACAATATGCTTCTGGTCATTACTATTATGTTGCAAATATTAACTGGAAAAGCACCAAACTTATATCTTACGTTACAGTGGAAAGTCCCAGAAGCTGTCCACTTGGGCCATGTGGTTAGCAACAGTATAGTTCGGACCTTACATGGTATACGGCTACTCAAACTCTTGTTAATTGGTCAAATGAACTATGCTTAATTTGTGCTACGTATGTTATGATGCTACATCCTTTGTGGTTTTGGCCTATAAAAGTTGTCACCAATGTCACATCTTTGGACATTCAGTGGCTTTGCTGATGTCTCTGTGCTGCACGTTAATTTGCTGTTGTGGGTGGTCTCCAATAAACCTTGCTATCTTATGTGCTGACAGAGGCTTGTGTTATTTATATTATTCCTTTTTATTTTTATTTTCAGCTTCTACATTTGGTGAAGAATGTGGCCCCAAACATCTGACCAGCTTCGACGGCCACTGGTTGCTGGAATCCCACACCTCGGAGCTCGGAGACCTGAGGTGATGACATTTCAGTTTGTCTTCTCTAAATCCGCTCTCTGGCTGTTGGAGGATGACAGCGGTGCTTAACCGTTTGTTGTCTGTGTCAGTGCTTTGGTTCCTGCTCTGTTTCGCTCAGCACATTTGTATAGCACTGTTTTTACCAGATTTTCAGCACTCTCCCATCTCCTTTTCTCTTGGTCCTCTTCTCATGCCCCTGCCGGTGTTTCTTTGGCCGGTGTGCCTCTGTCTAGGGGATATCTCTGTTGGTTGTTTACCGAAGTTCTTCTTGGCTGACATACTGGCCATCCTCATTCCTTTCTTTGTTCTCCTTTTTCTAGCTCTAATAATTTCCATGTCGCTGTGTCGCCATTCTGCTGGTGACATTTCCTCTTAACGTTTGCTTGGTGCCACTCACTCTGTTTCTGCTTCGGAGCTCTTTCTGCGTACTGGCCTCTGACTCAGCTGCCGACTCTCAGCTGTCTTTTAATGTGCATCTTGATCTCTCTGTAGTTTGTGGTCCTCATCTCCACCCCTCCAGACCGGCGATGGTGTCCTTCTGCTCGATTCCATGCACGCAGTCACTTCCTGCTGCTGCGCAGAGCTTGGCTGTATCCGGGGCCAAGGAGGGCGAACTTCTGCGAACCTTTGTCTTGCCTGCAGAGAGTCCCCGGTCTATGGGGATGGAGGAGCTTTTCGCCCGCTCCGCTGGTGGCGACTGAGGTCGGTACACTTTGGCAGATCAGTCATCACTAGGTGAGTTCATATTGAGGGTTTATATTCTCTAGGTTGGGTTGCAGCAGGTGCAGGTATGTTCTTGTATATTTGGTTTTAGGATGAGGTACCATGGTAATGTTTTTTCCTAGTGCTTTTATTGACACGTGTCCTCTGTGTATTTTTAATTTTTCGCCATGATGGCTCTGTTAGTGGTTGTGTCTCTCTCTGGTGTGCACTTCTGGTGCTGGACCAGTGTTGTGCCATCTTGTTGCCTTTGGCGTCTGAGGGACACAGTTGCCGTCTCCTTGCGTATTTCTCTTCTGTTGTTCCTGGTGGTGGACCAGTTACAAGGGGGAGGAGGGTTTGTTTTGGTCTCGGTTTTCGTTTCCTCTCATGTGTATCCTCAGATTGTGCGGTCCTCTGTTTTATTCGCTCTCTTTTTCCGTCAGCTGTCATTGCCACTGGGTAACTATGTTTCCACAGTGGCTCTGTGCATTTTTTTATTGCCCTGTGCGTTGGCATTCTTTGCCAAGCTTTCTTTTCTGGTCCTCAGGGGGCCTGCATCTGTTTGTTCCTGAGGGGACAGAAAAGGGAAAATTGGGTGCCATTGCAGATGGAGCACCCCTATTGGGTAGCCAGAGTTCTGAGGGAACTCAGTCATGGATGGGCTGACGAGCCCCTTTAGGACCTTGGTTGGAGGGACTGGTGGAGGGTTGGTGATTAGCATCCCCTCCAGATTTCTGTTTTTAGGCAACCAGTGGTGCTCCAACCAGACTGATAGGTCCGGGGACCCTGTTCAGTGGAGCAGGGTCAGGAGGATTCGGTGGGAATTCTCGGAAGTGGGCCCATGGGTGCAGTCGCAGTTTGAGCACACCCAGCGGCGCGAGGGGTTGTAACTGCAGATACTCCCCTGGTATTCTCTCTCTGTCTATAATTCAGGGTTCACCTCACTCCTTGATGATGTGCTTTATACTTGGATTAGATTATACTTTCTGCACTGTCACCTTCACAACTGGGGTCCGGCGAGGGCAACACTTTGAATTTGTTCCTTGACCATGTAGTAACTCCCTGAAAATAGGCAGCTCAAGAATACTGATGTTTCAGGGAGGGCAAAACTTCGCGTTTGTTCCTTGACCACGCAGTAACTCCCTGAAAATAGGCAGCACTAGACTACTGATGTTTCAGGGAGGGTGAAATTCTGCAGTTCCCTGTCCTGCCTGCGACACTCACTGGCTCCAGGGGTGGAAGGTGACGGATGCTGAGAAAAGGAGGGGGGGTGAATGCCTTGTTTCACACAGGGAAGGAATATGTAGTTTATTGTTTTCCTTGATTTGCATTAAGTTTCTTGAGTTTTATGATTTTGTTGATAATACACGTGTTCATCAGTTATCAAATTTGACTGTACATCTACATTTTTGACTGATCTGACTTTGACACAAGGACACCAATTTCTGTTGCTATTTTCATACTATAATATTTCTAGACTGCTCAAATAGACACTTTTACATTGTTTTTATAATGCACATTACCCTAGGTCTGTGCAGTGCTGCTTATGATATGACAGATTCCAGCTCTCCTTATAATTACACTCATTACACTCACACTATTTTAGAATTAGATAACAGGTGTTTGTGTAGCTCCGCGCCAACTAGGGATAGACCCCGGCTATTTGTGTTATATGTGTGTGCCTGTGTAAGTGCAGGGTTCATCTGTTTGTGTCTCACCTTTTATGTGATTCATACAGCCTGATTCATGAACGGGCCGTTTTGCGAGGCTCAAATAGCGAATCATAAGGAATCGCTATTTGAGACTCGCAAAACGGTATTCATGTAGGAATCGCAATAGTAATTGCGATTCCCACTGATTCCTTATTTGCGATTAGCTAATTGCTAATCGCAAATAAGGAATAACTCCCCATGCATTCCTATGGGCCAAAAGGCCCATAGGAATGCATAGGGAGTCATTCCTCATTTGCGATTAGCAATTAGCTAATCGCAAATGAGATTGCGAGTACAAGGGTGCCAGGGGTGTCCAAAGGACACCCTGTAGCACCCCTGCATGGAAATTAACACAGGTGTTGCACACACACATGTCCAAAGGACATGTGTGTGTGTAACGTGCAACTCAGAAAAATGCATTTAAATGCATTTTTCTGAGTTTTCGCAATTTACCGCGAGGTTTGACCTCGCGGTAAATTGCGGGCCGAAATTGCGATTTCGCAATTGTAAAATGGATGATGAATTACATTTAAGGAATCTCAAATAGAGATTCCTTAAATGTAAATCCTCGCAAATATGCAAATTAGCAAATAGCGATTTTTGCATTTGGGATGTTGAATCCCAAATGCAAAAATCGCACTCGCAAAGGGCCAGATTCTCAGAATCTGGCCCTTTGCAAGCCGATTCGGCCTTGATGAATAAGGCTGTAAATATTTTGTTCAGCAGCACCTCTGTGAGTCTGCGTGGCCCAGAGAGAAAAAAAAGGGACGAAATATCTTACTCTACCTCTGTCTCTTTTCTTCCCATCTATGAATATTTTCGGTGAACTTGTAGCAAATGCTGTTTAATGTTCACATTGTCTGATGATGGGCGCTTGCTCTGCTTCATTTTAACAATGCGCAGCTGGCTGTATGATTGCTGCATGATTAGTTCAACGTGGATGTTATCCGTCCCCCACACCTCAGGAATGAGCAGCCAGAAATAGTCTGCTGACTACCTTCTGTGTCACTGTACCGAAGTGTGTCTTTAAGTTTGTCTACCGCAAGAGGGACAGATGACTCCTTCCCACATACACATACACAGAACAATAATTTGGTACGAGTTCCTTTCAAGTAACACAACTGCATTGCTGTTTCCATCTATTGAAAATGGGGAGTACAATTATGACATAGGACTGATTATTGTTTTTCGTTTAGATTGCAGTATATTTCTTGTGACCGTGATTATTCTCCTGAGAGGAAGGGAATGGAAGATTACGGTGTGAGACGAGTTTTTTGGGAAGTTGTAGCTGAAGAGCAGTTGGCTCTGGTGCACTACCTTCTGCTGGATACCAAGGGTGGTCTCCAGATGTGAATAGGTGTCCACCTACTCACAACAAAGAGGGTGTTGGTGTTGGTATTGCATTCATTTGAGGTGCTGTTATTGTATTGTATGCATTTATTTAAAAAAGTGCTTTTATTTTTGATATGTTGTTTTTGATTGTCACAGTGTATTGTGATTCATTGAGATCCTTGGTATTTTGTTATTGACCTTTCATATGCTATTTATATGTCAAATTACTGATTACCAGTCCACAGTTCAGGCTCCCCAGTAGCAACGAAGGAGTATGGTCTGTGTGTATGAAAAGTGGGCAGAAAAAAGAAAAAGTCTGGTTGGCGTAACAGCCACTAACTATGGGTTTGTTTTGTAATTCTCTAGAAACAGAGCTTTTGGACCCTGAGCTCACACAATGAATTTCGGGCAGGCCCACTCTGACTATCATCCGTAAGGGGTTGATAGAATTAGTTTAAGGGAATGGTTCCTGTGTGTTTGCCTGGGACATTTACGGTTGCTTGGCACCTGGCTTTCATGCTAGACTGGGTGACACGTCTATTTTCTGTGCTCCCAGGCAGTCTCAACAGCCCTGTTATCTCAAAATAGAACCATCCCTTCAGTTAGAATAATGTACATGAGTGAGCATGCTTCTCCTCTGTGAGGAAGTGGGGGGCGCACTGAAGTGTGTTTACCATTACAGTGCAAAGTAAATGTATTTTTTTGGAAAGGATACACCTGCCCGTGCCAAACATATGTTTGCACTCGCATTCTCTACTACAGGGACACAACGCACCGAGCTATCTCATGGAGAACAGACCTTGTGCACAAACTCTTGAATGAGGTAGTTAATGAAATTGAACTTTAGACAGGATCTTTCAAATACTGCTTCTCTTGTAACAATGGGACAGGAAGAAGCTTGAACTCCTTCCAAGGTCTACAGAAAGAAAAATGAGCTGTTAAAATGATGCACAAAAAAATAAAATTCAATACAGCGTCTTAATGGGCTAAGGTCCTGAGGCCCACAGCCCCCTCTCTCCAAGTTATAGGTTGGATAGAGCCAAATTTACGTTCCCTGATTTCTTTCCAAGTGCCCACAATGCACCACATTGATAATGCCTCTGTGACATTTGCCTTCTCCACCTGTGGTGAAGGAAAATAAAGTGGCATTTGTACATGTCTCTTGGTACAGAGCAAATCTCACGTCCTTTACCAATGACTTTCTGCAATTATGTGTAGAACAGAGAAGTGGGTACACGGAACGAATTAGACAGGAAGGGAGACAAATAGGTGGAAGGGAACGCCTGATAATTATGTAGATTGCAAAGAATAAGAAAAAATATATATATATATATACAAAAAATGAAATTAATAAATAAGAAAAATAGGTACTGAGAAATGGCCAGCATGGCCATTGATGATAGGATACATTAAAGGGTTAAAGAAAAATATTTTGGACTGGCTTTGAAATAACGATCGTGGGCTGGCCACAGATTCTGGGCATTGCGCCAAGACTAAACCACACACTACAACAGTTTTCTGTGGGTATGAACAGAACTGGTTAAAAAAAATTTAATATATGCAGCGGGAATGGAAGGGAATACACATTCTTAAATGTATATTAACAAAATAGGATGGAATAACTGTTACAATTTATAGTTGTTTAGAGTTAATTTAAAGGAGGCAACATTTGCTTAAAGGTCAGGTTACTCAATTGATGGGAGGTAGCCCTGCATAGCATCACTTTCAGAAGAACAGTCTACAGCAGAAATGTTAAAGACATGCAGAGCTGTTTCATTTCGGTACATCAGGTTCTTGCAGTGCATTAATAAGTATTGTTTCTACTTCAAGTACTAGTCTTTAAAGTATGCATTTGAACATATTGAGGGGTGGGGTTAAATGCCCAGGATTAAATGCCCAGGATCACACAATTTGGTCAGGTTAGGTAACTGGCCATCCACAAAAGCACAATGTTTTGATTCTTCTTCTGCTTTTGAAGATAATATACTTTTTTTTAGGTTCTTTCCTTCATTTCCCTACAGAGTGTAATGCTAAATGTGTGCTAGCTACAGATAATTATGCAAATGTTCAGCGTGATTTAAGAGACACACCTTTCCACGATGGAGAAATAGCTCTCATTCTGGTTCATGTTTCAGCAACAACACAGGCTCGCTGAAAATTATTAAACAGTGGGCCCGGCTAGAAAAATACTGGAAGGGGGCAAGATTATAAGGGTTGTACCTAATTGAATGGCGCAAGGAGAAGTACTATTTTATGTATGCATCTGAAAGAATGAATATTAATGTTTTCATTTCTAGGTTCTTCAAAGAAATATAACCAATTATATTGTAAGGTGAATATGCTAAAATGCTTTTTTAAAGCAACTGTATTCACAAGGGCTCACCAAGGATTCAGACAGAGTTGTAATATTATGTTTATTAATTGATCTTTAGTAATGAGTACATGCAAATACAGAATGATAGTGTGCATTGAATAACTGTGCTTCATATTATGATGTTTCAAGGATACACCGTGCACACATTTAATATGTCTTTTAATATACAGGTGCAGTCTTTAGGGGTGTGTGTGAGAATAGGTGTCCTATAACAAAAACCACTTGTCCCTTTTGTGCCATGTAATGCGGCGACAAATTATGGCAGCAATATCATTATACAAGATGTCTAAAATAGCATTTCTGATTATACCAGGGCTCCTTCCATAGTAGGGTTTGAATACTAACTATTACCTTATGCTGCCACGCTCCACAGATCTACATACAGGGGCTGAAGGTAATGGTAAGGAAAAAGTTACAGGGCGGAAATGCCGTTTGGAGTATTTGCAAAACTACTAACATGCATGTTTTAAGGGTTTTCACCAGCTCCTCTCTGAAATATGATCCCATGCTGAGACAGGTTGGATTTTACTCCTGAAAATGGCAGACATAATACTTCTTCCAAGGTTGGATAAAAGTGGAGGTATAGATTTAAGCATGAACAGAACTACACGTGCATATTTGCTCATGCTTAAATGAAGTTCACAGATATTTCCTAGGAGTACTGTTTCTTGGCCTACTTCTGTAAAGTCTTGTGAATTAACAACAGTTGTATATCTGCTCGTAATGAAAGAACGTGGGTGCACTTTATTTCATAACTGGGCACCTAATTAGGTCTGACATTAACAATGACCTTCTGTGTTTATTAAAATGTCGTCTCTCTCCCTCTCTCTGCATGAGGGGATTCCTCACATCCATAGGCCAACAAATACAACATTCACAGTTGATAAGTGACCTCCTCAAACAATTACTAAGACTATCCAAAGTGGTTATAATAAAATGTGCAGCACACACATCGTCAAAGGAGGATGTATGCAAACAAAGGAGGGGTTACGGACAAGGCCCAATGGGATGATATGCCTGCCTTCAGCAATGCTTCTTTCCATCACACGTCTTTTTTCAGGGTCCCTCACATGTTGGCCGAGATGGCATGATCAGACTGTTTTCCCTATGTTGGTACAACTCCAAGTTCCACCAAATAGCAGAAAGACTTTTCAGACAATGCCCTGTTTGCGCACAATACAATAATGGAGAGGGTACACCATCTGCACCTGGTCATTTCCCACTTCCCCACGGACTATTTGAAAGTCTCCAGATGGACTTCATGGACATGGCCCCCACTCACAAGTACAAATATGTTTTGGTAATAGTGTTCATGTTCAGCGAGTGGACAGAAGAGTATCCCACCAAGAACTGTAATGCAGAGACTGGGGCCAAAATGCCTTCTAAAAGAACTCATTCCGCAATTTGGGATTCCATCCCTCCTGAGCTCAGATAATGACCCTGCGTTCATCTCCCATGTGATAGGGAACTATGAAAGGGGCTTGGGGTCACACAGAAATAACAGCGGGTGTGGTGGAGAGGAAGAATGGGGTGTTAAAAAAATAAGATTAGAAAAATTTGTGCATCAACTGAACTACCACTAGCCCTGCTGGCAATGAGAAGAACACCGGATGGGGTAACAAAGCTCAGCCCCCAAGAAAACGTATTTGGCCACCCTATGAGCATTGTAGGCCATATGTCCACAAGCTCCACTAGCAATAACAGACAACGTGCTTTTATGTTTTTGCAAGAAATGAACAGAGACTTTACGTTATCTTCACCGCCAGGTCCTGCAGGCTCTTCCAGAAGCTACAACTCCACCGCCACATGACCTGCAGACTGGTGACTGGATCTCGGTAAAGGCCCACACCTGACGGCACTGCCTTCAGCCAAGGTGGAAGGGACCGCACCTGGTGATTCTCAGCACAGCAGCAGCAGTCAGGTGCCAACTTGGGCCCACATAGAAGATGTCTTGGTGATGGACAGCGCTGCAAGGATTATTGCTGTGCTGCCATTCACCAAAACAAAAGTTCAGGAATGCGCCCTATCAATAAGATAGGGGGTATTTTGGGCCCCATTTATTAAAAGTGTAGCATCACTGTGATAAAACAGCTATTGGCCACTTTTAACTTTGCCCTCTTTGTGACACCATGGCTGCGCCATATTTGCTGTACGGTGCTCCATGTCACAATCAATGACATACATCTGGAATCCAGACATATCTGTCAGTGCTAAAGTCACACATTGCTGCAGTTGTGTCGCATTACATAACACCAGCAATGAATGGGGCCAGCCTATCCCTAGGGCACTATGGGCCCAATTCACAGAATGAACTTAAGACTCAATCCTAAACTTACTACTATTTCGGTATTCACAGAATGCACTTACTACTTTTGGTATTCACAGAATGAACTTAAGACTCAATCCTAAACTTACTACTATTTTGATATTCACAGAATGCACTTACTACTTTTGATATTTACAGAAGTTAGGATTTTGTCTTAAGTTTGTCTTAAGACAAACTTAAGACAGACTTAAGTTAGGATTTTGTCTCAAGTCTGTCTTAAGTCTGTCTTAAGACAAACTTAAGACAAAATCCTAACTTCTGTGAATACCAAATGTAGTAAGTTTAGGATTTTGTCTTAAGTTAGTTCATTGAATCGGCCCCATTCTGTGAATCGGGCTCTAGGTATGGAGAAGGTCAGACAAGGAGTGGAGGTGGTCCAGGGGTCGAGTCGGGCACAGGCCTAGTGCCAGTAGGTGGCGCACATCATGATCTGAGCAATGCCTGCGCTCAGGCTGACCAACATCCCCGAGGGCACTGCACAAGACTGGTGGGGGATTCCACTAAATGGCTCTAGTTGCTGATATCGACCGTTTGTGGTGCCGGGTGCCAGGGGCATTGGGGTCGGTTCAGAACCTTGGTGCGCCTCTTGATCTGCTGTCACTCACTTTGGAACACGGAATCTAGTTACCACAGTTAGATCAGAGGAGGCGACCGGTGGGGCTGTCCTTCATTGCCCCCTGGTGTATGGGGGATTTCCATTGGTGCCGCCTCAACAAAGATTCCTGGGTAGCATACACCTGACTGGAGGAGAGGGCCCGGTTGGTCCCACTGCACTGCACTGCATGTCATATAAAGTGCCTGGGAGTCTGGTGCACAATGGCTCGCCTGCAGACGGGGGCCTTGTCATCATTTGGCTTCTCCTCTGTGTCGGTGAACTGAACGGCTGGGGATTGCTGGCCACCAGGGCAGGTGACAATGGACAGCCTGGACTGCAAACTAGACACTGTACTCTCAGCGGGTACCTCCTTTGAACAAACGGGCACTTCCTTTGAGGGCTGCATAGACAAAATCACAGTTGACTTCACCCCTAACTGTGCAGATCATCACAAGCTGACTTACAAGGTACATGGCATTGAGCAAGAACTGGCCAAAGTCCCTCCTAGTAGCCTGAGCGCAGCTTTGGATGTGTAGTAGCTACTGGCAAATGTGCAGTCACAGGACAGGACAGCGGAGAATGCGGATGGACATTCCCAGCTTAAAGACGTGAGGGTGCTGGGTCTGCCTGAGGCAGCAGAAGGGGCTGATGCAGTGGCATATAATGAGACATGGTTGTGTGACCTACTGCCAGCAGGTGCACTCTCTCAATTGCTTGTTGCAGAGTAGGCCCATCGAGTGCCAGTAAACTGCATGCTTCCATGGACAGGTCCTCCACCTCCTAGAGTGATCATGATGCTGGCCTGAGGGAGGTGCACAAGCTGGGGGAGGTGAATGCGGATAACGCCACACTACGGGGTACAGAGGCAGAGGGACTTGTCTCTAGTGGTTAAGCGATGCCTTCGAGAGTTGTGCACTAAATATTCCCTCCTCTACCCGTAAAGGCTGCGAGTGAGCTCTGTTGTTGACAAGCAAATCATTGACGCTGCTGAACAGTGCTCAACCTGGCTGCAATCTACTGGTCATCAGGTGCTGCGGACTGGGAGTGAAGGGTCTACACAACAAGCTATCATTCATGGAGCCAGTTGTACTGGGAGGCATAGGAGGGGCAGGCATCCCCGCCATAACTACAAATCACCCCCAATCTGCAGCAGGTTGTACAAAAGAGGCAGAAGGAGCGGCATGCAGCATCAATGATGCACAATCACACTCAGAGAAAGAATCCTGATACTTCCCTGGAACTCTTCCCCAGCAATGTGTGCCCCACTGAGAAATGGTCATCTGGTGCAGAGCCCGTGCAGCCCCTAGATGTGACTTCTCAAATGGCAGATATCCTAATGTTGACTGGTTGTGCATCTTCCCTTCTTCCACAGTTACAGACAGCTCTGGAGAGACTCTGGCTTTGACTGTTCCAGGTCTCCAGCTTCCTGTTGCTGAAGTTCTGGTCTACCAAGGTCAGCACTTAGAGGGGATCAGGTCCAGTCATCACCCAAAGGGAACGGAGCAGTTGTCCAGGTGAGAGATACATGAAAGGGGTGGTAGTGGTGATCTCCTTGGTGCTCCGAGCTGCAAAGGCATGAAGCCCATGGCGTCGTTGAACTGGCAAGGTTGAATTGTTAGAGTTCCTCGATTATCCTAGAGCCACTCTTGCAACGCTGTGACGTCACATGTTTGACGTTCTGATTGTGCAATGTGCCATAGCATGTTTACAAGGCCACGCGAAGCCACATTACATGGCTTTTCATGGACTTATAAATATGTGCCCTTGTCATGCAGTAAACAGTGTGATAGGGGCGTTCCATGCAGTGACGGCCAACATGACTCATGGGTGGTGGGACGAGGGCGGGTGCATGGGGTTGCGGGGGGTTGCAAACCACTCCTCCCCTGCCCGCAAAGCAGCACAAACAAAAAATGTTATAACTGAAAGATATAATCACTTTATGCTTCTTCTCACACTGCTTGAAATCAGGGGGCGATGTTCCTCCGCCATACTGCCACTGGTTCCTGGTTATTCCTGTGGGTGTTCCCACGCCAATTCAATGGAATTGAAGCATTCACAGGTTTATGACAAACCGTAAACCTTCAGAATGTGTCAGAATCTAATACCACCCAAAGAGTGACATTTGGCAGGCACTACGAGGATAAATATTTTCATTTCTCCTCTTTTCCACTTTTTCTATGTGTGTAGCATTCTGCAGCACACAGTGAAAGAGGAAATACCCTGGATTGATAGGTTTTGTGCAGGTAAGTGTTCCTTTCTGCACAACATCAACCAACTGTTATGTTATGTTATGTTATTTCCATTTCTAGAGCGTGCAGCTGCCCCAGCAAAGGGGCGTGCCGGCGCTATATCTGGGGAAGAAACACAACTCAGTCAGGGCGAGAAGAGAGTTCAGCAATAAAATCCTAAGATCCAGTGGGAAAAATGAAAGTTTTCACGGCTCTCCTAAATGCTAGTAGCTCATCCATGGCACGAATATGGGCAGGGAGGGAGTTCCACAGTTTGGGTGCGAGAAATCTAAAAGAACGACCACCTGCTCTGCTCCGCAACAAAGTCATCCTTGCACCATGGCGCAAGGGTGCCTGCTTTGGCACATGGCAGCCACTGTGCATCAACATAGGTGAATAATACAGGGGCTTATTCATGAGCCCATTTTGACAGTTTAACGTGTACGGTACGTCATTTTCTTGACATGCTCGCAGCGTTAATTTTGCACCACGTTGCGCCGTTTTACGAAGTGACGCATCTAGGCATATGCGCAACCTTGTAAAGCCCTGTGCCACATTATGCAGGGTGTTCATTCCCGCGCAACAAATCCTCGTAGGAGTGGTGCAGTGAAATCTGCGTCAAAAACGTACGCCTGCCTGATGACAGGCGTAAGGGTGACCTGGGGACCGATTAACGGAATGAACTTAAGACTCAATCCTAAAGTAACTACTATTTTGGTATTCACAGAATGCACTTACTACTTTTGGCATTCACAGAATGAACTTACCACTTTTGGTATTCACAGAAGTTAGGATTTTGTCTTAAGTCTGTCTTAAGTCTGTCTTAAGTTTGTCTTAAGTCTGTCTTAAGTCTGTCTTAAGACTAACTTAAGACAAATCCTAACTTCTGTGAATACCAAAAGTAGTAAGTTCATTCTGTGAATGCCAAAAGTAGTAAGTGCATTCTGTGAATACCAAAATAGTAGTAAGTTTAGGATTGATATAATATAAATAGAAAAAGCAAAACCCTGCCAAGATACGTCACAGGAGGTACTCTAGAGGATCCACAGCAGTTATATACTGAGTGAGATTAGCTAGGTATCAGAGCCAGTGACATCAAAGATATCTAGATCAGTCAATGGTTTTTTTGAATTTTTTTTATTTTTTATTTTTATTGGATCTGACATTCCTAGGATACATTCGATATATAAGTACAAAAAAAATTCAATAGATAAAACAGGAAGGGATGTTTCATATAATATTAAGGGGGAAAAGCATTTCAGTAATTATCAGTGTTCCATTCACTCCTGGACAGATCTAGGGACTTCACAAGCACACAATCATTCAGGGGATCAGCATAGCCTGCAACAAAAAGTTAGAATTATGGTTGCATGGATGTGGGTGCAGAAATAAGAAGGCAGGTTACATGGGAAACCGTTGTCCTCAAGGACTAGGGTGCTGCCGTTCTTATAGATAATGCCGTGTGTAAGTTTAGGATTGAGTCTTAAGTTCATTCTGTGAATCGGGCCCAATGGCCTTATTTACAAGAAAGGGCCACAGCGTGGCACGGAAAGCCCTTAGGCTGCCCGCACCACTTTCAAAGCATATTTATAAGAATATGACTCATCCCTGTGATTTACTACATAGCCTAAACCACAAATGCATCTTAGCCACGCATTCCTTTACCACACATGCCTTCACAACATAATTTTGTGGTAAAGGCATGAATAGTAAAGGGGTATGCTTGGCTAAGGTCGTGACCCCCTGCCTCCTCCCTAAGCTGCAAACTCCCCAACCACCCCCCTTCCTGCCCTGAGGTCCAAATACACCTACCCTGCCCCAACCCCCACGCTATCCCTAACCCTTAAACACTACCTCAAGCCTGTCCCACCCCTTTCACTGTCCCTACAAATACCCCAACCACTTCCACCACCCTTAGGCACACCCCTATTTTAAAAAACTATCCAACCTCCTAGCCCTGAAAAGTAACCCTAACCCCCAACCCTGAAAACTACCCTGATCCCACTCGCCCTGAAAACTAGTCCGAACCCTCCCCAGCCCTGAAACCTACCTCCAACCCCCCAGCCCTGAAAACTAGCCCGAACCCCCCAGCCCATAAAACTACCCCAAACCCCTCAGCCCTAAAAACTACACCTGATCCCCAGGCCAGGAAAACTTCCCCCAGCCCAGCCCGCAAAACAACCCACCCCCTGGCCACAAAACAACCCGACCCACCCACAGGCCACAAAACTACCACTGACACCCCAGCCCAGAACACTCTCCTGACCCACCCCCAGCTCACAAAGCTACCCCTACCCCACCCCAGAAAACTATCCCGACCCACCCCCAGTCCACAAACTAACCTGAAACCCGCAGCTCAGAAAACTACCCAAGCCCAAAGCCTAGAAACCTACCTCAACCACCCAGTCCACAAAACTACCCCGACCCACCCCAGCCCAGAAAACTACAGAGACCCCCCAGCCCTAAAAAATGCAGCCCAGTCCTACTTACCTCAATGTGAATCTCTTCCTGCTTCTGTCCCCCGCAGCCAACAGCTAGAATGCACACTGTCTTAAGACCACAGTGTTACTTCTGTTCCCATTACTACTATGACCAGCACACATAGAAGTAGCAAACCACCATTATTTATTGATTGTTTATGTGCAGGAAGCGAGACCTTCCTGCACATAAAGTATAATTCATGGACTTTTGCTCTTTCTGTGTGTCGTACAATGCAGCACACCTAGAAAAAGCAAATAACGAGTAAAAATATAAGCCTGCTATTGCAAGGTGGTAGTTTGTAGTGCTGCCTCAGATATACGCCTCCTTGCAAATCTGGGACAGCGTTAACAGCAACGGGTGAACGCCCAAAGCATTACCCATTACACGCCCCTTTCACGCTAAGTGGTGTGTGTAACGGGCCCCTATTTACAAGGTAGAATAAGCCACATAAAATGGCTTAACATAGCTTTATAAATATGGAGAAGGGATTGCCACCAGAACGTCGCTAAAAGTGAAGTTCTGCTGGCGATATCCATTTGCAAATATCCCCAAAGTGCACCAGCTCAAAGTGAGAGCAGAAATGCTCCATATCTTTGTAAATATGGAGCATTTCTGCCTTCTCCCTTTCAGCAACTTCCTTTGCTGTGTCGTATATAGTACTGCTGGTGACGTCATGCAGCAGCACTTCTCATTGGGCAGACATAACTGCCAGGGTCGGCTCTATGGCGGTGCGTTCAGTGCCACCGCACTGGGTGCTGACTTGGGGTGAGGCATAATTTTTGCAAGTTTATTATCATTTAAAAAACACCTGCTGCCACATTCCTGGCCTCCAGCAATTTTCAGGCATCAATTAAAATGGCAAGAAAACTCTGGTCTTCCTGGAAAGAGGCCGGGGGTTTGTCTAGTGGAGGTTTTGACTCATTCTAAGGTTACACAGAGGGTTAAAATGCCTGCTGCTAAGAACGTGTACTATGCAGATAACAAATTGCATATAATTTAAATAGGTCAGTAGTCTACTGCTCCTGTAAGAGAGCTCCTTTTGTACCTTGTCCTTTAGAAGTCAAAATCCTAATCTAGAACATTGAGCTATTAACTGTCATCGAAGAGCTGATTGCAAACTGCAAAGAATATGTTAGATCTATATGTTTTTCCCAGTCTTTCATCATCCTAATCTTGCAAAGAGGATTTATTTGAGTAGAAAACAATTCTTATAATTAAAGAGAACCCCTAACAATGATGTTACGTTTTAAATTCTGAATTTGTGCTTTTCCAGAATAATGACTCTTAAACTAAATTGCCTATTTTTGCTGGTTGTGTTAGAATACCACTGGTAAGCAGCAACACTGCTCTTAAACAGGAGAAGGAAAGAGAACACTACCATATTATGGGGCAGACAGAACACTGCCAGACGATGCACTGCTACCTAAAGTCTGTGCAACATGGTTGCACCACCAGAAAGGCGCCCCAGCCTGGACGGCCTCCACCAGCCCTGCTCCGAAGCTGCCTGAAGACCATTGCCTCATGTAAAAGGAGATGTGCCACTAGCCCTCCCTCTTGCTCCACAGACCACCTAGAGAGACGTCAACAGTACAAACAACACTAACAAAACTACAGCCATGAAAAGTTCAAGGAGACACTGCCAAACAGGGGACAGTAACATGTCTGTAAAGCATACTAGGCGGCTGCAGGCAAAATAGAGGGGCAAAGCCTGCAATGCTACTCAGCCAAGGACAGACTACAGCAGCCAGCCCCAGAAACCTCCAGGCACCGTCTGACACCACAGAGGGAGAAACGCCAGCAATGTGTCCCTTCACATGGGGCAAGCCCCATGTGAAAGGGCCTGCGTCAGTCTTACGCCTGCTGTGAGGCAAGCGTAAGAAATTGACGCATTTGCGTCATAGAAGTGGCGCAGTGAAATCTTATAGATTTCACTGCGTCACTTCTATGACCCTGTCTTGGGTCAGAACGCCCCCCTGCATACATTATACCTGGCGCAGGTATAATGTAGCGCAGGGGTTTACAAAGTGACGCATCTACCTAGATGCGTCACTTTGTAAATATGGTGCAACAAGGCACATTTTTTACGCTGCTGGTGCGTCACAAAAAGTGACGCACCGGCGGCGTAAAAGTGACGCACGGCCTCATAAATGAGGCCCCACAAGTCACTGCCTTGCATTACTCCAGGAAGCATTCATTGGGTGCAGCATGGGTTTTCCCATCGCATCCACCACATGGATTTTGGCGCATTCCCAGATTTACCAGCACTGGTAAACTTGGGAATGCTTCACAAAGCTACGCCTTCCCGGGCGAGGCAGAATGAGAAGAAATATCTTTATTTCTCCTTGTGGGTTCCTCTTTCAAGAGTGCTGCATTCTGCAGCTCGCTTAGAAAGAGGAGAATGCCTCTGAGGATTGTTTTCGTGCTGGCAGATCCTTCCAGCAGAATAATAGTCCTGCCTGCAATGGGTGGCAGCATTGGCGCTAGGCAGCACATTCTATGCCAACGTAAGGTAAGGATAGGAATGAGGTCTATTATATTAAATGGGGAAGATTCCAGCCTTTTCACACAGTGCAGCAAGGTTGCTTGCTGTGTGAAATGATGATAAATCTGCCCCTGAGTTTATAATCCTCAGAACCACCGCTGTGACCATCCGTGCCTGCCATAGAGACACACATGCCAGGTAGGGGGCTGCACAAGGAAAGCAGAGTTGGACCAGAAGGCGGACAGAAGCACACAACGCCGTGCCCGAGATCCTAACCCTGGGACCGCATCAACAATGGATATGATTCCCTCTGGTAAGCTACCAGAAGGGTCCAGCCTTCTCTAAGCCTGTGATTGTGTTGTGAACGACTCCGGGTACATCATGAATGGGAGCTGTAAGGTCCAGTCGCAGTCAACTTACTTCATCAGTCCATTTATCCACTGATGCCCTGATAATTGACTCTAGAGACTGATGGACTACGTGGTATCCAGTTTGTTTTGTATTGTTTCCATGGGTTGGACTTGCAGTGGTGGCTGGTGAAATTTGAAAGTGGTGAGGTGTAAAATTCGCAAATTACTTATGGATAGTGAGCAACACAAGTAAGCTTAATGGATAAATGTGGGGTCCAGGGCTGGTCTGTTCCCATGAGGCACAGGGTCAAGGCTGATTTGCATATGGCCATGCCTGAACTGGGGTGGTGTGGAGTGCAAAACAACGATGGATTTAGGGCCAGATCTCTGTACTGGGGTGAATGTATGACATTGTTCTGCATTCTGTCCATCAACTGTTGTTTTTGCATTTGTCACCCCGAGTGGGATGGGTATGCTCAGACGTGAGTGCCATGCTCTCCACGCCACTAGAGTCAAGCTATCCTGATTGAAAACGGTTGATAGCCAGAAATAGATCATAGCATGTGTGAGTCAGATCCAGGAAAGACATTGCTTAGCAGTTCAAAGGGCCTGGAATGTTTCTCTTAGGCACAGGGTCATGGCTGAGGAGGTGTGGAGTGTAAAAACAATGATGGATTTGGCCCAGATCTCTGTATTGGGGTGAACGTATGAGATTGTATTGCATTCAGTCCATCATCTGTTGTTCATACAATCTGCACTTCATGCCATGATTTCATATACCGTGCTGGGGGTGTGGGCGGCTGCGGGGCGCGCGTCGTGTCAAATATTTCATTGTTTTTTCTTCCCAGGTTCTGCACATTCCAGCTCCGGGTGTTCACCCTGCTCCCTTTAAATACCTCTGCACCCCATAATCAAAACCCACCCTTACTCCTTTAAATATCCCAACACCCTTAAACACTAACCCATCTTAACCCTATAAATATACCCTGTACCCCAAAACCCAAACCTATACCTAAATCCTAAAAATACCCCTGTACCCCAAAAACCAAACCTACCCGTGAACCCAAAAATACCTCTGTACCCCAAAACCCAAACCTAGCCCGAACCCTTAAAATACCCCTGTACCCCAAAACCCAAACCTACCCCTGAACCCTAAAAATACCCCTGCACCCCAAAACCCAAACCTAGCCCTGAACCATAAAAATAACCCTGTACCCCAAAACGCAAACCTACCCCTGAACCCTAAAATACCCCTGTAACCCAAAACCCAAACCTAGCCCTGAACCCTAAAAATACCCCTGTACCCCAAAACTCAAACCTAGCCCTGAACCCTTAAAATACCCCTGTACCCCAAAGCCCAAAACTACCCCTGAACCTTAAAAATACCCCTATACCCCAAAACCCAAACCTAGCCCTGAACCCTAAAAATACGCCTGTAACCCAAAACCCATACCTATCCCTAAACGCTAAAACTACCCTGTACCCCATAACCCAAAACTATATCTGAACCCTTAAAATACCCAAACACCCCAAAACATATACCTCAGTACCCCAAAACATATACCCCTATACCTATACTTACCTTATCCGAACATTTAAAAAAAACATGCTTTTACCATTCATGCATTTACAACGAATTTCATTGTAAATGTATGCGTGGTAAAAGCATATAACATGTAATGCCATGCGTTATAATGGCCTTGCGGAGTCATGGTACTTTCATAATGAAAGTATGCGGATTGATGGTCTGCGGAAAGAAAGTTGCAGAATAATGTGTGTTTACTCTCCCCCGGTAAGTGCATTGGTGGCACGGCGGCCCACATCTCCAGCAACATACTCGTATTTTTTCACCACCGATTTGAAAAATGCACAGGTCTCTCTCATTGATGGCCAGCACCGACATACACTTTTAGACACACCTCCCACCACAAGTTCTAGAATTCCGAACTTTAGAGCTGGGGAGCTACGTTCGAATCTCGGCATCAGGTCAACATCCTGTGATTCCAGGCAAATCGCTTTGTCTCCCCGTGCCTACCACAAATCAATGTGTTCTTCTGTAATGTAAATTGTGCTCATGCCATGTTGTCGCGTTCGCGCTATATACTATTGCAAGGAAAAATAAAGTAGGGAAACTCGAGTTCACACACCACTGAACGCGCACTCTTAAGTGCATCAGCAGTGCACTGTGATTCGGAGCGTTTCACAGGCCTGTCACAGATAAGAAATGCTATCAAAACGAAATCCTACAAAACAATATACTACTGGCCGGCAGCAATTCATACCCGGACAACGTCGGGACGGGCTGCTAGTTTAGTGATAAAGCAAGGTTTACAAAGGAGTGGTAAGATATAGTCATGAAATGTTAAACATGTCAAAGCCTGCCCCATATCTTAGTGCATTCATATGTTCAACATTTAGAGTATTGTGCAAAACGTAGAGCATGAAAACTTCAGCCCTTTATAGTGTGTGCTTGCCCAGTGCTTTGCACTGCATGCAGCATCAACTTTGGAAGAACATGCTATAACAAGGCTTCGTAAAACACCTACAGCTACTGACTGAAATCAGTCATATAGAAATATGTGCAGAAACGTCTTTAAAAGAGATTAAAAAGTGGGGTCTCTCTAAAAGGGATCATGCAAAATACATTTCTGTAATTCCCACAGTGCGCCACCCGACCAGTATTTTGGTATCACTCAGAGATGTGATTGTATTCAGCTACATAACTCAACTGACATATAACTAAGACTTGTAGGTATGATTGTCTATGTCAATGGTTGTTAGCTGTTTAAGACCAATGAGTAACAACAATGAATTGTTATAAATAATTAACATTGGAAATGTTTAAGCTCTGAAATTGTGAGTCTGTGAATTAAATAGTATTGAGTCCTGTGGAAGGAGGTTTGGCCTTCAGCCTTCAGTTGTGTGCGCTTTATGTTGGATATGCATGCCTTTTCTCAACATACTTTACAGCGGTTCAACACTCGAACCGTAATCCAAATGCCACCCAATACAGACAAATCACCAACTGGAAGCCGAGCTGCGGAAATACAGATGAAGGCAGAAACAGAGCAAGACCATGCACACCTTGTATTGCACTCTCCTACACACAGGGTAAAATAAACTTACGCATGCACAGTACAATGCATTAGTAATTTGACATTCATCCAAACACGGCCCCAGCAGTGCAACAGGCTGGGGTACCCAGATCCCCACAACATTCTCTTAGGTCATCACATTCCTCACCTTATATTAGCATCCTAGGCAGAATTCGAAATATGGCTGTAATTTCTGAAAAGTCATAGAGAGTTCCTGAAAGCGGACACTGCCTTAGCCTTGTAGAATGAAAGGGATAACGAAAGAAATGCAGCCAATGTGTGTTCTGTTCATCCGTGGAAAGGACAAGTCATGCAAAAGAAATAACAATGTTCCTCAAGAAACTCAGGAAAGGCAATGGTAAATAAATGAGATGGCAGTGCTCAGCACCAGATGAAATGCTGCACACTACTGCATGTCCATGCTGGAGGTGACTGCAGAGACCTGTCTAAAGAGATAGATTAGAACCTGCGCTACACATTCCCAACAACAAAGGTGACAATCAGAGGTAGATTTATCAAGACTGCATCATCACAAAGTGATGCAAAGCGACACAAAGCCTTTATAAGTATTTCCTTTCTAGCGGAAAAGTTCCATGGGTGATACTTTGCGATTCTCAAGCTACCACCCATGCTTTCTGGCAGGAAGCCAGATCTACAAAGATTATCAGGCCAAAAATACAATCCCAACCAAAGGCCCTACAAATTATTATGGGACCAGATTCTAGAGTGCAGTGAATATTATAGTATCCAATATCAAAACATTACTCAAGGGGCAGGCTCCCGGCTCAGCTGAGAGCTAATACTATAATATTCACTTCACTCTAGAATCTCGACCCATAATGCTTTACAGGGTCTTTCGTTGGCATTGTATTTTTGCCCATAACTTTGCTTGGGGTGGTCCTAGGAGGATGATACCACCACCGATTCTTCAGCATGATATGCTCTTTGTGTTCAAGGCATCTACTTGCCCTCCCCCTAGATTAGGGGTGACCCCAAAATCATCACCTCTCTCATTGACTGGAATGTGTTACAGTTCATGTTTGTCAATTGGTTGTATGCTTTTTAGCTTGTAAAGGTAAAGTTGTTATATCAAAGGCTTGTGGGTATAGTAGCTAATTTTGTTATGTGGGATCTGAATTTCCCCAACATACTCCTGGTATTTCTAAATATTTTATTTGTATGAAATGTACTCTCACATCCAAAATGGAAGCAAGGACACATTTAGCCACTAAGAAATAGCAAATACTCCCTTTTGGTGAAGGTGCTCTGGTTTCCCTCCAACCTACACTAGCAGGTGTGATTGTGTAATTATCAATAATTATCAGTGTGATTGCGTAAGTATCAGGGACTGCAATTACCCCAGCGTAATTGAAATTCCCCATGCCTACGAAATCACCTCCTTGAGCCAGCCCTGCTGAAAATACTCCAAACATTGTAATCAATCAATAAATCAAACATTTGAAAAGCGCACTAATCACCCATGAGGGTCTCATGGCGCTTTGTGTGTGGGGGGGGGGGGTCATTGGGTTGCAGCTACTGCTCGAACAATCTGGTTTTGAGTTGTCTCCTGAAGGTCAACAGGTCCTGGGTCTGTCGCAGATGGGTGGGGAAGGTGTTCCATGTCTTGGCGGTGAGGTAGGAAAAATATTTGCCCTCAGTGGTCATCTTGTGGATGCGTGGCACGGTGGCAAGAGCGAGGTCAGCGGAGCGAAGCTGGCTGTTCGGGGTGTAGAAAGTGAGTCGTTTGTTGAGGTATGCTGGTCCGGCATTGTGGAGTGTTTTGTGAGCGTCGGTGAGGAGCATGAAGGTGACCTCTTGTTGACTGGGAGCCATTGCAGGTCTCTCAGGTGGGCTGTGATGTGGGTGTGGCGGGGGATGTCAAGGATGAGGCATGCGGAGGTGTTCTGTATGCATTATAGTCTTTTCTGGAGTTTGTCCATGGTTCCTGCGTAGAGGGTGTTGCCGTAATCCAGTCTGCTGCTGACGAGGGCCTGGGTGACCGTCCTTCTGGTTCCGGTTGGGATCCATCTGTAGATGTTGCGAAGCATGCGGAGGTTGTCGAAGTAGGAGGAGGAGAATGCGTTAACTTGCTGGGTCATTGAGAGCGACGAGTCCAGGACGAATCCCAGGTTGGGTGCCTGGTCGGTGGGTGTTGGTGCGGCTCCCAGTGCTACGGCCACCAGGAGTCGTCCCAGGCAGAGGGGGTGGTGCCAAGGATGAGGACCTTTGTCTTGTCTGAGTTTAGTTTCAGGGGACTGTTCTGCATCCATTTGGCGATGGCCTTCATTCCTTTGTGGAGGTTGAATTTGGCGGTGGCGGGGTCCATGGTGAGTGAGAGGATCAGCTGGTTGTCGTCGGCGTAGGAGATGGTGTTGGAGTTGTGTGTTCGGACGATAGGAGATCTTGGTGGCTTTAGATCTGAATGGGGGAGGCTGACCTGTGTTCTGGTGGTGAGGAAGGAGGTGATCCAGTCCAGGGCTCCGTTGCGGTTCCCTGCGTCACGGAGGCGTGTACGTTGGGTGTGGTGGCAGACGGTGTCAAAGGCGGCCGAGAGGTCCAGGAGGATGAGGACCGTGGTTTCGCCGTTGCCCAGTGGGGTCCTCATGTCATCGGTGGCAGTGATTAGGGCGGTTTCGGTGCTGTGATTGTTGCGGAATCTTGATTGGGATGGGTCCAGGATGTTGTTCTCCTCAAGGAAGTGAGTCAGTTGCCTGTTGACGATCTTCTCGGTGACTTATGCCGGGAACGGGAGCAGGGAGATGGGCCAGAAGTTCTTGAGGTCTGTGGGTTTAATGAGTGGGCGTTGATCTCGGCGTGCTTCCAGCTTTCTGGGAAGGTGGCAGTCTCAAAAAAGCTGTTGACGATCTTCAGGAGTTGGGGTGCGATGCTACGTTTTGCTTTGTTGAAGATGTGGTGAGGGCAGGGTTCGACTGGAGTGGATGGTGTTCATGGTTTTGATAGTGTCGTTGTCAATGATGTGGGTCCAGGAGAGCAGGAGGTTGGTGAGGCTAGGGGGCGGTGAGTCTACAGTGTCGGCGGGTGTCAGGAGGGTCTGGGTGTTGAAGCTGTAGTGGATGTCTGCGATCTTGCGGTGAAAGAAAGTGGCTAGGCTGTCGCATAGGTCTTGTGATTGAGGATGTCGTTGGAGCTGGAGCTGGGGTTGGAGAGTTCCTTCACGATGTTGAAGAGCTCTTTGCTGTTGTGTGCGTTGCTGTCGATGCGTTCCTTGAAGGTGGTCCTTTTGGTGGCTTGAATGAGTTGGTGGTGCTTGCGGCTGGCGTTCTTGAGGGCTGAATGGTTGTCCGGTGTCTGTTCATCGCGCCACATTTTCTCGAGTCTTCGGCATGTCCGCTTGGACTCTTGCAGTTTGGTGGTGAACCAGCTGGCCTTTCTGTCAGTGCGTCTGTTTGAGGGTTTTTTGATCGGGGCGAGAGTGTTGGCACAGTCGTCGATCCATTGCTTGAGGTTGCCAGCGGTGTCGGTGTCAGTGGTGTCTGTTGGTAGGTCTCGGGTGAGGGGGATGATGAGCTGGTCTTCGGTGACCTTGTTCGAGCTGCGGTGGGGGATCCGTTGCGGGTAGTGGTGCGTGATGGGTTTGTTGAAGGTGAAGTGGAGGCAGCGGTGGTCGGTCCAGGGGTGTTCGGTGGTGTGGTTGAAGGTGATGTGGTCGCTGGCGGAAAAGATGGGGTCGAGCGTGTGTCCAGCGGAGTGTGTGGGAGTCGTGACATGCTGTTTGAGTCCAAGGTTGGCAAGGTTTTCAAGCAGGGTGATGGAGTTGCTGTCGTTGGCGTTCGAGCCCTGAACCATAAAAATAACCCTGTACCCCAAAACCCAAACCTACCGCTGAACCCTAAAATACCCCTGTACCCCAAAACCCAAACCTAGCCCTGAACCCTAAAAATACCCCTGTACCCCAAAACCCAAAACTAGCCCTGAACCCTAAAATACCCCTGTACCCCAAAACCCAAACCTAGTCCTGAACCCTAAAAATACCCCTGTACCCCAAAACCCAAACCTAGCCCTGAACCCTTAAAATACCCCTGTACCCCAAAACCCAAAACTACCCCTGAACCCTAAAAATACTCCTATACCCCAAAACCCAAACCTAGCCCTGAACCCTAAAAATACGCCTGTACCCCAAAACCCATACTTATCCCTAAACGCTAAAGCTACCCTTGTACCCCATAACCCAAAACTATATCTGAACCCTTAATATACCCAAACACCCCAAAACATATACCTCAGTACCCCAAAACATATACCCCTATACCTATACTTACCTTATCCGAACATTAAAAAAAAACATGCTTTTACCATTCATGCATTTACAACGAATTTCGTTGTAAATGTATGCGTTGTAAAAGCATATAAAATGTAATGCCATGCGTTATAATGGCATTGCGGAGTCATGGAGCTTTCGTAAGTATGCGGAGTGATGGTATGCGGAAAGAAAGTTGCGGAATAATGGGTGTTTACCCACCCCCGGTAAGTACATTGGTAGCACGGCGGCCCACAATTCCAGCAACATACTCATATTTTTTCACCACCCATTTGAAAAATGCACAGGTCTCTCTCATTGATGGCCATCACCGACATACACTTTTAGACACACCTCCCGCCACAAGTTCTAGAATTGCGAAGTTTAGAGATGGGGAGCTACGTTCGAGTCTCGGCATCAGTTCAACATCCTGTGATTCCAGGAAAATGACAAATGTTTTTACCTACCGTTTTATTGTTAATTAGAGAATGTCCAGCAGAAATAGCAGATCTAAAACAATTGAGAGAATGTAGCTTAAACCTCTGTCGAATTGTTCTCCCAAAAAATTAACTATATTAACAATAGGTGCCTCCACGGGATCCAAGTCCCTTTCCAAGCACCAATGTGACCAGACTTTCCAAATATTGCCGTACCGGTAATGTGTCCCAGGGGCCCACGACTCTCCAAGGAGAGTTGACGCTGTTGACAAAAGTCTTGCGAGATCGTTAGATCTCCTGACACATTCCAAGCAAGAAGGTTCAAATTCCATGTCTGAACAAGAGGGTGAATTTGACCGTCTGCGTCTGTGAGAAGATCTTTCAGAGGAGGAATTAGGAAGGGAAAATCGTAGGTTAGTTCCAGAGCTGTTGGGAACCATGCTTGGGATGGCCAAAACTGAGTTACTAGGACAATTGAGGAATGTTCTTGTCTCACTTTCTGAAGGAGTCTCTGGATCATTGCGAATGGAGGGAAGGCATAAGCGTTCATCCCTTCCCAAGATTGGAGAAAGGCATTCATTGCTAGAGCACCGAGATCAGGCATCCAGCTGAAATAGGATACCAATTGGGTAGTCAATCTGCTCGCAAATAGGTCTATTTGGAATGGGCCCCAGAAATGATTCAGGGAGTTGAAAACAGAAGTGTTGAGTTTTCAATCGCTGTAATCCAAGATGAATCTTGAATTCCAATCTGCGCAAAGATTGGATTTCCCGGGAAGGTATTCTGCTCTCAGAGAGATTTTGTGTTCTAGGCAGAAAAAACAAAGCTTCTTTGCTAGATTGGAGAGATCTTCTGACTTGGTCCCTCCTAGACGTTTTTGTAAGCGACGGCAGACATGTTGTCCATTTTCAATATGACTGATCTTCCTTGAAGGAAGCGTTTGAAGCTCATTAGAGCATAAAGCCCTGTAGTTATTTCTAGATAATTGATGTGGTGCAGGGACTCTTGCTGCGACCAAATACCTCCAGTGTTTTGGTCCTGTAGACAAGCACCTCAGCCATGAAGGCTGGCATCCGATTCTAGAATAAAATCTGGTGCTGAACCAAAGATCGCTCTCCCATTCCATGCATCTAGATTGTCTAACCACCATGTTAGTTCTAAGATTGCTTCTGGGTTTAAGGAAATTCGATCTCCGTACCAAAGACCTGATCTGAGAGCTCTTGCTTTTATGCTCTGAAGGGCTCGATAATTCAATGGCCCCGGAAAAATGGCCTGAATGGAAGAAGATAGAAGTCCTAAAACTCTGGCTAGTTCTCTTAGGGTGAGATTTTTTTGTTTCAATACATGTCTTTTCTCCTTTATGATTTGTGCAACCTTCTTGGGAGGGAGAAGAAGACACTCTGTTGTATCTACTGTGAAACCCAGGAATTCCATCTTCTTTGAGGGAATTAGAATGGATTTTTCCCTGTTTATGATAAAACCCAGACTTTCTAAGAGGTCTATAACTGTCTTGAGATCTTTGATGATTTGAGCATAATCTTGAGAAAGAATCAGGATGTCGTCTAAGTATATGATGAGACGAATACCTTTTTCTCTTAGACATGAGGCAACTGCTCTCAGTACCTTGGGGCAGAGGAGAGACCGAAGGCCTGAAATTGAAAGAGATGGTTTTTCCAAATGAACTGAAGAAAGTGTTGGTGTTCCTTTGCCATGGGAATGGTAAAGTAGGCGTCCTTCAGATCTAATTTGACCAGCCAGTCTCCATCTAGTAAGAGGTCTCTGAGAAGATGGATGCCCTCCATCTTGAAATGTCGGTAGACAAGGAATTTGTTGAGTTCTCTGAGATTTATAACCGGTCTCCAACCCTTGACTTTCGTTTCCACAAGAAAGAGAGTACTTATGAATCTCATAAATTCCATGGCAAATTATAAAATTGCTCCTTTTTTTGAGCATTGAGGAAATTTCTTCCTCTATGATTTTTTCTTGATCTAGTGTAAGGGGAATCGGTCTTGGGAGAGAGTTCTGGATTGGAGTCCTGATGAAATCTATTGAAAACCGAGAACAGTGTTTAGAACCCAGGGGTCTAGTGTAATAATTTTCCAATTGTGGTAAAAATATTTCAGTCTCCCATCCACTTTTGGATTCGAAGAAGGGGAAGGGGAAGCTGTACTCACTTTGAGGGGTGGATTCGGCAGGTGCTCCTCTAGCTCGGAATCCTCTCGAGCGAAAACCTCTTCCTCTGGGTGGATAGAACTGTGGTTGGTTGGATAGATGGTATTCTCTACCAAAATTCCCTCTGTTTCTTGGAAAGGGGCGTCAGTTGAACCGGACGGAAGATAGCTCCCTTCTACCGGCCCTTCCAAAAAGGTTGCTGTTGTAGTTAAAAACTTTTTTCATGTTCTGGTGCGCTTTATCTAAAGCGGTAAAGGTCGATACATATTTGCCCAAACTTTTTATTAAATCTTCTCCAAAAAGTAAACCTTTTGGATTAATTGAGGTTTCCTTTTCAGCCATATCGATTAGTTTAGGGCTAATTTTAGTGAGGACCACTCTTGTTCTTTCACAATTAAGTCCCACATTCGTGTTGCTTAAGAGGACTAGTGCCCTTTGGCTCCACCCCCGAATGGAGTGTGTATCAAGAGGGCAGTCATTAAGGTAACTCTCTTCTGCTGCGTCGATTATTTTTGTTAGGGGTCCTAGAATGTCGAGAACTTTATCTTGACAGATCTTAAGCGATCTTTCCAGGCCTTTACGCGGGTCTCTCCCTAATTTAAATAGGTAGGTAATTAATTCTGGGTCAAGGTTAGGAGTTTGACAAACTTAACCTTCGATTGAAGGTCTGGTACACTCTGCTCTTAAGAGATTATGAGTCTCTCTTTCTAAAGGATTTCAAATCCATTTAGTAATGAATTTAGATATGTGCTCGTGTGGGGTCAACTCTGAGCTTCTAGGGTGTTTAATGTTAAAAGGGGAGAACATCTCCTCCCCCAAAGGGTCCAAAATACTATCCTTAGAAGATGAAGGACCGTTATTATCATTTAAGAGAAAGGAATCAATATCTTGATCATCCTCATCGAGATTAAGAATATTTTCGTCAGGAAATTCTGAGCCATCATCAATATCAATAGGATCATTGTCTAGAGCACTTTGATGAATTGTGCCGCAAGGGACACCCATTAAATTTGTGCCGCTAAGGACACCCATTAAATTTGTGCCGCTAAGGACACCTTTCAAATTTGTGCCGCAAGGGACACCTGAGGCAAATGAGGTGCGAGGACCTCCTGTAAAACCTGAGGTGCTAGGACCTCCCGTGCTCTCTGGGGTATAATCAATATTTTTAATTTTTTTATGCCTCTTACCCCTTTGTTCAGTGAGATCATTAACCTCTGTTATGTCCAGATCTGATAAATAATCGTTTTCAAGATGGAGGGCATCCCTCTTCTCAGAGACCTCTTACTAGATGGAGACTGGCTGGTCAAATTAGATCTGAAGGACGCCTACTTTACCATTCCCATGGCAAAGGAACACCAACACTTTCTTCAGTTCATTTGGAAAACCTTCTCTTTCAATTTCAGGCCTTCGGTCTCTCCTCTGCCCCATGGTGTTTCACCAAGGTACTGCGAGCAGTTGCCTCATGTCTAAGAGAAAAAGGTATTCGTCTCATCATATACTTAGACGACATCCTGATTCTTTCTCAAGATTATGCTCAAATCATCAAAGATCTCAAGACAGTTATAGACCTCTTAGAAAGTCTGGGTTTTATCATAAACAGGGAAAAATCCATTCTAATTCCCTCAAAGAAGATGGAATTCCTGGGTTTCACAGTAGACACAACAGAATGTCTTCTTCTCCCTCCCAAGAAAGTTGCCCAAATCATAAAGGAGATAAGACATTTATTGAAACAAAAAAATCTCACCCTAAGAGAACTAGCCAGACTTTTAGGACTTCTATCTTCTTCCATTCAGGCCATTTTTCCGGGGCCATTGAATTATCGAGCCCTTCAGAGAATAAAAGCAAGAGCTCTCAGATCAGGTCTTTGGTACGGAGATCGAATTTCCTTAAACCCAGAAGCAATCTTAGAACTAACATGGTGGTTAGACAATCTAGATGCATGGAATGGGAGAGCGATCGTTGGTTCAGCACCAGATTTTATTCTAGAATCGGATGCCAGCCTTCATGGCTGAGGTGCTTGTCTACAGGACCAAAACACTGGAGGTATTTGGTCGAGTTGCTATTAAAGGATAATGCATAATGTCAGCCTCCGTGTCTTTAATGAAATCCAGATTCTCTGGTCATGTTAATAGGAGAATCGCAATTCCAGGCAAATGACTTTGTCTCCCCGTGCCTACCACAAATGAATGTGTTCTTCTGTAATGTAAATTGTGCTCATGCCATGTTGTCGGGTTCGCGCTATATAATATCGCAAGAAAAAATAAAGTAGGGAAACTCGAGTTCACACACTACTGAACGCGCACTCTTAAGTGCATCAGCAGTGCACTGTGAATCGGAGCGTTTCACAGGCCTGTCACAGATAAGAAATGCTATCAAAACGAAATCCTACAAAACAATATACTACTGGCCGACAGCAATTCATACCCAGACAACGTCGGGACGGGCTGCTAGTACATTATAAAAGAAAGGTATTGTCTTAAAGCTACACAGTCTTCTCTAACCAATTCGTAATCGGGGACCAGATTTTTAATCCCCATATTCGTTTCTTTCGTCCCCGCCTTTTATAGACAGAGGATTCTATGTTGTATAGCCCAAGCATCCTAAATCTCCAATTGATAAATGTAGGAGCATCTGGGGTGATCCACGGGGAGGTTATACATAACCTTAGAACAGACATAGCAATAAATAAAAAAAGCTAGTCTTGGCCCTCCCGCGAATTGCTCCTACTTCGTCCCCTTCAACCTCCAGCATTGTCAGCTCAGAGGATGAGTGTTACAGGTGTAGCTAGAATTGGATTTAAAAATGTGCTAATATCCTTAAAAAAATTCCTAAATATCAGCTCCCCCTAACCCGCATCTACTGCATGAGCTTCCCAAAGGGCGGGCCCACATAGAAGTTTTGGAAGGAGTATAATATAAATCAAAAACGGACATAAAATGCTGCACTTTCAGGCTGCCAGACAAGATAGCACAATTTGCAAGTTCTAACATTCTTTCCAGATTAATATTTTCTCTCCCTAGCTTCCTCTCGCAGCTAGCAATTTGAGATATTAAGTCATCAGGAAACTCTGCCAATAGTGCCTGGTAGATTACTTCATTCGTGGTTGTCAACGCAGTAGTTCTATTAAACTTATTGGATCTAAATTCCTCTTTTCCACATGTAGTCTAGAGCCTAAGAAGCTACGAATTTGTAAAAATTTGAAAAAGTCCCCCCTAGGAAGACCACGCTTTTCCTGTAAAAGTATTATTTATGTCAGTTTCCGTTCATGACTTAGGTCCCCTAAGACAGTGATTCCTGCGTTGCCCCAGCTAATTGTAATCCTGTCCTGAAAAGTTACTTGCAGAGAGAGGAGTGTATGCATTGATGTTAGGTATTTTGAGTCTGTTTCGGACTTTCTTCCACACTGAATAGGCAGATTGTATTGTTTTAAATTTTGTTTTCTTATAGTAGCTTGGTTCCAGAATTTTAACTAGCCTTTGTTGGGCGTCCCCGCCTAAGAGCATCTCATAGATTGAAGGGCTGGTAGCGTCTGATCTAGCTGTTTTGCCAGTCACTAATATTTCCATATGCTGCAATAACGCATCCCGGTGATATATTAAAAAGTTAGGCATGCCCCAATCACCCCTTAATCTAGGGAGGGTCATCCACTTAATTGCTCTTCTGGGCCTCCGATAGCCCCATAAGAATCTAAAACACACCCTTTCGATTTTAGTGATACAGAATGTAGGATATATTAATGGGATTGTACGGAAAAAATATAAAAAATTAGGAAAAATTGACATTTTAATGACATTGCAGCGGCCATTTAGTGATAAGTGCAGATGATCTAGTCTTTCCAAGGATTTACTAACAGTGTGAATGACAGGTAAACCATTAAGTTCCGGGATGCGTTCCACTGCAGCTGTTGATCTAACTCCCATTGTCCACATTAAATTTGTATCCGGATATTGCAACAAACTGTTTTGCACATATTTCCACAGCTGGGAAAGCTAGCCTTAGATTGCTGGTGAAGATCGCAATGTCAACGGCGTATGCCAATGTTTATAACTAGTATTATTGTCTTTTATAGGGTCGATATTAATTTCCCCTTCAAGTTTATCTAAAAAAGGGCCGATGTATAATGAAAATAGCAGTGGGGAGCAGGGACAGCCCTGTCTTGTACCTCTGCTAATGTTGAATGCTTGCAAGGTTTGCCCTGATATTCGAATAGCAGCTTCTGGTGTTATATAGAGAGCTTAGACTGCTTGAATAAATTCGAAGGTAAATCCCTTCCACTGTAAGACAGCCCAGAGGAACCGCCAGGAGACCCTGTCAAACGCTTTTTCGGCGTCTAACAGGATCTTTCTGAGCGGTGATCCAGTGGGATGTGCCCAATCGAAAAGAGCAATTGCTCTCTTGACATGATCTGTTGTATCTCCTCTCGGGATGAACCCGTGTTTTCTGATAGATACCAGAGGAGTTATAACTGTACCAAGCCTGGAAGCAATTATTTAAATCTTACTATCCGCCGTAATAAGTGTGATCGGTGTGTAAGATGCAGGGTTTAGTTCAGATGAGCCCTTTTTCTTGAATACTACAATGGTAGTCTTTTGCCAAGATTTGGGGGTCTGTCCCCGTTGAGCAAGCTGGAATAAAGCTGTTAACATAGGACTTGGCATTTGCCGGAATGTCCTAAAAAACTCGAGGGGGATCCAGTCTGGTCCGACTGCTTTACCCGAAGCTAGAGATCCGATTGCTATCTCAATTTCATCACAAGTGATTGGGGTATTGAGAGCCTCGTTTTGTGTGACTTTCTCTGTGTTTAGTTCATTTAAAAATTCCATTATACTTCCGATGGTGGCTTCCCCTTCTGCAGTATATAATTGGTGAAAGAAATTTTAAAATACACTAAGTATTCCTGACGAAGTGTCTAATATCTGACCCTGTGGATCTAGAATCCTGCTTATGCCATTCGCCGTCGCCCTTTGTTGGATACGTTTGGCCCGTAATTTCCCATTTTTTTCCCCAAGCTCATAGATATCTGACCAGTGCTGTATGTACTTTGCAGCAAGCTCTTCTGCATAATATAGATGTATTTTAGTTTTGATGGCAGAAATTAAATGTAGGCATTTGTCAGTATTTTGAGCAGTGCTAATTTTCCTTATAAGCTCTGCCTCTGCGAACATTAGTTCATCAATCCAGCCCTTGTGTCTCCCCACGTAAGGCAGATTAAAATGCATCCCATACTACAGTTTTGGGAGCAGTGCCCTTGTTAATATTGAAAAAATCTGCGATCCATTTGACCATATGTTTGCAGTAAGCTTCATCTAATAAAAGTCTCTTATCAAATGTCCATGTCTGTGTGTTCCTAGGAAGCCCAATTAATGGTATTTCCATTAAAAGAGGATTATGGTCAGAAATAATTATTGGATATAGTTCAATATTAACATTTCCAGCTATTTGATATGAGCAAAAAAAGTAATCCAACTGGACCAATTTATTGTGTGGTGCAGAGAAGAAAGTAAATCCTGACTCTCCGAGTCTGTGTTTATGCCATACATCCACGGGTCCATGTTCCCTAACTAGCCCCTGTAGGGCTTTAAAGGTCCTATTCTTTCTGCCAAATTATGGTGTATTTCTGGCTAAATTAAAACTTTTCTCTAAATGGATGTTGAAATCGCATCAGAGGACCAGCGGGGATGGCCAGGTGGCTAGTTCGTTATTAATATAATTCAAAATTTCAGGGTCTTCTAAATTTGAGTGGTATAAGGAGCACATTGTAAAGAGAGAGCCTTTGATACCTGCTCTAGGATCACCCGACGCCCCAGTTTGTTCTCCTTCTTACGTCTACAGGCTATAGCTCCGTGTTTTGCGAGAATTGCTACCCCACGAGTAGTGGTGCCTTGGTGAGTGCAGGCTAATAGGTCATGGCCAGTGTCTCTGAGACAGTTTCGATTGCACCAAGAAATAAGTGTTTCTTGTACACATAGCACCTCCATTTGAACATGCTTGATTATTTTGCAGAATAAATTCATTTTTTTACGATCATTGAGCCCACAAATATTAATGGAGCATATACGTAATTTGTCCCTATCCATTTTCAGTTTTAAGTACTTGAGTGACTTCTGAACTGATAACATAATACTTGTGATTCAAGAGGATTTTACGGACTGCAAGATTCGGTATTATAAAAGTTTCGCTATTCAAATGAAGGTGTACATACTGAGTATATGAGTTGATAATCCCTAGTGCTCCCCACCCCTCCCCCCCAACCTGTGCACCCCTCCCTCCCACAGAAGCCCCTCCCTCTACCCCCGAAGCTCCCTCTCCTACCCCCCAATTCTCGAGGCTTAGGGACCTTCTGTTCCTGGTGATGTTGAGCGGGGCTCCACCCTCTACACTGAGCTGAACCTCCCCCCTCCATGTTACAGAGATCCATTCTGGGAAAGTGTCAAAACTCATTATTAAGCAGGTAAGGGATCAAAAGAGAAAAAAACTTCAAATGTATAATGCCCAACTTGTTCTCCCTTAACAAAAAAAAAGTGAAATGCTTTCCCATTCTCTATTTCAAATACCCCTTGCAAGCCTATATTGAAGACAAATATTCCTGCGCTAGAATCTCAGATTGAAAAAAGTGTATTTGTCCATAAAAAATGACTTTCATATTTGCGGGGTTAAGTAGAAAGACCTGTGCTCCCTTTGCCTGAAATCCTGTTATTAGTTGTCGCAAAAGCCATCTTTTTTCAACGGTAACTTGGCACAAATCAGGCCTTACAAAGAAATCACACCCCTTGGCTATCCGTTTCCAATCTGGTCTAGCCAAATTGTAAAGAGCTTCCCTAGCTAAGAAGTTATTAAGGGATATAAGGATGGCACACGGTCTACTGTCTATCTGTCCTCCAGTCTTCTTGCGTATATTAAAAGTGAATCGATGGGCCCTCTGGTGTTGTGTTTTCCTAACCCAGTGTTTGAGTTCAGGAAATGCCTCTTCAAAGAGTTCAATCACAAATTGTCAGGCATCTCCACCTTATTTTCCCTCAGGAACGCCCAGAATGCAGAGATTATTTCTTCTAGACGATTTTCAATGTCAGTAAGTTTCCGCACTGTGTCGTCCTTAACGGATTTCATAGATTCTGTAAGGTTTTTTTGAGCCGTTAGTTCATCATCTAGCTGAGAAATTTGAGTCTCAACTTCCCCCATTCTCGACGCAAAGCCAGAACATGACTTAGCAACTCGTCGGATAGAGTTTTGAAGTTTGCGGTAGGCCCCTTGTGTTCTGGAGCTCTCTGCTCTAGTTTTCTCTCTGAGTGCCATAATAGTTTGGTATATTGTAGAGAGCGTGATTCCTTCTGGATTCTTGTCATTGTCGTTGACATTAGCTGTACCTGCCAGTTGGATTTCCTCCGAAGCCTCCTTCCCTCCCAAATTAGGTGAAAAGGAATAATCCCAGGTCATAGAGCCTGCCGCACTCTTAGATTGTTCAGAAAGAGTAGCTGGGTCTTGTAGTCTAAGCACCATACCTTGTCCAAGCAGTGTTTTATTACTCTTCTCTTCCCAATGTAGGCTGCTACTATCACTCCCGTCAGCAGCCCAATCGTTACCAGGATATATTCATCCCCAGAAGAGTTGGAATAATCTGACAGTGAGTAAAACTTAACTGCAGAATCCTCCATGGCTGACTAAATTAGATAAGTCAATAGCTGATTTTACTTGACAAGTCTCAGAAAATACTTCAGATCTCATAATACAACTGTTTTGTTGTTGTTCTGCTTTTATTCCATCAGTGACCACCGGGGGATCTTCAATTACAGACCCAGGCTCCACGCTGTCACCAGGGAAAATAAGTTGATCAATGAGTGCCCCCCCACCTGCACATATCAGCGGTCCCACAGTCGATTCAAGAGCGAGTGTTTCATCGCGCGGCATTTCTGTACCTTGAATTGCATCGTCTTGTGGAATCAGAGCAGCCACTCATGCAGTCAATGGAGTATCAATTTTTCCAGTCCATTTGAGCCTGATCGTCAGCTCACGCGTTGGTTTGTTTTTATCGCCTTGCGCTTTGAACAAGGCAGGAACGGTCTGTTTGGCAATGGTTTTTTTAAGTTGATCACCAGAGCCGGGAGGCCCTCCCGCTGTTGTAGATGTAGAGCAGCGTTTTTTCGGCTTGTGATTCATCGTTGTTAGATCCGGAGTGGGTTGTTGAGAGCTGCCGGAGCTCCTCGGAGGTCCGCGACCCTTAATGCCTCTGACCCCGGTCTTCGGAGGCATTTTTGCGGCCAAGTAGATGCAGCGCAAAAATGGGGAAAGAGCACCGGGAGTTCTCCACGCCACCAGTCTGCAAGGCAGCAGTACTCCCCAAAGACAAGACCAAGAGCGCCAAATCATCCATGGAGGAGAAGCCATTGAGGAAATGCAGTAAGCCTTTTTAAATTTTTTTTTTTGGAGGGCTCCAGGATAGAGGAGAGAGAGGTTCAGTAGGGATGTAGTGTAGAAGCCAGCTCACTCAGCCACCGGAGCGGCTGCCATCTTGCCTCCGTCAAAGTCAGAATTTAAACATTTCCAATGTTAGCTATTTATAACAAGTCTTTTTTCTTACTCATTTTAAAACCACCTGCAAGACCTCCAGCTCAGGGTTACAGGTCCCAGCATCTAACCTCAGACTCTAGCCTATCCAAGAGAGATGCATCAACATCACATTGTTATTGTTAATTGATATTTGTAAAGCGCTAAATCACCGTCGGGTCTCTTAGCGCTAAGGAGGGAGTAGGTTGGGCTGCAAGACGACACAGGGGTCGGGTGTGAGGCTAAGCTGTGTTTAGTGCTTCCCTGAACAGGATAGTTTTTTTTTTTTTTTTGTTTTTTTTTTTTTTGGTGTTCAAAACTGCTTTATTGATAAGAGCATATTAGGATACACAGCTTGAGGTGCCTACAACCCGGAGGCCGGCAGCGATAGTGGAGCAACAATACACAGCCTTATAGCCGGCATCCCGGGGGCCCGGCGGCACGTTACTATGAGAAGGCTTCGTACAGCGCTGACCAGCGGGGCAGGCCAAGGAAGGATGTGCTGCAGCCGAACAGGTTTTGTTTGAGCAAGATGAGAATCTCGCTCCTAATTTTTTGTAACGTGTAGAACAAGAAAAAGAAAAAAAAGAAAAAAAGAAAACCCCAACTTTTTAACGAGGTTACGCGCGTGTAGTGGTGTATGACAGTGCGATGACGATGTATGACAGTGGTGCAGTGTGGTGGTGCCGCCAGTTGTTGGTGCAGGGGGCAGTGAACGTCCAGAATGCAAGGGCCTAGGGTAGTGGTAGTCCATGGGGCTAGGGTGCAGAGTTGTCAGTGGTATGCAGGACAGCTCCCTCCGGTGGAGGGGGGGGGCGTCCGGCGGCGCGTCGGAAGAGGATGTCGGTCATAGGAGGGGGGAGGCGAGGGGGGCTGTACCGTGAAGGTCAGTGCCACATCTTCCACGAGGAGACTGCAGGGGCACAGAGATCCCATAGGTGGAGGAAAGCAGTGCGTGTCATGTAGCGCCAGATGGCAATAAGGCGACCAAAGTCTTAATGGGGTTGGGAGGCAGTGAGCCCATCACCTGGCGCAGTGTCATCATCCGAGCGTCTGAGCAGGTAGTGTACCAGTGGGTCCCAGATATTCCTAGGCCTGCTTGTGAGAGGTAATAATTCCGAAAAAGTGTTATGCTGATCCTGGCAATATGTTAAATCAGTGAGCCAGTCCTTGAACTTAGGCGCTCTGCCTCTGCTCCAGCGGCAGGCGACACGTCGCTTGGCCAGGAGGAATGCCATATCGACGAATTTCCTACTTCCCCTGGATATGTGCTTCGTGTATCCAAGGATGGCTACCAAGGGGTCTGCGGGGATCTCCTCATCCACCATCTGCACAACGGCCTCGATGACTTGTCGCCAGTAGTCTGCAATCTGGGGGCAGGACCATGCTAAGTGGAGAAAGTCAGCGTGTTCTGCGCGGCAGCGCTCACAGCGGTCATTGTCGGCCAGCCCGAACCTGTGTTTTCGGGCCGGAGTGTAGTAGACCCTCTGCAAGTATTTATAATGTATTATTTTCAATCTGCAACTGGCAGTGATGCGAGAAGTCAGTGCACAGCAGTAGTGCCATTGATCGTCCGAAACCTCTGTATCCAGTTCCGCCGACCAGCGCAATCTGGCAGTAGAGACCGATAGGGGGGCAGCTCCACGACATTGGCGGTAGAGCCTAGAGACTAGATGGGCCCCATCTGGAGATTCTAGGAGATGGTGTAGAGGAGGCAAAGGCACAGGTTCAGTAGGGTAATCCGGAAGGATGTCTCGCATCCCCGCGCGCAATCGAATATAGTAAAACAATTCGAGGGGCGAGTGGGCATGCGATTGGAAAAAAAGATCCGCTGTCTTGAACGTTCCGTTGTGGAACAGGTCACCCCAAGTGGAGATATGCAGTTTGGCGCAGAGCTGGTGAAACCCAATTTCCGACAGCAAGGTAAGGTTTGGGTGGTAGGTCAGAGGGAGCTTAGGAGAGTAGGGCATCGCGCAGAGGAGACGCTGGGCGATGCGTCGCCACGCGTCTAGGGTGCAGGAGACCGAGGTGTTTGCTGTAGGGATGGAAGACTCGGGACAATGCATCAGACCGTTCAATGGAAGTGGGTGTGCTATCCAATCCTCCACTGCTACGTGAGGCATGAAGGGGGTAGGAGCCATCCAATGATAAGCAAAATGCGCTTGTGCGCATAGGTAGTATGCCTCGAAATCTGGGATGTCGAAGCCACCCTGGTCGTAGGGAAGGGTCAACGTGGACCACTTTAGCCGGGGAGATTTGCCACCCCAGAAAAGTCTGCGTAGCTCGGCACGAAGTGTCCTGAAGAAGAAAGCCCCTGGATAATATGGGATGTTTAGGAAAAAATACAAAAAACGGGGTAATATCACCATTTTAATAAGGGAGGCTCTGCCAGCCATGGAGAGTGGCATCGTGATCCACCTGTCGACAGAAGCGGTCAGTTTGGTGATAGCCACGCCATAATTGGAGCGAAGCGTCTCATCTTTGTCCCGTGCGATGCGGATCCCCAAATAACGAAGATCGTCTTTGCACCACACCAATGGATAATCTAATGGGAAGTCAGTCACCGCATCGGTTAGGGGAAAAAATTGTGACTTGGCCCAGTTAATATGAACGCCCGATAGCCCCCCGAACAGGACGAATTCGCGGAGCAGGGGGTTGAGGTGTAGTTCCGGGAATTTGACATACAGCGTGATGTCATCCGCATAGAGGGATACATCAATTTGCCGCTGCAGGCATTGAAACGCTCCCTCCCGGTGTAATTGGCGGAGGCGGCACGCTAGTGGTTCGACCGCGATTGCAAACAGCAGGGGTGAGAGCGGGCATCCCTGACGAGTGCCTCTAGTAATACTGATGGGTGGCGATTGCTTCCCGTTGATCAGTACCTTCGCCGTGGGATCCGTGTATAGGAGGCGTACCCAGGCCAGGAACAGTTTAGGGAACCCCATGCGTCCCAGAACCGAAAAGAGGTAAGGCCACTCGACGGAGTCGAACGCCTTGGTGGCGTCAAGGAACACAGCCGCCACTGGGATATCAGGATGGACAGAGCGTAGTAGAGAAAACAGGGTGCGCAGATTATGGGAGGTGGACCTGCCTGCTACGAAGCCAGATTGGTCGGGCAGGACGATTCTAGTCATCAGGAGTGACAGTCTCGTGGCGAGAACCTTAGCAAGGATCTTCACATCACAATTTAGAAGGGAGAGTGGGCGGTAAGAGTCACAGGAAGTAGGGGCCTTGCCAGGTTTCAGAAGGGAGGTGATGACCACTTCACGCATAGATCGAGGTAGTCTACCATCAGCTAACGACTCAGTGAATACTTCGTTAAGCACTGGTGCCATAATATCAATATAAGTTTTGTAAAATTCGGCTGGGATGCCATCGAGCCCTGGGGCCTTCCCATTCTGTAGGGACATAATGGCCTCGCGAACTTCCTCGAGTTCAAAAGGAGCCGCTAGGAACTCCCTGTCTCCGTCGCTAAGCCAGCATAGCGCCACGTCGTTCATATATTCAGCGTATGGAGCATCAGTTTCTGCCTTTGAGGTATATAGTGTCGAGTAGTGCGTTGTAAATGCAGTCAGTATCCCATCTGAGTCTCTAGTGACAATGCCATCCTCATCAATAATTTCTAATATCGTGGTGTGTTCACGTGGCGCGCGCGTGAGTGAGGCAAGCACTTTACCAGGCCTATCTCCCTCGCAGTATTTCCGGGCCACCCAGTGTTTGCCCCGATATTTCGCCTCTCTTGCAGCCTCCTCCTCATACTTGGATAGTGTGTCCCTAAAGGTCGCCCGCAGGAGTGGGTCATCGCTCGCCACCATTTGGAGCTCTAGTGCATGCAACTCTTTTTCCAAAGTGGTGATGGTACGCAGAATATCCCGCAGGACCCCATGGCTCTTAGAGATGCAGAATCCCCGAATAGTGACTTTGAAGGCCTCCCATATGTGTTCCACTGATTCCACGGAGCCCTTGTTTCTAGGAAAGAAGTCCCTGATCTCCTCGCCCAACTCCGTGCGAAAGAGCTCATCAAGGAGCGTATCGGGGCTGAGCCTCCAGTGCGGTCTTGGACTATCCCACCCAGGGGTACGGAACCGTAGTTTAACAGGGCTGTGATCTGAATAGGTCCGGGGCAAATGATCGGCCTCTAACAGCTCTCTAGTGACGCCCCGGTCCACCAAAAAGTAATCCAGGCGCGCCCAGGTCCCGGTGTGATGTGTAAAGTGCGTGCCTTCCCGCCCGTGGGGATGTAGCTGTCGCCAAGCGTCAATTAGTCCACCCTCCTCCATCACCCCCTCCAAAATCTCCCTAGCTCGGGGCTTGTAAGAATTAACACCATCCGCCCTATCCAGGGAAGGTACCACGGCCAGATTAAAATCACCTCCCCAAATGACGTGTCGTGCCCCGATGGACACAATTTCGCCCCACAGTGTGGAAAAAAAACCAGGTGAATCAACATTCGGTGCGTACATTGAGACAAATAAATAAATGTCATGCCCCAGTCTCCCCCACAACAATACATATCTCCCCTCCCTGTCCGCCAATTCCCCCATATGAAAGAAAGGTACACCTCGAGCAACTAGTATCGCCACTCCTCTAGCATAAGACGAATAGGAGGAAAAAACACGGGTACCCGCCCATTTCTGTCCAAACGGGGCGTCCCTGCGCACGGGCAAGTGTGTCTCTTGTAGCAGAGCTATTTGCACATGGTGCCTTTTCAAGTAAGCGATAACATTCCTGCATTTCCGAGCATCGTTCAACCCCCGAACATTCCATGAAAGACATGTTAATCGCACAGGCAAGTTCACCGCAGCCATAAGCGCATTGACAGTAAAGAAGAAGGCGCCCAAGCGGACCAAAGCATGGAATTACAGCCGCAACAGGAGCGCCAAGCCCCACACCACATCAGCATAAGCAAACACCTTCTATGCAATAGTAACCTCTTAACGTCTGAACCCCCCCCGCCCACCCCAGCATCCCAAACATGCCAGTAGCCATGAAATCCCCTAGAACATCCCCCCCTCACATCCCTCCCCCCCAACTTCAGTGTGGCAAAAAGCCAGACAAACAATTGTTCAGTGGGGAACACCCAATTAGGGAACATCTAAAGGTGCGCGCTGCCACTATCCGGCCCATAGCTCCAGTCTGTACCGCCCTCGGTGGAGGCTAGGGCCAAGAGAGCGGTCCTTGGTATACGTTACCACAGGGGGTGCGATGTCCATTAAGTCCGATCCATATGATGCTGCCTATCCACCGAGTGATGAGTTAACACCAACCAGTAGATGATTACGTGCTTGCCAAGTGTCGAAGGTCGTGAAGGCAGTTAATCCTCCTGGCGTTCAGGTGGTAGGGCATCGTTCTCCAGGTCGTCCTCAGGCGCCCGTTCTCCCCTGCGTGCCCTTCGGATGGATTTGAAGTAGTCTTCAGCTTTCTGCGGGTTTGTGAAGAAGCGTTGTGTGCCCTGATGAGTAACCCTCAGCTTTGCCGGATACAAGAGTGCATAGTCTATCTGGGCTTCACGCAGTTTCTTTTTAATTGGAAGGAATTTGCGCCTCTCATCCTGAACCATTGGTGTAAAATCAGGATAAATGGAAAAGGTGATGCCTTCATACCTCAGCGATCTCTGTGTCCGGGCCGCTCGAAGGGCCGTGTCGCGGTCTCGGTAATTCAGTAGCCGAGCGATTATGGGTCGCGGTGGTAGGCCAGGCTGGGGCACAGGTGCTAGTGATCGGTGAGCCCTCTCCACTATGAATTGTGAGGAGAAGGCGTCCTCCCCGATAGAGCCCTTGAGCAATTTCTCCACATAGAGTTTCATCCTGCCTGTGGCAGTGGATTCCGGCACATTGGTAATGCGAATGTTATTGCGGCGGCTTCGCGCTTCTAAGTCCTCATTCTTGGCCGCAATGACACGGAGGAGGTTATCCATTCTCGCTAACTGTGTTGCGTGGGTCGCGGCGGCGTCGGTGTTGTCGGAAATCCTTTGCTCCGCAGTCGTGAGGCGTTCCTCATGGCAATCCACTTTGTGGACCAAGGCGTCCAGCCGAGCCGTGACTCCATCCACTTTCTCTACCACGGTGGCAAAGCCCTGCCGCATTTCCTGTAGAAGGCTGGCGATGTCCGCAGCAGGGGTATCAGGCTGGGCAGACTGCTGGGGTGGCTCACCGGGACTCTGGCGTGTCTGCGTCGATGTGTGGCCCTTGCGAGTACTGTCAAAGCTTAGCTTGGGTTGGCGAGCGTCGGGGCGCCCCATGCTGGTATCTCCAAACTAGTGAGGGTCCGAACAGAATAGCAAGGACAGCAGTGGTCAAGCGGGCGGTCAGCAACCGGCTGTGTATCAGGGGTGATTCAAAGGTTGGGGCCCAGCAGCGGGTCGAAGCGCGTGCAGTGACACAAGCAGCGCCACGTGTCCGGTCGTTATTCTATGGCAGCATACGTCCGCCGCTCATCCAGCAGCAGCCCCAGCCAGATAGCGTGGGCGCCGAAGCGCCAGTCTTTGCGCCAAACCCCCGGGCCAAGTCCCCTTCACCAGCCGTTGTAGCGCGCGATGCAGTGCACTAGGTAGTCCTTTGGGGGAAGGGCACTCAGGCCTCCTGATCGCTGTTGTCCCCTCCGCTGTTGCCCCCTCCGCTCGTGGCTGAAGGATCCGTGGTGATCCGTGAGCAAGGAGCGCTATCCGCAGCACGGGGGCTTCGCTCCGTGGGAGCGGCAGGCAACGCACAGGTCCGTCTCGGCTCCGGGGACAGGCTCGGCCACCGGCCGGGTACCAAGCACCACGTTGAGAGCAGGTCGCGTAGCGCACTGGTAGCGCCGCGTTCAGGATGAAGGCGGGTGCAGGGTGTGAAGCGCCGCTTTCCCTTTCAGCCCACACCGGGGTTCGGCTCGGAGGAGCAATGTAGGCAAGATGTCCGCGCGGCCTGGTGGCCTCGTGGCGGTCCCCGAGGTCGCGTAGCAGCGGTGGCCGGGGTCTCGCCCCAGTGCGCTCCAGGGCTGACGTCGGGCAATCTTTGGGAGCCCGTATCTTCGGCTCTGAGTCTCCCAGCCGCTCCAAACTTCGGTCGAGTGTGGGGAACACTCTCTTGATGTGGGGACCGGGCTTCTGGGGATCACACGGTCCCCGTGGCAGCAGATCGATGCAGGATCAATATCCAAGGAGCGGGAGCTGCAGGTCTAGGCAGCCATTCCGCAAGCGCGCCCTCTAGCGCCCCCCCTGAACAGGATAGTTTTGAGCTGTTTCCTGAACTGAAGCAGGGAGGGTTCCTTACGGAGAAGCTCGGGTAGCTGGTTCCAGAGCTGGGGAACTAAGATGGAGAAGGCTCTACCTCCTTTGGATGCAATCTTATAGCGAGGGCAGGATAGTCGACAGGCCTGGGATGACCGTAGTGTACGGCCGGGCACATATGCCTCGAGGCGTTCCTTTATGTAAGATGGGGCCTGGCCATAGATTGGTTTGTGGCGATGCAGAGGCCCTTGAAGTTCGCTCTTTGCCTAATGGGTAGCCAATGAAGTTTGTGCAACAGAGGAGTGGCATGAGATCTTCTAGAGAGCCTGAAGACGAGCCTTGCTGCATCATTCAAGACCACCTGGAGTCTGTTCGCTAATTTCTGAAGTGGACCAATATATAGGGTGTTGCCGTAGTCTAGCCTTGAAACGACAGTTGCCGAGACTAACATTTGAAGTGAGGTGGAGGATAGGAGGGGGGCAAGTTTCCGCATCTGTCTGATCAGACCGGTGCATGTACCGACCACTGAAGAGACTTGGTTTGCCGTGGAAAGCACGGAGTCAATCTTTAAGCCGAGACTCTTCACGACCGGCACAAGGGTTGCGGTAGGGCCTAGTTCTTGGGGCCAGAAGTGATAATTCCAGGGGGAATTTATAGAGGGGATGGCCAGGACCTCTGTCTTATCTGGATTGATTTTCAGTGAGTTTTCTGCCATCCACTTCACCGTGAATCTGAGGACATTTTGTGCGTGGGCCTGGGCATGAGAAGTGTTGTCGATGCTGAGAAGGAGTTGTGTGTCATCCGTATAATTGTAAATTTTGCAGTCCATGTTAGCTAGGGCTGCTATCAGTGGTTGCAGGTATAAATTAAAAAGTAGTGGAGATAGACCAGAGCCCTGAGGGACCCCACAGCAAAGCATCCCCTTGTCTGATATCCGCTCGCCCAATTGGATTCTTTGGGACCGGCCAGATAAAAATGATTTGAGCCATCGGTGGGCTAGGCCACTGATTCCCAAAGTTGTGAGTCTGGTTAGTAGTTTCGCATGGCTGACAGTATAGAACGCCGCTGATAAGTCCAATAAGATCAGGGCACTAGGTTTTTTACTGTCAGCCATGGTTCTGAGTTCATCGAGTACTGATAGCATGACCAATTCAGTACTGTGTTGGGATCTGAAACCTGCTTGGCGGACATGGAGAAGATGGTGGTCCTCCAGAAAGGGTGAGGTGTTTTAAGGACATGTTGCTCTAGGACTTTTGCGAGGAAAGGTAGTTGGGAGATGGGCCTATAGTTTTTAGGGTTGGCCGCATCCGCCCCCGACTTCTTCAGGAGGGGTATAACTCTAACTTCCTTTAAATTAGATGGTTGATACACAGCCTCCAAAGAGTGGTTAAGCAAAGCGATGATATGGTTTTCTAAGCCAGGGAGTGCCATTATGAAGAATCTGGGAGGGCAGGGGTCTGCGGGGGAACCTGTTTTGATCTGATTCATAAGTCGGGAGAGCGAGGCGGGGTCCAGTTTGGGTAAACTGGTAAGCCTTTTTTGAGCTGGGGGAGCTTTCTGAGGTGGGGGAGTGGAGCTATATTTAATCGAGATGCTGTCAATATCAGAAAGAATATCACTCACTTTCTGCAGGAAGAAGGCTTGGAAAGTGTTGCAGTCAAAGCAGTCATCTTCTGATTTCTGCTCTGATTTTTGGCTGAGTTCCTTCAGAATTCTGAAGGTCTCTTTCTGTTTGTTTGCAACTGTAGTGATTCTGACCTCATAATATTCAGCTTTGGTGGTAGAGATGTGTTTTTTGTATAAGTTGATTTGAGTCTTGTAGATTTCTCGCTCAGCTGGGTCATACGTTTTCCGCCAACATCTCTCTGTGAGGCGGAGCTCTGTCTTTAAGTCCCTTAATGATTGATTGTACCAGGGAGCCCCTTTCCCCTTATCTTTGATCCTTTCCCTTCTCTCTGGTGCTACGTGATCAGTGGCTGTATGTAGGCTGTTCATAAGGGTTTCACATTCCTGATCTAAAATAAATTTCCCTTTCCCGGCTTAGGGGGAAGAGGGGGGCACCTGAGGAGCCTGTCCACTAAAATTGTAGGTTCAATTGCTTTCCATTTTCGTGTCATTTTCCATTTGTGGGGGGGTTTGGGCAGGAGGTTGTCTGTCTGAATCCAGCAGCTAATAAGATGGTGATCAGACCACACACAGGGACTGATACCTATAAGACTAGACAGCGGTTGGGAAGTCCAGACGAGGTCTAGGGTATGACCTTTATTGTGGGTGGGGCCCACAACCATTTGACGGAGACCTAGTGTGTTCATAAATGTCTCCAGTTGGTGGGCGACAGGGTCTTTGGGTGTTTTGTCCCAGTGGTAGTTGAAGTCTCCAACAACAAGCAGGTTTTTATACCGAGTGCCAAGGTCAGAGATTATTTCGAGGAGGAGGTCATTAAAAAGAGGGGTTGGCCTTGGGGGACGATATACCGCCAACAGTGAGAGACAGTAATTAGTAAAGGAGATTTTTACCCCGAGGAGGTCAGCGTTGTCAATATTTTCTGCTAATATTTTTGTAATTTTTAGCTGTTTTTTGAGGAAAATGGCTACCCCCCCACCTGTAGTGTCTGCGCTACGGTTATGCCATAGGACATCGTAGTCTCCAGGTAGCGCAGAGATAATGTCAGGGGTGGATGTTTCCCCTAACCAAGTTTCCGCAAGTGCCAGGACGTCGAGGTCTCCGTCCTGGAGTAGTGTGAAGACTTCGAGGTGGTGTTTTTGGAGTGAGCGAGTGTTGAGGATCGCCACCTTCAATTTGGTCTGTTTATTAGCAGTTTTGTTTCCTTGGGGCACTGAGTTTCCTGGCCGTTGGATAGGAGTGCTATCTCCTCCCATCTTTTTTAAGATATTAGCCCGCCTAAGTGTGTTTAGTGTGTTACTATTTATTGTAGGACTATCTGAGTTTAGAGCATGTAGTTCTTTGACTGAGTAAGACCACCGTAGGCCAGAGTTCCTGGACCCTGGGCCGGGTTGGGTGCGGACGGGCACAGACGGGCTTTCCTTTGGCAAGCCTTTGGCGCGCCAGCGGCGCGCCTGCTGCGCGTACACTGAGGCATCTAGCTATGTAGGGTGCCAAGCGGAAAGCTACTCCGCCCCCTCTCTTCCGGAACTGCTGCGTGAGTGGTCTGCTGTCCGACAACCACCCCCTCCACTCAAACAGCCGCAGCTGCGGGGACCGAGGCGAGTAACGGCGGAGAAAGCAGTACAAACGAGGTAATAAGGTGGTTTCTTATTTTTAAAACTAGAGCGCTGACAAACACATATAATCACATACATTTTTAAAAGAAGTTTGTAGTAAAACACAGTCACAACTGCGAGCACGTGTGAGAACAGGCAGCCGCCTACTCACCGCAATCCTTTTACATGCACTCTGAAGCAGCCCGCTATGTAGGGTGCCAAGCGGAAAGCTACTCCGCCTCCTCTCTCCCGGAACTGCCCCTTGAGTGGTCTGCTGTCCGACAACCACGTCCTCCACTCAAACAGCCGCAGCTCCGGGGACCGAGGCGGGTAATGGCGGAGAAAGCAGAGCTAACGAGGTAATAATGTGGTTTCTTATTTTTAAAACTAGAGCGCTGACAAACATATATAATCAATACACCTAACAAGAAGTTCAAGGAGAGGAAACACTGAAGTTAGAAATACTTCTAACAATTTAAGAAAAGAAAAAACCTAAAGAAAAGAAATGAAAAAGTGGTGAAAGAGGCCTTTTAAAACAGAGTACTAGTATCAAAATCACATATTTATTATATCATATATCAACAGTTCCTAAAATAATTAAGTAACAAACAGATATGCTAAAGACAAAAAATGCTGGTATACAAAAAGGAAACATACACACCAGACAAGTGGCAAACAAAAACATTACATATTGGGATAAAGGAACAATATAAACATGAGTATTGTGTCCTTAATTCAAATTGGGCCACAGAGAAGCGTCGACAGCGTTTTGACCGGTATATTATTGTACGGTCATCTTCAGGACTTGGACTTTCTTCTTGAGCAATAATTATCTGTACAATAAGAGATTGCAATTAATTCCTTCTCTCAAATATACAATCATATCATGGTAGGCTTCTTCAGAAGAAAAGGGACTCTATAGAAACCACGTGAAAGTTTATAAAAGCGAAAGAAGAAAAAAGTAACCCAATACCAAACACCAAAGTGACTAAAAAGGTCCTCAAACAAGAATAAGTAAAAAAGGAAGGCAACATCACCTTCAGCTTAAAATAGGGGAAGACCAATCTTTAATTCAGGTCATCCAGGAATACTTTTAGTAGCTAAAAAGACAAACAAAGCAAGGGTTACACCTTGAACCATTGCAATGTGGAAAATCAAAATAGAACCCCAAGCTGTTCCACTTACCACATATAGCGAATACAGACACCCTTTGTTTAACTGGCTTCACAATGTCAAGGCAGTGGCCGCAAAATTTCAACCAACTGCTCGCCTCATTATTTGGCTCTTGAAAAAAGGGGAGAAGGAGAAGGTTGATGTTGTCATTTACGACATAAACCTAACCAAATTGTCGCTTTAAACATAAGACAAAGACTAATATTGTTAAAAGTAAGACATGTAGATACTGTGGGTTTCTCACTAATATTCAGGACAAACACATATAATCACATACATTTTTAAAAGAAGCTTTGTAGTAAAACACAGAGTCACAACTGCGAGCGCGTGTGAGCTGTGCTTTTTTTTCTCCCTCCTGAGGCGGAAGCCGGGAGGTTCTCTCCTATCACTTTACCTGTGTGTTTTAAACCTGCTTTTAAACTTGTTACCACCGCCGTATTTCGCTCGATTAACAGAGCGTTTTAGGGCCTCTTGATCTGTGGGACCTTTCCGCTTGATTAAAAGGCGGTTTCCTGGCATTTACCTCCGACGCTCCTTCCCGCTGCCTGGGCCCGCTCTCAGCTGAGTACTGACGCTGAGAGCGTGGTCCCGGGGAGTTGAAGCACAGACAGCGGCCATCTTGGGTGGGAGTAAGCGCTCTGCTGTACTCTAGCTTCTATATAAGGGGCTTCTTTGCTGTCTGCGCCCGTGTAAGCTGTGCATTTTTTTTCTCCCTCCTGAGGCGGAAGCCGGGAGGTTCTCTCCTATCACTTTACCTGTGTGTTTTAAACCTGCTTTTAAACTTGTTACCACCGCCGTATTTCGCTCGATTAACAGAGCGTTTTAGGGCCTCTTGATCTGTGGGACCTTTCCGCTTGATTAAAAGGCGGTTTCCTGGCATTTACCTCCGACGCTCCTTCCCGCTGCCTGGGCCTAGTCTCAGCTGAGTACTGACGCTGAGAGCGTGGTCCCGGGGAGTTGAAGCACAGACAGCGGCCATCTTGGGTGGGAGTAAGCGCTCTGCTGCGCTCTAGCTTCTATATAAGGGGCTTCTTTGCTGTCTGCGCCCGTGTAAGCAGTGCATTTTTTTCTCCCTCCTGAGGCGGAAGACGGGAGGTTCTCTCCTATCACTTTACCTGTGTGTTTTAAATCTGCTTTTAAACTTGTTACCACCGCCGTATTTCGCTCGATTAACAGAGCGTTTTAGGGCCTTTTGATCTGTGGGACCTTTCCGCTTGATTAAAAGGCGGTTTCCTGGCATTTACCTCCGACGCTCCTTCCCGCTGCCTGGGCCCGCTCTCAGCTGAGTACTGACGCTGAGAGGGTGGTCCCGGGGAGTTGAAGCACAGACAGCGGCCATCTTGGGTGGGAGTAAGTGCTCTGCTGCGCTCTAGCTTCTATAAAAGGGGATAGTCGTTCTCCGCGTAGCAGACGCGTCTTGCGGACGCACCGGACTAACGCCGGAGTCACGCCAGAGTCCAGCCCGTCTGCGCCCGTCAGCGTCCCGGAGGCTCCCGGTGCAACGGGTCGGGCGGTTCTATCTGTGATATCCACTTCAGCTGCCCTCATGATTCGATATACGTCAGCGGAGCTTCGGTCCCTGCAAAAGATTGCATGTTCCTGTCATAAAGTCTTCCCGGGTCGATTTAGGGGTAAGAGGAGTTGTCCAGGCTGCGGATGGTCGCCAGGCAATGCCCCGGTCACTATCTCTGACAGGGAGGCAGACCGCGTGAAGCATCTCTGTCTGCTCTTAAACACTCGATCATTGAGCACACATGCTTTGGATATTTACGATCTCCTGGTCTCGGAAAAGCCTCTATGCTTGATGCTGACAGAGACGTGGTTAGGGGAGTCTTCTAATCCCGATATTGCTACAGCAATTCCTCCTGATTATAACATCTTCAGGCAAGATAGACTGAAGGGGAGGGGCGTAGGGGTGGCACTGGTGGTGAATAATTGCGCCACTTGTTCCAATATTCCCATGGATACCATCACAGGCTGTGAATCCCTTGCCTTTTCTTTAGCAATATCACCCCATCAGTCTTTTAAAGGGCTTCTTGTTTATAGGCCCCCGGGATCGGTAGGCCCCTTCTTTGAAGATCTCCAGTCGGTAGTCTCCGCACTGGTATTGAGATCTGAGCACTGTGTGCTGGCCGGGGACTTCAATTTCCATATGGAGGATGGTTTGGACCCAGACACAATTAAAATGCTTGATGTCACGGCTCCTCTAGGCCTCTCTCCCTAGCTTTCTGGCTCAACGCATGAAAAGGCCATACCCTGGATCAGGTCTTTTCCACTACTTCTATAGAGATGCTGACTCCTCTGCCGGTGCTCTGGTCGGATCACAGGCTGGTCAAATTTCGTGTGTTTGGTACTATAAAACCATCCAGTACCGCCTCTCGGCAGCCATGTCAAGCGCCCAGGGCATACCACCGGGTGACCCCGGACATGCTGGCACAGGCATGTTTGGATCATCCCTGCCCTATGACAGGAGAACTAGAAAGGGATTTAGAGTCTTTGCAAGCTTTGCTAACGAAGAGGCTGGACGATCTTGCCCCTGTGACTGCCCCCCGTAAAACAGCTAAACGGGTTTCTGCCCCTTGGTTTACTGAAGCACTGGCGGCTTCGCAACAGCAGTGCAAGGTGGCAGAGAGGGCCTGGCGCTCACAGTATGATTCCACGGCCAAGCTTGCCAATAGGACGTCTGTTAAAGCCTACCATTGTGACATCCTCCTTGAAAAAAAAGGTTACTTTGCAAAAAGGATTGAGACTGCTTCTAACTCGAGCAAAGAGATCTTCACTGTTGTGAGGGAATTTACGGCCCCACGTACTACTGCGACCCAGGCAGCTCCTTCGGAGCCATGGGTAAGCGCCCTTGCCAATTTTTTTACTACGAAGATTAAATTGATCCAGGATTCTTTCCCCCTGAGGGTGGCTGGATTATCTCCCAGCACCATGGGTGGATCAAATTTAACAGCCTGTTCGGAGCTGGTTCTGGCGGACTTCCCACCACTCTCTGTTTCCTCATCTCTGGAACTTATGGCCAAACTTAAATCTGGATCGCCCCTTGACCCGTGCCCCGCCAAATTTATAGCGAAAGTGGCAGAAGTCATTAATCCGTTTGTGAACCCCATTCTTAATCTCTCCTTGAGTGGGGGGTGGTTCCGCAGGCCTGGAAGCAGGCGATGATCATTCCACTACTCAAGAAGCCCGGTTTAGACCCTGAGGCTTTTTCCAACTACAGGCCCATCTCTCTCCTGCCCGCTTTTGCTAAGATCTTGGAGAAGCATGTACATACCGTGCTCTCCAGCTTTTTAGAATCCTACAATTTGCTGCATTTCACCCAATCCGGCTTCCGTACCAACTTAAGCACCGAAACAGCGCTTTTGGAAGTGTCGGAGGCAATCAAGGAGGTTCTGGATTCAGGAGGCAAAGCTATGCTTGTGATGCTTGATTTGTCGGCGGCCTTCGACACCGTCCCCCATGAGGGTCTCCTCATCAGACTTCATGAGATCGGTCTGAGGGGGACGGTGCAAAGCTGGTTTAGATCTTTTTTGGCTGGCCGCCGACAAACGGTCTGGGCCCCCCCTTGCTCTGCCGTGATGCCACCACTGGGAGTCGGAGTCTCGCAGGGCTCAGTATTGAGCCCAACTCTTTTTAACATCTTCATGACCCCACTGGCGACACTGGTGGAGACGTTTGGGGCCCAGATCATTTCCTATGCCGATGATACCCAGCTCCTCTTTACGTGTGGGAAAGGAGCAGATTTTGATGGAGAGAGTATTCGTGGGTGCCTTGAGGCTGTTTTTAACTGGTTCCAGTTCAACAGCCTCAAGTGCAACTCGGATAAATCTGAGGTACTCTTCTTCAGCTGCCGGTTGGATCCTGAGTGGCAGGAATGGTGGCCTGCCAACATGTTTCCCCCAGCGGGCTCTTCCCAGTTAGCCAAGAATCTGGGGATCAAGATCGACAATGGTCTGACGCTGAGATCACAGATCTTGGGCCTTACAGGTACATGTTTTGGCCTCCTGAAGATGCTCCGCAAGTTTCTGCCGATGCTTCCGGAAGATCATAGGAAGATTACGGTCCAGGCCTTAATTGGCTCGAGATTGGACTACTCCAACGTCCTTTATCTCGGCCTGCCGGAGTATCTCTTGCAACGGCTGCAGGTGGTCCAGAACTCGGCAGCACGGGCCATTTTTGGCCTCCACAAGCGAGTCAGATCTTCCGGCCTCCTGCAGTCACTTCATTGGCTGTCTGTCCGGAAGCGGATAGTTTTTAAGGCCTTGACCTTGGCCCACAAGGCTCTTCATGCCACGGGAGCGAAATCTTTCCAGAAGAGGCTAGCCTTCTATCGCCCGACCCGTTCCCTCAGATCTGAGTCTCTTTTCCTGGCCGTGGTCCCTCGAGTAAAAAAGGCACGCATTGGGGGCCGGTCTTTCAGGCTGTTGGCGCCACAACTTTGGAACACTCTGCCTGTGGCGCTGCAGAGTATTTCCAATCTGTTGACCTTTAGGAAGGGCTTCAAAACCTGGCTCTATGCTCTTTAGATACTCTCTTTTTTTCTGATCTCCGTTTCTGATTATTTGTTGTGTTGTGTTTTCTACTACAGGTTTACATTAAAGCGCCGGGACACTCCTAGGAGTAGCCGTGCGCTATTTAAGATTTTTGTAACATTTGTAACATTTGTAGCCGCCTACTCACCGCAATCCTTTGTTACATTGTAACTTCAGACCAACCCATCGGCAGGAGGGCATATTTCAATAACAGTAAATATAAGTGGTTGTCGAAGCTTGCAGCGTATAAGGCGATATAACAATACCACACCCAGAGGGGCTCCCTGACCAATTTCTTTCATTAGAGATTCTAACATCCCACTGCCAGTGCAGCAATAATGTTGTACCAGTGCATGCAACAAATCATTGGCAGGCTGGACCACTCTGCCCCAATACTTTAAAGTGTCTGAATATAAACACCAAAGTACTAAAGTACTTTTTTGTAAGTGCACACCTTCCCTTTTTTTTTAAATAATTCAATTTTAGCTGTAACTGCAAATGAATGCATGCATAAACAGCGCCGTGACAGTCCCTTTTCACAGCATTTCTTAAAGATCCTTCCAACTTAGACACGATATCATGCAAATGCTCTCCCCTTTCCCCATGTTTATTTCGGAGGAATGTCTTCCTATTGCAGCAGTGCAGCAGCAAGGGGCACTAATGGTGCCCTTGTTGGATGAATATAAACACCAGCAGGGACTTAGTCTATGGACAGAAATGTGGGTGTTTCCTAACTGTCAATTTAATGTCCAAATAGGTGATAGAATGCACTCTTTATTTGTACATCATTGATTCTCAGTTGCGTAAAATACAAAATGTTTTACTTGTGCGTAGAGGCTCGGCGCGTGCCTTGCCCCAATTACACGCTTTTGTAAATCTATCAGGTGTGGAGCGCTGTTACGCCCCAGTCGCACAGCAATATCCATACATGTACAAAATACTCGGTCTCAATTTAGTAATCTATGTTTAACCATTTTATTCCGTTTCATCCAGTATTATTTCATAACTTTCACCATCCACATATAAGGTTGCATGCTTTTCCATTGCTTCTAATGCTAGAGATCTGCCCATCCAGGCCTTTTTCTAAATCATTTGTAGAAATGCATCATTCGTCCAAGGCAGCCTGTATCAACCCAATGCATTTCGGTATAATTAGCCCTTCTTCAGTATTAACTACAAATAAAAAAAAAAGACTATTACTTCTAATTTAACAGATGACCAGCTTCTAAATACACTAGCTTCGTGCTAGGGGATGTTAAGCAGATTATTGGCCCCAACTGATTTTGGACACCACCACCTGCATTTGCCCGTCACCAGCATGTGACTGCTTTTCAATGCCATGGGCAACTTTAAGGCATTGATTCCCAGGTACAGAACGGGAGCCAGAACCCATCCATGCCTCCGCTTGTCCCCTGAAGTGTTTGTAAATCACCTTAACAAGAGATTAGGATACATTTTTCTCCAACAGGAGCGGGCAAATTGGGTCTGACTGGAAGAGACGCCATTAAACTGCTGAAGAGTGCCAAGCCTCCCTCAGAACAGGTGTGCTCCTTTGATGGATGAACTGTAACAGTGTGTTATCCTGCTGCTCAGCTAGCATGACTGCCTGATGGAATGTTAGTGTTTGGATGTGTGCGTGTGTGAATCAGTTTTACCTCTCTGTATCTAATTTACCACCTCAATAAATCTACGTGGTAAACTACATGGCTTGCAGCGTCCTTACTTCAATACTACAAACAGTTCAATCTTGTCTTGAGTTACCCGGTAAACTTGGATAAGAGGCTGGAAAGAATGCTGCAGATCCCAGGCGAGGAGATGTCCAGTCATTTGAGACATGCAGTGACCTCATTCAGACAGACAAGCCATGAGAGGATAAACCTTATTTTGCTGTCTGCGGAAAGCTAGAAGGTGAAGGTGAGATCATCAAGTTACTCAACCGGATGTAAAGAGTCTCTGCATTCTATGACACTCCCCACATGCATCCTGGGATGGAGACGTTTCACTCTAACACAAGCACCTAAAATATGAGATGTGCACATGGGCTGGCTGCCTTAGTGATGGGGGGCATGGGAATGCTCGCACTTAAGAGCTATTCAATGTTTAGCCACAGACTAACCGGTGATTTTGACAACTGATATCTAGACTTTGAATAGAACTAAGTCAGGGATTTCACCAGTTGTTCGGCAAGTGGCAGACTGCTTTCCAGGGTCATACCTGAGAGATTTACAAGCCTCTTGGGACACATTTACACTGCTGTTGCGTCACTTTTATGACGCAGTGGCGTCTTAAACAATGCGCCACATTGCAACACATTTACAACGTGGCACATGTAGGGAGATGCGTTTCATTTTAAAGATGTGCGTCACATTATACCTGCGTTAGGTATAATGTATGCAGGGTGAACGTTCCGACGCAAGACAGCCTTGTAAAAGTGACTTCTACGACCCCACCGCGACAAAAGCTTATGCCTGCTTGAAGCAGACGTAAGGAGTGGCACAGCACAATAGGAATAGGCATTCCTAAGCATTGCTGGAGTTGCGTCGTGCTTGCGACACGACTCCACCAATGTGTGAGCTTTACGCCAACAGATGTGTATCGCGTCTGTCAATCCTTGCATTGTAAATGCGACGTATCCATGGTGGCGCAAGGTTTTTTTTTTGCATGACGCAAATAAACTGACGCATATCTGCTAAAGTGCACAGATGCGTCAGTTTCTTGTAACTCTGCCGCTGACTACTTAGGCCTTAGTCCCAGTGGAGCCCGAGGTCAAGCTGGTGTTTAGAGGGCAGTTCTTTCACTCCTTGACCATGAGACACCGATGCCGAGGAAGTGACTGATGCAGCCAGACTGCCCCTTTGGACTAACTGGGAAGTGCAAACTAGAGCAGATGTTAGGCGGACTTACGCCTTGGCCCACATCCAGGCTTGAAGAGATGCAGTCATCAGGAAAGCAGTTCAAACCTTGGTACCTTAGGGCAGTTGGTATCAGGGAATGTCAGAGCAATTTATTTTTCCAGTCACACGTGGAAAGCCCAAGGATTCCTTGCATATTTTTCAAAAAGTTGGTGAAGTTCCAATTTATTGTTTTATTTTTTTATGATTGTTTATGTGCAGGAAGGGACACTTTCCTGCACATAAATAATCATTTATGGCGATTTACTGTTTCTATCTGTGCTACACAATGCAGTACCCATAGAAACAGCAAAAACAAGGAGAAATGAATAATTTCTCCTTGTTTCGCCATGTTAACACCAGATATTTTTGGCCTTATTTTCGGTGCTGCCCCATATTTATGCCACCTTGTTTCCGGTCCAGGGAAGGCATGGCTTGGTAGTTCGGGCTAGACTGTTCCCATGAGGCACAGGGTCAGACTGATTTGCATATAGCCATGTCAGAACTGGGGTGGCAGAGTGGGCTAAAGAACGGTGATGGATCAAACCCAGATCTTTTGACTGGGTGTGAGTGTTTGATTGGTTCAGATGCTCCGTCCATCACCACCCCCTTTTGTACCGCTTTTGGCCGCCATAAGTGTGGCAAGGTATGCTCAGACGTGAGTCCCTTGCTCACTTTGCCACTGGATTCAAGCAAGCCGGGCTGAAGACGGCTGGAATGCCAGAAACAGGTCTTCGGAAGCTTGTTTTTGGTCCAGGGAAGGCATGGCTTGGCAGTTCGGGTTGGACTGTTCCCATGAGGCACTGGGTCAGACTGATTTGCTTCTAGCCATGTCTGAACTGGGGTGGCAGAGTGGGCTAAAGAACGGTGATGTATCAAACCCAGATCTTTTGACTGGGTGTGAGTGTTTGATTGGTTCAGATGCTCCGTCCATCACCACCCCCTTTTGTACCTTGTAAAAAGGGGGCAGCATCAAAAGAAATGGTGTGTTGCAGTGGAAGCCCACCGCAACACCCATTTCCTGCCTCTTACATACTAAGAGGCATATGTACAAGCCCCTATTGCCATGGGAATGCCACTTTTTCCGACGTTCATGTGGTGATAGGGGCTTCGCCTTATTTACAAGGCAGCATTAAGCCACTTAACATGGCTTAACGCTGCCTTGTATATAAGGCCCCGTTTCACGCTATGCTTAGAGTGAAAGGGGTGGGCAGTTGGTGTTATGGTGGACGTTCCACCGCAACACCCATTGATTTTTTACGATGCCCCCTATTTACAAGAGTGGCATAACCAGGAGACAGTGCCAAAATTAAGACCAGGGAAAACCTGGTCTTAACTTGGCGAAACCAGGAGAAATGCTTTATTTCTCGTCTTTTTTGTTTTTCCTTGTGTTCTGCCTTGTGCAGCACACCTTCAAAAAACAAAACACATTGAATTGTTTATATGTAGGAAGGTGTTCCCCTAAAAAATAGACATTTTGTAACTTCCATGTGTGCTGCATTAAGCAGCACACATAGAAGTGTCAAAACAACATTTTTAGATTTTTTATGTGCAGGAAGGGACACCTTCCTACACATAAACAATCTTCCCCTACATGCAGACATCCTTGCACTACGGTGCAAGAGTGTGCCTGCGTTGGTACTAAGCTGCTAAACTTAGCACCAGTGCAGGGGGAAACGTAAGGTAGGAATTCGGAGATGGGCACCAGATCGAGGGGACTCACAACAGATGGTCCCTCCACATCAGCAACCCTATATAAAGACCCGGAACCAGCAGTATTGGTGGTAGGGGCTCCCTCCCAATCGGCTGAAGTAGTTAACAATGACACACTTCCCATATTGAACCTTTACACAGCTAATTTGAGTCCAGATGAGTTATCTGTCCTTAGCCGTGGTCTCTCTTTTGTCCCCTATACTTGCCCGAATGTCTTCTAATTACACGAGGATTTGTTCTCCGTTTTTTGAAAAGTGAGACTCAAAAATGTTTTCCTTGACCGTCCTTTTGAACCAAATGATGACAACCGGTCACAGTGTAAACCCCATCCCAATTCACTCCAACGCTTGATATGGTGGGACCTGAGGTTAAGATATTTGAGCAAAATGTGATCAAAGAGTTTACCCATATTGTGAAACTCCCTTACTCTGTGTGCAGTAATCTGTCACATACTGAGACCAAAGCAATAAAAAACATTCAGGATAACAAGAACCTGATTGTGAAACCATGTGACAATGTTGGTGGGGATGGTCTTAATGGATCAGGCAGATTATAATGATAAGATGCTTCAAATGCTAGCTATCCCTGAACATTATAGGAGATCTCACCCGAGAAAACTGAGCAAATTGCGAACAACTATTGGGAAATAACAGAACAAGCTCTGGATTTGGGATATATCTGTGAAGAGGAATTTAATTCCCTTAATAAAACTTGCCCCAAGACCCCAGCCCTGTATGGGCTACCAAAGACACATAAGGATTCTATAAATCCCCGTATGCGCCCAATTATTTAAACTATCGGTTCAAGTACGGAACCGCTGTCCAAGTTCGTGGATGTATATCTGTGCCCTTCGACACAGACCTACGCCTCATACATCCGCAATACGGGTGACATTATTAGCAAGATTGAGGGCGCCTCATTCAATCAGGACGCTGAGATCCTTGTAACGCTTGACATTGAGGCTTTATATACGAATATCCCTCAATGTCAAGCGTTACAAGCGGTCGCTGCCCTGTTGCAGAGGTCGATGTGTGAAAGACCAGAGGGATTTATTCTTGAGGGCTTGGAGGTAGTACTCGGGAATAATAGCTTTGATTTTAATGGCACTACTTACCAACGGCTAAAAGGGACCAGCATGGGAGCATCTTGCGCTCCCAGCGTAGCCAATATTTACATGGGTCAGTGGGAAATGAACCATATCCTCAATGAGGTGTCTCCTTTTTTTGACCAGGTTGCTCTATGGAGGCGCTTCATTGATGATATCTTTTTTGGTTGGAAGGGAGATGATGCGTCACTACAGTAGTTTATCCTATGGTTAAATGCGAGTGACTTTAATTTGAAATTCACTTCGAACAGCAGTCCCCTTAGTGTGGAATTTCTTGACATTCTGATTTCAGGTGTTGGCAGCTTCCTGGAAGTTAGTCTTTTCAGTAAACCTACTGCCAAGAATACCATCCTTCAATACAGCAGCCACCACCCGACCTGTCAGAAGGACTCCATTCCCTTTGGAGAATTCCTGAGGGCACAGCGCAATTGTTCAAACATTACCAAGTTCCATAAACATGGTGATGCCCTGAGGACACGCCTTCTGGCTAGAGGGTATCCCCGGAGATTGGTACGACATGCGTAAAAACGAGCAAAGTATTACAACCGTGATGCTCTGTTGGAAGGCACATAACGTGAGCCCCAAGATCGGGTTGTATGTGTCGTTAACCACTCCGCCTTGATCTATAAAATTAAAAACATCATCCAAAGGAATTGGAGAATTCTAAACAGTGATGGGGATGTGACACCATTGGAGCAACCCTTAGGGGCTTACCGTAGAAATCAGATCTCTGTGTGACATTTTGGTCCACTCTAGACCTGTGGCTAAGAACTTCCGTCAGCCCAGCATTACAGGCTTGCCTATTATATCAGGTATGCTTCAACAAGAGGAGAGGTAGGGAGAGTTAGGCAACACTCTTATTCCCCGGGGTCCAGTTGAGGTTGAGGCAGGTACACTGAGGGTGCCGAGCGTCGAGGGCGGTGAGCCAATTACGTTCCCACCCCCCTCCTGTGACACATGGTGTACTTCCCTGACACCACAAAAGTTCAGAAATCATAAAGCTGGAAGCCTCCTAAACCAGGAGTAATTAGGAAGCAAATCTTACTTCTTATACATTTTTTGCACTTTTTCACCCCTTTTTTTGTTATTTTCACTTTCACGTCCCTAGGTAAGGGTGGGCCTTAGCACGTCCATACTGCCAGGGTTTAATACACCAATAAGTCCTGAAGAATGCCTGGTAACAATACACCGTTTCCTGGCTGAAACATGTCGACTGATTTGTAAGGAAACTACCACTCAAATAATTGTGGACTCTTTTCCAAATACATACATTTTAATAACCTGTCCTTAGTGATCAAAGAATACAATTATTTCTGATACACTACTGACTTTTTAAACCCTCACCACTCATTAGTTAAATTTACTTTGCACAACACGTCTGAATCTCACAATCCTGCTCCGCAGTAAATCTGGCATTGTAGCACACCAAAGAGGCACTCGGTCTCTTTGGTGGGGGCCGATGATGAAACATGTCATCACCAGGTGTTGAGTAAGGGCTTTCCTTAACGTCCTGAGTGAGGCCATAAACCCCTTTCTTAGCTGCTCCTGACTGTGGTCTGGTATAACCATTTGACACTCTTTTCTTGTTTATTATATCAGGTAACCACAAGCATGGATCGTGCCACGCCTGCAAAGCTGTTATTGTAGCAGACAAACTGAGTCATAATGGCCGCAATATTAGGTTACACAATCTCACTAATTACAGCAGCCAAAATATAGTGTATCTGCTCAGGTGCCCATGTGGGCTAATATACATTGGGGAGACTGCACGGGAATTTAGAGTACGCTTTAGCGAGCATAAATCAGCCATTCACACCAGGAAGTTGTCAGCTCTCTCTTGTCCAACACTGCTTGGATAATGACCACTCTGAAAGTGATATCAGATGGTGTCTTCTAGAAAAAATAAGAGGCAGAGCAGGATTTCCTATTGATGTGTTACGAAAAAGAAGGGAAACCTTCTGGATTTTCACCCTTAACAGCATAAAACAAGGGCTCAATGAAGATATTTAATGGCACGTGACCCAGCCCTGGTAATTTGCCTACTTATTTCCTTACCACTTTTCAGGATTAGTCATGTGAGCAGGTGCATTAGCCAGTCTCTCTTGGTCGTGTAACTACCCCGTAGTGAGGATTTCCCTATTGTGAAGCTACATGAGAGGTGTTAAGTATTGCGTTCTCCACCCATGTGCCTTTGCAGGAGAGCCCCTTAGTAGTTATTTATACCTTTGCTGGATTTCCCCTATGAAGTATTGTTGTTACTGTTACTGTTCAGCTATGTAGATCTTGTATATTTTGGAAACAATAATATTGTATGCTGAATCCCGTTCTAAGTAATTGAGTGTTGGAGTGGGTTCTTTTTGACACAGGCCATAATGGATTTGGGTATGTTAGGGAAGGTTATGTATTTCTTGCCTATGCGTGCTTTTTTAATATCCTTTTATCTTCTCATTTTGATCATATTTTATTATGGATTTAAGATTCTATCAACACTTCTTGTTGTTAATTGAGGTTGCCAGCTTCTAATTTGTGGGATCTCTTATATTCAACAAACACACTCTGTGCAATTTGGTGCAATTCTGGTGCAGTGCTGATTTGATATCTTTTGTATAGGGTCCTTTGAATACAGTTGGAGTCTTTGTTGTTTTCATTTCTTACCATTCTATTATGGCACCGATATGCCTGTATCCTTAGACCCTTATCAATTATAATGGGTGGTAGTCACGTCAAGAACTAGTTTGTTTTTCTACTTTCAATATGGAGCTGACAGGTCTTTTGAGCTTTAGTCCTTTCTTTATTTCTGCGCCTGTAAGCTCAGGTGTTAATCCTTCGCCTACTAAATGCACACGGTTCATGTATATTTATATCGGACTATCCGCCTTGTCATTCCTTGCTGAGGTCGCCGTGAAGATTAGACGTGCCGTGAGTTATGCCGGTCGCCTGCACAGCTAAAAGGTGAGGGAGCTTTTAACGGAAAGCACATAGGTTCGGCATTGATAGATATCAGGCCGGTGTGGTATTTTATAAGCGATAGTCTATTTCAGCACAGTTGGGATTTAAGGAAATCATCAGTAGCCGTATATGCAGCTCAATCATAGAGCTCTTTTGCTTTGCATTGAATTCTATTTTGTGCAATGCAAATTTTCCACAGTTTTAATGTAAAGAAAATCCTGATTTTATTAAAAAAGGCACGGAGGCTAATATTATGAATATCCTTTTATTACTGCCCAAACACAGCAGCAACAACATCAAAGAATTAGAATATCTGTAAAACATTCTAGAACTTAGAACATGTATAAAGCACCATGTCAAGCAGCCATCTTCCTCTTTTGTGACTGCGACAAAAAAATAATAAGTCCAATATATCCTACGTCTTCAATCCTCCTTAAACTTTACTTCCAACTTCTCTTCTTTTAACTCGAACCTTCTCTCCAACTTCTTCTCCAACTTTATCCTACAAAATAAACCCAAAACATTAATTACAGGGCGGGCACAGCGGAGGGATAATATTAGCCTTGGTGCCTTTTTTAATAAAATCATGATTTTCTTTACATTAAAACTTTGGAAAATCTGCTGTTCTTCCAAAACCTTACCCAAAACATTTTCCACAAGCTTAAATTAAAACTTTCTAAAAGTTGAATCACTTGACCAATCTGCAGCCTTCAAAATACCACTCAGACTGAATCCTTTCACAAACGCTTTACTAGCCATAGCTCCTCTAACTGAATGAGATCGAAAACATTGACATCCACCCCTGCTTAAACATCACACTCCTTATCCACCTTGCTAAAGTAGGAGTAGACACACCCTTATACGGATTAACATAAGAAATCAACAACTGCTTACAGTCCCCTTGCCTCAAACCAGAAGTCCTTTTTTTATATTCCTTCAGACATTTAACCACGCACAAAAAACTATCACCCTCCAAATATGGATAAAATATTGTTTTTGACATAGTCTTTGTCCTTCTCTTTAATTCAAAACATACTCCTTCGGTTGATAAAACCTAGAATTATCATCCAAAGCTCTTACATCTAACACCCTTCAAAAAAAAACCAGACATAAAAGCATCGTCATCTTCCACGTCAAAAATTTCAAATCCAAACCTGAATTTTCTCCCCAACTTTCAAGCTCTTTCAATACCAATGAAACATCCCAAAGGGAATCATATTTTGCTTTCAGTGGAATTACCACTTTAACACTCCTAACCAACCTCCTGACTAATACATGCTGTCCAACTGGAACTAAATCCACCATGACATGACCTGCCGATATTGTAGACCTACTCAAAATAACTGAATTATAAGCCAAACCATCACAAAAAAGACCTGACAAATAATTTACCACCTCTACCACAGGTGCTGAAATGAGATCCAAACCCCTCTTAACACACCAACCATTCCACTTTCTCCAAGCTGATCCATACACCCTAGACGTTCCCTTAGACCATGACTTTGACACAAGCTCCTCAGCCTCCTTTGATAACCCATGAATTTGCCAAATTCTCCTGAAATCAACCATGCCATCAACCTCAACTGCCCTGAAACCACAAGGTCGTGAACATTCCCCTGAACATCCATCAATATCTCCCTGCAATCCGGAAGAATTACAGGGTTCTCCACCAACAAATTCATCACATCTGGAAACCATACCTGAGCTTTCCAAAAAAGTGTTTTCAGGACCAACTCTATCTCCTCCCTTTTGACCTTTTTCAGAACTCTTTGAATCATTGAAAATGGGGGACACACATAACTTCTTCCTCCCTTCCAACTCGGAAGAAATGCATCCACTCCCCTCGCCTCTGGATCCGGTCTCCAGCTGTAAAACTCCTTCAACTGAGCGTTCAACCTGTCTGCAAACAGATCCACACTCAAAGGTCCCCACATCTTCTCCAGACTCAAAAATACTTCCCTCTTCAATCTCCAACTGCTCGCATCTCTCAGGTATCTTGAATACCAATCCGCTTCTACGTTGCTCAATCCTGGTATGTACTGAGCCTGTACCATAATCTCTCTTTCCAAAACAAAACTTCCAAAACTCCTTTGCAAGTTCCGCTAACCCTTTTGAACGTGGACCACCCATTTTGTTCACATAACAAACCGCTGACAGATTGTTCATCTTCAGAAGCACACAACACTGCATTCTGTCCTTCACAAAGCTCTTTATTGCAAAAGAACCCGCCAGCAACTCTAAACAATTTATGTGCATCAGTCCTTCCTCTTTTGACCATTGCCCCCCTGTTGCAATCTTTCCACATCTCGCTCCCCATCCGTACAGACTCGCATCCGATTCTATCTCCATCTCTGGCATCATCCCAAATATCGCTCGACCGTTCCAAGCTTCCAGACTCATCAACCACCACTCTAATTCCTCTTGAGATTCCTGATTCATCACAACCTTCTGTGAATATCTCACATATCTTCTCAAGTAATGTGCTTTTAACCTCTGTAACGCACGATGACGTAGGGGAGCAGGAAATATTGCCTGAATCGAAGAGGACAGTAGACCCAAAAGACGTGCTAACTGCCTCAAAGTGATCCAATCTGCCGACTTCACTCTCCGCACCTCTTTCCTGATCTTCCTCACCTTTTCCATAGGCAACTTCAACACACAATCCAATGTCTGTATCTGAAAACCTAAAAACTTCATCTCCTGCTTCGGATCAACACAAGATTTCCCTTTGTTCACAACAAACCCCAAATCCTCTATTACTTTCACTGCAAACTCCGTCTGTTCCTTTGCCAGCATTTTCCCTTCTGCCATTATCAAAATATTGTCCAGATAAACTATCAGATGAATTCCCCTGGACCTCAACCAGGCCGCAATTGGTCTCAACACTTTGGTGAAACACCACGGAGCTGACGTCAATCCGAAAGGGAGACTCTTGAACCTCCAGAGTCTACCCAAACACCTGAACTGAAGATAATCCCTTTGACTCTGACACATCGGAATTGTTAAATAAGCATCCTTTAGGTCCAGTCTTGTTAACCAGTCCCCCTTCCTCCACCAAATCTCTTAGCATATGTATCCCCTCCATTTTGAAATGGTTGTAAACAACCCAATTGTTCAACTCCTTTAAATTGATCACTGGTCTCATCTTTTTGTCTTTCTTCTCTACTAGAAATAAATTGCCTATGAAACAACCTGGCACCTCCTCCGCAAACTCTATTGCTCCTTTTCTTTCCAACTCTAACACCTCCTTTGTTACCAAGTTTTTCATCTCCTCTGAAAACCTCAACACCTTTGGTATCCTCTCTTGTACCGGAATACTGATGAAGTCTATCTTGTATCCAACCACAGTTTCCAAAACCCATGGATCTTGTGTTATTTCCTTCCATCTGGAAACAAACCGGGCTAGTCTTCCGCCCAATTTTATTTCCATATAAAAAGGGTCTTGTGAAGAACTTACCTGAAACTCCTCTTGGTCTCCTACCCAATCTCGCACCTCTTCCCCTCTGTCTTTGCGGAAAGAAACTTCCCTGATCGGTTCTCGAAAAACCATATCCCCCTCCATTGCCAAATCCATATCCTGAGCCATAACCTGCTCCATAGGGCCTGTTACCTCTCACAAAATTACCTCTGGTAACTCCAAAACCTCGGCCGGGGAACCGACCCCTTGTTCTCCCGGCCGAACCAAAAACACGTCTTATATCCTTTCGTGCTTTTTGTAACGAATTAAAAGTACCAACGTACTTTGCCATATCTTTTACAAAGTCGTCTCCGAACAGCAGCCCATCGCTCTGTTCACCCAATTCCTTGCCAGCCAAATCTGCAAGTTTTGATCAATCTTAAATAATATACTCTTCCTTCTCTCCAAACAAAGGGCTGCGTTTGCATTTCCAAGCAAACAAATAGAACGTTGCACCCACTGACGCATTTCACTTACGTCAACTCGAGTATTATTAGTATGTGCTTCTTCGCACAAATCAAAAAATTTTGTCAAGGGGCCTAAGATATCTAACATCCTATCCTGGCACCCTTTTAAACCTTTGTCCAAACCGCTTCTTGGATCTCTTCCTCCTTTATTAGTAATAAAGGTTAGCATCTTTTGATCCAACTCTGGAGTAAAAGCCACCTTACTATTAAGGGTTGGCTTCGGGCACTCCGACCTCAGCCTAGTTCTTATCTCTTTCGGCATTTCTCTTCTAATCCAATACCTAATGTACTTGGCAACGTGTTCTACAGGGGATCACTGTGGCAATAGAGGGTGCTGAATAAGTAAAGGATCGAACATTTGTTCTCCTTGAGGGTCTAAAAAATCCTCAAATTCCAATTTAATCTCTCCCTCATCTAACTTCCTCTTCTTCACCTGTACCTCTTCCACATCCGAATCCTCTAAACTTGAACTGCATGTAAGCTCTACATCCCCACTTGTAGAACTGGTATCACATGCCACAGTACTGTGCCCCTTTCTCTGCACCTTTATAGTACTCACTCTGGCCTTTATAGCCTTCTCCTTCTGTACTTTTTTTTCCTTTTCCTTTAAAGGTTTTCCTTTCACCACATTCCTCTTCTTTTCCTTCCTTTTTGAAACTTCACTAGAAGTACCTGCTACTATCTCCACCTCCTCTGTGGTATAAAAACCATCTTCTTCCCCAGACTTCTGTCTGTTCTCTCTTTCTTTCACTCTTTTCCCCATAGTGCTTTCTATTCTCTTCTCTATAGAAGCACTTAACTCTCCAAACATCTTCTCCATATAATTCTTCATTCTTTCTTCAACTCCTACCTCCTCATTCTCCATTCTTAAAATATCACCTTCAATTAACCTCCAACAGAAATAATTAATCTTCAAGAAATACTCCTTAAACCTCTTTCCTACACAAACTGCCCAAACAATTCGCCTCGCAAACTCCCTTGACTACCTCAAACCAAAACCGACGCTCCTCCACTGAATTCTCGAACTTCGTCTGACTGAAACTGACACCGTTCAGTCAGACGATAAAATTGCCCCAAAGCATGTCCGCCCATGTTTAAACTATCCAAATCACACGTTCCCCAATGTGCTAAAATGTCCGCCGCACGTTACGCTCGTAAGGCGGCTCATCTTCACCAAAAAACTCATGCCATTTCACTCGCACCTGTTAGTGCTCGAGACTGCCCCTTGTACTCGCGCCTGCTAGTGCTCGAGACTGACACTGAACCTGCGCTCGTAACGCTCGAGGCTGCCACTGCTCCTGTGCCTGTCAGCGCTCGAGAAATGTGATACGCAACTTTCTACACTCAACGGTAACGGTAACCCACAGTTAAAAAAGCTAATTTAGGAAAGAATAAATTAGCTTTTTTAACGCTAATCATCCAATTCTCATAATTTACATTTCCAACCTTAAATCATATTCGTTTTTCTTTATAAACCTCCATTTAAAATTAAGTTTCTTTATATAACCTCATTCAAAATATTAAATATGTTAACCAGGTTTTATCAAATTTAAATGAATCAATTAGTTAGACTCTGTTGTTGCCGTACGCCGTACCAGTGACCCCGTGACCCCGATGTTACTCTACGCAACGCGAAGAGTGCAAGGAGCGCAAGGAGAAGCAGCGGCTGGAGCGAACCACTGAACCGCGGGTCGAGCCAAGTGTAAATCCCCCACTGAGAGGGGCGCAAGTGCAAGGAGTGCCTGGACTAATAACATTTTAAGGAGGAGTTGAGAAGTTGAGAAGGGCACGGGTCACGAGCAAAGGTTCAAGGCACAACAGAGGTAAGTGGAAGTAAATGTCATATTAAAATTTAAGTTTATTTAAACTAAATTGTTTTAACTAGAAGCGCCTAAGGGAAGTGCTTAAAGACTAAAATGGCCCCACGGAAAAATAAAAGCACAGTAGGAGCAACAAGGAAAGCAAAGTCTAACAGCGAAAATAGACAAGAGGACCAAGAGAGCTTGACCTCACCGGGGGTCAAGGAAAAATCAAAACGTTCGCAAAGGACCAGAGAGAAAACCCCCAATGAAGCCCCACAGGGAGGAAGTAAGGGGAGCGTAGCGTCCCATACAATCAAAGAATTTGTGGGAAAGCACTTTAAAAAGTTTTTTTCACCGGCTAAAGCCTTGACTACCGAAGAAGAGGAGGATTCATGGAAAGGGGGCATGTCTTTGATCTTCGACGACTGTTTGGTAGACTCAATAGGTCTGGTTGACCATTTGGTGCAGTCTCTATTAATTCAAAAGGGGACAATAATGTCACCACGACTTTCTTCTTCCCCGCATTTACTACGACAGACGTCGGAGGAGGTAGTTAGCCTGGGCACAAGGCACAGTGATGAAAGATCCCCAAGCCCAGTTGGAAGTTTTGCTGGATCAGAAAAGCAGTTTTTTTCAAGAAGCAATGACCTTGTAGATCTGGATAAAAATGTTGACACAAATGGTGAAAAACAGCACTCAGAGATAAATTTGGAGACTTCAGACACTCCAGCATCTTCAATCTTGGAACTGATGATAATGGTGCAAAAATCATTACAAGGACTGTTAGAAGTAACAATGTTAAACCATGATGTTCTGAAAAGCCAAAAAATGCACCTGTCTAAACTTGAGGGGGAAGTACATGGTATTAGGGACCAAATGCCCTCAATGTTAAGACCCGTCGTAGATCCGGGGGTTACGGGTCAAGGGAGGGAAGGGGACAAGGAAGTTAGAATTATAAATCCCCTATCAGCAAGTCAAGTTGATATAGCCCACTTGAGGGAACAACAAGTCTATGTGTCAAGATGGCCAATGCTGGTAAAAAGAAGAGATGAGCATAGGAACTATGGCTTATCAAAAAGAGGAAAAGTGGCAAGAAGGAGAGGGAAAGAAAAGATGAGTAAAAGAGTGACTAAAAAATCATCAAGAAAGGTATGAGGTAACAGAAGCAGTAGGAAAAGATCCCAAGTCCCAGACTCATAAAAAGATTAAGGAATCCATACTAATTGGAACAAGCTCAGAAAACTGTGGCAGGAAGTTAGCAAATGAGGGAAGCAGTGGTAAGAAGCAAACGCACCAGGAAAAGGTGAAAAAAATACTAGACAGACGGCCAGTGAGCAAATGAGTACACCCGCCCGGAAGGTCCCAGCAAAAAAGAAGGTATATTGGGAAAGTAGCCCGGAGGAGGTCCGCAAAATTAACAATGAACAAAAACAGGGGAAAGTTAAGTTGGGAGAAGAGATGGATAAAGGAAATAAGTTGCTCTATTTTGAACAAGTGAAATTGGGAAGGGGTGGGAAAAAAGCAAAAAAGAGCACCCATCTAAATGGATCCCACCTCCTTAACATATTTGCGCACTGCCCAAATTTAAAAAGCATAGGCACAGAGGATCTGAGACAGGTGGGTTTTCAGGTAAATGGTGATGGTAAGGAAGTTACTAAGGTACAGTTTTATTCTGCCCTGGCCTTAACGGCAATAATAAATGCAGAGCAGGAGATCCAAAAAGAAGGGATTAGGCTAGTGCCCAAAGAAGAGCTAGTACAAGATCGGATGGTGCCTCAGCAGAGATCTTTCCTAAAGCACCATGCGGGGCTAGTTAAGAGACAAGTGAAGCTACCAGGAAGGGATAGGGAACAAGGGTGGGAAAACCTTAATATAGTGATAAATAATTCGGACCTAGTGGAGTCTTGGAAAAATTGTAGCAATATTGAAAGTCCGGCAGGCCCCTCACAAAGTTATAGGGAGGAATCTGTAATCTATGACCACTTAAATGATGTAGAATAGGTTAAGGGGCAGCCACGGAGCACATGTATGGTCTCTTGGAACATAAATGGGATGGGTACCCAAGTAAAACAGGAAGCTTTGAATGAACTCGTAAAAAAGTGTGAAATTATTTGTATACAAGAGACCTGGCTCTGTGGTGAACCCCCGGTTGTGGAAGGGTTTAAACAAATTTACCGTCCAGCAGAAAAATCTACTTCGGGCCGCCCAGCCAGTGGCTTGCTGACTTTGATCTCAACTTGTTTATTACGTACGGCCCTTCAGATACCCGTGACATCCAAGTAGCTCTTGGCTTGTAGAATTCAAACATCAATTATTGATAAAAAAATATGAAAATATATTGATTCTTAATGTGTATATACAGTGGAGTTCACGGAAAGAATATGGAGTCGAATTGTCATATTTTAAGAATGATATGGATACACTATGTGATAAGTATGGAAATGATTTGCTGTTGTTATTGGGAGATTTTAATCATAAACTAAACCTAAAATTATCAGATCAGGGGTATACAGAAATTCTAGAGGCATGTGAAGTAGAAAATAAAATACCACCTAATGCGGCCAACTTGGGCAATTTTTTGGCAACAAAAAGTTTATTTTGTCTAAATGGAAGGACAACTCAGGACTGCCCTGCAAAGAAAACTTTTAAATATGGGTCTCAAAATTGCCCGATAGATTATATTTTTATGTTGGCTTGGAATTTTGAGTTGGTAAAAGATTTTAGGATAGACCCCGCGGATTGCAGCGATCACAAAATGTTAAAATTAGAGCTTGTAAGTGCCCAACATATAGTATGCGATAGAGTTATGCCCCAAGAGATGGATTATCCTAAGCGGATAACCACTCGGTTAACAGAAAAATATATCGAGAGGCTAACTAGTCTGCAACATAAGGTGCAACTAGGTCACTTGTGCGGCCAAAATTTATGTTGGTACGTTGAGAAAATAACTCAAGTAGTGAAAAGCATAAGTGTAGAATTAAGGTATGATGAAAGCACCAATAAGAACAATGGAAGGGCACAAGCAAAGCAAGGATGTTGGTTTAACCAGGACTGCTTACTAAAGAAAAGAGAAGTTAGGAGAGAAGAACGTAGCCTACGGAAAAAATTCAAGAAATCGAGGGCGGATAACCTAGTAAAAATAAAAAGAGATTATATCGCCCTAATTCGCAATGCTAAAAGGTCCTATAAAGAAATGTGTTGGAGCAAGCTATTAGAAGCAATCGAAACCAAGAACACACGGCAGTTCTGGAAGCTAATCCAGTCAACAACGGGACTTTCGGTTGCTCCTATGTCTTGCGTAGTGGAAGAAGAGGCGTGGGCAGAATACATACAGCAATTATACGCCCCTGGGAGGGGGACTGGAAATGAGGTACCAGGGGATTGGAAAGGCCTAGTAGAGGACCTAAAACAAGAATGCTCAATAATAAATGTCCATAAGATAATAAGGACTCTGAATCTAACTAGAGCTGCAGGCCCAGATAATTTACCAGCACTGATACTAAACTCAAACCAGACCTGGTGGACAGAATTCTTTGCGAAAATGTTTGCCTTAATTTTAGACCAAGGGATTATGCCTCCAAACTGGAAGGGATCCATAATAAGACCACTACATAAGAAAGGGGATGTATATGCCCCGAAGAATTATAGGCTAATAAACCTATTGGATATAGGTGAAAAAAGTTTCTCTAAAATAATCCTTGGCAAGCTAAAAGTTTGGGTGGAACATAGGTCTATCGTCCCCGTCGAACAAGGTGGCTTCAAAGAAGGCCACTCGATGATAGATCATTGTTTTGAACTGTGGGCATTGGCTAGGAAATCAATGGAACAAAATGGCAAATTATTTTGCTGTTTCGTCGATTTCCGGGCGGCGTTCGATACAGTGGACATAGCCTCTGGGAAGTATTAGAAAATTATGGAATGCCACAGGGTATATTAAACATCTTAAAAGATTTACATAGTGGCAATTGGGCCCAGGTCATTAAAGACACAAAGGGCTCACTAACACATAAAATCCCAGTAAGTAACGGTTTGAGACAAGGGTGCGTTCTGGCACCCTTGCTTTTTTCAATCTTCTTGGCAGATCTTCCCGCTGCCTTGGAAGTTGAAAGAAGTGCGAGTCCACGTATAAATTGCAATAAAGTGTCATGCCTTTTATATGCCGATGACCTTGTGATCTTGGATCAAACCGAAATGGGCCTCCAAAGGAAATTAAATGTTTTTAAAGAATATTGTGATACAAAGTTTTTAACTGTAAATATGGAAAAAACTAAGATCCTATGCTTTGGAAAGAGGGTAAATAATTTTAATTGGTTTTTATGACAGGATAAGTTAGACGTAGTGGGTGAATATAAATATTTAGGCCTCTGGTTTAATAGCACACTAAAGTGGAATACCCAAGTGGAGGCACAAACGGCTAAGGCTTATTCCTCGGTCTGTGGTCTGAAAAAATGTAATAAAGATTACGGTGACATGTCACACAGACCGCTTCTAAAGGCATTTGAAGTGATGATCCCCCCACAAGAGCTTTATGGTGCAGAGGTGCTTTACCTGAGTGGTAAAAGAGGGTGGGACCGGGAAGAAGGTAACATTTTGAAAATGTTGTTGGCCTTACCAAATAGCTCCATGATTCAAGCTATCAGAATGGAGGTGGGATTGACATCATGGGATGTAAAGACTCAAACGTCCTTAATAAGATTTTGGAACCGACAGGAGTCTGGCGGTGAAGAGAAGGTTTCGATTTGGTGTAGAGAGGAAATTCAAGCGAGCGGCTTACGCTGGGCGCGAGATGTGAAGAAAACTCTCCAGACAGTAGCCACGCGCTTGAAATTGAGCCTCTCTCCACCACTGTGGAATATAGTCTGCACTAAAAAAATGCTTAGAGACAAAGGGCTTGAATTCTCCAGATCACAAGACATGGACTATCTGAGGTTAAAAAAATCGGTGAATTGGGTAAAGAATGAATGGGAAAAGGAGGTCCGGTTCCCAAATTTGGATTTACTGCCCAATAGATGGCTAAGACAGGAAATCTTGAAGGTTCGGGTGGGCCTAAATCCATGGAAGATTGAAAGAAAAATAAGAAAGGCCCTGATCCACCCAGACGGAACCTGTAAATGTGGCCTAGGAGTAAGAAATTATATTTTACATATACTGTTTGATTGTACATGGATTTTAGCAATTTGGAAAGCCTTTTTACGTCCAATTTTTTAAAAATATGAGGTGACCTCCCGTGCAGATGCCATTGACCTCCTTACAGAAATGACTTTTTTGGATATTACAATTGCGTTGGGGAAATTTCTGAAAGCAACAAGAGAATATATAACGGAGGTAACAAAGGAGGGCGGGAGAGATTAGAGATTAAAAAGTACAGTGTTTCCCAATTTTATATTATGGTTTCACAAGTGTTGTAAATGTGTAAAATGAATTGTGGTTTTAAATATCCTTTATCACTATGTGCAATCCATTGCTCTATGTATGGTTTATAGACTATTGTCTAAATAAACTTTGTTATCAACTCAACTCAATTAGTATTTAAACAGAAGACAAACAGAGTACTTATCTCTTGTTTGAGCAGCAACAAAAGAGGAAGATGGCTGCTTGAAATGGTGCTTTATACAATTTCTAAGTTCTAGAATGTTTTACAGATATTCTAATTCTTTGATGTTGTTGTTGCTGCTGTGTTTGGGCAGTAATAAAAGTATATGCATAATGTTGGCCTCCGGGCCTTTGACATAAAATGTGTAATAAGATGGGTATTTTGTTTTATTTTTCGCAGTGTAAACTTAGACAACTGGCAAAATTTGGAAGTAGGCGACACGTTGGAGCATTTGGGGGCGATCTAGGTAATAGTATACTGCAGTGATTATCCTGCAATAATTGTGACCTTACTACCCTTTGCTTAGTTTTAATAACTATGCTTTTACGATTGAGAATTGAGGTAGCTTGATGTAGACATCTGTATGATTTACTAGGTGTGTTCCTCTGTTGTTTTTGATGACATGATACAGACTCCATTAGGGTCTCTTTTTCTTTAGATTATGATTTGACCACTTATCTATTAATTCCTTAGATTCCTTGGACTACTTAGGCTTTCTTTGTGAATATTGATGCCCCACGCATGCAAATTTTTACACACTGATCGACGGTTGTTATATAGATTCCCTATGAAGACTTTTTCCAGGTCAGTGAGTCGAGTTTATTATTATAGCTTTTGTAGCCTTACAAAGGGGCGCGCTTGGTCAGATTATGAAAATTGTCTTCTCTCTTTTTTGTGTGGTTTTTGTAGGAGCAATATCCTTTGGAGTAGCTACTAAAAAGATCAAAACTACGAAACGGTCTTGAATTGTCTCAGGTGAGATGCTCACTCTCATATGCCTACTTCTTCTTCTTGTTTCTCTATTCAGATGGTAAAATTGGTTTAATGTGTATCTTGCCCCGCACAGGATTTTGAGAGTGGTGCTTGTTATCAACTGGTTCAGAGGAGTCTGACCTTCAGACTTATTACTCAGACTTATTACTTAGACACAGCAGTCTGTAGTGAAATATAGGACATGTGGAACTGTCCTTGTGGTAAGTATGCTCAGGGGATTGTTTTTTTGGGGTGTGGAGTGTGAAAGATGGATTTTATTTTAATTTCAATCTTTGGGTACACACAAGTATGCTTGGTGGTATTGTTGTTGGGTGTAATTACACTGGGTGTTTTCACATTGTTCTCCACTATAGCCCTAAGTAGGTAGGGGCCTAGTGGTTCGTCTTAAGTTGGCATGTTCATATTTTGTGAATTTCTGTGCATATAACGCCAAAGCAATAAATATTGCTCCTTCAACTGTGAAGGTGGTCCTTTGAATTGTAATTGTTCTTATATAGTCAGTGGGCATTCTGTTCTCATTTTTTTATACTTTGTATGTGGTATTTCTTTCCCAGGTGGAGTGGCCCTCGTTAGGGCACTATATCTGGCAGGTCCTGATGAAGGTGGCATCACATCTCTCAGCCACCGAAACGGTCGACCATTGTCTTGAGACCATCCTGCATTTTTGCAGTTCTAGTCTTTGGTCTTTCCAACTACGTTACTATTCTGTAGTTGTGTTCCCCAGATATGTTATGAATGTGATGGCTTGTCTGGGTGTGTGTGAGTAGGTTTGAATGGTTGTTGTGAAATTGTATTGATTTTCTATACCTGGGTTCATTATTTAGTTGCATTTATTGTGTTGTGTTGATTTATGTATTCAGAATGTATGTTGAATATGAAAATAAGTATTTAAACATATGTATAATTAATGAAAACATTTTTGATAAAAGAAATGAAATAAAAGAAATATATTTTTACTATTGTTGTTAGATTTTGTGTAAGTGGGTTAACTATTTGGTTGGGGTGCTCACTGTATACAGGTGGATTAAATCCATTGAGAAGAATTTACATCTTGAGGGAGATTATTTTGTTTTCTTTGTATACTTTTCTTCCCCTCTTCTCCCTGACCGTCAAATTGTCTTTCAGAGGGTGTCCCCCTTTTTTCTGCATTAGGAAATGCAAGGCTGCACCTTATCCTTGTAAATATGATGCAGTCTTGCGTTTCTGAAGTGGCGGAATGAGGCGTTAAGCCATGACCGCTAACGCCTCACCCCGCCACTTTTTTGTACATATGGCTCTTAGTGTAGCGTGAAAGGGGGCCTTATTTACTTGGCTTAACACCACTTTGTAAATAAGGCGAAGGCCTTATTGCCACCAGAGTGCCATAAAAAGTGGCGTTCTTGTGCAGATGAACCCTTGTACAATGCCCCGTTTTCAGCTGCATTATTTTTTGGCGCTAAACCATATCCACTAATTTTAGTGGATCAGGTTTAGTGTAAAAAAGCATGGGTGGTGTTTTGCGGTCCTTTGCGTTTTTTTTGGGTGCTTTCCATCGCAAAACAAATTTTGCATTGGAAAGTGACGCAGGAAAAAAAACATTTTGGTCACTGACCCTAAAGAAGAGCAAAATGCAGAGTTAAATGTTTGAGAATCTCCCCCCCCCCCCGAGGTGTCATAATTCAAACCTCCACTTCAAGGGCAGGGATTGTCTACTGAGAGGTAACAACAGCCACAGTCAGAGGACATTGCAATAAGGACAGTGACAGATGCTGCAGTTACACCGCGCCGCCGACAGGCGTCCTCTCAGGAGATGGCGCTCAAAGAGCTGCAGTTACACTGCGCCACCTACAGGTGTCCTTACCCGAGTTGGCGCCATGGTGAGTACCTGAGTCTAGCTAAATTTTGTACAGGAAAAGTACCCTTCCTGTACAAAATACTATGGCAAGCTACACCGAGCCGCCGACAGGTATCCTCTCAGGAGATGGCGCAGGATTGCTGCAGTTTCACCGAGCCGCCCACAGGTGTCCTCCCAGGAAATGACGCATGACGAAGATCTCAAAGCCTGAATAGAGAACACTTGCTCTCGCATGTGATTATGCCAGCGCGTAGAAACTAATCATGAAATTACCATCAGATGATGCTTTTATTGCGAGCACCAAATGATGTAGGGCCCGATTCACAGAATGAATTTAAGACTCAATCCTAACTTACTACTATTTTGGTATTCACAGAATGCACTTACTACTTTTGGTATTCACAGAAGTTAGGATTTTGTCTTAAGTTTGTCTTAAGACAAACTTAAGACAGATTTAAGACGGACTTAAGTTAGGAGTTTGTTTTACGTTTGTCTTAAATCTGTCTTAAGTCTGTCTTGAGTCTGTCTTAAGTCTGTCTTAAGTCTGTCTTAAGTTTGTCTTAAGACAAACTTAAGACAAAATCCTAACTTCTGTGAATACCAAAAGTAGTAAGTTCATTCTGTGAATGCCAAAAGTAGTAAGTGCATTCTGTTGATACCAAAATAGTAGTAAGTTTAGGATTGAGTCTTAAGTTCATTCTGTGAATTGGGCCCGTAGTTACCAACAACTAATAACGTCTAACTCTTTCTTTTCACTTTAAGACAGACCTTACTCAGATCCCCCAAAATGTTTATGCTTTTCGGATAAAAACAGAGCTTCAATTATAATTCACCTTCAAGTGAACAAAATAAATTAGTTGATGCACACTACGAGTAAAGCAAGTGTACTTGGTGATGTAGTGCCAGTTATTTCAGGTTTGGCAACAATTAGTGAAACATTTAAATGCACTTTAAAATTCTGTTTTGTAGTTTTGAAATAGTATTCTTTATGTGGCGTGATATACAGAAAAGAGGAAATGGTTAAAGGATTTTGAGTATGAAAATGTTTCTATCTCCCAGACTAGGCATCCTTAAAGAGTAGCTTGTGAGCTACTAGAACCTCTCCAGCTGCCTATAAGTAGCTCGCTTGTGTGCAGCCAACCTAAAATTATCAGCTTTCGTTTGGTTGAAGTAACATAAGTATGCCAAAATTGAAAATTGTGTAATCAATATGAAATTCTGCATATTTTCAAAACTCATAGGGGCATATTCTCAAGAACGAGGGATAACCGTTACAAAAGTAACTTATTGCAACTTTCAACATCGCAGTCTATCGCTGGAAAATTACACCCTGTTAACGAAGCATTCTCAACACGGCGGCCCCATGCGATAGTCCCCAGATAACACGTCAACTGACCGCATTAAAATCAACGCTACCCCGCAAAAATGCGAAACGTGAACGCAAAAAAACCTGTAATGAGGCCAATCGCGGTACAAAAAGCACCGAAAAACAGCAACAGGCCTGCAAATCTCACCCGTCTGGCGGGAAAATGCAACATAAAAAAAACAAAACAACACACCAGAAACAAACAAAAGCACATAGCAACATGGATGCACCCTGACTGAGCGCAGAGGCCAAAGCGAACCCCACAACCCCCACAGACCACCAGCAAGGAACAACGAGGACGGCCAAGGAAAAGAGGGAGAGGAAGACGGGGTGCAGTCCGCAGCAAAACCAGATCAGCGTCATGGAGGTGACAGAACACTATCAGCAATTGACCCACAAGTAGACCACTGGGAATGAAGTCGGAGTGTCGACAAGCCAATCGAGGAGGCAAAGACGCGCTGGCATGATGTGAGAAACTAAACCAGGCACAAACTCACTGCCAACAGGAAGGCAGCAACAGCAACAGAAGGTGGGAGTCCTGCACCACAGGAGGGATTGGAAGAAATGGTGCCCACAGTCAACAGTGTGGAGACGGTTCAAAGAGTAGGGAGTACGGACACAGCTCGAGAGGACCTGAAACAACATCAACAGGGTGAGTAACGACCCGGGATTGGGGGAACGGGGGAGATGGGCACAATGGCACACATGTAAAATGATGTGTAGCACACTGCACACCTACAATGACCCGGGATCAGGTCCCTGATCCTCGTGGCACACTCCAGCACACACACATTGCAGGAACACTACACCCACATTGACAACAATGTGCTACAATGCGCAAACCAGACACTGCAGAACAGAGGACACAACTGGCTCCGCACACGCGCAGAAACAGGCCCACTACATCTGAGAGATCTGAAAACTGTGAAGGGAAATGTACGCGTACAACCTCGCAACCTTCATGAAGTCCAAATGTACACGGTCCCGCATCCAAATCCTGCTCCTCCCAAACAGTCACATTGTACATTGTCCTACAGTCTGCATGTAAACAAGAAAAAAGCACCAACATACATGTCAACACAATGTCAACATGCATCCCCCTTCACATTGCACATTAGTGATGCAGGAGAGGGCCACCACACCTTCGACACCAACGCCCTACAACAGCCCATTGACATCCCACGCAACCCACCACCAGGACCAGGGCAGCCAAGCCACTTAGAGGAGAACACAGACCCTGCTACAGACCCCACAGCAGGAAGCACCAGCAAGCATGGCTGGCACACAACACTTCACCAACCCACACATGGCACCCAAATGCCAGGTGTCAGAATGCCAAAAGGAGGTGGCTGATCAGGTGTGGGTGAGGTCCGAACCCATGGAAGCCGAACTAAATCACATACGTGGGTGTCAAATATCCTTTAGGGACCACCTACATCCCACAAAGGAGACCCACACTGCCATAGTGACTCACGCAGATGCACATTTCCAGTACAGAACCATGCCCAGAGGCAAGCACATATCAGTCACACACACACACACGTTGGCTCTTTGCTCAGGCCACCCCCCTTACGAATTGAGTGGGTGACCACAAAGTTATATGGTCAAGGTCTAACCCTCTTCCTGCGGTGACATGTCTAGGCCCGCTGTACACAGCATAATGGAATGTGGTAGGGCCCAGTACCCTCATGCATACAATAAGACCACAGGGTCACAATCAGATATTATGTTGGACCTGCTACGGGCATGTGTGCCCGGCCCCATTATTGGCAGGGCCACATGTACCGTGACGCCTGTGCTGGATGTGTGTGGGGTGAGTGTAAGCCAGCCCGCACGGAGTGCTTGGTGCTGGCAACAACTTGAACAGTGAACACCAATAAAACAGAAACTGAAAACACCAGCAACTGCTGAGCAACATGGAGGGAGCCGGAGCAAGAGGGCACCCATCCGCGAGTTGCTGTGCACTGAGGTTGGGGCACTAGAGCTGAGAAGCACGCACATGTGATGAAAAAGTCTAGCATTGTGTCCATTCTGGAGATCCCTGATGCTGATGCAGTGGGGTGTGTTAGACCGGCATCATCTTCCTCATCAACAGCCCAGGTCTCCCACATTGCCTTAGGTGACATTGCCGCGCAACCTCTCCACAGCACTAAACTCAATCGGCACCGGTCCATGGGTTGCGGTGCACAGACTCAGTGGCACGTGGAGTGCCGAGCAGGGAATCAGGCAGATGATGGCATCCACGACAGGTGTGAGCAACTCCGTTAGTCTGTCAGGACCACTGTTTCAACTCTGGCAGATGGCGGTTGGAGGTGGTCCTGGCGAATGGTGGCGTGTGCCTCCTGCGGCGATGCCACGTCCGGACCGGTCTGGACTCGATTTGATGTGTGGGCCGCACTTGTGGCCGGAGGCTGAGGACATCGCAGGGCCACAGACACATGGCGTTGATGACCCAAGACCGTTGCCTCGGAGGCCATCCAATATCTCAGAAGAAGGTGTCCCGGACCTGACCAGCACAGAGTTAGTGGCCCCGGATGCACAGCACCCTGCTACGGGACGGTGACTTGTGGCCCACTGAGGTAGGGCCACGCGGACTGAGCGGGTCCTCGTCTAGGTCCAAGGGCAATGTCGGGTAGGGTTGCGGGGGACAGTGGAAGATGTGCTCCAGGGTATGATGCAGAGGTCTGATCTTATCCGGAACCAGCAAATGGGGGAATGGAAAGCGACACCCTCATTGCCACCACCAATTTGGTATCAGCTACATGAGGATGAAAAATACCCCCTAGACCATAGACTCAGAGGCCACCAAAGTTTGACCAGAGAGTGTCCATGGATGTCAGGGAACAGACTTAGCGGCAACGGGGCTGAGTGGGGATGCAGTCTGCGATGATACGGGTACACTGATATGAACTCCGCCATTGCTAAATCAGGACTCTGTGACCTACTGGACCACAGTGTAGGCCGGAGCCAGCGGTCAGCAGTGGCCCACAACCAAGTGTCGTTGGCTCGCGAAGCACAGAGTTAGTGACACCAGGCAGTTGTCGGTAGTGTACGATCACCTCCGTAATGATGATCCTTTTTCCCTCCTGACTGCAACGCCTCATCCTCTTACCCCTCTCCTTGTGTGCAATGATATGTACTCTGCCTTTGAATAATTGATGTCCAGTTCCAATTCTGTGACCTACTGGAGCACAGCGTAGGCCGCGGGCAGTAGTCTGCGTGGGCCCACATAAACATGTGGTTCTGATGCAATGCACAGAAACTATAGTGATATAAACTCAGGCATAATTAGTGTTCTCTGCCATGGTGTAATCAAGACTCAGTTCCAAATGTGTGACCTACTAGTCTGCTGTTTCTGCCGGTAGAGTACGTACACGAGAAAGGAGTCCTGCGTGCCTTGCTCGGGGAGGCCATGACAGTCGTAGCAGGTTGCCAGGGTCACGGCCATCTGGCTTGGAGCATGCACCGGCACGGGGTGGGCCTTCTTCGACATGCGCCGGTGTCAGCAAGTGGCGTGGGTGCGCAGGGGCGGGTAAGACAGGTTCGGTGACCAGCGTACCGGGGTGCAGGAGGCGCACAGGATAGCAGCCAGCCCCGCTCACGGCGACGGCGGAGACATCGGGCATTCCAGAAGAGCACCACACCCAGAGTTACATGCCTTTAATTCACACCCCTAGGCGAGGCTGGCGTACGCCGGGCCAGCCCACTCCGCTCACGCTTACAGGGGGAACATAGCAAGCTATATTTCCGCGATCTTCCCCACTGGCTGAGGTGACATGGTTGTGTCCACTGTTCACGACACTCCAAACACCAGTGGTGTATGTTGACATGGATATGTGTGTGGTCTGCATACTGCAGTCTGGCCATCACAGCCACGCCACACTTAGCATTGTGTACATTCTCATTCATCGGTCACTTGCCTCCTTTGCACATGCCTGGTTCTCACCTCTTCCGACATTCTGCTATTGTGTGGCTGAGGTGCCATGCCGTTCATGACTAATTTACATGGCTGGGCCACATTCCCACAGTGAGTTGTGCTGTCGTGTCTGGTGGGTGTGCATGTTGTATGTGAGCCTGTAACATGTGCATTTCCTGTGTTGTGAGTTGCATGATTTTGGAGCTGAAGTGTGTGGTGTGTGCATTTGGTATTGGCCAATAAGCAGTTCATTTCCGTGGGTGTGATGAAGCGAGGTGAAGAAACAAAATTTTGTATATCCCTCGTGAAATCATTTCCTCATAACTGTAACCTTTATTAATCGTGTAGTTTGTTATATTAACAAACATAGTATAGAATGCACACATAAATACACATGGGAATACTAATCTGCTTGCATGAGAAACTATAACTGACTAAATTAAGGATGTTGTCATGGTGTTTATTAATGCAATAGCTTCAAATTAATCAAAAGCGGTATAAATGTGCTTTCTGTTTATGTATTTTGTGGCAAAAACGTGAAGACAGGTGAGCATACCATGCATATGTGTTGCTAATTTGCTAGGTAACAACTAACAGGGAAAACCTTAGTATGGTGGGAGGTAAACAGAAGGGTTATATTTCAATAATTAAAAAATGTTTGTGTTTGTTTCTATGATAGTTCCCATTCTGGCTTGTAAGGCCTACTTAATAATTAAGGTTTTCGATTACTGTGACAGTGAAAGATACTGCGCATGTGCGGCCAAAGCCGAGAGCCGAGACTTAATGTAAACTGCCTGTGCCTGAGCGAGAGCGGTTCAAGGCCAGCATGCTCTGAAAGGCCAGATGACTGCCAACAAAATGGACGTTTGAGTTATAGATCGTGAGAAAGGAACTCGTTATTACCAGTTAAGGATGTGACTAGGCCAAAAACTCTTTTAGAACAAAGAACTCTTTAATTTCAGCTGGTGCTACATAAAATGAATATTAGAATGGTGAGGTGATGCTCATCCACCCTCAAATTGTCCAATCAGAACTTGAGTTTGTTCTGACAGTTACTTTTGTAGATAGATAAAGTTAGTGAAATAGGGTATAAAAAGACGTGACTCTTCTTAAGAAAAAACTATTTTTTCGATTTCCTCCTGAGATGCTGCCGGAATGCTGATTTTCCTGGGATGTAAGACTTTGAATTAATGTATGTTTTATTTTGAATGAAAATTGAATCTTTAGTTGAGGCTATTAGTTAGGGAAATTAGAAGAATGAATTTTAGGGAACTATCTGTCTTTTGCTAATATTTGTGTCCTATAATCTAAATAATAATGTCTATTTCTGAATCTTTGAAATAAATGAATATAACTGTTTGAAATAAAACTTTTCCTCTTTGAAAGTTAATTTTGAATAAAGAAATAAATAAAGCAAATTAAGCTGGTCTTGTATTTTCCTTAGCCTAATTTTTTACCAGCAGATCTATTGACCATAATGGTGGTATGTCTGAATAAAATGTCTTGTTAATAAAAACCATGGTAAAACACATTTAAACTTCAGGTGTAAACAGTATAAATATTTAGTTTTGATTTAGACACTCCACTATGATACAGCAGCTCTCCTTTGAATTTCACTGATCCATGAAGTAGGATGAAAGTGTTTTGTTAGTAACTCGCAGTGTTATGGGCCCCACTGATGAGTAATGTATGATTTGGAGCTTCAGGGAAAGGTGAAATGGTTTTATAAATTATTTCCGGAGTAGCGCTGCAACAGTAATTTACTTGGTAGCTGAGCATTGGTTGCTATAGAATTAGCTAAGATTATGTATAAAGTGATATATAAGGGTTTTGATGTACAGTCTTGCGACTAACATCTGTTGAGTTTGTATTATGTTATATGTTGTCTGGAAAAGGCTTCCGAGGACTGCGAGAAGCTAGTCACTCTCTCTCCAGGCAGAGGAAGTGTGGCAAGTGAAGTCGCACAGTGCATTAGTCTGTTTCAAAAGATAGTATCGTCGTATACTACAGTGGTATTTGCGCATATCACAAGTTTAGGGACCTTTACGTGTGAAAGGATAAATGTATAGCGAGGACAGTCTATAAAATCTTAGCCTTCAGGTACAGGGATAATTGTGTATCCTGTTTTAAAACGTACTGCTGGGAGAGTAATAGAGCTTAACCCGAGCTTGAGAGAAGGGTAAGGTAGAGGAAGTGGTACTACTTTATAGACAAATCTAAAATTCTGTGGTTGAGAAGAGGTAAGCGCTGTCTACTGAAAATACAGAATACTTGTGTGATTGAAAAAACTATCACTTTTGTTTAGCGAAGCAGACAAATGGAATTGTTTTGTGTAAGTTACTAACCGATTCAGTTGCATATCTTGTAATTATGGCTTCTCGATAAACCTTCTAAAGGAGGGGTCAGTCGAAGCTGCAGAAGCCGGAGCAGGAGTTGATGTCAAAAGTGTCGTGCAGGGATTGGTCCTCGTGACCAAGACAGAGTAAGGGTTGAATAGTGCATCAGTAAAAGCAGCGAGACTATTGGTTAAACACTAAGAGGACGTATCTTGTTCAAATTGGTACGCTAGTGTAAACCGCGCTGTGATAGGTTGGTGTTACGAAACAGCAACAGAGGAGTACGCGATCTTTTGAAAGACAGGGAATTTACAGAAAAATTGATTATTATTTCAGAGAAGAAAAGGAGAAACCTTCATGGCTTAAGAAATTGAAGAATATGTACAAAAAGGACAAGGCGATAGTAACAAGAGATGGAAATCGACTTCCTCGGCCAAAAACGCCTGCTTCCTATATGTTGTCAAAATATGGTTACCATACATGTGTTTGGCTAGAGCATTGGGCTAGGTATACCAGAAATGATGGTGCGTTAGCTTTTCCAGAAGAAGGATCTTTTAATTTGGCAGTTTTGTGAAATCTGAGAGACAGGATGATGAAGCTTGAACCAAGACCTAGACCGACACAAGTTGAAGCCCTAGTTGAATGGGAAGATGAGATGCATGAAATGGAACGAGAGAGGTCGGAAAGTCATCTCAGACCAAGAAGTAGATTGCGCGGATTATGGGGAGAGACATATGAGAGTAGAATGCGTAGATGGAGAAATGCTGATATGTGTGATGGATTGTATCCAGTAAGATTAGTGGATGAAAACGAAGGATGGAAATGTACAGAGAAGAAGAATAATGTGGAAACAAGAAAGGAAAGTTATGGTGATAGTGAATCAGAGGATGCTGTGCTGGAAGAAATATTTAATAGGAGACCGCCACTATATCAACCGGGTTCTTTATTGACCACACCTAATGCTCCACCAGTAGAAAATAGAATTACAGAAATCCCAAGACAATTTTCAAATTTGAGAGATGTACCAGGAAGAGTAGAAATGAGATATAATCCAAATGCCCCAATGAAAGAAACAAGACTTACCGGTACTCCTAAGCAAGATAATGAAAGAAAAAGTGTAACTAGAGTAGAAAACCGAGTTGAAGAACACCCAAATACTTCTGAATATATAAAATCTACAATTGAATTGACGGAAAAGATACAAGAGCTTACCAAAAACATAGAAGCAGTAACAGTCCCAGTAACGATAGGACCCGTAATTCCAGTGTTTGAAAACCAAAGAATAAAAGAGCCAAGTTTGACAATCCAGTTACAACAAAATTTGCAAAAGGTAAAAGAAAATATTTATCCAGATTTGTCAGAAATTAGGCGAACAAATAATGTAAATCTGCCTGACTTAACTTTTAATCAGAGTTTACCCTATAAGTATGCAACCGGAGCAGAATCTGATTCTGCTACTCCTGAAAAGAGCATAGAGAAAATAGATTTAACACCCTCGGACCCTCGGAACAAGAATTAAGTGATTGGCTTAAAACTTTGAAATTAAAAGAACATGAACCTAAAATATTAGATGTGGCAAGATTAAAAGTCGATATGGAAGAATTAATTATTGGAACAATTGGAACGGATAGATTAAAAACGTACCAAGACGATGAAATCATGTTCATGTGTAAAAGTATAACATGGAAAACGAAGTCTATACATGATCAATTAGAAGGTTTAGCAAGTGAGTTTGAAGTAGAGTTCACAAAGAATAAAACATTGCAGAAATCCTACAGAGTAGACTTTTCAGAAAAAGACATTGAAAATATGAATACCACAGGAAGATTGACACAGATAAAAGAGTTAATTGTGTTGCTAAGAAAATGAGGAGATGTGAATAAGTGGAGAATAAAATGGGCAAAGAAAAAGGAAGAGGCCAGTGATAAATCTACATTAGCATTCCCTGTGAGAGAAAAGGAGACAGTAGCAAATGAATTTCCTATGAGGGAAATACCGGGAGGAGGATATGTACATGTTCCTTGGAGTAGACAGGATATATTATCATTTACAAATGATTTCCCCAGATTGAGAGAAAAACCAGTAGAATGAAATCCACAGGTGGATAGATTTGTGAAAGTTTCAAAAGTACTATGGGTTGATTTGGATGGATTATTTGACATAGTTGTACCAGCAGATTTGTGGACTGAGTGCAAGATAACTGTAAATTGGCCAAGGGAGGAATATCCACGAGACAAAGTAACAGGTGCTCCCTCGCCTGAAGTAATGCGCAAGTATGAACAAGTAATAGTGTTTTTGAAGAATAAAATTCCACCAAAAGAAACAGATTGGGTTAAAATAGACAGAACTATACAGGAATCGAAATAATCTGTGCATGCATTTTATGAAAGACTGTTGTTGGTGTTTAAACAATACAGTGGATATGAAGAACTGAGTGAAAAAGACATGAGTCATTTTCTGTATCGATTTGTATTTGGTTTAAGACCAGAAATTGGAGACATAATTAGACATAGTCTGATAGGATGGCAATCGAGTACAGTAGATGAGGTGTTGAAACAAGCTAAATATTGTAGTGATGAAATTGAAGCTAAACAAAAGAAGCTGAAGGAAAAAGCTATGTGGGCACAATTGAAGGTTGCAGAACACCAAGTACCACAGTTGGAGAATAAAAATATCGACACAAGCCAAGGAAAAGTGAAAGGAAATTTTAATAAAACAAAATTAGTAGGAAATATAGAAGAGCTCAAGAAAAAGTTCCCTTGTCATGATTGCGGCAGAATAGAGCATTGGAGAAAAGAGTGTAAGTGTCCACCAAGAGTTAATCCTGAAAATACATAATTGAATCTGCAGGTGCAGAATGTGATAATTCAACAGCCATCGCAACAGCAGCAGATAGTTACTCAGCAAAATCAGGTGCCACAACTGCCACTTCCATACAGTGTAAATCTGCAGAGATACAATGCAGAGACATGATTCAGCGGAGGTGAGCAGGTAAACCGATCGCCCAGAATGAATGTGAGTCCCCAGTATTGGTTACAAGAGGAAGGCGGGAGTGAGTCGATGAAAGCTTCTGACGGTGCCTGAGAGAGGGAGAAGAGTGTGTGCTTGGAGCCACACTTGAGGTAGATCAGTCTGGTCCATTTGTGAATGGAAAGGTGAATGATGTAGAAATAACTTTCCTAGTGGACACTGGTGCTACCCGTTCTACTATTACCAAAATCTTCCTCTCTCGGGAGAACACATCCAAGTTGTAGGTGTAGCTAATAGAAAGATTAAAACATCCTTAACACAACCAGTTGAAGTAGAAATTGGAAATTTCAAAGACATGCAACGGTATGTGGTGTGTGATAGTATTCCCGTAAACTTGTTAGGCCAAGACATTTTGTGTAAAATGAACTCTGCCATATATTGTTCACCGGATGGCATAGAACTGCAAACCCCAGATGAAGATAGTTTGTATAAAATGACCATGCTAATGATTGAGGCAGAGAAAAGTAAGTTGTTTCCTGTGTTTGATCGAGAAAAGATACCTGATGAATTGAAAAAGGTAGTGAAAGAGAAGTTGTGGGATTTCACAGGAGAAGATTTTGGATTAATGAAAGACGTAGATCCTGTAAAAATAATTAAATGCACAAAGCCTCTGACACCATAGATCACGCAAGTTATTCTCATATCACGTCCTATTTATTGACAGTGAATGCTCTTGTGTTTTAGCACATTATTTAAAGGTTCAAATAGGTACACATTGGGTGTGAACAGCTCAATTTTGATTATCTCCTTACATCAGAAAATACATTCAATAACGACAAAAAATAACTTTCTGGCTGTTAAATTTGATCAACGTGAGACAAACACAAAAATACAAATAAGTGGGAACACTTAATAAATTCAATTATAGACAATCCACACATAAAATGAAAAAGTGAATTCATATATCTACAATATCTTATGTACAGATGCTACGGTTGGGTCCTACTGTAAATCTCAGGGAGATTATATTGCTGTCCCGGGGGGATATTTCTAATTAGTCCCTCAAGCGGGAAAGTTAATTGTCCTGTGATATGCCAGGGAAGGTCATATATTCAAGGAGTTCTTTGAAGCCTAGGAGTGAGATACGTCTCTCACTATATGTCCCGATAGTTTAATTGGATCATATGGCATATGTTCCTCTTGGCAACAATGGTGAGCCTACGCGTTTCGACCTTACAGAAAATCTTGACAGGAAAGAAACTTTGGGAAGGTCTTCATCAGGGCTCTTAGTAGGTGATGTGGAGCGTCATGTTGCACCCAAGGGTGATGAAAGTCAGTGCTGCATTCAAAAGCTAAAGTTAGCTTGCAGGAGACGTGAAGAAGGTTCCTCACACTGTGGTAGATCCTGCAAAAGTCTCTATAAAAGAAGGTGCGAGTTACCCAAACATTCCTCAAAATAAAATGACAGCAGAAATAATTGAAGGAATAACTCCAGTAATAAACAAAATGATTGATCAAGGCATTCTGCGAGAGATAGAAAGTAGTCCTTGTAATTCACCGATAATGGGATTGAAAAAGCCAAATGGAACCTTTAGAATTGTACAGGATTTGAGGAAAATTAATAAAATCGTTGTCCCATGTTGTCCAATTGTACTAAATCCAGTAGTGTTTTTATATCAAATTCCGCATGATGATGAATGGTACACTGTAATTGATCTGTGCAATGCGTTCCTTACTGTTCCGTTGCACCCAGAAAGCCAGCCAATATTTGAGTTCCGGTTCGGAGATCGTATTTTGGCATGGTGCCGAATTCCTCAAGGGTATACAGAGAGTCTATCTATCTTTAATCAGTTGCTAAAGAAATCATTAGAAAGTTTGAACATGCCTGGAGAGTCTTTATTGGTTCAGTACATTGACGATCTCCTAGTGGCATCAAAGACAAAAGATGCATGTATAACAGATACTGTTGCATTGCTGAATCATTTGGCAGAGGAAGGACATAAAGTATCCCCATCAAAATTACAATTTTGTCACAAAGAAGTGCAATACCTAAGTCATAAGATTGCCAAAGGAATCAGACAAGTCACTGCAGAAAGAATTAAGATGATACAAGGAATGCAGCCACCAAAAACTCAAAGATAAGTAAGAATGTTTCTGGGAACGGTAGGTTACTGTAGACAATGGATTAGTGGATTTTCACTGATAGCGAAACCATTACAGAGATTAACTAGAGCAGACATCAGAGACCCTATAGTACTTACCAAGACTGAAATGGAAGCATTTAAACAGCTAAAAACGAGCTTATGTGAAGCACCAGCTTTAGGGATGCCTGACTATGAAAAAGAGTTTGAACTGTATTGCAGTGAACAAGAAGGATGTGCATTGTGAGTACTAATGCAAAGACATGGGAAAATGTGATAGCCAATTGCATATTTCTCACCTCTTTTGGACCCTATTGCAAAAGCGTTACCAGGTTGTCTGAAAGCAGTGGCAGCTACAAGCGTAAGTCTAGAACAAAGTGAAGGAATAGTGATGGGATTTCCTGTGAGGGTATACGTACCCCATTCTGTAGAGATTCTCCTCACTAGGACAAAGACCCAGTACCTCACTAACAATAGAATGACCAAATATGAGAAGGTAATTCTGGGAGCAGAAAATGTGACACTCTCTAGATTTGTTAATATCAATCCCTCTTCGTTATTGCCTGATACCATGGAAACTGAAGTAAGAAATGAGGTTGATCATAAATGTCTAGATGTTCTTGAATAATACACCAAACCAAGACCTGATATCAGAGATGAGCCATTGCCTGAATCAAATTACGTAATGTTTGTTGATGGTTCGTGCCTGAGAACAAATGAAGGTATTTTGAGTGCTGCATATGCAGTTTGTACAGTGGCAGATGTCCTGGAAGCATCTTGTCTGAAAGGAATTCTTTCTGCCCAAATAGCAGAATTGATTGCTTTGATTCAAGCATGTGAACTGGGAAAGGAAATTAAGGTTATCATAGTGACTGCCAGTCAGTATGGATTTGGGGTTGTCCATGATTACGGACAACTGTGGCCCCAAAGAGGTTATTTAACTTCTGCCGGATCCCCCATACGTAATGCAGAGTTCGTGAAGATGTTAATTGATGCCATACAATTGCCTGATAAAATAGCAGTTGTTAAATGCGCTGCCCATAAAAAGGGGGATGATTATATCACCTGAGGTAACAGGTATGTAGACTCAATTTCAAAAGATTGTGCCAGAAATCTTGCATCCATAAATCGGGACAGAAATAAAGAACATGTTTCAGGTCCTCTAATGTTAACAACTGTAGTTGAGACTTGGCAGGAAGTCAGGCAGATGAAGGAAGAAGCTAGTGAGGAAGAGAGAAATGTCTGGTTAAAAGCAGGATGTAGACAAAGAGAAGAAGATGAAATTTGGGTTTACAAAGATGAAAGACCAGTAATGCCCGATGGCATGATCTCAAATATGGCCCGAATGTACCATGGTCAAGCTCATGTTGGAAGGGATGCCATGCTTCGCCTATTCAGACAGACGTGTTATAACCCTAAGTTCAGAATGATTGCTGAGAGCCTGTGCAAGAGATGCCTTATTTGCCAGCAGTTTAATCCAAACAGAAAAACGATTGTGAGTTTGGGAACCATAGGATGGGAGGGAGGTCCATTCACACAAATGCAGTTGGATTTAATAGAACTTCCACCTTGCTATAGGCTTAGGTATGTTTTGGTGATAATATGTCTGTTCTCTCAGTGGGTGGAGGCTTTCCCCACGAGGAGAAATGATGGATTACCTGTTGCAAAATTGCTTTTGCCTGAAATCATACCAAGGTATGGATTTCCAGTAACGATCTAAACTGATCGTGGAACGCACTTTCAAAATGGAAAGGGGCGACCACTCGGTCCCCCCGAACGTATGGTGGAGTACCCCGATCCCCCCGGGAAGCCATTTTGGGCAGGAGGCGAGTCTCGGCTGGTATGCCCGAAGAGGCGTAGCCGGGGCGCGCCTTTTCCCGCCCAAGAGTGGGTTGTCCTAGACACCGAAGCCGCTAGCCACGCCCCGGAGGCGGATTGGAGGTGGGTCCACGCCCGCCCGAAGAAGGATAAAAGGAGCGACAAGCCAAGAAAGCATCCTCTTGTTCCTGTGCTCTGAAGCTGCACCTCCCCGTTGCACGTGAGCTCGAGACGGAACGAAGAGCCAATTTTGAAGGATTTAATTTTGTCTTTCAGAAAATCAGCGTTGGACGATGCCGGGCAAGAAGGTCGGAAAGCGGGTCGGTACTGATCAGATGCTCCGCATGCTGGTGAAAGACATGGCCGAGATGAAGAAACAGATGGCGGCAATGAATCGTGTGGGGGGACCCAAGTGAGTCGTCGGACCAGCATTGCCGGGAGTAGTCCCTAACGGGAGAGGTAGAAGGGCCAAGAAGGGAGCGTCAGGGGGGGAGGCCCCAGTTCCCGAGGCGCCGCCTGCGCACCCAGATATACCGACTGAGGCCCCGGTCCCGGTCCCGAACGAGGGGCAACCAATTCCGGTTGTAGTCACCCCCGTGAACGGGGAGGATATGCCTCCCGAGCTGGCAGCACAGTTGGCAGCGTGGTTGGGGAAAGATAGCGAGGGGGCCACGGCTGATGATGCCAGAGCAGTGATGAAGCAGTTGCGGCAATCGAGTGATGCTGCGAAGGCACCATGTCCTCTTGTTCCCCCGCAGGCTCCCGTGGAACAACCAGTAGCGGCCGTGAGTTCGGCAGCAACTACGGTCACAGCTACCGGTTCAGGTAAGCAGCTATTGCCGATGGCGGGGGAGGGGTCGGTACCCTCAAGAAGGGAAAAAGTGGCTCAGCATATCCCGATGGAAGTCAAAGAGAGGATATGGGCTGATAAATATGTTAACATGTTTTTTTTACTAACTGATCATTATGAGATTGAGCTTGTAAAAATTCAAAAGGAGTTTCTGCACCCTAGTGTTTGGCGCGCTAAAATGGCCGCTTTCAGAGTTGACGAAACGATAGGTAATTGGGGCAGAGCGTTTGGGATGTTCACCGCAATTATGGGGGAACGAAGGCCCGAACTGTTGGCTGAACTACCCGTGTATCAGACACGTATCATGGAGTTTTCTCAAACATATGAGGGTAATCAATGGTTTTTGTACGATAGCATATTCCGTAAGTCCAAGGAGTTCGACGCATCTCTGACGTGGGATTGTTTCGACTCCATTTCCTGGCAAAAAATGGAGAAATCAGGCATGGCAAAGTCGCCATTGTTGGGGGGGAACGGGGGCGAGTTTTCCCGCCATTCGTCTGGGGCGCCCTTTCGGGCGGGATCGGGCAATGATCAGCACTCAAGGACTAATGGCAACTCAGGTAAAAAAGGGGCATGCTGGAGTTTTAACAGAGGCAAGTGTACGAGGCCCCAGGGGTCATGCAAGTTTAGGCATGAATGTACAGGGTGCGGGCAGTCCTCGCATCCCAAGACCATGTGCAGAGCCAAAACGGGTGACACGGGAAGTAGAGGGGGCACCAAACAGGTCTGAAATAGTCCGAGGGGCGCCTCTACCTACCCCGGTTGATACCATGGCAATGATTCCTTGGCTCAATGAATACCCGGATCATAGCTCCGCTGGGGTGTTGCAAGATGGTTTTTCGTATGGTTTCCGCATCCCGGCGGGGAATTTTCAGGGTAAAACACAATGTAGGAACCAACTGTCGGTTCTGCAGAATACAACTGTGGTACAAGCAAAGATTGGGAAAGAGGTGGCCCGGGGTCGGGTTGCTGGACCATATGACAGACCGCCAGTTCAGGATTTTGTTTGTTCTCCCCTGGGAGTAGTCCCCAAAAAGGACCCAGGCGAATTTAGGTTGATCCATAACTTGTCAGCTCCGAGGGGTCTTTCGGTGAACGATGCGATTGACCCGGGGGTTTATTCGGTGCGGTATGCGTCTTTTGATGAGGCCGTCGCCATGTTGAATCGCCTGGGGCCCGGAGCGCTGATGGCCAAATCGGACATCGAGTCAGCGTTCCGGTTGCTCCCGGTACACCCAGACGACCAGCGTCTCCTTGGTTTCATGTTTCAGGGACGCTATTACATGGATAAATGTATGCCAATGGGTTGCTCCATATCTTGTGCGTATTTTGAGAAATTCAGTAGTTTTCTTCAATGGGCGTTCACAAGAATAACGGGGTTTACGCATGTTATGCATTATCTTGACGATTTTCTGTTCCTGGGGGCAGCCGGGGACTCGGAATGTGCACAGGCTTTGAATACATTTTGTGATCTCATGAGACATTTTGGTGTGCCATTGGCGCCAGGTAAGACTGTGGGACCGTTTACTTCGCTCGAGTTTCTTGGAATAGAACTCGATTCCGAAGAGGGTTGCTTCCGGTTGCCCGAAGAAAAGGTAACAAAATTCAGGGCCTCGCTGGAAACATGTATCAGCGAGACAAAGGTAAATTTGCATCAATTACAACAGACTGTGGGTCAGCTGAATTTTGCCCTTAGAGTGATACCAATGGCTCGCCCTTTTTTCCGCTCGATTGCACAAGCCATGGTCGGCCTTAAAGAAGCGCACCACCGCACAAGGCTCTCGGCAAAGGTTCGCCAGGACATGCGCATATGGTTGGCATTCCTGGCGGATTTCAATGGTCGTGTGGTCTGGAACAAACCGGCGGTGTCCTCCGAGGAGTTGGGGCTGTGGACAGACTCAGCAGGGAGTATGGGCTTTGGCGCCATATTTGGTAATCACTGGTCAGCCCAAACATGGCCGTCGTGGTGGCATGAGAGTGGGCTTACAGGTAACATTGGGTTTCTCGAATTGTTCCCTATTCTGGTGGCCTTGAAAACATGGCCTGAGGGGTTTCGGGATCACTCTGTGGAGTTCTGGTCTGATAACATGACCATGGTTGAGTGTATCAATAGTCAGGCAGCACGATGCAAATGGATTTTGAGATTGCTTAAGGAAATTGTCTTGCTATGTATGCAACTGAACGTCCTTTTTAGGGCAAGACATGTGCCAGGGGTTCTGAATCAAGCAGCTGATGCGCTTTCTCGTTCCCGCATGCAGGCCTTCTGGGATTTTCTGCCCACAGCGGACCCGGTGGCGGCACCATTTCCCGAAGCTCTCTGGTCTCTCGGTGCCCCGAACTACAAAACCTCGTGGGAGAGAGTTTAGCACCCAGGACAAGGAAGACATACGAAGGGGCGTTCCGTACCTATTGGTCCTTTTTGGGTTCTGCTAGGGGGGAGCTTTGGGGCCAGGAAGAGTATGTCCTGAAATTTTTGTTGTCGTTACTTCAGGCAGGCAAATCAGTAGCTACGGCTCAGAGGCACCGGGCCGCCATTTCTTTTATGGCTCGGGCTCATGGTATCCAGGATCCCACAGCGTCTTATGTGGTACAGAAGGCGCTGCGTGGGTGGCAACGCCTTGAGGGTCGCAGAGTGGACGAAAGGCACCCGATAGGTCTGGAAAGGTTGGCCCTGTTACTGTCCGTACTCCCTGCAACATGTTCATCTCAGTCAGAGACAGTGCTATTCCGGGCCGCTTTTGCATTGGCATTCCATGGGGCTATGCGGGTTAGCGAACTGGTAGCAAAGAACAAGCAGGATACGGGGGGAGGTCTGTGCCGTGAGCACATACAAATTAAGGGGGAGACGATGATGGTCTCGTTTGCCAGGTCCAAGACCGATCAGGGTGCGATCGGGGACAGTGTAGTAGTCCAGCGGATTCCCGGATCTCCCATGTGCCCGGTTGCATGCGTTGAGGAGTATTTGGCGCACAGGGCGGCATCATGGGGGGGAACCTTGCTGAGGCACGCAGACGCCACCCCACTGACTAGGTTTCAGTTCCAGCGGGTGCTTGCAATGGCAATTACAGCCGCGGGCTTGAACCCGTGCGAGTTTGGGACCCATTCCTTCCGGATAGGGGCTGCTACAGAGGCTACAGCCAGGGGTCTGAGTGTGGAAAAAGTAAAGCGATTGGGGCGTTGGTCCTCGAATTGTTACAAAAGGTATGTGCGGTTGCACATGTTGTGAAGCTGATATCATGCACTCACGCTTCTTGTTTTTGTTTGGTTTACAGTTTTGCAAACTCACGAGGCGGGGCGGACTGTGCAGTCGACCCGACACCTGGGAACCAGCGGTCAAAGACCACCGGCTGAGGAGAGAGTGGTGTGGGTCGTGGGCCACTCATACGTGAGGCGTGCCGCGGACGTATTCAAAGCAGGTGACATGATTCACATGGCTGGGGAATACGGGGACAGGGTGACCTTCTACAGAAGGGGCGGGCTCTGTATTGACCAGTTTTCAACTTTTATGGAGGGCTTGTTAGGGCGGACAAGGTCACCGCCATCTATAGTCATAGTGCATCTTGGGGGCAATGATTTGGTGACCACTGGTCGACGGGTACTTCTCGAGTTGATGCTATCCACTGTAAGTTGGTTGGCGAGAAGGGTTCCGGGGTGCACGATTGCTTGGTCCCATATGATTCCTCGGAAGGTGTGGCGAGGGGCTAATTCTGTGTCTGCTATAAATCATTCGGTAAAGAAAGTGAATAACAAGCTTGGTAGACTGTTTCGTACAAGTACATTGCATTCGATTCCGCATGGTTGTATCAGGGGGGACCATATGTATCTAGAGGATGGGGTCCATTTGTCCCGGATGGGGAATTCTTTACTCATAGGAGACCTCGTAGCCTGGTTAAAGAGTTTACAGCAATGACCTTTAAGTAGGAGTTTTTGTGGGGGGTCCGGATAGCCGGTCAACTATCCGGCCTGTGGCGGTAAGGTCATGATCGGTGAGCAGTAATTGGAAGATCCCTAGAGGTGGGGGCGTCACCCATTACGGATGGGAGCGCCCGGGGGGAGGCGGCCATTGGCCCCTCAACGGGGAGGCGGTCCCCTCTAAGGATGGGGACGCCGAAAGGGAAGGCGGCCATAGGCCCCTCCCTGGGGAGGAGGGGCTGCAGGGCCTCTCCTGGGAATTTCCCGGGGCCAGGACATCTGCGACGGCAGATGTGGTAAGTTGTGTGGAGTGGGAGGGGGGTCTACGCTACCTTCTAGACACCTCACACGAGTCCTCGGACGACCACTAATATGGCGTCGAGTTAACATGGGGCCCCCGTCAAGACAAGGGAAATTGGAAATAGGCACAAAGGTGTAGTCCTCTGTGCGACCGCCCCTCACAAGTGAGGGAGGAGTTCTGGGTTAGGGATCTGACACCGGTTACGACCTTGCCGTTGGCCCGTAATGTTAGGATGTACAATTTCAATTTTAGAAATGCATTTGCAGGATGTTTAGTATCGGCTAGGAGAACCTTTGTATTAGAGATGTGTTAAGGTTAGCCAAGAACATCGTAATGTGGAAATGAAATTGTACATGATATGAAACTGTTATTTTAATGTTTTAATTTTGTTTCATATTTTAATAAATACGGCCGGGAGGGTAACTCCCTCCCGCCTTCCAAAAGTTCAGAACCGTTTCCGTATTCCCATTCCTGGGGATTGTGTTGAGAGGGGGTGGCGGGTATCTCAGCCATATGGAAAGGGGCGACCACTCGGTCCCCCCGAACGTATGGTGGAGTACCCCGATCCCCCCGGGAAGCCATTTTGGGCGGGAGGCGAGTCTTGGCTGGTATGCCCGAAGTGGCGTAGCCGGGGCGCGCCTTTTCCCGCCCAAGAGTGGGTTGTCCTAGACACCGAAGCCGCTAGCCACGCCCCGGAGGCGGATTGGAGGTGGGTCCACGCCCGCCCGAAGAAGGATAAAAGGAGCGACAAGCCAAGAAAGCATCCTCTTGTTCCTGTGCTCTGAAGCTGCACCTCCCCGTTGCACGTGAGCTCGAGACGGAACGAAGAGCCAATTTTGACCCACCCACCAGCCCCTGATGACAACGAGTGGTTTGAATAAAGTTGTGTGACGTGGTATTGTTTTTTCTTTCAGGTTGTTCTGAATAAAGTTGGTGATTTGATATGCAATAAAGTTGATAATCTTCATGTTCAACATGTTTATTCAAAAGTAGTTGCACCAGAGTTGAACGGTGATGTACTGTAGAGTTTATACTTTGAATGCTTAAGTATAATTGTTTTTCTCCTCTTTAGCTTAGATTGTCGTATTTATTTTTGGTCGGGCGGTAAGGTCATGATCGGTGAGCAGTAATTGGAAGATCCCTAGAGGTGGGGTCGTCACCCATTACGGATGGGAGCGCCCGGGGGAGGCGGCCATTGGCCCCTCAATGGGGAGGCGGTCCCCTCTAAGGATGGGGACGCTGAAAGGGAAGGCGGCCATAGGCCCCTTCCTGGGGAGGAGGGGCTGCAGGGCCTCTCCTGGGAATTTCCCGGGGCCAGGACATCTGCGACGACAGATGTGGTAAGTTGTGTGGGGTGGGAGGGGGGTCTACGCTACCTTCTAGACACCTCACACGAGTCCTCGGACGACCACTAAGATGGCGTCGAGTTAACATGGGGCCCCCGTCAAGACAAGGGAAATTGGAAATAGGCACAAAGGTGTAGTCCTCTGTGCGACCGCCCCTCACAAGTGAGGGGGGAGTTCTGGGTTAGGTATCTGACACCGGTTACGACCTTGCCGTTGGCCCGTAATGTTAGGATGTACAATTTCAATTTTAGAAATGCATTTGCAGGATGTTTAGTATCGGCTAGGAGAACCTTTGTATTAGAGATGTGTTAAGGTTAGCCAAGAACATCGTAATGTGGAAATGAAATTGTACATGATATGAAACTGTTATTTAAATGTTTTAATTTTGTTTCATATTTTAATAAATACGGCCGGGAGGGTAACTCCCTCCCGCCTTCCAAAAGTTCAGAACCGTTTCCGTATTCCCATTCTTGGGGATTGTGTTGAGAGGGGGTGGCGGGTATCTCAGCCACATGAACTGCTGCAGATGATATGTGAAGCACTGGACATTTGTCAGAAACTGCATTGTGCTTACTGACCTGAGGCTTCAGGGGTAGTTGAACAAGTGAATGGAACAATAAAAAACAGAATTGCTAAAATGTGTTTGGCAACGGGACTGAAGTGGCCAGACGCTTTACCACTTGTTTTGATGACCTTAAGGAGTATCCCTGACAAAAAGACTTGATTAAGTCCACATGAGATTTTAATGGGCAGAGTGATGAGGCAAGCATTTGTGCCAGTTGATAAACTGTTAACTATTAATGATGACATCATACTGGATAACTGCAAAAACCTGTCTGACGTGGTGACTTCTGTGTTTCATCAGGTGGGAGCGGAATCAAACACAAAAGAGAAACATCCAGCTCATGTTCTAGTTCCTGGAAATTGGGTTAGGCTAAAGGTACACCGAAGAAGAAACTGTTTGGTGCCTCGGTGGCAGAGACCAAGATAAGTCATACTGATCAGCACTACTGCAGTTAAATGTGCTGGAGTAAAGAGATGGGTGCATCCAAGTCACACAATCCGTGTGCCTGAACCTGAGAATCTAAACGAGGAAGATGAAAGCACAACTGATTCTGACTTTGAAGGTGAACCAGAGAGAAACCCAGATACTGAAGCTCAACAAGAACGTCGACATCTGGAGGTGTCAGATGCTAGCTCTGCATCTAAAGGAGAGGGACAAATTGTTGAAATATCAAATTCTGAAGATCGACCTGAAAGTCGAGAGTTGGTAGAAACAGACACCAATAAGGACACTGAGCAATGTGAGAGTAAAACTGGTGATCAAGAAAATACTGAAGAACAGTCTGAAAGCTCTGAAAGCAGGAACCAAAATCCTGACACTGGAAAGAAGGAAATAACTCACGATAAGGATGAGATTCCAAGCACCAGTTATGGAGATGTTCCTAACAGAGTGAAAGAATTGTCAAAAGAGAAAACTGATCTTGAAAGAGAAGAAGACATTATATATTTTGTCATAAATGAAACTGTCGAAGAGACTGAAAGTGAAACTGACGACAGTGCAGATGAGACTCCATTGAGTGAGGAAAATTAAATTTTGGCCATGTTGTGTTCCCTAGCGCGTACCCCACCGACTCCATGTACCAGCTTAAAGTGCATGTAACTTCCCTCCTGTGCCAGCTATGAAGACGCAAATACATTTGCGTCCACCGTCAACTTGTCCTCTTTCAGACGCACCATGAATGGATTATATAGTCCGTTCCTAAGTATGCTATGCCACCGTCTTTTTGTAGTACACTTTTCACTTTTTCCTGCTCTAGCCAGAGTAGGCCCTGAATTCCTGCCATCTGAACCTCTTTTGTGGCTCCTGGCTCTGCCCAGGCTACCTCTGTACTCGTGAACTCTGTCCTACATTCAGCGCGGCCCCTCGCGCTCAGCTCAAGCCTGCTTTCTGCCAAGACTGACTATAACCTTCGAGTTATCTGTTCCGCTCCCCGAGAATACATTCCTGCCTACTAGATCCTGTAAACATCCTCTCCAGCTGCAGAGCCAAAAGGGCCGACCTGTCTTAATGCAAGTAATTCATAGCCTCCGTTGCCATGCTTCCATGGAAGGCCCCGTGCCCCCACGCTTCACATGTAGACACTCAGGCGCTCATACACGCATCCACAGTTAGCATAGAACAGCCTCTACCCTAGAAACCTTTCCGCCCAGATAGTATAGTTCCTAAACATCAGATATCAGATATGATAGAAGTACAAGTTGATCTGACATGCCAGACTTCTGTCTCTTTCCGTCAGTGTAAATGTCAAGACCCCTGCACCCCGTCAATCACACGTCATGCAGCTGCGCGCGCATCCAAGCTTCCGATTTCTGCTGACATTGCAACATTCTGTTAGCACCACCCCTTGGTGCCACCCACTTGCGTCACCTATCAGTGACGTTTCTAGCACACACCTCTAGTTCACGCCTAGTTTACGCCTCTTGATGATGTATTGGTACCACGTGTATACTGTTATCTTGTCTTCTCTCAGCTGTTACGCCTCTCACATTGAAACTTATGATGTAAATCAAGTATATAAGCTATGTATTGTCAATAAACGTGAGCGCGCTCATCTATCCCTTCTGACACCCCTGTGGTGGTCAGAACATGATATCCTGATTCCTTTATGAGGAATAAAACCCTTAGAAACTCTAACACCACGGACTCTGTTTTCTTTCCTTCTGATTGAGTTATCATTGATTAAGTACTTACCTGCATAGAAATTAAGAGAGTAAATTAATTATTTACGTCATTTTGGCGCCCGAACAGGGACCCCTCCCCCACCTCACGCGCCGGAAGGTGCGTTGCAATCCGTGTCCCCTGCCATCAGTTAGACGGACTACACGTGTACTGGCAGGATTTCCTGCATCCCCCTCTGACACACGGAGGTGACGAAGACTGCGATCAGTGCCCAGACGAGGCGGTGAGGAGTGCGGAGGATCCCGACCAGAGCCCAGCCGAAAGAAGCAAGGTCCGAGGTGTGAAGAGGCCCACCAGTTTTCCGAAGTTTTCCGAAGTTTTCCGAAGTTTTCCGAAGTTTCGAGTCGAGTCCAGTCGAGTTTTCCGAGGCCTTCTGTTTCCGTGCTTCCCGGTGAGTACCATTGCTGGGTCGTATCTAGACGGGTTTGGGTACGCAAGTCCGGTCTGCACTGTTTTTAGGCAGTGTATCTGTACTGTTTAGCAGTATATAAAGTATTCCGAATTTCTGCACTGTTACAGCAGTGTATCCGTACCGTTGAGCGGTACATTCAGTGTAGGGGGTAGTTAGCTATGTCTTCAATGTTTTCATGTGATTAATGTCGTGGTATGAATGTGACTGTTTAAACGTGTATTATTGTGTTTTTTCCATATAATATAGCTGTCAAAAAGTATCAAGGAATAAAGATCTAGCGTTCAGTAATAAGTAAGCAGAATGCCGTTCCTCAGTAAGTTAAAACAGATCGGAACTAGGAAAGGGTTATTAGAGGAAGAAATTCCTATCCCCCCTAGGGACACTCCAGGCAATTTTATGTATCAGAAACACGGCATAGATGCCATATTATATCTAGATTTATGGGCCGATTACACCAAGCACCTAGACGAGAGACACAGATGGCCTGTTACCGGAACGTGGGATGCCGAGTGCATCATGAGGGTAGAAGAAGCATTATGGAAAAAGAAAGCTAGACAATCTCAGAAAGACGCCATAGAGTTTTGGCGTAAGGAATCACGTAAGCGTGCTGACAAAGCACTCCGTAGAGAAGACAGACTTAAAGAATCAGATAAAGAGCGAGAAAACGAATTAGTTACTGAAGGGATCCGAGTAAAAACAGAACAAATAGACCGTGCCCGAAATAATCTTGTAAACGGTATGTACCTCGCAGCAGATGGCCCATCCGAAACTGAATCAGAGATACCGAAAAACTTACAGACACCATTAGTTCCAACTAAAATAATGCATAAAACTACTAAAGATATATTCCTGAATTCATATCTAGAGGATGTAGCACCAGCTTACACCAATCTGCCTGTTCGTGCCCTGCCTACTGACAGGGATGGGGGTGGCACTGCGCCCCCAGATAATGTTCCGCCGGTACCGCAACAGACCTCTCCCGCTCCGCCAGCTCCGCCACCCCCCGTACTTAAGACAGACCTACCGAAACCAGTACTACCTGATCTTACTAAAAGACAGATTCAAGTCCAGATACAGACTCCACGGAGAGATAATGCCCAAGCATCCGCCTCAGGAGGTGCGACAGCGGGTCTACAGACCCCGCCACCGACACACAGATTGCATTTAAAGGACACACAGAATCCTTTCCAGTCTCCCTACTCATCCCGGCTTGAGGCATTGAAAGATAGGATGTCATTCTGCAGATATGATCCAGTACCCGGAACAGACGATCTGATGGTATTAGCATCACTGTGCTTAAGATCTGCCACCGATAACTTGCTATGCTGTGTAGGAATGCAGGAAGCTCTCGACAGACTATACAAATTCATACAGACGGGGAAAGACCCCGACAGTGTTAAAGCTGCCATGTATAAACAGAAAGTTGACATTCAGAAACAGATATTACGATTCTTCATTAATTGTGTGATAAGAGAACGAGACAGGCCCGGGACAGATCAAAGTGAGTTGGACGCATTAAACAAGTGGGGCCAAAATATAGCAGAAGCAAAACATGACAAGGGGACTTGCATAGCCACTATGTCCCAGAAAATTAGAAAGGCAGTATTAACTGCACATCAGGAAGAAACTGATAAAACTTCCTCCGAGGAGGAAGATGAAGATGAAACATCAGGAAAGTCTACAGACATTATAGCATATGTAGGTAGGGGAAACTACCTTAGGAAAGGTGTCCGTCCGGAGAGCAAGAGAGTCCTTTTCTCCGCTTTAACAAATCCGAATTCTTCAGAACATCAGTTCCAGGAAACTGATAAAAGGCTTCGAGATCGAGTAGGGTACCATATACTCAATTCTATGGATGAACAGGAACTAGCCCGGTCGGCCGTGTTGTGGGCCGAAAACGCCGACATATATAATGATGACACGTTAGTACAGACATTCTTGAACCTTTCCCCGGAAGAGCAGAAAATAGCAGGTGTATACATGATTCAGCACCTCCTCATCAAGTTCAGAAATCATCATTCTGATCCAGGTCCCTTACACGAAACATTAGAAGCACTACTCATGGATAGATGGAGAGGTTTTAGTACCAAATTAATACAAATAATTCTAGAACAACGACGCAAGTATAACACCTTCCTGAGCTCTGAATATGTTCCCGCCCCGCCTCCAGAAAGAAAAATGTACCACATGCAATGCGGTGGCGGCATTGAAAGCCAGAATCCCTTACGAGAAGTACATCCAGTTATGGGTGCCGATAATAACCTGAAGCGTGTGTATGTTCACACACCACTGACTAAGTTAGAACTGTTAGAAATGAAGAAATTAGTTCCGTGCCATGATAAAGACCCTGCAGGTTTTCACAGAGAGCTTAAAGACATGTTACTGATGGGAGATTACACGTATGATGATATTATGAAAATGTTAAAAGTACTGTTGCCCACGGGCATTTACGAGAAATTAAAGGAGAAGGATTGGGAAGTGGGAGAGTCAAAGATAGCATGGGCAGAAATAGAAGACGAAGAAAAGAAACGAGTCCCAGGGGTAGGCCTTGGGGATCTGACTAAAGCATTACCAGGTTTAATAGTACAGGTTCTGCCAAGATTATTGACAACTAGAAAGGAAGACTGGGACGCAATCTCGTCCTGCAAACAGAAACAAGATGAAGATACTAGTGACTTTTATTCAAGATTCGAGAAATGTTTCATTATCAATAGTGGCCTAAAAACTAGTAGCGAGTCATATCCACACCTTTTTGTAACAAAATTAGTAGAGAACGCCCTACCCCTAGTTAAAAATAGAGTGTACAAGGTTGAAAGTACTTGGCAGGCAAATACGCCATCACAGATGTTACAAATGTTACAATATCACCAGAATAGAATTAGGGAAGAACAAGACCAGGAACAGAAACGTATGAAAGACACGAAAATGAAAATGTTAGTAGCTCAGACAATTCCAGCCGAGGGTCATAGAAAAGGTGGGGCCCAGACCAATCATTCTGCCGCTCCCGTTAAAGGGACATGTAATTATTGCAAACAGCCAGGTCACTACGTACATGAATGCCCAGTCCTGAGACATAACATTGAGACAGGTAAAACTAAAGAAAGACCGCGTCCGCCTAGACATGAACAGGGTCATCAACAGACCTCACAGAACGAACAGCCAATGCAGAATACACAGCCTATGCATGATCAGTCCCATACAGTACAGACAGTAGCAGTACCACAGCCACAGCATGCTCAGACACAGCCCGCTGCTGCAACTAGAGAAGTCTCACAACAAATGTACCAGTATGCCCAGTCGGCATATCCAGATTATCAGCGTTATACATGAAACAGCCTAGGGAGGGAAAGTGATTTGCCTCTTATTGAAATTCCTGTAGATCAAGAAGGTCCTTATGTACATAGTCACGTATTAGGAAAAGACAGAAAGTTTTTAATTGACACAGGGGCAAGTCGCACTACTATAAGTCATAATGAAGTTCCAGGGGCACCCCTCTCAGGCTCACAGAATGTTTCCCTTGGTTTTTCAGGACAGCCTATTGTAAATGAAGTATCAGAACCAGTACCACTAGCTGTGGGTCCATTATCTCGAGTTACAGATTTGTTACTTACGAAATCATGTCCCGAAAATCTGTTAGGAATTAAAACACTAAAGGCTCTAGGAGCTATAATTTGCTGTTCCCCGGAGGGAGTCAGACTCTTTCTACGGGATTTCAAGGGTCATTATGTTCTACGTGACTTTGATGTCAGACTGAAAAATGTACCAGATCACTTATGGGCAAAAGGCCCAGCTGATGTAGGTTGTATGCATATCACACCATACCGTGTTACACTCAAGTCAGGAGTTGTTCTACCCAGAATCAGACAATACAAGTTACCACCCGATGCTGTAGTGGCTTTACTGAAAATCATTGAAGAGCTTATTGCCCAAGGAGTGGTCGTAGAGACCGACTCCAATATCTGTAATTCGCCTATCATTCCAATTCTTAAACGTACAGACCGCAATGCACCGCCAGTATACCGGCTGGTGATTGATCTTCGAGAACTGAACAAATGCATTGTACCACAGTATCCTGTGGTCCCCGATATCTCCTCCCTGTTAACTGCTATTGATTCAGAAGCAACGTTCTTTACTGTAATCGATCTCAAGAACGCTTTCTTCAGTGTACCTATTGACCCGGAGAGCCAATATCTCTTCGGATTCAGTTTAAATGGACGAAGTTTCAAATTTTCCCGCGCACCTCAAGGATTTACAGAAAGCCCCAGCATCTATAGTCAAGCACTGAAAAGACAACTAGATTGTATCCAAATGCCAGTTAATACCGCTTTACTACAGTACGTCGATGATCTGCTGATCACCGCACGAAGTGAGCCCGAATGTGAACAAGCATCTCTGATAGTTTTGCATTTTTTGGCCGACAAGGGACACAAGGTGTCTCCTTCGAAGCTACAATTCTGTGTTCAGCAAGTTGTGTACTTGGGTCACTTGCTGTCCAAAGTGGGGAGACAGCTCACTCCCGATCGCATTCAGTTAATTGTAAACATGCCACGACCCCAGTCACAAAAAGAAGTGCGGGCCTTCATAGGCCTCACCTCGTACTGCAGACAATGGATTCCTCAATATGCATTTCTAGCTAAACCACTCATCCAGTTAACGACACAGGAGGCAGCGACTTCGACTGTCCTCCCTTGGACTCAGGAACACACACAAGCCTTTGAGGATTTAAAGAAAGCTTTATGCCAAGCACCAGTTTTAGCGACACCATGTTACAGCAAACCGTTTACACTTTTTGTTACAGAACGTGACGGTACAGCATTGTCTGTCCTCACTCAAGATCAAGCAGGTTCACATAAGCCTTGCGCTTATTTTTCAAGTACATTGGATTCAGTAGCACAGGCACTCCCTGCATGCTTAAAGTCAGTAGCAGCAACAGCGTTAGCAATCAGACAAAGCGACTCAATTGTTCTAGGTCATCAGTTAACAGTACAAGTTCCACATTCTGTAGAGGTTCTGTTAAACAGAACCCAGACTCAACACTTGACTATAGCACGACTGACAGGTTACGAATTGACATTATTCCAGCCACACATAGAAATCAGACGCTGTAGTATCTTGAATCCAGCAACATTGTTACCTACAGTTATGACAGATCCAGCTCCACATGATTGTATAGAGATTATTAATGCAGTAACAAAGCCCAGACGGGATTTAACAGATGTTCCATTGACAAATCCAGACCTGACACTTTATGTGGATGGTTCATGCATGAGAACAAGTACAGGAGAGTTAGTGGCCGCGTATGCCGTAACCACTGAAACTGAAGTTAAAGAAACACATCGTATTGATACACTGTCTGCTCAAGCAGCAGAGCTCATCGCTCTGACCCAAGCCTGTATTCTAGCGAAGAACAGAAATGTTAACATATACACAGATTCCCGTTATGCGTTCGGAGTCGTACACGACTTTGGTATGCTCTGGCAAGAACGAGGTTTTCTGACCTCTCATGGTACAAAGATACAGCATGGTCCTCTCATTCAAGCACTGCTAGAAGCAATACATCTGCCTTCAGCCATATCAGTCATGAAGTGTAAAGCACATACTAAAGCCACAGATTCTGTTTCCCAGGGTAACGACCTGGCAGATCAGACAGCAAAACATACAGCACTGACTCACACTCAGACAACTGATACGACAAAGATAACAGATCCGACAAACTGTATGACAGTCAGGGATCCCACACTAGATGTTATTGACATTCAGACACATGCTACTGCAGACGAAATAAAGAAATGGATCGAACTAGGAGGGGTCCAGACAGATCAAGGTTGGATGACGAAGGGAAAATCTACATGGTTTCTCCCTGACTCTATGGTTCAAGTCATGATAAATACAGCACATAGTCCTGCCCACCTGGGAGAGAAAGCAATGCTAGACAGTTTGCAAAATCTCTGGAACAATAAACACTTACGAGCAGCCGCAAAACAGAAAGTGCGTACTTGCATGATCTGTTGTCAGTTCAATCCAGGTAAAAGCGTCCCTGTAGAGCAAGGTGGATTTCATCCTCCCGATCACCCTTTTGAAGTCCTCCAGATGGATTATATCCAGATGGACCGTTGTCGAGGTTTTAAATATGTTCTCGTAGTTGTCTGTGCTCTGTCCCGCTGGACCGAAGCATACCCAGTCCCAGATTACACTGCTCCGACCACTGCCAAACAGTTGGTTCGTGAATTTTTCCCACGGTACGGCTTGCCTCGTGTTGTGTACTCAGATAACGGTCAGCCATTCTCGTCTGCCCTAATGAAAGAAGTTTCCTTGTTATTGGGATACCAGTGGAAGTTCCATTGTGTCCGACATCCAGAAGCAGCAGGCCTTGTAGAAAGGCATAATCAGACATTAAAGATTCGCCTTGCCAAAATATGTCAGGACAAAGGGGTCGACTGGATAGTCGCCCTGCCGGTGGCACTATTCTATATGAGAATGGTCGCCCATTCGAGATCAGGGCTATCTCCGTACGAAGTGGTCTTTGGCAGACCACCGAATATGTGGGGGACGCCCATTCCTAAAAAGATAACCGATGTTGATTCTAATATGTTGACAGATTACCTTGCCTCCTTGATGTCTGCACTCCAATCATGTCGTTCACAGGTTGCCGCTGCCTTCCCTGACAACACCGATGTGAAGGAGCATGATGTCCGCCCCGGAGATGTTGTTTTAGTCCGAAACTTCGACAGGAAAAGTCCGTTGGAGCCCCGCTGGAAGTCTCCGAAGACCGTTCTACTTACAACAAAGACCGCAGTCAAATTGGAAGGAAGAAAGGGGTGGGTCCACCTAAGCCATATCAAAACATTCCCAGGACTGAAACCGGAACAAGACACACCCACCCCCACCAAAGACTCTGATAACAAAGACTTTTCCGAATCCAAACGAGAAAAAACTACTCAAGAACAATATCGTATGAAATTACGATCTAGCAAGTCAGACAGTTTAATTGTTTAAGTCCTCCCCTAGGTGAATCGGTTAAATAGTTTCTGACATGTATCCCCTAGATCGAGTTAGAGAGAGAGAGGAAAAGAAAAGAACATATTGCAAATCGCTTCGTAGTCACTGCATAGTGACACTAATAATTATGTTTATTCTCAGTATATTAATAATTGTTGCTAGCATCTTGTTACCTATATACTATCCTATTTTCAAGCGTGAACAATCTGCTTACAATGTCTCTGCTGAACACACTTTTAGTGAGTTACCTCCTCACGAGCTTTCCTACAGACTCGCGCTCCGCAACAATACATTCATTAGTATGTTACATCATTCTCATCAAACTAACAATGCTACAAATTGCTGGATATGTGGCCGACTCCCTCCCTACCAGAATTACAAGGGAGCCCTGCCTCTCTTTCCGTATCCGTTCACTCACAATGGCTCCTGCGGAGCATGGTTTAAGATAATTAATTCTTTAGATCCCGACATTGCTGTTTTCGATGGGGGTTGGGTTTGGGGAAACCTGAACTTGGTCCTACTAGACGTCTGTTACCCGGATAAGGAGGGACTCCCCATTAGAATAGGAACTGATCTAGAAAATGAAGTATATGGGTTAGGTAATTACACAATTAGCCTTATGATTCTTACTGTCGAATCCGAAGCCGCACCAGTTCTACCTATTATGTCAGTACTGCCAGTCACTGGTGAATTATGTATCAAGAAGAAAGGTTCAGTACACTTAGGTCATAGTAAATGCACTACTGTGGTCGAATTCAGTGATGATGGAAAATCATCTTTCAAAGCTATCAGTCATTCTTACTTTGTGTGTGGTCATACCGCATACATTCATCTACCTCCAGATTGGGATGGTACCTGTTACATTGCATTCCTTCTGCCACCCGTTTTTCTAGCTCCTTCTGATTACCATAGAAATAGCAATCTAGTAAAGAATAGACACAGAAGAGATGCCCCCCTTGTCGACTACACAGAAACGGCATGGGAACAGTACACTGATTTTAATAAAGGATTCTTTTTCTTTTTAGGCCCTGTCCAGAATAGTAAATTAATACGCAGATTAACTAGAACACTTGAAGCCGTAGTAAATGAAACTACCTCCGCCTTAGGTAATTTAACAGAAGAGCAGTCCGCTATGCGGGTTGTTGTCCTTCAGAATCGTCTTGTAATTGACGTCATCTTGGCAGATAGAGGTGGAGCCTGTAAGGTCATCGGGTCAAGCTGCTGTGTTTTCATTCCACAGAATGCACCATCTGTATATCAAGCTATCACCCGTCTTCATAAAATTGCAAATCAGATACATCAGAATCCAGGCACCTGGACTTGGTCCGGTTGGTTCTGGACAACGTTAACAGCTTGGGGATGGAAGATCCTATCCTTCCTAGGCATTGGCCTAGTCCTAGTATTCAGTTGCTGCCTGTGCCTACAGTGTGGGCCAGCGATCTGTGGACTGTGTGCCACTTCTTGTATTGAACATTCCAGTTTCCACTCAAAACGTAACCGAAAGAAAGAAGAACAAATGATGTTACAAGAACAGACTGATCGATTCATGAGGATCGATATTTCATGAAGGGTCCGTAGGGAACAAGGAGGGAATGAGGAAAATTAAATTTTGGCCATGTTGTGTTCCCTAGCGCGTACCCCACCGACTCCATGTACCAGCTTAAAGTGCATGTAACTTCCCTCCTGTGCCAGCTATGAAGACGCAAATACATTTGCGTCCACCGTCAACTTGTCCTCTTTCAGACGCACCATGAATGGATTATATAGTCCGTTCCTAAGTATGCTATGCCACCGTCTTTTTGTAGTACACTTTTCACTTTTTCCTGCTCTAGCCAGAGTAGGCCCTGAATTCCTGCCATCTGAACCTCTTTTGTGGCTCCTGGCTCTGCCCAGGCTACCTCTGTACTCGTGAACTCTGTCCTACATTCAGCGCGGCCCCTCGCGCTCAGCTCAAGCCTGCTTTCTGCCAAGACTGACTATAACCTTCGAGTTATCTGTTCCGCTCCCCGAGAATACATTCCTGCCTACTAGATCCTGTAAACATCCTCTCCAGCTGCAGAGCCAAAAGGGCCGACCTGTCTTAATGCAAGTAATTCATAGCCTCCGTTGCCATGCTTCCATGGAAGGCCCCGTGCCCCCACGCTTCACATGTAGACACTCAGGCGCTCATACACGCATCCACAGTTAGCATAGAACAGCCTCTACCCTAGAAACCTTTCCGCCCAGATAGTATAGTTCCTAAACATCAGATATCAGATATGATAGAAGTACAAGTTGATCTGACATGCCAGACTTCTGTCTCTTTCCGTCAGTGTAAATGTCAAGACCCCTGCACCCCGTCAATCACACGTCATGCAGCTGCGCGCGCATCCAAGCTTCCGATTTCTGCTGACATTGCAACATTCTGTTAGCACCACCCCTTGGTGCCACCCACTTGCGTCACCTATCAGTGACGTTTCTAGCACACACCTCTAGTTCACGCCTAGTTTACGCCTCTTGATGATGTATTGGTACCACGTGTATACTGTTATCTTGTCTTCTCTCAGCTGTTACGCCTCTCACATTGAAACTTATGATGTAAATCAAGTATATAAGCTATGTATTGTCAATAAACGTGAGCGCGCTCATCTATCCCTTCTGACACCCCTGTGGTGGTCAGAACATGATATCCTGATTCCTTTATGAGGAATAAAACCCTTAGAAACTCTAACACCACGGACTCTGTTTTCTTTCCTTCTGATTGAGTTATCATTGATTAAGTACTTACCTGCATAGAAATTAAGAGAGTAAATTAATTATTTACGTCAGAGTAAGAGTCATAGAAAAAGAGCTTGGAGAGTGGAACATAACACCACAGAACCAAAGACAAAAAGAGTTTGCAAAGGAGGTAATTGGCCTGAAAAGAATGATGGACTGAGATTCAAACTGGTTAACAAAGCAAGAAAACCAGAAGATCAAGTGAATGAAATAACAAGTCAAAAAGAGTTGTTGGGAAAACAAATAGAAGTTGTTCAAAGGCCAAAAAGAGTGAGAAGACCAAATCAAAAATTTAAATCACCTGAATGGTCGTACATTATTTTGCCTACTATTGAAGAAGTAAACAGTAGTCAGGAGAACTTATACTGCCCAAAATCAATTGAGAAAAAGTGAGCAAAGAACTGAATCACAGAGAAAAAGTGATAATTGATCAAAGGTACAAGGTAAAGACAAACCCTGAAATCCTGACGTAAAGAGAACATTGTAAGTGATAGGGGAAAACCTATAGATGGCAAAGGTTTAAGAGAATTGTAATGAAAATTGCAGTGTAAAAAAATAAAAAAATATATGTCTGACAATAATCATAAAACGAAATGTTACATTTTTAAAAAATGGTGTAGAATGTGTTTAATATGTACTGGAATATTAATATTGATATGGGTAATTTTAGCTATTATCATTCCTTTTCATGACAATATAGTGAATTTGAAACCAAATGTGAGTTCGAGTGAACAGAATGTTGGGCCCGATTCACAGAATGAACTTAAGACTCAATCCTAAACTTACTACTATTTTGGTATTCACCGAATGCACTTACTACTTTTGGCATTCACAGAATGAACTTACTACTTTTGATATTCACAGAAGTTAGGATTTTGTCTTAAGTCTATCTTAAGTCTGTCTTAAGTCTGTATTAAGTCTGTCTTAAGTCTGTCTTAAGTTTGTCTAAAGACAAACTTAAGACAAAATCCTAACTTCTGTGAATACCAAAAGTAGTAAGTTCATTCTGTGAATACCAAAATAGTAGTAAGTTTAGGATTGAGTCTTAAGTTCATTCTGTGAATCGGGCCCGTTGTCTCAAAAGCTGATAAGTCACCTTTATACAAACCAGAGATGCATCAGGATAAGTCTATTAGTGACTATACAAGAAATACATTTTCAAGACTGCTATCTGTATGTTAGGACAATGGATGCTAGTGACTGTTACGTCTGTGTAAAATTGCCAGCATCAGTTTCAGAAGGGGTGATGTATCATCACCTTCCACTTACATATGGTGTCACGTGTAGTGTAATAGCAAGTTTGTTTTATCAAACAGGGAAACTAGAATATTATTATTCAAATTCTGATGATATATTTGCAAAACTGAAAGTCATTAATGCAATGAACAAAGTCAAGCCTGCTAAAGTAATGGGAGAATTTTTCTTAGAAATGGATGAATTGAGTCATGAATATGCATTCAGAAATAATTTGACTTGTAAAATGAGAAATGAAGAAAAAGCTTTCTTAGATATGGTTGAAGAGAGAAGAAATTCTTATAAACATAGTGAGAAAATGAAGCATGCTAAATTCAAATATTGGGCATTTGAAGATTAAAATCTTGATGATAGAAATGTGAATGTAGCCATAAGTATAGACACTCCATTATTAAGGAAATTCTGTATTAGAAGGGACAATACTGTGTATGACAATTATTTTGTGGGAGCAAGTCAATGTAAAGACACCTATCGCATAATAGGGGGATGGCGATTTAAAGGTGGCAAGGATCCAGTTTTCCCTGATATATACTTTATATGTGTGAATAAGGCTTATTATAAATTACCGGACCATTGGTATGGGACCTGCTACGTGGGTCTGGTCTTTCCTAAAAATGTTCATGTAGATAGGGGAACAAATTGAATACATGAGATAGGTAAACCTTTAAGTCGGAGAAAGAGAGAAAGTATAATTGAAATAATTGGTGATATCTTTGGAGCACTGATACCAGCAGTGGGAATATCTTTTAATGCAAACCGAATTCGAAAATTATCAATGATAGTAGATCGTTTGTCCACAGACAAAGCAGGTTGATTCTTAATGGTAAATACTGAATTAGTTGCTATGAGAGCTTTGGTGATGCAAAATCGTCTTGCTCTTGATATAATTTTGGCAAAAGAAGGAGGAGTTTGTGGAATTTTGAAGATACAACACTGTTGCACCTACATTCCAGACAAAAGTCAAAATATTGAAAAGTACATTACAAACATTACAGAATTGCACAAGGAAATTGAACCACTGGAGGTTGATGGTGTTCTTGAACGACTTGGTAGAAGTCTTTCAGCAGTTAAGCATTGGTTTCAAGAAATAGGTAGTTCAATTATAGGTAAGGTACTAATTCCAGTAACAGTAATATTATTAGTGATTTTGATTATGTTGCATATATAGAAAAAGAAGGAATGTTAGAAGATCAATAAAGAAAGCAATTCAAGAAAGACGAGAAAGAGAAAATTGTGATATAGAAATGGAGGAATTTCATGAAAAGATCTTTAAAGAAACCAGAGAGGAAGATAGTAGAGTATAAACAATACTAATCAGAAGAACTTGAAACATGTTTGGGTAAAATTTGCAACATTTTGGGAGATATTTGGTGATAAATCACCAAAGGAGGGAGTTGATGGAGCGAGGTGAAGAAACAAAGGGACATATTATCAAGAAAGGGCGTTACCTTATCGCCGCTTTTATCGGAAGGAAACTGCCGATAAAGCGGCGATAATGGGCTTGATAATATGCTCTATGGAATTCCAATTGAAGCCCATGTTACATGTCTTCACATCTAACATGGGCTTCGATTGGAATTCATAAAGCATATTATCAAGCCCATTATCGCCGCTTTTATCGGCAGTATACTGCCGATAAAAGCGGCGATAATGTAAGGCCCTTTCTTGATAATATGCCCCAAAATTTTGTATATCCCTCATGAAATCATTTCCTCATAACTGTAACCTTTATTAATCATGTAGTTTGTTATATTAACAAACATAGTATAGAATGCACACATAAATACACATGGAAATGCTAATCTGCTTGCATGAGAAACTATAACTGACTAATTTAAGGATGTTGTCATGGTGTCTATTAATGCAATAGCTTCAAATTAATCAAAAGCGGTATAAATGTGCTTTCTGTTTATGTATTTTGTGGCAAAAACGTGAAGACAGGTGAGCATACCATGCATATGTGTTGCTTAATTGCTAGGTAACAACTAACAGGGAAAACCTTAGTATGGTGGGAGGTAAACAGAAGGGTTATATTTTAATAATTAACATTTTTTTGTGTTTGTTTCTATGATAGTTCCCATTCTGGCTTGTGAGGCCTACTTAAAAATTAAGGTTTTCGATTACTCTGACAGTGAAAGATACTGCGCATGTGCGGCCAAAGCCGAGACTTAATGTAAACTGCCTGAGCGAGAGCGGTTCAAGGCCAGCATGCCCTGAAAGTCCAGATGACTGCCAACAAAATGGACGTTTGAGTTATAGATCGTGAGAAAGGAACTCGTTATTACCAGTTAAGGATGTGACTAGGCCAAAAACTCTTTTAGAACAAAGAACTCTTTAATTTCAGCTGATGCTACATAAAATGAATATTAGAATGGTGAGCTGAGGGGGGGTGGAGCTAGCTGGCGTCCATGTAAGACGCGTGAGCGCTGAGCTCCTCGCCGGTAACCCGCCAAACTCCGTTAAAATCATCCTTCTGACACCCTGCCAGCGCCCAAAGCTGTGGCAGACCTCTGGACTGGGCTCCGGTCTGGTAGCGGCCCTTTGCCCGGCTGAGATCCGGTGAAGTGAAGATTAGCGCCGAGGCGGACGGCGCGGGACGGACCAGGCCGCGATCCCCGAACTATCCTAGGGGGCCGCCCGAGTTGCGTCGCAGTGCGTGCGGCACGAGAGGCGGAGGCGGACTCGGCCACCTTTGACGGCCTCTGATCGGCTGAGCCTGGTCGGTGCACACGCGGCTGGCTCTGGGCGGTGTTGGAGCGGGTCGGCTCCCGTCCTGTGCAGCATCGAGAGGGACAACAGCAGAGGAGTGCAAGAGGTGCGCACTTGCTGGAGGGAGGCCCAAGAGAACTGCCAGCTTATCGGGGAGGCGCCCTGTTTGAGGGTACCTGGCACCACGCAGAGAGAGGAGCACGGTGGAACAGTGAGTGAACTGCACCCTGGTACTGAGGCAAACCGGCTGCCCAATATACGAAAAGTCTAAGAGGGACACAGATCGGGGTGGCATCTTGGGAGGAGGCCCTATCTGCACTCTGGAGCGGACGGCCGCCATCTTGGGCACCGGGCTAGCTGCGTAACACCCCGGCCTGGAGAGGCCGCCGCCGCGGCACTCACTGCTTGCCCAACTACAAGCCACAGGTGGTGGGCTCCAAGCCTCTGGGCCCATCGGCCATATGACCACCAGGACCGCCATGGGAAAAGGCGACAAATCACAGCCCAAGCTATCGTTCGACCAGCGGAAGGCGAAGGGGGCTGAAGGGCCAGCTCCGGCTACCTCGCCGCGTCCGGCAACAACCGAGAACTCCCTATGCTTGGAAATACGCGAAATGCTGGGCATCATGGAAAAAGGCCTGCAAGACAGCATGGCAGCGATCAGTACCAAAATCGATGCCCTGACATATCGGATGGACCACATGTCCGAGAGAGTGGACAAACATGCGGAGCGGCTGGACATGGCGGAAAGACGGCTGACGGAGGCGGAGGAGGCCCAGACGGAATGGGATAAAGACCGCAGGCAGTTTGGACGGCTGCTCCAGGTCATCCAAGATAAGACGGAGGATTTGGAGGCGCGTTCGCGGCGCTCCAATCTACGCATTACGGGAGTGGCGGAATCCACTAGCACCGGTAAAATGGAGCTGTTTGTTGAGAAACTCCTTCAGACCCTCTTAGGGGAGGATGTCTTCTCTCCTATGTTCATTATCGAGAGGGCCCATCGCACTCTGGGGCCGAAGCCGCAACCAGGACTCCCGCCGCGACCAATCATAGCGAAGCTATTGAATTATCGAGATAGGGACTTGGCGCTGAGACTGGCCAGAGAAAAGGGAAAGCTGCAGTTTGAGGGCATGAACATCTCCCTCTACCCGGACTTCACGGCGAGAGTGCAGGAGGAGAGGAAGCGCTTTGCCCCCTACAAGAAGCAACTGAGAGACCTAGGGCTTGACTACGCCATGCTGTACCCTGCGAGGCTTCGCATCAACCGACAGGGTCACTCTCACTTTTTCACCGACCCCGCGGAACTCAAGAAATCCCTAAAGGAGTGGGAGAAGGACAAACGTAATAGCCAGAGGAGTCAGCGGGAGGACACGGATGCTACGTCCAACTTGGACGAACAGGAGTAGCTGAATGTATGGGAGGCGTTGCTGGTCTGACTGCGCTGGGTTGCGCTAGGGCCGGTGCACAGTCGGTGCGGGCCCGTCGAGACATGAGTTTGGGGTGAGATCTATCTGGTTACTACCGGAACGGTTTGACTGTGCTGTGGAATGGGTGGAGGGACGCTCAGCTGGCTGTGAGTTGCTGCGGGGTGGCCCTTCCCGCGTGAGGGACTGACAATATTTGACTGAGAAGACAAGTGCTGGCAGGGATGTCGACTACTGGGCGGGGGGCGGGGTGGGAGAGCGCGAGAAGTTTAAGGTCTTGGTCTCCTTTCTGAGCTGTTGGCTGGCTAGATACCTCTGCCCCTGTGCTTTTGGCTTTTGGCTCCTTCGGGGGCTCTTTGGGTTTTTGTAGAGTTCGTAGACGGACAGGGGGGGATGTTGGGTGGTGATGGGGCCTGTCTGACCGGGTTGGGGATGGTCGGCTGTGGGCGGGAGGGAGGTTGTTCTCTAGTTCCTTTGTTGGGAATGTTGTGTATGATGACTGAGGGTTGTGGAGGGGGGGGGGGGGATTTGTGTATTCAAGGGCGTGGGGATGTTCAAGTATTGAGGAGTCTGTGGCCTGCGACGGGGAAATGTGGAATGCTGTGTCCTATTTATTGCCTGGTGCTACCCGTGGCTGCCCTCGTCCTGGGGGGCACCGCTCTCGCTATCTTTAGACTTACGATGGTACAATCACGATTGCAATGTCGAATGCCACCCTGAATGATTCCGCACTCACCCCGCACACTCTCAAAATGATGAAATGGAATGTAAGGGGCTTGAATGATCACCGCAAGTTGAGGAAGGTCCTTAGTTATCTACACCGTCATAGGGTTGACTTAGCCCTTTTACAGGAAACTCATCTGCCTGCCCACAGTAAGATGTTACAGACACGAGGATTGGTGGGACACATAGTGGCGTCTGGCTTCACGACACATTCCCGGGGGGTACTGACCTGGGTTAGCCCTTCCTCGCAACTGAAATTGATTCCAGTGGTGGCAGACACGGAGGGGTGATATGTCCTAGCTAGATGTGTGGGTAAGGGACTGGACCTACTGATTGTTAATGTTTACGGCCCTAATTATGACAATTCTGACTTCTATGCTGCCCTGTCCGCACTATGTAGAAAGCATGCACAGCCTGGGATGTTGTGGGGGGGTGACTTCAACTTTGTTTTTGACCCTGAGAGGGACCGCTCCTCCGGCCCTGTCCGGCGGCTGGTGGCTTCTGCTGCCTATATGAGGGCCGAATTACTTAAACTTGACCTGGTCGATGTCTGGAGGGAGAAGCACCCCACGCTCGGTGGCTTCACACACTACTCGGCTTTTCATAATGTCCACACTCGGATAGACTACTGGTTGGCGTCACCTTCGGTCCAGCGTTGTATTGGCACCTGCGAGGTACTCCCGCGTACCCTCTCTGACCACTCTCCAGTTGTGGTGCATCTCACCACAGCCAGGAGGGGTATCCCGGCATTTACCTGGAGATTCCCTCCCTTCGCCCTGTTGGATGATATATTTAGGGGCGAACTGGCAGAGGATATCGAAGGATTCTTTGCCACGAATCTGGGCTCTGTAGATCACTTCTCCACGGTCTGGGAGAAATTCAAAGTTTTTATCAGAGGTATTGCTATGTCTAAACACTCCAGTGCATTGCGCACTATTAGACGGGAGTTAACTGCGATGGAGGCCAAACTGGCGGACTTGGAGAGTAGACAGCTGCGAGACCCTGGTCCTGACGTTGACTCGCTACTCACCCCTTTGTTATCTGAGTATCAGGAGCTGGCGGATAGGGAGGTTCTCTACATGGGGAAATATGCTACAGCCTGGGTCTATGGAGAGGGGGATAGGCCGGGCGCCCTTCTGGCCCGTATGGTAAGGGGTTCACGCAAGCCTTTGGTGATTGACGAACTGACCACCCCAGAGGGTGACGTGGTTACTGATGAGGAGCAAATCCTGACAACCTTCAGACGCTATTATGCGGACCTCTATCAGTCCAAATCTCTAGGTGCGGAAGATGCCATGGACGACTATCTGGGACATATCGCTATGCCATTCCTGCGGAATTCAGATAGGGAGTTCCTGATGGCCCCCTTTCAGGAAGACGAAATCCTGGAGGCCCTGGCAGGCATGCGGGCGGGTAGTGCACCGGGTTCTGACGGGCTCACGGTGGGCTTCTATAAAGCCTACAAAGAAATTCTGCTCCCATACTTGGTCACCCTCTTCGACGAGATCTGTGAAGATGGGGAAATGCCCCTCTCCATGCGGGAGGCGCTGCTAGTCACCATTCCGAAGCCGGGGCAACCACTGAATCTGTGCAGTTCATACAGGCCCCTTAGCCTGCTCAACGTGGACGCTAAGATATACGCAAAGGTACTGGCCAACCGGCTAGCCCTCTTAGTCCCGGAACTGGTGGCACCTGAACAGTCCGGGTTTGTCCCATGCAGAAATCTGACATATAATATACGCACAGTCCTGGGCGCCATGCAGCATGTGCGGCAGGAGAACAACACGCTAGCGATTTTCCTGGACATGGAAAAGGCATTCGACTCTGTCGAATGGCCGTTTATGGTCCGGGTGCTTCGGAAACTGGGCTTGGGAGAACCATTTCTGCAAAGGGTTGGCGCCCTGTATCACCAACCGTCGGCCAGACTAAAACTGGGGGATAGGGTGTCGGCACCGATTCATATCAGTAGGGGGACACGGCAGGGCTGCCCCCTGTCGCCGCTACTTTATGCGCTGGTTGCGGAGCCCCTGGCCTGTGCCATCAGGGAGTACCACAGTTTGGAGGGGATCAGCTTCCCCTATTATAAGATAGGGATATCAACGTACGCAGATGACACCTTGCTGTACGTTCGAGACCCGGAGTCGAACTTGGCATCGGTCCTCAGAGAGGTGGTCCGCTTTGGCTCACTCTCAGGTCTGCGAGTGAATTGGGATAAATCCATCGCTTTCCCCCTCACTCCTGTGACGCAACCCTTCACTATGGAGTACCCCCTAAGGTGGACCACTGATTCGGTCCGATATCTGGGTATTCAGCTGCACACTGACCCGGAGATCCTGGTGCGCGATAACTACGGCGTGGCCTTTGCCAAACTGGTAGAGGAGGTGGACGCTTGGTGCAGGCTCCCGCTGTCCCTCCTGGGCAGAATCGCTATTATGAAGATGATCGTGCTACCCCGGTTCCTGTTTCTATTCACGAATTTGCCAGTGGTGCTCTCGAAAGCTTTCTTTAAGCAGCTCATGCAGGTTCTCATACGGCTGGCATGGGCCGGCAAACAACCCAGAATACGATGGGCGACACTGATTCTTCCCTGCGAAATGGGGGGTCTGGGTGCCCCGGACATGGAACGTTACTACCGAGTAGCGCAAGCGACTCACTTGCATTCATGGGTTCATGGCGACGCACGCACACCGCACTTGCTCCTGGAGCGACTGTTTGCAGACCCGCTCCCTCTTCCAGCCACGATAAGCCTCCCACTGGATCGATCGGTCGGGCGACTCGACTCCCTTAAGGCGACTAACCACGCATGGCATGCACTGATGCGCGCACGCAACTGTGCAAGGTTGTACTCACCTCTGATGCCGATTGAGTGGGCGCTATGGCTGGGCCCCCTGAGAGAGAGAGGCGTAGTTGAGTCCCTTTGCTCTTTGGGACTTGAGAGGATGGAGGACCTGTTTGCTGAGGGCACACTGCGTGCCCCTCATTGCTCCAGCAATTTCAGTTTCACAGACTGCGCTCGGCTTACCAGGAGGTGATGGGCTTGGCTATGGAGGAACCCGAGGAGATCCCTGAGCTGACCTATATTATTAAAACTAAAACTCCGGCTAAGCTACTCTCGAATGCTAACAGGTTAGGAGTGGCACACCAGCAGCTGATGCAATCTAAAGCCAGGGAGGCGTGGCAGGAGGATCTGCAATCGCCTATAGACGACAGCATGTGGCGATACTGCTGCTCCAGCACCCGTAAGATCTCACTTAATGGCAGGCGCAGGCTGGTGCATTTTAAGTTTCTCCAGAGGGTGTACTACACTCCCGAACGACTGCACCGCTATGGCCTACGGCCCTCGGCGGAATGCGAGCGCTGTCGCACTCTGGTTGCCGACTTTTTTCACATGGCGTGGCTCTGCCCCGGAGTGCAGGCATTCTGGAATGAGGTGTTTGCTGAGCTTGATCAGATACTGGGGGAGACGCTACCCCGAACGCCGGCACTGGCACTGCTCGGCTTTTCTAAGCCACTCCCGCCATCACTTCGCCGGCTGGCCGATATGGCGTTGCTGATTGCCAGGAGAGTAGTGGCGTCCTGTTGGATGCGCGGGCCGCTGCCCACCGTGGTAAGATGGAAGAGAGATCTGCGGTTCTGCTGTACCCAAACCGAGTTGTACAGTGAATTGCTGCCACCTAGGAGTAGACCGAAAAACTTTTAGGACCTCTATACGGAATATTTACAGAAGGGGGAGGAGGGAAGTTCGGACACGTCTGAGGTGGTGGATCTTCAGGACCAAGTTTCAGAGTAGAGGGCCGGACAGCATGACCACCCTCCAGCTCGCCACTCGGAAGCACCATCAACTGATCCATGCCACCAAGAAAACAGCATTCAAGGACCGGCTGGACAACAATGCACACAACTGCAAGGAACTCTTCAACATCGTGAAAGAGCTCTCCAACCCCAACCCGGAATCAACGACATCACCCCGTCGCAAGACCTCTGCAACTCCCTCGCCTCCTACTTCCACAACAAGATCGCTGACATACACAACAGCTTCAGCCCACAAACAATGCTCCCCACGACCGCACCAACGCCCCCCACCACCACCCTCAGCGCCTGGACCCAGATCAACACAGAAGACACCATCCGCACGATGAACTCTATCCACTCCGGATCTTCGACCGACCCCTGCCCTCACCACGTCTTCAACAAGGCCGACGCTGTCATCGCACCCCACCTGCGGAACATTCATCAACACCTCCTTCGACAACGCCACCTTCCCTGAGAGCTGGAAGCACGCCGAACTCAGCGCTCTACTAAAGAAACCAACAGCGGACCCCACCGAACTCAAGAATTACCGCCCCATCTCGCTCCTCCCGTTTCCAGCCAAAGTCATTGAGAAGACCGTCAACAAGCAGCTGGCCGCCTTCCTCGAGACGAATGGATCCCTCGACCCCTCACAGTCTGGCTTCCGAGCCAACCACAGCACCGAGACCGCCCTCATCGCTGCCACCGATGACATCCGAGCCCTGCTGGACAACGGAGAAACAGCGGCCCTCATCCTCCTGGACCTCTCCGCGGCGTTCGACACTGTTTGCCACCGCACCCTAGTGCAGCCCCTCAGCAACATCGGAATCCAGGAAAAGGCACTGGAGTGGATCATCTCCTTCCTCGCTGGAAGGACACAGAGTACGCCTACCACCGTTCAGATCTGCAGCCACGTAAGTCATCTGCGGCGTTCCTCAGGGCTCCTCACTCAGCCCCACCCTCTTCAACATCTACATGAGCCCCCTTGCGGCCATCGCACGCCAACACAACCTCAACATCATCTCCTACGCCGACGACACCCAGCTGATCCTCTCCCTGACCAACGACCCCGCCGCCGCCAGAACCAACCTCCACGAAGGGATGAAAGACGTAGCCGAGTGGATGACGACCAGCCGCCTGAAACTGAACTCAGACAAGACGGAAGTCCTCATCCTGGGCTCCTCGCCCTCCGCCTGGGACGACTCCTGGTGGCCCCCCACCCTGGGCACCGCACCCAAACCGACAGACCACGCACGCAACCTGGGCTTCATCCTGGACTCCTCCCTCTCCATGACCAGACAAGTCAACGCCGTCTCCGCGTCCTGTTTCAACATCCTGCGCATGCTACGGAAGATCTTCTGGGGGATCCCCACCGAGACCAGGAAGACGGTCACCCAGGCCCTCGTCACCAGCCGACTGGACTACGGCAACGCCCTCTACGCCGGAACCACCGCCAAGCTCCAGAAGAGACTCCAGCGGATCCAGAACGCCTCAGCCAGACTCATCCTCGACATCCCCTGACGCAATCACATCTCCGGACATCTGAGAGACCTGCACTGGCTCCCCGTCAACAAGAGAATCACCTTCCGTCTCCTCACCCACACACACAAAGCCCTACACGACCAAGGCCCGAGCTACCTCAACAACCGGCTCAACTTCTACGCTCCCAAACGCCACCTCAGATCGACCAACCACGCCCTCGCCGCCGCCCCCCGCATCCGTAGAGCGACAACAGGAGGAAGGTCCTTCTCCTACCTGGCCGCCAAGACCTGGAACACCCTCGCGACCGACCTTCGCCTGACCCAAGACCACCTCTCCTTCAGGAAGAAGCTCAAGACCTGGCTGTTCGAGCAGTAGCGGCACCACCCCCCCCCCCCACCCAAGCGCCTTGAGACCCTCCGGGTGAGTAGTGCGCTCTATAAATGCCTTGATTGATTGATTGATTAATTGATTGATTGAGTGATTTTCAGTGATTACATGGTTGAAGATGCATGGCCTGGTTAGGCCAGGGCTCACTGGGGCATTTAATTTGAAGCACTGGTTGCTGGTGGGGTCCACTGGCGCTCATTATAGGGACTGGCATGTATCATCAAACTTTCATCCAGAGCAAAATAGAGAAAACCAGAGCGAAATACTAAAGAACTAATATTGGTTAAAATGAAAGGGAGACAAATTAATTTACAATAAACAAAAGCAAAGATAGTCATACAATTCTTTATGATCCCCCACTCTCGCTGCACAAATACACAGACCAGCATTCAAGAGACTTTCTGACGCTATTGTTAAATCTTACATTATACTGTGAAAATGGATTGCTTGCGAAGAGGTACAAACAATCCTCTAAGATTTCCCAATGGTTCGCAGGCGCCCCACTGCTCCCCGAGGTGCAAGTGATTAAGCCCTATGCGCCTCGGCCATCTTACTTTCACTGTAATGAGACTTTCCGTATGTTAAGTAAAAAATATATACCCTGGAAAAATAGAACGACTAACAAAACAAGTTTAGTAAGCAGATACACTTATTATAAAACACATGCGCTTTTATGAAAATGAAAGTCTACAGAAAATAAATGGTGAACATTTAGTAAATGCATCCTAGGTATGCAGACATAGCCCAAAGGATTGTGGGTATGACGATTAAAAGGCTATGAGACCCACGCATGGTCAATGGAGAAGGCGTGATCTCGTAGCCCTCCCCCTCCCCCCAACTCTAAACATAAACCTTGGACTCGGCTGTGGCCTCTGTGCCCGCTCCAAAGTAGACCGGATCCCGCTCCTTTGATCTGAGCTCAGGCGCACGTGCGGCTGCTGAGGCCAAGCTCCCGGTCCAGGATCTTGCGCCTTTATGGAAGCATGGGAAATAACGTACACAAGCTGCAGTCCCACCGACAGCCGACAGAGGGCCTACCGCTGCACCCTCAAAACACAACAAATGTACCATTCATTTGGTGATGATGCAGATATCGGCAGGACACGCAGTTATATCCAAAGTGGATTCATGTTTGTGCGGAAACAGATCCCACATGTAGTGTCCTGCTGGACACGTTTTAGTCTTTTTGCAAATCTGAATGGAGCGTGAATGGTGTTGGAAGAATGTGTGTGCGAGTGAATATTGCAGCTTTGAACGATGCACTGCAATTACGCTGAAATACTGTTTGATATAGCACCATCTCCTCGCATCGTGGACAATGTTAACGCCCACATCTTGCCCCTCTGACAATGTTAACGCCCACATTTTTTCACATGTTAATGCCTAACGCCCACAAGGGACTACTTTACCACTGAGGGCGCCCCCCCTTTTTAATGTATATGGTGTCCATATATATAGCCTATGTCCATCTCCTGGACCTCCCCTTTCCAACGCTGTATTGGGTGTTGTGATTGGTGGTGTACTTTTCGAGTTTACCCGCCTCAAAGGACACAGTTCTCTCTTTATAATAGTAGTATAGATATATATATATATACTAGCAGCCCGTCCCTACGTTGTCCGGGTATGAATTGCTGCCGGCCAGTAGTATATTGTTTTGTAGGATTTCGTTTTCATAGCATTTCTTATCTGTGACAGGCCTGTGAAACGCTCCGATTCACAGTGCACTGCTGATGCACTTAAGAGTGCGCATTCAGAAGTGTGTGAACTTGAGTTTCCTTACTTTATTTTTACCTTGCAATATTATATAGCGCGAACTCGACAACATGTCATGAGCACAATTTACATTACAGAAGAACAGATTAATTTGTGGTAGGCACGGGGAGACAAAGCAATTTGCCTGGAATCACAGGATGTTGACCTGATGGCGAGATTCAAACGTAGCTCCCCAGCTCTAAAGTTCGCAATTCTAGAACTTGTGGCGGGAGGGGTGTCTAAAAGTGTATGTCGGTGCTGGCCATCAATGAGAGAGACCTGTGCATTTTTCAAATCGCTGGTGAAAAAATATGAGTATGTTGCTGGAGATGTGGGCCGCCGTGCCACCAATGTACTTACCTGGGGAGGGTAAACACCCATTATTCCGCAACTTTCTTTAAGCAGACCATCACTCCGCATACTTTCATTATGAAAGTACGATGACTCTGCAAAGCCATCATAACGCATGGCATTACATTTTATATGCGTTTACCACGCATACATTTACAACAAAATTTGTTGTAAATGCATGAATGGTAAAAGCATGTTTTTTAATGTTCGGATAAGGTAAGTATAGGTATAGGGGTATATGTTTTGGGGTGCTTGGGTATTTTAAGGGTTCAGATATAGTTTTGGGTTATGGGGTATAAGGGTAGTTTTAGCGTTTTGGGATAGGTATGGGTTTTGGGGTACAGGCGTATTTTTAGGGTTCAGGGCTAGGTTTGGGTTTTGGGGTATAGGGGTATTTTTAGGGTTCTGGGGTAATTTTGGGTTTTGGGGTACAGGGGTATTTTAAGGGTTCAGGGCTAGGTTTGGGTTTTGGGGTACAGGGGTATTTTTTTACGGTTCAGGGCTAGGTTTGGGTTTTGGGGTACAGGGGTATTTTAGGGTTCAGGGGTAGGTTTGGGTTTTGCGGTACAGGGTTATTTTAGGGTTCAGGGGTAGGTTTAGTTTTTGGAGTACAGGGGTATTTTTAGGATTTAGGTATAGGTTTGGGTTTTGGGGAAAGGGTATAGTTATAGGGTTAAGATAAGTTAGTGTTTAAGGGTGTTGGGGTATTTTAAGTAGTGAGGGTGGGTTTTGATTATGGGTGCAGGAGTATTTAAAGGGAGCAGGGTGAACATCCGGAGCTGGAATGTACAGAACCTGGGAAGAAAAAACAATGATATATTTAACACAACGCGTACCCCCCCCACACCCCCAGCACACGATATGAAACATGGCATGAAGGGCGGAATGTATAAACAACAGTTGATGGACAGAATGCAGAACAATGTCATACATTCACACTAATACAGAGATCTGGGCCTAAATCTATCATTTTATTAGCACTCTAAAACACCTCAGCCTTGATGCTGTGTCTCATTGGAACATTCCATGCCAAACTGCCAAGCCATGTCATCCCTGGACCGTACTCAAGCATCCTAGGATCAATTCCTGGCTATCAACCATCTTCATCCAGGATAGCTCGACTGCAGTGGTGTGGAGAGCATGGGACTCACGTCTGAGCATACCCATTAAACTCGGGGTGACAAATTCAAAAACAACAGTTGATGGACAGAATGCAGAACAATGTCATACATTCACCCCAGTACAGAGATCTGGGCCTAAATCCATCGTTTTTTTGCACTCCACACCACCCCAGTTCAGACATGGCCATATGCAAATCAGCCTTGACCCTGTGCCTCATGGGAACAGTCCAGCCCGAAGGGCGGAACGTACCACACGCCCCCAGCATTTGTCACGCCCCCCCAGCACAAGCCCACAGCACAATGCAGACACGCCCACAAGGAACTACTTTGCTGGCACGGTTCTTTTACTTTTTAAATGTATATGGTGGGCGTCTGCATGGCCTATGTCCTTCTGCTGCAACTGCCCTTTCCAACGCTGTATTGGGTGTTGTGATTGGGGCTGTGGTTCCTGAGATTACCCGCCTCAAAGGTTTTTGGCTCTCTCTTTATTATATTAGTATGGATATATACATATACATATATATATATACATTAACCCTAGGCAAAGAACTACGCTAAGCATTGAAAACACAAACTTATTCAAAAATTCCCACTCCACTACGCAATGGAGATACCTACTGTACCCACAACCGTTTGGTAAATAAACTTTACATGCTAAAAAGCATATAACTAATTTACAAAAGTAAACTTTAATAACCATCAGGCAATGAGAGAGGTGATGATTTTGGGGTCATCCTAGGGGGACGGCAATCAGATGCATTGAACACAAAGAGCATATCATGTTGAACGATTCAGTGGTGGTCCCATCCTCCTAGGACCACCCCAAGCAAAGTTATGGGCAAAAATACAATGCCAACCAAAGGCATTATGGTAGAGAGTCTAGAGATTAGAGAATATTATAGTATTAGTTCTCAGCTGAGCCTGCCCCTTGAGTAAACCTGGGCGGAGTTCATGTAGTAGTGCACTTCACACTACACGAGCTACGCGTAGCTACGCGATATGCATACTGCACTGTGCAAAATGCTGTTCACACTGTTTGCACAGTGCCGGATGCTTGTCCGCACTGTGCAATCAGTGCAAACCGCATCTTGCACAGTGCAAGCTGTCGTTTTCTGCCGCTTGAGTAAATTTCTACTCGAGCTGCAGCTTTCTCAACGCGGACTGGTAGTTTCTCATTACGAGCAATGAGAAACCTGACCTCCCCGCATTGAAGTTTATTTTCCACGCTCGCGATCAGTAAAGAAAAAAGTAAAATATTTATTGTTTGATTATTTAAAATCTTAGAATATTTACAATACAAAAACATATACCTAATGACAATACAATAAAATCAATTATATCCTTAAAAAGTTCGATAAAATTTAATTAAAGAGATTTTTAGTAATTTATTCACCCAGTTTTGTAGTTACTATTTTTAAGAACTTCACAAAGGTAGCATTCATGATTATATCATTTGAATGAAGACAGTTTATCAATGCCTGCCTGCACGTCCTTATCCCACGTATATTAAATTGCAATTTAAGCAGTGCACATCTTTCATTATGGAGTTCTGGACAGATACATAGGAGGTGAACAATATTTTCTTCACCGCTTTTACAAAGTCTACACAATGTGCTACTGTTAGTTTTTTTCCACGGAAGGACGTGACTAAGGCCCGGTAGAACTCCAAATCTTGCTCTTATGAGACATTGTTTACATTTTTCAGACCAGGGTATCTCCAAGTATTCTTGTATCTTCTTTTTTTGGTATCCATTTATTACGGACCATGAATGCTTTCTTTTTGCCAGAGTATCTTTGTTACTTACAAGTGATAGGTGATTAGTTGTTCGATTTACTATTTTTTTTAAACGATCCGTTACTTATCATATTATTCCAAATTGGCATAAGTCCAAACTCTTCTATTGCCTCATTTAGATACTTCCATGCAAGTGAATTCGTATTCTTATTTAATTCTTGCCAAAGAAGTTGAGATATATGATTATCATGATCGTTTTTTATCCTATACCACGTTTTGATAAATTGGCCTTTTCTTAGGAAACATTGGTTATTTAGACCAAATTCCAATCTAATTTGTGCTGGAGAAGCATTATTTGGAAGATAAAAGAGAGATTTATTTGTTTTGGAAAGTACCTTGTTTATTGTTTCTGCATCCGTCCCCCTTAGTGCCTCGCTACCGTATGTTATGGTCAGGAGCAATTTAGCCCCTATAATTTTCAAAAGTGGCCGATAGGTTAGATTTCCAAGCGATTTCTGTGCTATCTTAAATGCTGCAGTTAGCGAACTAGCTTTTCTTTGTATGTCCAGTTTTTGCAGTTGGTAATTTCCCTTCTGGTCAAATAGAACACCCAAATACCTGTACACTTCCACTTGTTCAAGTTGGCTGTTTTCAATATACCCTTTATTTTTTTGTCTCAGCTTTATGTTCTTAGGGCCTCATGCATCAAGGTATTTAGGAGTCGCAAACGGTGCGAATCGGTAAATTCGGCCGTTTGCGATTAATAAATATCTTTTTAGCATGCATCGAACATTTTTGGGAAAATCGCTATTTTTTGCGAATTCCAAAAATGCGATTGCTTTTAAGGAATCGCAAATTTGCGATTCCTTAAAAGCAATGCATGATTGCTTTTGAAATTGCGAATTCGCAATTAGGGGGTGCAAATTACCACGAGGGTGAACCTCGTGGTAATTTGCGAAAAAGTTTTAAAATGCACAAAATTGCATTTTAAACACTGTAATGTTACAGACACACATGTCCTTAGGACATGTGTGTGTGTAACATGCACTTAAAAATGCATTTCAGGGGTGCAGGGGGGGGTCATTTGGACCCGCCCCCTGCACCCATGGAATGCATTAACATTTTGCGAATCGCTAATAGAAATTCGCAAAATGTCAATGCCTTCCCATTGATTCCTATGGGCCTTTTGGCCCATAGGAATCAATAGGAATTGCGAAATCGCAAATTAGAATTCGCATAATATTTGCGATTCGGTAAAAATTGCGATTTTTACCGAATCACAAATATTATGCGAATAAAATCATGCATCCCATTTTGCGATTCCTTATTTGCGATTCCCTAAAAATCGCAAATAAGGAATCGCAAAACCTTACAATGATGCATGTGGCCCACAGTGACCACCATGATTTTTGTTTTGGTTTCATTTATTTCCATTCCATTTTCATTAGCATACAAGATTGTTTGATTGATTAAACGCTGAAGGCCAATTTTAGTATGGCTTAAAAGGATGGCATCATCTGCATACATTAGGTTAGATATCAGTTTACCCCCTAGTTTCGGAGGATGTGCATTCAGTTCACCAATATTTCCTGATAGATCTCCCAGGAATAGATTAAAAAGGAGTGGGGCCAACACACATCCCTGTTTTAGCCCTTCTAGTGCTGGAATCTCTTTTGTTAATGATTGACAGTCCCCCATTCTTACTCTTACCCAGGTTTGTCTGTATAACAATTTAATCAATCTTAGCAGTTCAATTGGAATATCTTTTTCCAGGAGTTTTTTCAACAATACGTTTCTTTGAACACAGTCAAAAGCAGATTTAAAATCTACAAAACATAGATACAAAGGCTGTTTAACTCTGAGTGACTTTTCAATTATTAATGGTAACGCCATAATGTTTTTCATTGTTCCAAGCCCCTTAATAAAACCAGTTTGGTTCAATGGCAAGATCTTGTTTTCTGTTACCTATTCATTTAATATAATTAATTATACTCCAGCAAATAGCTTGGCATCTGTATCTTGATGGGTGATAAGTCTATAGTTTTCTGCAAGCGCCCAATTTCCTTTCTTATATATTGGGGAGATTAAGGATCCTCGCCAGGACTCAGAAATATTACCTGCCTTTATGACTTTTTTAAATACTTTTACCAGGTAGAACGACCATAAGTCTGGGTTTTCTTTATAAAGGGCAAACGGTATCCCGTTGGGACCTGGTGCCCCATTTTTCTGCTTCTTTATTAGTTTTGCTATTTGATCTTTTTGTATTTTAAACTGTTCTTGCATCTCATCACTGGGAATATTAGTTAGTTGTGTTTTCATGGTGTTTGATGTTGATTCATTACGATTTAGGTGTTTTCCTAGATATGTAACTCATTCTTGCTCAGCTAAAGTTGAAGAAACTACCAATTTGTTCGGTCTTACTAATGTGTTTATAATTTTCCAAAATTCTCTTGCATTTGTTTGTTTACTTGTATGAAATAACTAGCAGCCCGTCCCGACGTTGTCTGGGTATGAATGGCTGCCGGCCAGCAGTATATTGTTTTGTAGGATTTCGTTTTGATAGCATTTCTTATCTGTGACAGGCCTGTGAAACGCACCGATTCACAGTGCACTGCTAATGCACTTAAGAGTGCGCGTTCAGTAGTGTGTGAACTCGAGTTTCCATACTTTATTTTTCCTTGCAATATTATATAGCGCAAACTCGACAACACGGCATGAGCACAATTTACATTACAGAAGAACACATTCTTTTGTGGTAGGCACTGGGAGACAAAGCGATTTGCCTGGAATCACAGGTTGTTGAGCTGATGCCGAGATTCGAACGTAGGTCCCCAGCTCTAAAGTTCTAAATTCTAGAACTTGTGGCGGGAGGTGTGTCTAAAAGTGTATGTCGGTGCTGGCCATCAATGAGAGAGACCTGTGCATTTTTCAAATCGGTGGTGAAAAAATATGAGTATGTTGCTGGAGATGTGGGCCGCCGTGCCACCAATGTACTTACCGGGGGAGGGTAAACACCCATTATTCCGCAACTTTCTTTCCGCAGACCATCACTCCGCATACTTTCATTATGAAAGTACCATGACTCCGCAATGCCATTTTAACGCATGGCATTACATTTTATATGCCTTTACCACGCATACATTTACAACGAAATTCGTTGTAAATGCATGAATGGTAAAAGCATGTTTATTTTAATGTTTGGATAAGGTAAGTATGGGTATAGGGGTATATGTTTTGGGGTACTGAGGTATATGTTTTGGGGTGTTTGGGTATTTAAAGGGTTCAGATATAGTTTTGGGTTATGGGGTACAGGGGTATCTTTAGGGTTCAGGGCTAGGTGGGGTTTTGGGATATAGGGGTATTTTTAGGGTTCAGGGGTAGGTTTGGGTTTTGGGGTACAGGGGTATTTTAAGGGTTCAGGGCTAGGTTTGGGTTTTGGGGTACGGGGGTATTTTTAGGGTTCAGGGCTATGTTTGGGTTTTGGGGTACAGGGGTATTTTAGGGTTCAGGGGTAGTTTTGGGTTTTGGGGTACAGGGTTATTTTTAGGGTTCAGGGCCAGGTTTGGGTTTTGGAGTACATGGATATTTTTAGGGTTCAGGGGTAGGCTTGGGTTTTGGGGTACAGCGGTATTTTAAGGGTTCAGGGCTAGGTTTGGGTTTTGGGGTACAGGGGCATTTTAGGGTTCAGGGGTAGGTTTGGGTATTGGGGTACAGTGGTATTTTTAGGGTTCAGGGTTAGGTTTGGGTTTTGGGGTACAGGGATATTTTTAGGGTTCAGGGCTAGGTTTGGGTTTTGAGGTACAGGGGTGTTTATAGGGTTCAGGGCTAGGTTTGGGTTTTGGGGTACAGGGGTATTTTTAGGGTTTAGGGATAGGTTTGGGTTTTGGGGTACAGGGTATATTTATAGCGTTAAGATGGGTTAGTGTTTAAGGGTGTTGGGGTATTTTAAGGAGTAGGGTGGGTTATGATTATGGAGTGCAGGGATACTTAAAGGGAGCACGGTAGGATTAGCACACAATATGAGACATGGCATGAAGGGCGGAACGTACCACACGCCCCTAGCGTTTGTCACGCCCCCAGCACACGCCGAAAGCACTACGCAGACACGCCCACAAGGGACTACTTTGCTGGCACGGTTCTTTTACCTTTTTAATGTATATGGTGGGCGTCTGCATAGCCTATGTCCTTCTGCTGCAACTGCCCTTTCCAACGCTGTATTGGGTGTTGTGATTGTTGCTGTGGTTCCTGAGATTACCCGCCTCAAAGGTTTGGGCTCTCTCTTTATTATATTAGTATGGATTTCTTTCCTATTTTATTTCTCTCTCCTCTTCATCTTTAATATTAAATCTTTTCATTTCCACACACTCTTCATGTTACTTAGGTTGATGGTGAGGTGTCCTTTTCTTCTTTTCCTTGGACCCTCGTCGCCAATGAAAAGTTCTCAATAAACATACAAAGATGAGAGAAGTTGTTCAGAGGTTTATTCATTGACACCCCATCCATCAGCTACCTCAGGATTAACTGACTCTTGAAGAACATCCATAACCACAGCATTCTAGGTTCCACAGAACCTTCACAAATGTAGAAGATAGAGAGAGGACACTACACACAGTGCACCAGCACAAGGAGAGAGCAGAAATGCTCCAAATATTTGTAAATGTGGAACATTTCTGCTCTCTCCTTCTGCTTTGCTTGCTGTCTTGGTTTGTGTGAAAGATTAGCAGATCTGCCTATTGTGAAGGAAAACAGGAGAAGTTCTGCTTTTCTTTCTGTCGATTCATTTGTAGTCCAAAGCACCCACGACCGGAGCCATCCAGCCACCGAGGATCCAACCACCGTCCGGCGTTGCTAGGATTCTCGGCAACCTGGTGGCAACGCTTGAGAATGTAGGAAGGAACATAAGGAACAATAGCAATGACTACGGGCCCGATTCACAAACTAATTTAAGACAAAATCTTAACATCTGTGAATACCAAAAGTAGTATGTTTAGGATTTTGTCTTGTTAGTTCTGTGAATCGGGCCCCATGAGTCTCGTGATAGCACGTGACTCATGGTGAAACATAAGGTAATAGCACTGAAAATGACGCAAAAGTGGCACAGTGGTATTGTAAATCTGCCCCTTATTACTTTCTCTCTCGCTGCACAAATACACACACCAACATTCAAAAGACTTTTTGACGCTTTTGTTGATTTTTATATTATACTGTGAAAATGGATTGCTACGAAGAAGTACAAACAATTCTCCAAGAATTCCCAACGGTTCGCAGGCGCCCCACTGCCACCCGAGGTACAAGTGATTAAGCCCTATGCACATCGGCCACCTTGTTTTCACTTTTATGAGACTTTCCGTATGTTAAGGGAAAACTATATACCCTGGAAAGATAGAACGACTAACAAAACAAGTTTAGTAAGTAGATACAATTATTATAAAACACATGCGCTTTTATGAAAATGAAAGTCTACAGAAAATAAATGGTGAAAATCTAGTAAATGCATCCTAGGTATGCTGACATAGCCAAAGGATTGTGGGTATGACGATTAAAAGGCTATGAGACCCACACATGCTCAATGGAAAAGGTGTGATCTCGTAGCCCTCCCCTCCTCCCCCCACCTCTAAACATAAACAATGCACTCGGATGTGGCCTCTGTGCCTGCTCCAGGGTCGAAAGGATCCCGCTCCTTTGATCTGAGCTCAGGCGCACGTGCGGCTGCTGAGGCCAAGCTCCCGGTCCTGGATCTTGCGCCTCTGTGGAAGTGGATGGGAAATAACGTACACAAGCTGCAGTCCCACCGACAGCCGACAGAGGGCCTACTGCTGCACCCTAAAAACACAACAAATGCACCATTCATTTGGTGATGATGCTGATATCGGCAGGACACGCAGTTATATCCAAAGTGGATTCATGTTTGTGCGGAAACAGATCCCACATGTAGAGTCCTGCTGGACATGTTCTAGTCTTTTTGCAAATCTGAATGGAGCGTGAATGGTGTTGGAAGAATGTGTGTGCGAGTGAATATTGCGGCTTTGAACGATGCACTGCAATTACGCTGTAATACTGTTTGGTTTAGCACCATCTCCTCGAATCGTGGACAATGTTAACGCCCACATCTTGCCCCTCTGACAATGTTAACGCCCACATCTTGCCCCTCTGACAATGTTAACGCCCACATCTTTTCACATGTTAACGCCTAACGCCCAAAAGGGACTACTTTACCACTGAGGGCGCCCCCCCTTTTTAATGTATATGGTGTCCATATATATAGCCTATGTCCATCTCCTGGACCTTCCCTTTCCAACGCTGTATTGGGTGTTGTGATTGGTGGTGTACTTTTCGAGTTTGTGGGCGTGTCTGCATTGTGCTGTGGGTGTGTGCTGGGGGGGCGTGACAATTGCTGGGGGCATTCCGTCACGAGTGTTGTTTTTTCTTCCTAGGTTCTAAACATTCCTGCTCCCTTTAAATAGTAATTCAGTGGAGGTCCCATTCTCTTAGAACCACCCCAAGCACAGAAATGGGCAAAAATACAACTAAAAGGCCCTGCAAAGCATTATGGGATAGGATTAGCATCATCATTAGCATTCATGAAAGGGTTTCAATGTTTTTGAATTTTACTCATCAGGGACATCTAGGGACGGCAAGGTGAACTGCAGCTTGGTGTATAATATTTTAAATGCTATTGCATTTGCCTCATCAGGGACATCTAGAGACGACGAGGAGAACTGCAGCTTGATGTATAATATTTTTAATGCTATTGCATTTGCCTCATCGGGACAACTGGGTGAACTGCAGCTCTTCGTAGAATTATTTGGATACTATAATATTCAGTTCCCACTGCTAATCTCGTCCCATAATGCTTTGCAGGGGCTTGATCTCAAAATCATCACCTCTCTCCCTGCTTGCTGGAAGCTAATTTCACTTTTGTGAAATGACTATATGCATTTTAGCATGTAGAAATACTTGTTATTTTACCTTGAATATATGAGGTTTCTGTTTTAATAATTGGAAATCTGACGGAACGAAATATTGCGGATTTATTGTACCAAGTTTGCACCAATTCCGCCCACCCCAACTTTAAATACCCCTGCACCCCATAATCATAACACACCCTTACTCTATAAAATACCCCAACACCCTTAAACACTACCCATCATAACCCTAAAAATATACCCTGTACCCAAAAACCCAAACCTATCCCTAAACCCTAAAAATACCCCTGTACCCCAAAACCCAAACCTACCCCTGAACCCTAAAAATACCCCTGTACCCCAAAACCCAAACCTACCCCTGAACCCTAAAAAACCCCTGTACCCCAAAACCCAAACCTAGCCCATAACCCTTAAAATACCCATGTACCCCAAAACCCAAATCTACCCCTGAACCCTAAAAATACCCCTGTACCCCAAAACCCAAACCTAGCCCAGAACCCTAAAATACCCCTGTATCCCAAAACCCAAACCTAGCCCTGAACCCTTAAAATACCCCTGTACCCCAAAACTCAAACCTACCCCTGAACCCTAAAAATACCCCTATACCCCAAAACCAGAACCTAGCCCTGAACCCTAAAAATACCCCTGTACCCCATAACCCAAAACTATATCTGAACCCTTAAAATACCCAAACACCCCAAAACATATGCCTCAGTACCCCAAAACATATACCCCTATACCCATACTTTCCTTATCCAAACATTTAAAAAAAAAACATGCTTTTATCATTCATGCATTTACAACGAATTTTGTTGTAAATGTATGCGTGGTAAAAGCATATAAAATGTAATGCCATACGTTATAATGGCATTGCGGAGTCATGGTACTTTCGTATTGAAAGTATGCGGAGTGATGGTATGTGGAAAGAAAGTTGCGGAATAATGGGTGTTTACCCTCCCCCGTAAGTACATTGGTGGCACGGCGGCCCACATCTCCAGCAACATACTCATATTTTTTCACCAACGATTGGAAAAATGCGCAGGTCTCTCTCATTGATGCCCAGCACCGACATACACTTTTAGACACACCTCCCACCACAAGTTCTAGAATTGCGAACTTTAGAGATGGGAGCTACGTTCGAATCTCGGCATCAGCTCAACATCCTGTGATTCCAGGCAAATCGCTTTGTCTCCCCGTGCCTACCACAAATGAATGTGTTCTTCTGTAATGTAAATTGTGCTCATGCCATGTTGTCGAGTTCGCTCTATATAATATTGCAAGGAAAATAAAGTAGGGAAACTTGAGTTCACACACTACTGAACGCGCACTCTTAAGTGCATCAGCAGTGCACTGTGAATCGGAGCGTTTCACAGGCCTGTCACAGATAAGAAATGCTATCAAAATGAAATCCTACGAAACAATATACTACTGTCCGGCAGCAATTTATACCCGGACAACGTCGGGACGGGCTGCTAGTTTAAAATGTAAAAGAACCGTGCCAGCAAAGTAGTCCCTTGTGGGCGTGTCTGCATTGTGCTGTGGGTGTGTGCTGGGGGCGTGACAATCGCTGGGGGCATTCCGTCACGAGTGTTGTTTCCCAGGTTCTATACATTCCTGCTCCCTTTAAATAGTAATTCAGTGGAGGTCCCATTCTCTTAGAACCACCCCAAGCACAGTTATGGGCAAAAATACAACTAAAAGGCCCTGCAAAGCATTATGGGATAAGCTTAGCATAATTTTTAGCATTCATGAAAGGGCTTCAATGTTTTGGAATTTTACTCATCAGGGACATCTTGGGACGACGAGGTGAACTGCAGCGTGATGTATAATATTTTAAATGCTATTGCATTTGCCTCATCAGGGTCATCTAGGGACGGCGAGGTGAACTGCAGCTTGATATATAATATTTTAAATGCTATTGCATTTGCATCATCAAGGACATCTAGGGACATGAGGTGAACTGCAGCTTGATGTGAAATATTTTAAATGCTATTGCATTTGCCTCATCAGGGACATCTAGGGACCATGAGGTGAACTGCAGATTGATGTATAATATTTTAAATGCTATTGCATTTGCCTCTTGGGGACAACTGGGGAGAACAAGGTGAACTGCAGCTCTTTGTAGAATTATTTGGATACTATAATATTCACTTCCCACTGCTAATCTCGTCCCATAATGCTTTGCAGGGGCTTGATCTCAAAATTATCACCTCTCTCACTGCTTGCTGGAAGCTAATTTCACTTTTGTGAAATGCCTATATGCATTTTAGCATGTAGAAATACTTGTTATTTTACCTTGAATATATGAGGTTTCTGTTTTAATAATTGGAAATCTGACGGAACGAAATATTGCGGATTTATTGTACCAAGTTCGTGCCAATTCCGTCCACCCCTACTTTAAATACCCCTGCACCCCATAATCATAACCCACCCTTACTCTATAAAATACCCCAACACCCTTAAACACTAACCCATCTTAACCCTATAAATATACCCTGTACCCCAAAACCCAAACCTATCCCTAAACCCTAAAAATACCCCTGTACCCCAAAACCAAAACATACCCCTGAACCCTACAAAAAACCCCTGTACCCCAAAACCCAAACCTACCCCTGAACCCTAAAATACCCCTGTACCCCAAAACCCAAACCTAGCCCATAACCCTTAAAATACCCCTGTACCCCAAAACCCAAACCTACCCCTGAACCCTAAAAATACCCCTGTACCCCAAAACCCAAACCTAGCCCAGAACCCTAAAATACCCCTGTATCCCAAAACCCAAACCTAGCATTGAACCCTAAAAATACCCCTGTACCCCAAAACCCAAACCTAGCCCTGAACCCTTAAAATTCCCCTGTACCCCAAAACCCAAACCTACCCCTGAACCCTAAAAATACCCCTATACCCCAAAACCCAAACCTAGCCCTGAACCCTAAAAATACCCCTGTACCCCATAACCCAAAACTATCTGAACCATTAAAATACCCAAACACCCCAAAACATATACCTCAGTACCCTAAAACATATACCCCTATACCCATACTTGCCTTATCCAAACATTTTTAAAAAAACATGCTTTTACCATTCATGCATTTACAACGAATTTCGTTGTAAATGTATGCGTGGTAAAAGCAGATAAAATGTAATGCCATGCGTTATAATGGCATTGCGGAGTCATGGTACTTTCGTAATGAAAGTATGCAAAGTGATGGTATGCAGAAAGAAATTTGCGGAATAATGGGTGTTTACCCACCCCCGGTAAGTGCATTGGTGGCACGGCGGCCCACATCTCCAGCAACATACTCATATTTTTTCACCACCGATTTGAAAAATGCACAGGTCTCATTGATGCCCAGCACCGACATACACTTTTAGACACACCTCCCGCCACAAGTTCTAGAATTCCGAACTTTAGAGCTGGGGAGCTACGTTCGAATCTCGGCATCAGGTCAACATCTTGTGATTCCAGGCAAATTGCTTTGTCTCCCCGTGCCTACCACAAATTAATGTAGTCTTCTGTAATGTAAATTACAGAAGAATACATTAATATTAATACACACGGTCGCTCCCACGCTCCCTGGCTCATGGTGGTATCGTTACTCATTGACTGAATACCGACTATCTGTGTGCTGTGTGTGTATCTGTGTACTTCTAATTTTGCATTTGCAATAGTGCTTCTGGTAATTTATCGGTCCTCCTAATTTGTGCCACTTAATAACGCTACAGCGTTTCTGGTGTTCTGCATCGCAGCATTGCTTGTATTGTTTGTGCCATTTAAACAGCGCATCGGAAACGGAGCTGCGCTCTATCTGTGCACAATAACGCTGCCAATTTTAAAGCGCTTGTGAATTTCATAACAGTGCCCCAGCCTCACTCGACTTTTCTCCGCCTCCATTTTGTTTGTTGTTGTCTCCCTGAGCCCTTCCTCCTCGCCACGCTCCCGCCTCCCTGCTGCCCCTCCCACCCACTGACCCTTACTGCAGACCCCGTAGATAGCACAGCTGTGGCCGTCCTGACTTCGTCAGACACGGTCGCTCCCACGCTCCCTGGCTCATGGTGGTATCGTTACTCATTGACTGAATACCGACTATCTGTGTGCTGTGTGTGTATCTGTGTACTTCTAATTTTGCATTTGCAATAGCGCTTCTGGTAATTTATCGGTCCTCCTAATTTGTGCCACTTAATAACGCTACAGCGTTTCTGGTGTTCTGCATCGCAGCATTGCTTGTATTGTTTGTGCCATTTAAACAGCGCATCGGAAACGGAGCTGCGCTCTATCTGTGCACAATAACGCTGCCAATTTTAAAGCGCTTGCCCACCTGCGTCCAAGCCGCTCCTGGACACACCCATGGACCCTTCTCCTGCTACTCCTGCAGACTCAGCGGCACCGACAACATCTCCGCTACGACCACAACACAGATTCCCGACCCCAACCACCTACAATGCATCCTTCTCAACACCCGTTCGGTCCACAGGCACGCCATTGACCTTTGGAACCTACTAGACACCATCTCTCCTGACGTCGCCTTCCTAACGGAAACATGGATGAACGCTTCCTCCGCCCCTGACATCGCCATCGCTATCCCTGATGACTATAAGATCACACGCAAGGACCGCACCGACCATACAGGAGGTGGAATCGCTATCGTCCATAAGAAATCAATCCGCATCTCAACCAGCTCTGACGCCAACCTCGCTAACTCCGAACACCTTCACTTCCAGATCCACATCGACCCCAAGACCACACTCAGAGGCACCCTCCTCTACAGACCACCAGGACCCCGCGCAAAATTCAGTGAAGACATCACGGACTTCATCACTCCACACGCGCTCCCCTCCAAAGACTACATCCTTCTGGGAGACCTCAACTTTCATCTTGAAAAGATCAACGACCACAACACCGCCACCCTCTTGGACAACCTCGCCAACCTCGGACTTAAACAACTGGTCACTTCCCCCACCCACATCGCAGGTCACACACTCGACCCCATCTTCACCTCCAGCAACCATGTCTCCTTCAGCCACACTACGGATCTCCTCTGGACTGACCACAGCTGCGTTCACTTCACCTACAACAAGCCGAAACCCATCATCCACCTCCAACCAACTCTACAAAGAAACTGGAACAAAATCACCACGGAGCAGATCTCCACATCACTCCTTCAAACCTCCCCAACCCTATCCTCTAACGCCAACGAAGCCGCCTCCAACCTCACCCTTTGGTTATCCAACACCGCCGACACCTTAGCACCACTGAAAAAACGTCAACACAAACTTGGCAACAAGAAGGCCTCATGGTTCAACGATGATCTCAAGAAGTCCAAGAAACTGTGCCGCTCCCTTGAAAAGGCCTGGAAAAAAGACCCATCCACCAGCAACAAGGACGCCTTCAAAAGCGCCATCCGTACTCACCACCAACTGATCCGAAAAGCCAAGAAAACAGCATTCAAGGATCGACTTGACAACAACGCCCACAACAGCAAGGAACTTTTCAACATCGTCAAGGAATTTTCCAACCCCTCGGCCAACTCCAACGACATCACCCCCTCTCAAGCCCTCTGCGATTCCCTAGCCTCTTTTTTCCACAACAAGATTGCTGACATCCACAACAGCTTTGACAACCAACCCGGAAGCCAACCCACCCTACCATCAGCTGACCATCTTCCCCCCGTTAACACCCTTAACGCCTGGAACCCAATCTCCACTGAGGACACCATCCGCCTGATGAATTCCATCCACTCTGGATCCCCCACAGACCCATGCCCTCACCACATCTTCAACAAAGCAGACTCCGTCATAGCTCCGCACCTCCGAGACGTCATCAACTGCTCCTTCAACTCCGCTACCTTCCCAGAAGACTGGAAACACGCTGAACTCACCGCCCTTCTGAAAAAACCAACAGCAGACCCCACCGAACTCAAAAACTACCGCCCCATCTCGCTTCTTCCATTCCCGGCCAAAGTCATCGAGAAAGCCGTCAACAACCAGCTCGCCGCCTTCCTCGAAGCCAACAAATCACTCGACCCCTCACAATCTGGCTTCCGAGCCAAACACAGCACTGAGACCGCCCTCATCGCAGCAACAGACGACATTCGAACACTACTGGACAATGGAGACACAGTCGCCCTCATCCTCCTCGACCTCTCTGCAGCCTTCGACACAGTCTGCCACAGCACCCTTCTACAACGCCTCAGAAACATCGGAATCCAAGGAAAGGCACTGGAATGGATCACCTCGTTCCTCACCGGAAGAACCCAGAGAGTCCGCCTCCCACCATTCAAGTCCGAGGCCTCTGAAATCATCTGCGGCGTACCACAAGGATCCTCACTCAGTCCCACCCTCTTCAACGTATACATGAGCCCCCTCGCAGCCATTGCCCGCCAACACAACCTCAACATCATCTCTTACGCGGATGACACTCAATTGATCCTATCTCTCACCAAGGACCCCAGCACCGCCAAAACTAACCTACACGAAGGAATGAAAGAAGTCGCCGAATGGATGAAACAAAGCCGTCTGAAACTGAACTCAGACAAAACAGAAGTCCTCATCTTAGGTAAATCCCCCTCTGCATGGGACGACTCCTGGTGGCCGGAAGCCCTCGGAAATGCACCCATCCCGACAGACCACGCACGGAACCTTGGCGTCATCCTGGATTCTTCACTCTCAATGAACAGACAAGTCAGCGCCGTATCCTCCTCCTGCTTTAACATTCTTCGCATGCTCAGAAAAACATTTCGCTGGATCCCCACCGAAACAAGGAAAACAGTCACCCACGCTCTAGTCACGAGCCGACTGGACTACGGAAACACCCTCTACGCAGGTACCACCGCTAAACTCCAGAAGAAACTACAACGAATCCAAAACGCCTCAGCCAGGCTCATATTAGACATCCCACGCAACGAACACATCTCTGGCCACCTTAAAGACCTCCACTGGCTACCCGTTAATAAGAGGATTACTTTCCGACTACTTACCCACGCACACAAATCACTCTACGACATCGGACCAGATTGCCTCAACTCCCGACTGTCCTTCTACACCCCCTCCCGCCAACTTCGCTCCTCCAGCCAAGCCTTCGCCACTGTACCTCGCATCAACAAGACCACCATGGGAGGCAGATCCTTCTCATACCTGGCTGCCAAAACATGGAACTCACTCCCCGCTTACCTTCGCCTCAACCAGAATCACCTAGCCTTCAGAAAGCAGCTTAAAACGTGGATATTTGACAAATAATCCTCCTCCCCTTCCTAAGCGCCTTGAAACCCTCTGGGTATGTAGTGCGCTATATAAATGTTATGACTTGACTTGACTTGACTCATGCCATGTTGTCGAGTTCGCGCTTTATAATATTGCAAGGAAAAATAAAGTAAGAAAACTCGAGTTCACACACTACTGAACGCGCACTCTTAAGTGCATCAGCAGTGCACTGTGAATCGGAGCGTTTCACAGGCCTGTCACAGATAAGAAATGCTATCAAAACAAAATCCTACAAAACAATATACTACTGGCCGGCAGCAATTCATACCCGGACAACGTCGGGACGGGCTGCTAGTCTGTAATAAATTCAATGGAATTCATGTCATTGTTCTTAATGTTATCTAATGCTGGAATTGATTTATATAGTCTAAGGATGTTCCCTCTATTCAAAGTGTCAGATCTACCTCTGGATTCATATTCAGGGTTAAATATTAGCTGTCCTTTTGCCGTTGTTAATAGGTTTTCTTTGCAAGGTACCACCAGAGTATGGTTTGTTCTATATGTAATTAGTTTTTCTCCTTCCCGATTTTCAATTACAAGATGATCCCAGTACGGTAATTTGGTTTCATGCTCTACTGTTCTATGTATAGTCCTTCTTGCTGTTTCATTCATGTTGGTTTTAAAACACGTTTCTGTATACCCATTGTGGTTAAGATCTTGTTGCTGGCATGATTTTACCGTTACTTTTAATGGCATATTGTCATTTATTCCATTTATATTGTAAAATTTTGAATTGTCCTCCTGGACTTCATCTCTTTCCCTTCTTTTTTCTTTAACTAGTGGTAAATTAGTTATAGTCATCAGTTCTTTTTCCACCTTTTTTAGTATTATTTTAGCGTCTTTATTAAGTGCTTGTTCCAGTAATGGTTCTTGTACGAATATTGGGTATAATTTTTTAGTCTCATTCTCAGTTTTTGGAGGAATTTTTTCTTCCTCTTTTGAATTCTCTCGCTGCAATCCATGTTTTTTTATTGTATCTTCGTACGCGTAGTTGTTAACTTTTTTATTTTTCCTTGCTTTACGTAGTTTTTTTCTTTGTCGTTTTGACATAATATAACCATTTGAATCCTGTTCTTTGCATTCGTACTCTGCCCTTGTTACAGTACTAATTGGTTCATCATGTGTTTGATCCATTACTTGTATTTCTATTGACACATCTCTATCATCCTGTACATTTACTTTTTTCTGGGATTCCATCACTGATAATATTTCTTTATTATCAACAGTTGCCACAACGCTCTTTTTCTCCTTTTTAGCTGTCTCACTCTTTTCGCATTTATATTTTCTTGTATTATCTTCCTGGTCATTTTCTTTCTTAATAGCCTTTTTAGTATCTTCTATTATAGTATGCAAAACCTCTGGTATAGCTACAAGCTTATCCATAAGTGGGGTGCAGATACATTCAATGTCCGTTTTTTGTTTGTCATTTTGGACTCTAACTATCAGACTATTGAGCTATGTAAGTTTATTATCTATCCCCGTATCTGCATTTGCCATCATTGTGAGGAGATCAATCTGAATGTCCATCTTATTGGATTGATATTTTAACGCTTCTAATGTTAATGTCTATGTTTGATAGAAAATATTCCAATTTATTCCAATGTCTGGGTTTTGTATTTCTTTTCGATTGCATTGGGTTGCCCTTCCATTTAGTTGTTCAGATAGAGGTGCACAATCTGTTGTAAGGAGGGTGTTTGCTTTTAGGAGCAAATCTTCAATTGTTTTATTACCTTCCCATATTCTAAGCATTTCCTTTTCTTCGTTTTTAGCTTTCCCTGTATTGTAGCTTTGTGTACTAGTTGATTTGGTCCTATTTTCATCCAATGATGACTGAGGTTTTTTCATAATTTCCACGTTTATTTCTACAGGAATTACTGATATCTTTGATTCAATCATGCTACTTTTATTTAATGACTCTTGTGTATCTTGCTTACCCAATACTTCTAAATCCTCTAGTTCTATTGATTTATCGTATTGATTTATATTTGGAGGAATGGTTACATTTGTCATATCCTGGTCTGTAATTTGGAGATCCTGACCCATCTTTTGTGTGTTAAAATCTCCGTTTTGGGGGGTACTTTGCATGACTTGCCCATTGTATTTCACAGTGCTCATTGGCTTTATTGGAGTTTGCAGTTTATCATTTTCCATATCCTTTTGCATAGTGATAAGAGCACCAGATGGGTCTGTCAGGAATTCAAACTTATCCGGGATTTTTCCTGATTTTGCGAACATTCTGGCTATTGGGGAAATTAAAGTTTGTTTTACTCCTTCAATGTTTGCTTTAATCTTTTTTTCAACTTTTGTTTGCTGTATTTTCTTTGTACGTCTAATAGTTGATCCAGACGTTCTCACTTTGCCAGAGCGCATAGTTCCTTAATATTTTCCTGCAGTTTCAACACTGCCCTTTTGCTATTTCTTATCCCGGACCTTAGTGAGGGCAAGGTGCTCAGTTCTCAGGATTCAAGGGGTCGAGGGCTCAAGGGATCAAGGGCTCAAAGGCTCCGAGGGTTAAAGCTTTCAAGCTTTCAACCTGAGCCCTTACCCTCCGCCACAATTACAGACGATTTTTAGCCCGTTTTTTAATTTTTTTTCTTTGCAATCCCTCCTTATGATGTAAACTCAAGGCCTGCGAGTTGTAGCGGCGTTGTTATCACAGCGCTTTTTTTTTTTACAGCGCTCACGCTCACATTCAACCCACTTACGGTCTAACACCACCCATCTGATATGGTGTACTTCAATGTGCAGCGGCGTTGTTTTCCCAGCGCGTATCTCCGCGCTCACGCCTGCAAACAAACTGCATTCCTCCAGTAGATATCCCTGCAGCCCACTGTATCTTCTTCTTTTGTCTTATTTCAATAGGTATCCTAGGCTGGCCTCTCCAATGTCAAAGCCCAGTGTCAAAGATTATCATGAGGAAATCGTGGGGAAAATGTGGAGAGAGGTGTGACCTCCCAATGATCTCCCAGTGGTGGCCGATTAACTTTGCTGCACGTTTCTGATTCCCGTTTGCCTTTGATACGCTCACCCTCCCAAGCCTGTCTGCCCTATAAATAATGAACAGCTGCCGTCAGGGAAGGATCGAGCGGGGACAAGGTCGGGTTGGAAGAACAATGTATGATTTATAATAGCTGCATAAACCCTCAGCACACTCTATCCTTCGCGGATTCTTACCCCAGCAGGTCTACACCACTACCCAGCTGTAGTTGATTTGGTGTTCGTTCTCGGTAGGAGCCTCCTCGAAATACTGCTATCAGTAAGCTCACTGCGTCTCTCGCCCAGCCTATGTTCCCCACTACCACTAAATCTCCAATCAGGACCCAGTGCAAACCTTTATGTAAACCTTTATGTAAACAGGGGCCGCCTATGTAAGTCACTCAGTGTCACTCTCGAGCACTCTGGGGCGTCACTCCGCTATAGCCCGTTATAGCCCACAGTACACTCGTCTTGACTCAGACGTCATTCAGGGCCTTGGCTTTTTCACAATCACAATAATCACAATAGTTAGTCTGCAGCACACTCGGAGCCCACTGCTACGGAACTCCAGCGTACCAGTTTTCTTAATTTGCGTGCCTGTGGGAGTGCGGGAGCAACGTGTGGCTGATGGAGGGGCAGGGGCTGCGCATCGACGGGTTAAGGGGCTATGATTCTAATCTACTGCCGCCCTGCAGTCCTGCCGCCCTGCTATACCGTGCCGTTGCCGTTGCCGTTACCGCTACCTCCACTCTGTGCCGTTTACCGCTGCTGCTTAAATCGGAGCTCCGGCGCTCCGGTTTTATTAATTTGAGCGTACCTGTGGGAGGGCGGGAGCGGAAGCACTGGGCGGCTGGTAGAGAGGCTGTTGGACAGGCAGGGGCTGGGGCTATGCAGGGACGGGTAAAGGTGCTATGATCAGGGGTATTTTTAGGGTTTAGGGATAGGTTTGGGTTTTGGGGTACAGGGTATATTTATAGGGTTAAGATGGGTTAGTGTTTAAGGGTGTTGGGGTATTTTAAGGAGTAAGGGTGGGTTATGATTATGGGGTGCAGGGGTATTTAAAGGGAGCAGGGTGGACACCCAGAGCTGGAATGTGCAGAACCTGGGAAGAAAAAACAATGAAATATTGGGTACAACGGTCGCTTTTTTCCCCGTAATCCCGCGCCCGCACATGCCCCACCCCCAGCACACGCCCCCAGCCCACGATATGACACATTGCATGAAGGGCGGAACGTACCACACGCCCCTAGTGTTTGTCACGCCCCCAGCACATGCCCACAGCACAGCGCAGACACGCCCACAAGGGACTACTTTGCTGGCACACTTCTTTTACCTTTTAAATGTATATGGTGGGCGTCTGCATAGCCTATGTCCTTCTGCTGTAACTGCCCTTTCCAACGCTGTATTGGGTGTTGTGATTGGTGCAGTGGTTCCTGAGATTACCCACCTCAAAGGTTTATATACATATATATTACCTGCTAGCGGTTGCAAGTAGGTAGTTATAGTTAGGACCTAGTTTCCATAGGAAAAGCGTTTTTTGATTTGCCAATATATTTGGCGCCGTTTGATGAATCTTCGTAAAATTTTCAAAACCAATGGGGCGGACAGGTCAGCTCCTGTCTTGAAAAGTTTTAGGGCCCTTCGTCAAGCGGCGGTCAAGAAAAAAGGGGAGTCCCAAAACGCGTTTTCCACATGTTAATTTCCATAGGAATTTTAAAACAGGTTACAGCCCGAACTGCTGAATGTAATTACACCAACTTGGCAAAAAGGTAGGTCTTGGTCTAGAAAGTGTGCTTATTTTAAACTAGCAGCCCGTCCCGACGTTGTCTGGGTATGAATTGCTGCCGGCCAGTAGTATATTGTTTCATAGCATTTCATTTTGATTGCATTTCTTATCTGTGGCAGGCCTGTGAAACGCTCCGATTCACAGTGCACTGCTGATGCTCTTAAGAGTGCGCGTTCAGTAGTGTGTGAACTCGAGTTTGCCTACTTTATTTTCCTTGCAATATTATATAGCGCGAACTTGACAACATGGCATGAGCGCAATTTACATTACAGAAGAACACATTGATTTGTGGTAGGCACGGGGAAACAAAGCGATTTGCCTGGAATCACAGGATGTTGAGCTGATGCCGAGATTCTAACGTAGCTGCCCATCTCTTGAGTTCGCAATTCTAGAACTTGTGGTGGGAGGTGTGTCTAAAAGTGAATGTCGGTGCTGGGCATCAATGTGAGAGACCTGTGCAATTTTCTAATTGGTGGTGAAAAAATATGAGTATGTTGCTGGAGATGTGGGCTGCCGTGCCACCAATGTACTTACGGGGGAGGGTAAACACCCATTATTCCGCAAATTTCTTTCCGCATACCATCACTCTGCATACTTTCATTACGAAAGTACCATGACTCCGCAATGCCATTATAACGCATGGCATTACATTTTATATGCTTTTACCACGCATACATTTACAACGAAATTCGTTGTAAATGCATGAATGGTAAAAGCATGTTTTTTAAAAATGTTTGGATAAGGCAAGTATGGGTATAGGGGTATATGTTTTGGGGTACTGAGGTATATGTTTTAGGGTGTTTGGGTGTTTTAATGTTTCAGATATAGTTTTGGGTTATGGGGTACAGGGGTATTTTTAGGGTTCAGGGCTAGGTTTGGGTTTTGGGGTATAGGGGTATTTATAGGGTTCAGGGGTAAGTTTGGGTTTTGGGGTACAGGGGTATTTTAAGGGTTCAGGGCTAGGTTTGGGTTTTGGGGTACAGGGGTATTTTTAGGGCTCAGGGCTAGGTTTGGGTTTTGGGATACAGGGGATTTTTTAGGTTTCTGGGCTAGGTTTGGGTTTTGGGGTACAGGGGTATTTTTAGGGTTCAGGGGTAGGTCTGGGTTTTGGGGTACAGGGGTATTTTAAGGGTTATGGGCTAGGTTTGGGTTTTGGGGTACAGGGGTATTTTAGGGTTCAGGGGTAGGTTTGGGTTTTGGGGTACAGGGGTATTTTTAGGGTTCAGGGGTATGTTTGGGTTTTGAGGTACAGGGGTATTTACAGGGTTCAGGGCTAGGTTTTGGTTTTGGGGTACAGGGGTATTTTTAGGGTTTAGGGATAGGTTTGGGCTTTGGGGTACAGGGTATATTTATATGGTTAAGATGGGTTAGTGTTTAAGGGTGTTGGGGTATTTTATAGAGTAAGGGTGGGTTATGATTATGGTGTGCAGGGGTATTTAAAGTAGGGGTGGGCGGAATTGGCGCAAACTTGGTACAATAAATCCGCAATATTTCGTTCCGTCAGATTTCCAACTATTAAAACAGAAACCTCATATATTCAAGGTAAAATAACAAGTATTTCTACATGCTAAAATGCATATAGTCATTTCACAAAAGTGAAATTAGCTTCCAGCAAGCAGTGAGAGAGGTGATGATTTTGAGATCAAGCCCCTGCAAACTATTATGGGACGAGATTAGCAGTGGGAAGTGAATATTATAGTATCCAAATAATTCTACAAAGAGCTGCAGTTCACCTCGTTCTCCCCAGTTGTCCCCAAGAGGCAAATGCAATAGCATTTAAAATATTATACATTAAGCTGCAGTTCACCTTATGGTCCCTAGATGTCCCTGATGAGGCAAATGCAATAGCATTTAAAATATTACACATCAAGCTGCAGTTCACCTCATGTCCCTAGATGTCCCTGATGATGCAAATGCAATAGCATTTAAAATATTATATATCAAGCTGCAGTTCACCTCGCCGTCTTTAGATGTCCCTGATGAGGCAAATGCAATAGCATTTCAAAAATTATACATCAAGCTGCAGTTCACCTCGTCGTCCCAAGATGTCCCTGATGAGTAAAATTCAAAAACATTGAAACCCTTTCATGAATGCTATAAATTATGCTAAGCTTATCCCATAATGCTTTGCAGGGCCTTTTAGTTGTAGTTTTGCCCATAACTGTGCTTGGGGTGGTTCTAAGAGAATGGGACCACCACTGAATTACTATTTAAAGGGAGCAGGAATGTATAGAAACTGGGAAGAAAAAACAACACTAGTGATGGAATGCCCCCAGCGATTGTCACGCCCCCCAGCACACACCCACAGCACAATGCAGACACGCCCACAAGGGACTACTTTGCTGGCACGGTTCTTTTACATTTTAAATGTATATGGTGGGCGTCTGCATAGCCTATGTCCTTCTGCTGCAACTGCCCTTTCCAACGCTGTATTGGGTGTTGTGATTGGTGCTGTGGTTCCCGAGTTTACCTGGCCAAAAGATGCAAGTTCTCTCTTTATAATAGTAGTATAGATGGTGTACATCCGTTCAGTAGTTTCTAAGAAATTCAAAAATAAAAAATGATCGATATCTGGATAGAGCCTAACCACACATCCTATCGTGAGATCTGATTGGCAGCCAACACTCCAAACCAGGAAGTGTTGGCAGCCATCTTGAAATTTGTGCGGGACGAAAGGGATTATGCGGCTGGCAGGATTTTAACATTCGCTAGAAAATATGACAAACCCTGCACGGATGTCCAAAAGCAGCAAACATTGAGTACCTTTCATAGACAACAAAGTGGATCTCAATCAGGACTAACAGACCTAAGCTCTGACACTGACTCCGTGGCAAGCGGCTCCTCAACGACTACCCCACAACAGGTTTTTTCCAAGGAACTGTTAACTCTACAGAAAGAGAGAGAACACACAAGCAGGGGTCGACTAAAAACAAAGAAACAAGGAGACGGAGACTCAATCAAAAAAGGAATATCCGGAGAAAAACCAGCAGAGAAGGCCGGAATGGGAACGAGAGGCTAATCCAACAAGAAACAACAATGATGGAGAACCACAAAGAACTTACGGTAATTAATCTCACTGATAAAATATTGACTGTGAATGAGACCACAGTATTGCAACTAGGCCTGTCTTTTTGCCCAGACTCAAACTTTGATTATGCTGATGTATGAGCTGATCTTTACAAATTTGAGAGGTAACTAAAGCTATGTAAGATGCATGTGGGTAAAAACAAACCACAGCAAACCAGAGAGAGCAGAGATTTGGACAAAGGAGGCCCCACAATAGGGGACATCCCGATACTTACAACACTGACTACACTAGGAAACCAACACAGCCAGACAAGTGGTTCGATCATAGTAGATCCCTTTGATACAACAATTGGAATGCAGGTGACTAACCTTACAGATAGAGTCACGAATGTCCCAAATGATACAAACACAATAATCAAACCCTCCGACAAGGGTGGGAACATTGTGCTTATGCCCAGGGAGTTGTATATGGACAAGGCAAAAAGACAATTATTGGACACAAAATGCTATTGTAGAGTTGATAAAAAATACTTGATCAATCTACAAGAGGTATATTACAAGAAACCAGAGCACTGGCAAGGGAGTGGACTATTAACATGGGATGAAGACCGATATCTGCATAAAGTTAACCCAGTAACTCCCACATTTTATTTGTTGCCAAAAGTGCATAAAAGCATGACTAGACCACCATGGAGACCAATAGTCTCGTCCGTAAACAGTCTCTTTGAAAACACTAGTATCTACATTGACTATTTTCTCTTCCCTTATGTTCAAGAATTAACATCGTACACAAGAGACACCACCAACTTCATACACAGAATCTCCATATTAGAAGTAGATGATCAATGTTGGCTGGTATGCCTTGATGTCGAGTCTTTGTATGCTAGTATAAGACATAAGGACGGCATCAAGGCATGCCAGTTCTTCCTGAAACAACGCAGGATGGAATATTGGGAACATACATGTATGTTACTGGAAATGATCCAATTGTGTCTGAATGAAAATATTTTTTATTTGACAAAGTCTACTACAGACAGCAACATGGTACTTCCATGGGTACCTGCTTCGCCCCCAGCTACGCCAACTTGTTGGTTGGCTGATGGGAGAAGCAGGTGCTCTGGAACGACCTTACGGAACAGTGGGCTCTAAATGTGAGAAAGTGGACGCTGTATATAGATGACCTCTTTTTTGTGTGGATGGGGTCAGAAGAAGATCTGAATGGCTTGAAATTAACCTGAAATTCACAAGACATTATAGCCAACTCACAGTATACTTTTTAGACGTCAAAATCAGAAAAGTACACAACCACTTGACCACAACCCTATTCAGGAAAGACACAGCGGGTAACTCACTACTTCACTCTTCCAGCGCACATCCCCCTAGTTTTAGATGGGGAATCCCATTTAGTGAGTTCCTGAGGGCAAAACAGAACTGTTCAATAGACTCTCAGTTCCAACAAACAAAACAAGATATGAAAGAGAGATTTTTAGCCCGAGGATACTCCAAGAAATCATTGAAAGAGGCTGAAGAGAGATTAGACAAAGTAACTAGAGAAGAAGCATTAACATCTAAGAAAGATATCCCCAAGACAAATACAAAAACGCCTGAGATCAGATTCATAACCAAATACTGTGGCCAATCCTATCAAATAAGAAAAATCTTGAAGAATAGATGGGAAATCTTAAGACAAGATCCTATCTTAAGAAATTCTATCAGAACTACCCCAGGCATTTCCTACAGACGCGGACAATCTTTGAGAGATTGTCTAGTACTGCGCCACCTAGCACCAAAAGAAACAGACTGGTGGCAAACAAGCAAAGGATTTAGGAAATGTGGCAACTGTAAGGCCTGCTGGGAAAGTGTAAATTGTAATGAGATCCTGCTCCCTAAAACTAAGAAGAAATGGGAAATCAAACCCCGCATTACATGTTCCACCGAGTATGTGGTATACCTCATACATTGCCCGTGTGACCTATGGTACATAGGGTCAACAACGGCGCCAGTGAAGAAACGAATCCTTGAACACTGGCGCGCGATTACCAATAAAGTCCTCTAATACAGTACCGCAAGACATTTTAACCAGTTCCACCAGAGAAAAACATCAGCAGCAAAATATATAGGGATTGCCATGGTCAAGAGTAACATCAGGGGTGGAGATAGGTTAGCTGCATTACGTAAACTGGAGTCAAGATTGATTTTATTGGCAGGAACCCGATTCCCAGGGGGTATGAATATGGATGAAGAACTACACTCTCACCTATAGGAGAAACTAAAGTGATACCCCGCTAAGAACAATATGACCTAACGATGCTAGACGGATTATCCATTAGATATGTAAACATCTTTGTTTTTAATTTCCTACCCGCACACCCTCACACCGTCACAATATATACCAGCTAATCAATGTGGGGCTATTGACTGTATATTTCTGTAATAAGGCCAAATGTTGTACCTCTTCCTTAAACAGTAATGCACAACTGTGAATTTTGTAGTATATCAAGACCTTTTCTTCTCCTGTCTGTTATAGGTGGAGTGGGAAGCAATCCCAGAAGATTGGTTATGGACCTTGTATTTAAAAATCATGAATTTTTTATGTAAAATACTCGCATGCACGATCAGATATGACCCAAGGAGTTAAAAAAAGGGAGGGAAAAATACAAGGGTACTATACCGACATTTTTCTATGATTTACTGTTTGAAGATGTTTATTTAAGGAAATATGTATTTTCTGGTACTAAACCTCAATTAGAAACCACAGATAGCCCACTGTATCGAAAAAGATGAAAGCTAAAATAAGAGCTGGTTTTTTGCACTTTATCACATTAATTGCATAAATGATCAATGACTATAATTGATTTTATCTTTTCACGAATTTTCATCAGAGAAACTAGGATTATTAACTTGTACCATGTATATTCTTGTTTGTGTCATGGAACAATAAAGCACAAAATGGTGAAAAAAATGTGGATACACCTTTAAAAGGTGGTGTGAGAGGAACGCGGGTCATGTGACCAAGAGCAACCAGGGTTGTTCGAAAAGCGTTATCCTCGATCGCTTGCTGTGCCGAAATAAATATCTAAAAGGATTAAGGGCTCATCTGAATTCTGTTGGACTTAGTGGAATTCCGTTGTTTCATATATATCCATACTAATATAATAAAGAGAGAGCCAAAAACCTTTGAGGTGGGTAATCTCAGGAACTACAGCACCAATCACAACACCCAATACAGCGTTGGAAAGGGCAGTTGCAGCAGAAGGACATAGGCTATGCAGACGCCCACCATATACATTTAAAAAGTAAAAGAACTGTGCCAGCAAAGTAGTCCATTGTGGGCGTGTCTGCGTTGTGCTGTGGGCTTGTGCTGGGGGGGCTTGACAAATGCTGGGGGCGTGTGGTACGTTCCGCCTTCGGGCTGGACTGTTCCCATGAGGCACAGGGTCAAGGCTGATTTGCATATGGCCATGTCTGCACTGGGGTGGTGTGGATTGCAAAGAAACAATGGATTTAGGCCCAGATCTCTGTACTCGGGTGAATGTATGACATTGTTCTTCATTGTGTCCATCAACTATTGTTGTTTTTGCATTTGTCACCCGAGTGGAATGGGTATGCTCAGACGTGAGTCCCATGCTCTCCACACCACTGCAGTCAAGCTATCCTGGCTGAAAATGGCTGATAGCCAGGAATTGGTCCTAGGATGCTTGAGTACGGTCCAGGAAAGACATGGCTTGGCTGTTCGGCCTGGAACGTTCCCATGAGGCGCAGCGTCAAGGCTGAAGTGGTGTGGAGTGCAAAGAAAATGGTGGATTTAGGCCCAGATCTCTGTATTAGGGTGAATGTATGATATTGTTCTGCATTCTGTCCATCAACAGTTGTTTATACATTCCGCCCTTCATGCCATTTCTCATATCGTATGCTGGGGGTGTGGGCGGGTGTGGGGCGCGCGTTGTGTCAAATATATCATTGTTTTTGCTTCCCAGGTTCTGTACATTCCAGCTCCGGGTGTTCACCCTGCTCCCCTTAAATACCCCTGCACCCCATAATCAAAACCCACCCTTACTCCTTAAAATACCCCAACACACTTAAACACTAACCCATCTTAACCCTAAAATATACCCTGTACCCCAAAACCCAAACCTATACCTAAATCCTAAAAATACCCCTGTACCCCCAAAACCAAACCTACCCGTGAACCCTAAAATAACCCTGTACCCCAAAGCCCAAACCTAGCCCTGAACCCTTAAAATACCCCTGTACCCCAAAAACCCAAAACTAGCCCTGAACCATAAAAATAGCCCTGTACCCCAAAACCCAAACCTATCCCCGGAACCCTAAAATACCCATGTACCCCAAAACCCACACCTAGCCCTGAACCCTTAAAATAGCCCTGTACCCCAAAACCCAAAACTACCCCTGAACCCTAAAAATACCCCTATACCCCAAAACCCAAACCTAGCCCTGAACCCTAAAAATATGCCTGTACCCCAAACCCCATACCTATCCCTAAACACTCAAACTACCCCTGTACCCCATAACCCAAAACTATATCTGAACCCTTAAAATACCCAAACACCCCAAAACATATACCTCAGTACCCCAAAACATATACCCCTATACCTATACTTACCTTATCCAAACATTAAAAAAAACCATGCTTTTACCATTCATGCATTTACAACGAATTTCGTGGTAAATGTATGCGTGGTAAAAGCATATCAAATGTAATGCCATGCGTTATAATGGCATTGCGGAGTCATGGTACTTTCATAATGAAAGTATGCGGAGTGATGGTCTGTGGAAAGAAAGTTGCAGAATAATGGGTGTTTACCCTCCCCCGGTAAGTGCATTGGTGGCACGGCGGCCAACATCTCCAGCAACATACTCATATTTTTTCAACACCGATTGGAAAAATGCACAGGTCTCTCTCATTGATGGCCAGCACCGACATACACTTTTAGACACACCTCCCGCCACAAATTCTAAAATTGCGAACTTTAGAGCTGGGGAGCTACGTTTGAATCTCGGCATCAGGTCAACATCCTGTGATTCCAGGCAAATTGCTTTGTCTACCTGTGCCTACCACAAATGAATGTGTTCTTCTGTAATGTAAATTGTGCTCATGCCACATTGTCGAGTTCGCGCTATATAATATTGCAAGGAAAAATAAAGTAAGGAAACTCGAGTTCACACACTACTGAACGCGCACTCTTAAGTGCATCAGCAGTGCACTGTGAATCGGAGCGTTTCACAGGCCTGTCACAGATAAGAAATGCTATCAAAATGAAGTCCTACAAAACAATATACTACTGGCCGACAGCAATTCATATCCGGACAACGTCGGGACGGGCTGCTAGTCTATACTACTATTATAAAGGAAGAACTTTGAACTTTTGAGGCGGGTAAACTCAGGAACCACAGCACCAATCACAACACCCAATACAGCGTTGGAAAGGGCAGTTGCAGCAGAAGGACATAGGCTATGCAGACGCACACCATATACATTTAAAAGGTAAAATAACAGTGCCAGCAAAGTAGTCCCTTGTGGGCATGTCTGCGTTGTGCTGTGGAGGCGTGACAAATGGGGGGGGGCATGTGGTATGTTCCACCCTTTGGGCTGGTCTGTTCCCATGAGGCACAGGGTCAAGGCTGATTTGCATATGGCCATGTCTGAACTGGGGTGGTGTGGAGTGCAAAACAACGATGGATTTAGGGCCAGATCTCTGTACTGGGGTGAATGTATGACATTGTTCTGCATTCTGTCCATCTACTGTTGTTTTTGCATTTGTCACCCCGAGTGGGATGGGTATGCTCAGACGTGAGTGCCATGCTCTTCTCGCCACTAGAGTCAAGCTATCCTAATCGAAAACGGTTGATAGCCAGAAATTGGTCCTAGCATGTGTGAGTCAGCTCCAGGAAAGACATGGCTTAGCAGTTCAAAGGGCCTAGAATGGTTCTCTTAGGCACAGGGTCATGGCTGAGGAGAAGTGGAGTGCAAAAAAATGATGGATTTTAGCCCAGATCTCTGTATTGGGGTGAACATATGAGATTGTTCTGCATTCTGTCCATCATCTGTTGTTTAAACAATCTGCACTTCATGCCATGTCTCATATACCGTGCTGGGGGTGTGGGCGGCTGCGGGGCGCGCGTCGTGTCAAATATTTCATTGTTTTTTCTTCCCAGGTTCTGCACATTCCAGCTCCGGGTGTTCACCCTGCTCCCTTTAAATACCTCTGCACCCCATAATCAAAACCCACCCTTACTCCTTTAAATACCCCAACACCCTTAAACACTAACCCATCATAACCCTATAAATATACCCTGTACCCAAAACCCAAACCTATACCTAAATCCTAAAAATACCCCTGTACCCCAAAAACCAAACCTACCCCTGAACCCAAAAATACCTCTGGACTCCAAAACCCAAACCTAGCCCGAACCCTTAAAATACCCCTGTACCCCAAAACCCAAACCTACCCCTGAACCCTAAAAATACCCATGTACTTCAAAACTCAAACCTAGCCCTGAACCCTTAAAATACCCCTGTACCTCAAAGCCCAAAACTACCCCTGAACCTTAAAAATACCCCTATACCCCAAAACCCAAACCTAGCCCTGAACCCTAAAAATACGCCTGTACCCCAAAACCCATACCTATCCCTAAACGCTAAAACTACCCCTGTACCCCATAACCCAAAACTATATCTGAACCCTTAAAATACCCAAACACCCCAAAACATATACCTCAGTACCCCAAAACATATACCCCTATACCTATACTTACCTTATCCGAACATTTAAAAAAACATGCTTTTACCATTCATGCATTTACAACGTATTTCATTGTAAATGTATGCATGGTAAAAGCATATAACATGTAATGCCATGCGTTATAATGGCTTTGCGGAGTCATGGTACTGTCATAATGAAAGTATGCGGAGTGATGGTCTGTGGAAAGAAAGTTGCAGAATAATGGGTGTTTACCCTCCCCCGGTAAGTGCATTGGTGGCACGGCGGCCCACATCTCCAGCAACATACTCATATTTTTTCAACACCGATTGGAAAAATGCACAGGTCTCTCTCATTAATGGCCAGCACCGACATACACTTTTAGACACACCTCCCGCCACAAGTTCTAAAAATGCGATCTTTAGAGCTGGGGAGCTACGTTTGAATGTCGGCATCAGGTCAACATCCTGTGATTCCAGGCAAATTGCTTTGTCTCCCCGTGCCTACCACAAATTAATGTGTTCTTCTGTAATGTAAATTGTGCTCATGCCACATTGTCGAGTTCGCGCTATATAATATTGCAAGGAAAAATAAAGTAAGGAAACTCGAGTTCACACACTACTGAACGCGCACTCTTAAGTGCATCAGCAGTGCACTGTGAATCGGAGCGTTTCACAGGCCTGTCACAGATAAGAAATGCTATCAAAACGAAGTCCTACAAAACAATATACTACTGGCCGACAGCAATTCATACCCGGACAACGTCGGGACGGGCTGCTAGTAATATAATAAAGAGAGAGCCAAAAACCTTTGAGGCGGGTAATCTCAGGAACCATAGCACCAATCACAACACCCAACACAGCGTTGGAAAGGGCAGTTGCAGCAGAAGGACATTGGCTATGCAGACGCCCACCATATACATTTAAAAAGTAAAAGAACCGTGCCAGCAAAGTAGTCCCTTGTGGGCGTGTCTGCGTTGTGCTGTGGGCTTGTGCTGGGGGGGCATGACAAATGCTGGGGCGTGTGGTACGTTCCGCCCTTCGGGCTGGACTGTTCCCATGAGGCACAGGGTCAAGGCTGATTTGCATATGGCCATGTCTGAACTGGGGTGGTGTGGAGTGCAAAAAAACAATGGATTTAGGCCCAGATCTCTGTACTGGGGTGAATGTATGACATTGTTCTGCATTCCGTCCATCAACTGTTGTTTTTGCATTTGTCACCCCGAGTGGAATGGGTATGCTCAGACGTGAGTCCCATGCTCTCCACACCACTGGAGTCAAGCTATCCTGGCTGAAAACGGCTGACAGCCAGAAATTGGTGCTAGGATGCTTGTGTCCGGTCCAGGAAAGACATGGCTTGGCTGTTCGGCTTGGAATGCTCTCATGAGGCACAAGGCCAAGGCTGAGATGATGTGGAGTGCATAAAAAATTATGGAGTTAGGCCTAGATCTTTGTTTTGGGGTGAATGTATATCATTGTTCTGCATTCTGTCCATCAACTGTTGTTTATACATTCCGCCCTTCATGCCATGTCTCATATTGTGTGCTGGGGGCGGGTGCGGGGCGCTCGTTGTGTCAAATATTTCATTGTTTCTTCTTCCCAGGTTCTGTACATTCCAGCTCCGGTTGTTCACCCTGCTCCCTTTAAATACCCCTGCACCCCATAATCAAAACCCACCCTTACTCCTTAAAATACCCCAACACCATTAAACACTAACCCATCTTAACCCTATAAATATACCCTGTACCCCAAAACCCAAACCTATACCTAAATCCTAAAAATACCCCTGTACCCCAAAAACCAAACCTACCCCTGAACCCTAAAATACCCCTGTACCCCAAAACCCAAACCTAGCCCTGAACCCTTAAAATACCCCTGTACCCCAAAACCCAAACCTACCCCTGAACCCTTAAAATACCCCTGCACCCCAAAACCCAAACCTAGCCCTGAACCTTAAAAACAACCCTGTACCCCAAAACCCAAACCTACCCCTGAACCCTAAAATACCCCTGTACCCCAAAACCCAAACCTAGCCCTGAACCCTAAAAATACCCGTGTACCCCAAAACCCAAACCTAGCCCTCACCCCTTAAAATACCCCTGTACCCAAAAACCCAAAACTATATTTATATTTATTTAAACTTATTTTTATTTAAACTTATAAGGCACACAGCTACCAGCAGTGGGTTACCCGGTGCCAAGGGATAGACTGGAGAAGAAAGAACTACAATGCATCAATGAGTGGTGCTATCTGAAAACTGTTCTAAAAAAATTATTGCTGGAAAAGCCAAGGACCTTATTTATGAAGGCCTTGCGCCACAGGTGCGTCACTTTTTCCCATGTTAAAAGTGACGCACCGGCAGCGCAAGGCCTTCATAAATAAGGCCCCAAGTTTTTAAGCCCTTGCGAAACCGAAGAAGATCAGTTCCCAACCTCACAGGCAGAGCATTCCAGGACTTGGTGCCTAAGTGGGAAAATGAGAGGCCATCCATTTTCACCAGCCTAAATCTAGGAACAACAAAATCTCCTTTTCCTGCGGATCTCAGACTGTGGCTAGGTACGTAAGCATGGATGAGATTATGAAGATATCTAGGGGCAGAGCCCTGTTTTATCTTGAAGATATAACATAGAGCCTTAAATGTAATTCTGAAGCCTTAAATTTAATTCTGAACCCTAAAAATACCCCTATACCCCAAAACCCAAACCTAGCCCTGAACCCTAAAAATACGCCTGTACCCCAAAACCCATACCTATCCCTAAACGCTAAAACTACCCCTGTACCCCATAACCCAAAACTATATCTGAACCCTTAAAATACCCAAACACCCCAAAACATATACCTCAGTACCCCAAAACATAAGCCCCTATACCTATACTTACCTTATCCAAACATTTAAATAAAACGAATTTCGTTGTAAATGTATGCGTGGTGAAAGCATATAAAATGTAATGCCATGCGTTATAATGGCATTGCAGAGTCATTGTACTTTCATAATGAAAGTATGTGGAGTGATGGTCTGCGAAAAGAAAGTTGCGGAACAATGGGTGTTTACCCTCCCCCGGTAAGTACATTGGTGGCACGGCGGCCCACATCTCCAGCAACATATTCATATTTTTTCACCACCTATTTGGAAAATGCAGAGGTCTCTCTCATTGATAGCCAGCACCGACATACACTTTTCGACACACCTCCCGCCACAAGTTCTAGAATTGCGAACTTTAGAGCTGGGGAGCTACATTTGAATCTCGCCATCAGGTCAACATCCTGTGATTCCAGGCAAATTGCTTTGTCTCCCCGTGCCTACCACAAATTAATGTGTTCTTCTGTAATGTAAATTGTGCTCATGACATGTTGTCGAGTTCGCGCTATATAATATTGCAAGGAAAAATAAAGTAAGGAAACTCAAGTTCACACACTACTGAATGCGCACTCTTAAGTGCATCAGCAGTACACTGTGAATCGGAGCGTTTCACAGGCCTGTCACAGATAAGAAATGCTATCAAAATGAAATCCTACAAAACAATATACTACTGGCCGGTAGCATTTCATACTCGGACAACATCGGGACGGGCTGCTAGTCCATACTAATATAATAAAGAGAGAGCCAAAAACCTTTGAGGCGGGTAATCTCAGGAACCACAGCACCAATCACAACACCCAATACAGCGTTGGAAAGGGCAGTTACAGCAGAAGGACATAGGCTATGCAGACGCCCACCATATACATTTAAAAAGTAAAAGAACCGTGCCAGCAAAGTAGTCCTTGGGGTCGTGTCTGCGTTGTGCTGTGGGCTTGTGCTGGGGGTGGCGTGACAAATGCTGGGGGCGTGTGGTACGTTCCGCCCTTCGGGCTGGACTGTTCCCATGAGGCACAGGGTCAAGGCTGATTTGCATATGGCCACGTCTGAACTGGGGTGGTGTGGAGTGCAAAAAAAAGATGGATTTAGGCCCAGATCTCTGTACTGGGGTGAATGTATGACATTGCTCTGCATTCTGTCCATCAACTGTACATTTAAAATGTAAAAGAACCGTGCCAGCAAAGTAGTCCCTTGTGGGCGTGTCTGCATTGTGCTGTGGGTGTGTGCTGGGGGCGTGGCAATCGCTGGGGGCATTCCGTCACGAGAGTTGTTTTTTTCTTCCCAGGTTCTATACATTCCTGCTCCCTTTAAATAGTAATTCAGTGGTGGTCCCATTCTCTTAGAACCACCCCAAGCACAGTTATGGGCAAAAATACAACTAAAAGGCCCTGCAAAGCATTATGGGATAAGATTAGCATAACGTTTAGCATTCATGAAAGGGTTTCAATGTTTTAGAATTTTACTCATCAGGGACACCTTGGGACGACAAGGTGAACTGCAGCTTGATGTATAATATTTTAAATGCTATTGCATTTGCCTCATCAGGGACATCTAGGGACGGCGAGGTGAACTGCAGCTTGATGTGTAATATTTTAAATGCTATTGCATTTGCCTCATCACGTACCTCTAGGGACGACGAGGTGAACTGCACCTTGATGTGTAATATTTTAAATGCTATTGCATTGCCTCATCAGGGACATCTAGAGACCACGAGGTGAACTGCAGCTTGATGTACAATATTTTAAATGCTATTGCATTTGCCTCATCAGGGACTACTGAGGTGAACTGCAGCTCTTTGTAGAATTACTAGCAGCCCGTCCCGACATTGTCCGGGTATGAAATGCTGCCGGCCAGTAGTATATTGTTTTGTAGGATTTCGTTTTGATAGCATTTCTTATCTGTGATAGTCCTGTGAAACGCTCCGATTCACAGTGCACTGCTGATGCACTTAAGAGTGCGCATTCAGTAGTGTGTGAACTTCAGTTTCCTTACTTAATTTTTCCTTGCACTATTATATAGCGCGAACTCGACAACATGTCATGAGCACAATTTACATTACAGAAGAACACATTCATTTGTGGTAGGCACGGGGAGACAAAGCAATTTGCCTGGAATCACAGGATGTTGACCTGATGGCGAGATTCAAACGTAGCTCCCCAGCTCTAAAGTTCGCAATTCTAGAACTTGTGGCGGGAGGTGTGTCTAAAAGTGTATGTCGGTGCTGGCCATCAATGAGAGAGACCTGTGCATTTTTCAAATCAGTGGTGAAAAAACATGAGTATGTTGCTGGAGATGTGGGCTGCCGTGCCACCAATGTACTTACCGGGGGAGGGTAAACACCCATTATTCCGCAAATTTCTTTCCGCATACCATCACTCTGCATACTTTCATTATTAAAGTACGGTGACTCCGCAATGCCATTATAACGCATGGCATTACATTTTATATGCTTTTACCACGCATACATTTACAACGAATTTCGTTGTAAATGCATGAATGGTAAAAGCAGGTTTTTTTTAATGTTCGGATAAGGTAAGTATAGGTATAGGGGTAAATGTTTTGGGGTGTTTGGGTATTTTAAGAGTTCAGATATAGTTTTGGGTTATGGGGTATAAGGGTAGTTTTAGCGTTTAGGGATAGGTATGGGTTTTGGGGTACAGGCGTATTTTTAGGGTCCAGGGCTAGGTTTGGGTTTTGGGGTATAGGGGTATTTTTAGTGTTCAGGGGTAATTTTGGGGTTTGGGGCACAGGGGTATTTTAAGGGTTCAGGGCTAGGTTTGGGTTTTGGGGTACAGGGGTATTTTTAGGGTTCAGGGCTATATTTGGGTTTTGGGGTACAGGGGTATTTTAGGGTTCAGGGGTAGGTTTGGGTTTTGGGGTACAGGGTTATTTTAGGGTTCAGCGGTAGGTTTGGTTTTTGGGGTACAGGGGTATTTTTAGGATTTAGGTATAGGTTTGGGTTTTGGGGTACAGGGTATATTTATAGGATTCAGATGGGTTAGTGTTTAAGGGTGTTGGGGTATTTTAAGGAGTACGGGTGGGTTTTGATTATGGGGTGCAGGGGTATTTAAAGGGAGCAGGGTGAACACCAGGAGCTGGAATGTACAGAACCTGGGAAGTGACACAACGCGCGCCCCCACCCACAGCACACAATATGAGACATGGCATGAAGGGTGGAATGTATAAACAACAGTTGATGGACAGAATGCAGAACTATGTCATACATTCTCCTTAATATAGAAATCTGGGCATAAATCCACCATTATATTTTGCACTCCATACCACCTCAGCCTTGACGCTGCGCCTCATGGGAACGCTCCAGGCCGAACTGCCAAGTCATGTCTTCCCTGGACCGTACTTAAGCATCCTAGGACCAATTCCTGGCTATTACCCATTTTCTTCCAGAATAGGTTAACTCCAGTGGTGTGGAGAGCATGGGACTCACGTCTGAGCATACCCATCGCACTCGGGGTGACAAATGCAAAAACAACAGTTGATGGACAGAATGCAGAGCAATGTCATACATTCACCTCAGTACAGAGATCTGGGCCTAAATCCATCGTTTTTTTGCACTCCACACCACCCCAGTTCAGACGTGGCCATATGCAAATCAGCCTTGACCCTGTGCCTCATGGGAACAGTCCAGCCCGAAGGGCGGAACGTACCACACGCCCCCAGCATTTGTCACGCCCACCCCCCAGCACAAGCCCACAGCACAATGCAGACACGCCCCCAAGGACTACTTTGCTGGCACGGTTCTTTTACTTTTTAAATGTATATGGTGGGCGTCTGCATAGCCTATGTCCTTCTGCTGCAACTGCCCTTTCCAGCGCTGTATTGGGTGTTGTGATTGGTGCTGTGGTTCCTGAGATTACCCGCCTCAAGGGTTTTTGGCTCTCTCTTTATTATATTAGTATGGATAATAGATCTGCCCCATAGTTCTGAAACACTGTCTCGGAATGCACGCTGGGTAGGTTTAGAAGTAGCTGGTCACTGCTCTCAGGATGGCTGAACCCTGCAAGAGGCATGACAGATGCTTGCAGAAATGAGGAGAAGAACTAATGGAGCCAAGCAGGAGCAGGCAAGCCTATGGGCGGGATGAAGCCCGTAAAGCAGAAAGACACGGCATGCGTCCTTTCTAGAGTGACAGCGCATGCGCGCTCTAGAGAGCCGAGCCATAGAAAGAGACTTGAAGCGGCACCTCATAGTATTGAGGGTGGGCCCGCCTCTTCCGCCACCGAGACCTACTACAAGTAATACGCAATCTAGTAGCAACAGATACAACGCCGGTCAAATGACGTAAAGTAATTATGGGGTAAAAATTATCATAATAATCGCTTCACACCTCCCACACTTTTAACAACTCTAATATTTGTACCGAAGACTAAGATAGATCTCTGCAATACGCGAGATCCGTCAAAAATTTGCTTCGCACCGCGTATCACTCACCACACGAAGTGCAAGTGAAAAACGGTCCGGGATTTTGTTGCTCATGCGCGCGCTGTTTCAAAATTAGTAGACAACACATCGTGTGCAATTATAAACTATTGCATTAATAGGCCGACACCACATACAATGTATGACTGTAAGTTAAGTATTTGCGAGAGAAAGATTTATATATCTAAACAACATGAGTTCTAATTGAATCTAGATTTATTTAAGAATGAAGGCGCAGGCGGTAAAAGTAGTAATGCGAAAAGGATCATGGGTATGCAAATATTTTAAAGAGGATTGTGGGTAAGCGGATATCCTGTTTTCACTGTGTTCAATGCCCAGTACTTTGAGCGGATTTTTAACACATACAAAATGACGGCGGAGTCTCTCGGAATTACTTCTGTTGCTGCCCCTGGTGGAGGTCGAGTCTCGGCATCAACTTAACGTCCTGTAATTCTGGGAAATCAGTTCATCTCTCTGCACCTCAAAAATGAATGTGACCTTCATAGCTGCAACGGTTTCACATTCCTATGTGTGACATTTTCATAATTTCAGTGTAATTATTAGTCATAGTACAAGGACTAGGAGTGACACTTTCTCAGCAAAATCAAGCAATGAAAATGAGGAAAACATATAAATATCATAAATTACACTGATTTGAACAACAAGAAACTCTGATACCTTAAAACTGCTGCAAAGCATCAGTAATTGAAGGGCAGTAACTGGAGACAAACTGCGAGACTGCAATCCTCAGTAACAAAGGGCTGTAATATCCCAGAGCATAGCTGCCAAGGTTTCAGATTAATATGTGTGACATAATCATTTCGGTGAAAATTATGAGTGACATTCAACAACTATGAGTGACACTTTCTCGCGAGCAAAATGAAGTAATGAAGACAAGCGGAAAATATAAATATCAGAAATGGCACTCATTTGAGCAATGATAATCCGTTATAACATCTCAAAACGGATTCAAAGCACCAGAAATGGAAGCCCCTGTCACTTGATAATGCAGTGCATCCACGCTGGACTCCAGGCCACTTCCTGTCCCACGTAACGACACTCCCAGGATGTAAGAGGCCCCAACATGGATCTGTTGTCAGCTGTCTAATGTTATTACAGTCAACAGTCTCGCTGTGTGCCCTTCTCACTTTCAGACAGGCAGCACCAGGCATCGAGCAGCCTCAGGAGAGTGAGGTCCACATTTTAGGTCACAGCCAGGCTGTATTTTTTCAAAATACAATAGTTTAGCAGGCCCAATCCTAGGGCCTCATTTATGAAAAGTGACGCATCGCTGCGTGAAAACAGCGATGCGTCACTTTTCACTGCGCCCTCCTTGCGAGACCAATGATGCGTCATATTTACAATATGACGTATCATGGCGCAAGGAGTTATAGATACATCAGTATTTCTGATGTATCTGTATGGAGCAAAAGTGACGCATTGTTGGAGTGTGTCACAAAAGTGACGCAACTCCAGCAATGTGTCCTTTCACATGGGGCAAGCCCCATGTGAAAGGGCCTGCGTCAGTCTTACGCCTGCTGTGAGGCAGGCGTAAGAAATTGACGCATTTATGAAATTGACGCATTTGTGTCCTAGAAGTGGCGCAGTGAAATCTTATAGATTTCACTGCGTCACTTCTATGACCCTGTCTTGCGTCAGAACGCCCCCCTGCATACATTATACCTGGCATAGGTATAATGTAGCGCAGGGGTTTACAAAGTGACGCATCTACCTAGATGCGTCACTTTGTAAATATGGTGCAACAAGGCACATTTTTTACGCTGCTGGTGCGTCACAAAAAGTAACGAACCAGCGGCGTAAAAGAGACGCACAGCCTCATAAATGAGGCCCCTAGTAATTAACAAGCAGTGCCAGATCGCACCAGCCAGCAGACTTAATGACACTTTGTCTCGTTGATGAAAGTTAAGTAGTTGGACCAGCGGGTACCACAGTGGCTCACCCCGACTTAAGTTAAATATAAGTTAAAACAGTGAGCAGATAGTGTGTCAGCTCAGAATAGGAATCCTGTTCATGACGGTGCGGCGCGCAAAAAAGAAAAACGGCACATTTTTATTAGGAAGTATTTCAAACATATGACTCTTTGCAGCGAGGGCAATTTGGTACAGGCCTGTTGGACGGCCGCCGCAACGCCAGAGGTTTTGATGCACACTGGATAGTGTGCTCACTGGCTCTATGCTGCAATTATTCCATTATCGGCGACTCCATCACTAAGTGGCCTCGAGTCGGCTGGCCCGGGCTGCTCTGACGGTAATTCGCTGACGGGCGGGGAGACCAATAATTCAGCTCCTGCGCCTGCCGTGCTCCAGCGTGGGTAGCTCTGCAGGGCAGGACAGGGTCTGAGGTGCAAACAGCAGTGTGGGGTGAGCCAGCAGCCGAGCACCATGAAGCCCGGGCCCCTGGCCAGGCCCGCAAACCAGTGAGGCTGAGGAAGCAGGCAAGCCTCTCCGCACCAGAGTCTTTACAAAATGTATTACTCCCGGCGCCCTTTGGCGGCAGGACGTCACGTCACGTACTCCTACGGCGCAATGGCAAGTCTAAGACTTGTGTCTCTCAGCCCCATGGCGCCACGGAAATAAAAAGAGATACATTGTAGCAACACTACTGGCTCAGGCTGCCAAGAGCGCCCAAAGCCTGTGGGAGAAGCCAGTGCAGGCACTCTATCGCGCTGCCAGCTGCCACATAAAGCTGTTTGCAGCGCGATTTTTGTGCCAGCAGAAAGTACTGCATTATGCGCGACAATGCATTTCAGGGCGGTGATGCGCACCACCACACTGAAATGCGTTAGTGTCATGTCTGATGCGTGATACTTGGCAGGACTGCCAGAGTCACCTCCACAATAATACACTTGAGACAGGGTTGCTGTTGAGGGTCGAGCTTTATTCATCCAGCAGGAGAGCGCCGGGCATCCGGTGCACTCCAAGTTGCGCTCGAGAATGCCACCCAAGATGGCCGCCGCGCGCTGCGTCATCACACAGCATGCGGCAACTAGAGATCGACGCTTCATATCTCCCTCCTTTTACATATGAATGGAAAGTTAAGCAGTCTCATACAACAACAAACTATCTCCCATCTTCTAGTTCAAAGTCTCGGAATCTAGCAGGCTTCACTACAGCTCGTTACAATTCCACAATTCAATCATTCTATGTGACGAGAATACGGGCTCTGTATGGAAGTGAGCCAGGGCTTAATACTAACTTATGCCTTTTACATAGAGCTATTAATCAAAATCTTTCACAATACAAACTGGGTATTCGAAGACACACAAGGACACAACTCGAAAGTCATCATTAGACATGTGACGGCCTGCTCATAGACTGCCCTCCCCTATCTTTGCTAATTATGAGTACCAAGGTTGTTTTGACAATGTGATAAGAATGGAGGGATAACACTTGGTCCTATGCCATCTTTTTCACATTCATAGAGCGGGGCCTCATTGCCTGAGCGAGCGCCAGGAGAGGTGAGGTCTGATCCCAAGATTCTTCTGGGTGAGTTTAGTTGATATACCATATGGATACCAAACCAGAGTACTGATAAAATATATATATTTTTACAATATATTTTCTGTGGCTTCTTACATGTTTCTACAGTGGCATTTTGTTTCATATTTTCTGTGTTTGTATATATATTCATGTTTATCTTTCAGGAAAAGAATCCAATCACAGAGATATCACTCCTACATTTTGGAACTCGACACAGGGTAGGACATATCTTTGTTATTTATATTTTTCTCACTTTACTTTGCAGTAGTGTTCTATACTTGGTCCTGAAGAAAACCACTGGTCTACCTACCGACCTTGGATGGCTGAAACATGTCAACCTCCTTAAACATCAAAAGATAGTTACTATTTTTTCATGCTATCTAACACTATTTTTAACCTTGACATTATGATGACCCCATCATACATGTGTTCTTTGGCATCTTAATAGTCAATTTTATCCTTACTTTTTTGTCTTGTTTTCACAATTATAACACTGCAAATTATCTTTCAGCACCAACGAATTTCAATTCATGGTCTTCCACATCACTGGTGGATCTATACTAGGATATCTCACAATAACAACAAGTGAGATACCTAAAACAGATACCAGTTTTTCTATAAAATCTCAGATGATGATGCTCCGCCATTGGGTGGGCTGATGGGTTTCTTTTCCACTCTTTGTGCAATATAACACACACATTTTTCAAGACACAGGATTTGTCATTGTAGGTTCTCTTTTTAGCCTCATGTTACTAGACCATCAATATGCATTCGTGTTATGAGTAGAGTTAGATTGGGGGATAGGATATTATATGATCTTTAATCTCATTTCCCCTAGACCCTTTTGTTAAGTTGAGTTTTACATTCACTACAGCTCTGCCTGTCCGTGTGCGTCTTACCGGAGTGGTGGAGGCATTTCAGGGGATGCTCTCTGCCAGGTCCGCTATCTTGTCTCGTCTCTCGGACTCTCACCAACCTCTTCCTGATGTTGTCCTGCTATGGGGTTGTCTTCATTGTCGAACTCCATGTTACTCACTTCTGCCCCAGGATTCGTTTCTCTTTCGTCTAGCGCCACCTCACCCTCCGGTGGGATAGGGTCCTGCGATGTTCTCACTCTTTCTTCGTTAGTCTATTTCAAAATCTTATTGCATTGGGACATGCAGTCTTGGGACCAGACATTTTCACCATTGAGAAAGGCTGCTCTATTGTACACTTCCTTCACCTGCAAGGGTTGGCTGTATTTACTGTCCCCTTTCCTTTGTAGCATGGCCAATTTGACTCTGACCCACTCCCCTCTTTCAAGGGAGGCCTCCTTTGCATTCCGTCTCCTGTTGTAGTGTTCCTAATATATTCTTTGGGCTTTCTCCAACTTATGTTGTACCACTGCGGGGGACCATTTACTGGTGACTGTCTTTTCCTTCCACTCAAGGTTGTCCTTGGTGAAGGGGTCTCTTCCTCTCAAGATCTGTAAGGGGCTGTATCCTGTGCTGGCTGGTGTGATGCGATAGGCCCACAGCATGCTCTGTACTTCTTTTTCCCAGTCCTTGCCCACAGCAATAGCAGCTTGTACGGATCCCATTATGACCCTGTTAAATCTCTCCACTAGACCGTTTCTGGCAGGGTGGTATGTTGAAGTGTGTTTTGTCTTGATCCCATTGCGCTCCATGAACTTGTGCCACTTCTCTGAGGTAAATTGTGGTCCATTGTCGCTCAAAATTCATCTGGGAATGCCTTACCGGAGGAATGTGGCAGTGAGGAATCGGAGGACTCTTTCTGTGTCCATCTCTTCTTGTATGTGCGCCTCGGGCCACTTTGAATATCTGTCAATAAGCACACATAAGTATTTTGGAGTGCCCTGGGTATCAAGTATGGGTCCTAGAATGTCTATTGACACTTCTCCCATGGATTCGTAGGGTTGGTAAATTTCCCCAATGATGGTCTAAGGGGAGTTAGAGTCTTTTCCGCTCTTTGGCACTGGTCACACTCTCTTACATGCCTCTCTATGTGAATGTCCATTCCTGGCCACCAGTACATTTGCTTTGCTCTCATTTTTGTCTTCACGATCCCCAGATGCCCCCCGTGTAGCATAGCTAGTAAGTGAGGTATCAATGTCGTCGGGGGGACTACCTTGTCCCTTCGGTACAAAAATATCCCTTGATCACCTATGGACAGCTCCTCGCGCACCTCATAGAATTTTCTGAGCGCCGCCCTCAAATGTTTATTTTCTGGCCATACATGCAGTAAATGATCCTTGACCACTCCGAGATCAGGGTCCTCTCCATAGGCCATTGTGCAATTTTTGGCCACTTATCACACTCTCCGGATCCTCTGCGAAGGCCAATAAGGTTTCGCACTCTTCCATGCCTGTAGGTGCTTCCTCCATCGCTGAGGCCCTGCTGAGATAATCAGCTACCTTATTTCTCGCTCCGGGGATGTATTCCACGTCGTACCTATAGTCCAGTAGCTGCAACGTCATCTCAGCGATGCGGGGGGTTGCACTGGCGTGGCCACTCGATGTGAGTACCTTGACTAGAGGTTTGTGATCAGTCTTGTGCTTGAACCTCATGCCCCACAAGAATTGGCGGAACGTTCCCATGGCCAACACTACCGCAAGCATCTCCTTCTCTATTACGATGAATTTCTGTTCTGTAGGGGACAATGACCTGGACGCGAAGCTGAGCGTCGATGTTTCTCCGTCTATCCGTTCCTACATGAGGACTGCTCCCAGCCCTTTTTCACTGGCATCCGTCGTCAGCACCGACCGGCCCTGGGGGTCATATCCTTGAAGGGGCACAGCCTTGCTGATGTCGCTTTTTATTGTGTCGAAGTCTCTTTGGGTTTCTTCAGTCCATGCGAAGGGCGTTTTGTCCCTTATGAGCTGCCTCAGGTGGTGCATCTTGGTGGCAAAGTGTTGTACGAATTTGCTGTAATATTCAGCCATTCCTAAGAAGGATCTCACTTCTTTGTTCTTGGGTGCAGGAGCATCACATATTGCCTTAACGTTGGCTTGCTTGGGTGTGATGCATTGGTCTCCAATTTCGTGGCCCAGATAGGTGACGCATGTCATTCCAAACCGGCATTTCTCCCACTCTGCTGTGAGGCCATTACCTTCCAAAACCCGGAGCACCTTGTTCAGCTTCCTGTTGTGATCATTCTGATCTCTGCCCATCACCAATATATCATCTTGGAAGTACTGCACTCCCTCTATGTCTTTAAACAGTCTATGCATCAGTTTTTGGAACACCGCTGCAGCTGACGCTAGTCGGAAGGGCATGCGGCGAAACTGATAGCATCCGAAAGGTGTTATAAACGATGTCAGCTTCCAACTTGTGGTGTGCAGATCTATCTGATGGTACACGGAGGTGAGATCAATAGTGGAGAACCACTGTATTCCCTTTGTTTTCGCTAGCATTTCTTCTATCCGTGGCAACGGAAATTTTTCCACAATGATGCATTTGTTCAACTCTCGCAGGTCCACGCAGCGGGGGACCTTACCATTTGGTTTCATGTCCACCACTAGGGCGCTAGCCACTCGGAGCAATTTATAGGTTCAATAATTTCATTCTCTTCTAGCCTTTGCAATTCTCGCTGTACTGCTTCTCTGACCGCAAAAGGTTTGTTCCTCACTTTGTGGGAGACCGGCGTGGTGTTCTCCTTGAGGTCTATCCGGTGCATGAACCTCACCAGTTTGCCTACCTTCCCTCTGAACACATTGGGGAATTCACTTTTCATTCTCTTGAAGTTTGATTGTCCCTCCGCGCTTGTCATTAGTACCTGCGTGTCTCCTCCAGGGTTTAATTGTATGCCCAAATTGCCTTGGTCCATCCACCCCAGAACGGACTGGCCCTTCTCCGCTACGTACAACTTACACGCTGCACTTCGGCCTTTGAACTCAAACTTCAGGATTTTGGGCCCGATTCACAGAATGAACTTAAGACTCAATACTAAACTTACTACTATTTTGGTATTCACAGAATGCACTTACTACTTTTGGTATTCACAGAACTTAGGATTTTGTCTTAAGTCTGTCTTAAGTTTGTCTTAAGACAAACGTAAGACAAAATCCTAACTTCTATGAATACCAAAAGTAGTAAGTTCATTCTGTGAATGCCAAAAGTAGTAAGTGCATTCTGTGAATACCAAAATAGTAGTAAGTTTAGGATTGAGTCTTAAGTTCATTCTGTGAATCGGGCCCTCGGTACCCAACCATCGGTATGGGATCTCCTGTGTACGTGACGGGCCTGATGTCCGGAGATTCCAGTCGCGAACCAAGACTGGGTTTAAAATTTTCGCTCCACACAGTCCTTTGGACAATGGTGTACGGGGAGCCCGAGTCCGCCACCATTTTAATCAGTGTCCCTCCTATGACCATGCCGCACTGTGGTTTCCTGGAGCATTTGCAGTCGATGCCCAGTACTTGGTCTACGACGCACAGCACGTTGTCATCTTCGTCGTGATCACTCCCTTTTTCCTCCTCCTGTTCATTTGTCACGTATTTGACCGTTGGTCGCTTCATCTTGCGGCGACATACCATCTCATAATGTCCTACTATCCCACAGTGCATGCATTTCGCTCGGAACGTCGGACAAAGTTTGTCGTCCGCAGCATTGGATTGGCTTCCACATCGGTAGCACGTGCCTGTGCTCTCTTTGTTCTGTCTCCTTTGCTGTTGAGGCTTCCCTGTCCACTTGTATGGCACTTTTCCTTCTGTGGCCGTGCTTTTCTTTCTTTCCGTTGGTTCTGCGTCGTCGACTTTGTTAACCATGGTCCTCGGGCGGATTCTCTTTTTGCTGCGTCCGCGCACCTTCTGGATAGTTCTGCTTTTTTCAACATGGCAATCACTTCCTTAAGCGTTGCATCACCATTGACCCACAGTTTGTCTTGGACAGTCTTGTTAGTCGTGTGCATGACTATTTGATCTTTTATAAATTCATCGTGTAGAACCCCAAATTTGCACGTGATTGCCAGTTTTCTTAGCGCAGCTACATAGTCGTCTATCGTTTTGCCTGCTTCCTGTTTTCTCTGTTGGAAATTGTACCTATCTATGGATGTGCACACTGCGGGCCAATAATGGTTGTTCAAATCCTCTATCGCATGACGGAATACATCATCGTCTGCTGCTTGCCTGGGGGTGGGCGCAAGGTTCTGGAGGACTCTTAACCCTTCTGGTCCTAAGTTGTGTAACAATATCCTCCTCTTCCTCTTGCTTGGGAAGGCTTCTCCATTCTCATCTTCCAGGGCTCCAATGTAATTCATGAAGTATTCTCTCCAGTCCTCCCACTTCATTACAGGCTCTCCTTGTTTGGGTAAGAACGGGATCGGCGTGGTGAGTGAGGACGCTTGAGCACTCATTTCGGTGTGTCTTTCTAGCTCAGTTCCTTGTCCCGTCGGGCTGCCTGGTGCGCTTGCGCTCTCCCCTTGCGTCTGGGTCGGTTGGGGCCCTCCGGCGCCCCCTTCACCGTGTCGCCCTGCCTCCGCCAGGGCCTTGAGCGTGTTCTGGACGCTGGTGACCGGTGGCTGTATGTGGTGCCGTGTCCACTCCTACGGTCTCTTCCTTGCTCTTATGGTGGCTGGTGTCCTTGTAGAACTGGCTCCTTGTCTCTTTGCAACGGCGCACAGCCCCTCGTACCTGGCAAGTTTCTGCTCCTTCTGGTTGCTTGCGCGTCCTGCCGCTGTCCCCTGCCACTGTATCTCCTGCTATTCCTTCGGCTCCCCTCCGTGCTACTCCACGTGGTGATGAACTTGTGTAGTGGGTCCGATGTCTGTTCTCCCTGTGGGCATCCTTCTGCCTTTTATTTATTATGTATTTCCTTAGCCTCGTCGCCACTGTAATGTCCCAGAGTCACCTCCACAATAATACACTTGAGACAGGGTTGCTGTTGAGGGTCGAGCTTTATTCATCCAGCAGGAGAGCGCCGGGCATCTGATGCACTCCGAGTTGCGCTCGAGAATGCCATCCAAGATGGCCGCCGCGCGCTGCGTCATCACGCAGCATGCGGCAACTAGAGCGCAATACTACAAGGGCAGGCAGGCAGGCAGGCACTGCAGCTGCTTAGAACTGACAAGCCTTTTGTGTGTTGAATGAAAAGGATACCACCTTGGTTTGGGCCATACAAACCTACCTCTGTGCTGGACGTTTGAGCTCTCCCACATCTGCTTCTGATGTGTCTTTCCGCAGCCTTATAAATTCACCATGTGGTCCAAGACACTGTGACTGCAGAGGTGCCCCCTGCCTCAAATGCAAAGTGGAGAATCATGGGGACACTAGCTTGGGAGGAACTGCAATTTTAACCATGGCAAGGGGCGAAAAACAGTTAATGTCACTGTGACGTTCGGAGGGTTAGTATATTGGGGGCATGGGTAACCATGAGC